>NC_064598.1:64813596-65440471 GCF_943734845.2 Anopheles funestus
CCTAAGCATGGATTAATTTTGCTTTCTAGATAATGCGTCAGCCCTGTCAACGTGCAGACAGTTGATTTTGTGTAACATTCATCACGCACCAATACGTCCATCAATCAGACAGCTCACCGGCTACACAATAATGATCGCAAATGGTGCAATATGAACGATTGGGTAGGCTGCTCATTTCCGTCTAATGAGACTTTCCCAACAACAATACACACCACCCCACCGCTCCACCGCTCCACCACCCCACCTTCACCTGTTGGTCGTGGCGATAATGGCTTATAAGGGTGAAAAAAGGGGTGGTGAAAAAAGAATTTGTTATCTGTTCGCTGGTAGAAGGCAGCTAGTGGAAACAAATCGAACAGTTGTTGTATAGCTGCAGGCATTGAAATTGGTTCTTTTTGTTCCACAACTTAACTGACCTCTAAAGCTTCTTTGACGTCGTCTGATAGCATACCATACTGTTGCCAATGGGACCAACGGGAAAGGGTAAAATGGAAGTTTGTAAATACGATAAGATAGCAGAAGAGTCGCGTTCGCACTTAACGTACTTAACGTAAATGGGTACAAAGTTGGTGCAAAGATTTCATTTCAGAATGGATGATGTAGGAAGTTCTTTTCAAAAACCCTGGTAATGCGATTACATGAGCCAACACATTTCAGCTCATCGTACCAAGGAATGATGCATTGGAAGAATTATGATGTTTAAATAGTTAAGAAACTATCCTTGCTATGGTAAGCTGTATGCTTTCCCACTCATAAACCAATTTCCGGTCCACCGTTCCTAGAATGAGCACTTAAGGTGCAAAACACTTCGTGTGCGATTGCACATTAGCTGGCCTTTAATTACACTATGCATCACTTGACGGTGGCAAGATAACAGGAAATAGTGGCCACCATCTTTGTACTCGAGTGCGAGAGGGATTTTTATTTATCTTGATTCAACATCGCACCAAAACACCGTAAACTTCATACTCATGCATGAACTCATTTCTTGCAGTGTAGATATTTGTAGTAAATATTTGCCATTAACAACCACCGGTTGCGTGACTCTCATACCACTACAATGAGGCAGAACTGCAGAACAAAACGGTAATTGTATTGTAATAGAAACAAAAGTGTATTTTAAACAAAATTCCATGCCTTTTGGGGCTATGGTACAATCGCTTGACAATAAAAGTTTAACGATCCCCATTCTAAAACCGGATTTAGCCTTCAAGCATAGACGGCTTGTCTACCAAAACCGATGTTCAAATGTTCATCCTACAATACTGTAAGCATTGGTTCGAACGTGTTCTCGAGCGAGTGGCACTCTGTTTGAGACTGTTTTCTTTTCCGTTAAACAGGTGTGTTCTTCATTCTTCAGATCCGGTTTGGAAGGCGTTGACTGTGTCAGCTCGATATCAAAAGTTGTTCGGGATTGTTAGAGCGGTAGTTGTGATACGGTTGGGATTTAGGATGCTCTTTTTAAATAGTGCATAACAAATTACAGATAAAAACAACTTCAGAATGCCCTATGAGCCATTGCTTTAAATCATAAGATAACTTATCATGATACGAGCTTATCAGAGATTAGACAACTTTAGAGACTTTGAGGAATGTTTTTTATCATGACTTCCAACAATGCTTTAACGCCGATGTAGTATTTGTGAAGACACACCAAGAAAAGGCAGTATATTCCAAAAAGATTGGAATTTTTGGAAAGATTATTTAGTGATAGAATAAAAAAAAGTAGACATGTAAGGAACTCACATAAAAAGGCATAGTAGCCCGGCTGCAATGTGGGTTTTAGTTGAGGTTTCATAGTCCAGCCGGGTGATCACGTGCTTGGTACAGGAGGGACACACCATCGAGGCCGGATCCGGGCCTACTTGTGGACTGGTTACAACTATGTAAACACAGAATGAGAATATTGCTTTATTAAAATTTTGTCGTAAAAATGTGTGATCATACGCTTTACCTTGCACATAAGTCGTGGACGCATTCTGTGGCGGTGGGATCACGTTCGAGTTAGCATCGTACGGTGGCGGAGGTGGTGGATGCGCATAATTTGGTACGTTTGCCGAAGGATGAGGATATCCACCAGTTGCTACCGGCCCTTGGCCCGGGTATGGTGGTGACTGTGCAGGGTAGGGCGGTTGATTTAATGGCTGCGTTTGAAATCCTTCCGGACCGGATCCTTTACCACCGGGGTTCATTATGATGTGTTTTTGTTGTTAAACTTATCACCACTTTTTATGACTGTAAGTTGAACGAGTTGAAATGGGCAGACACGTGAGTATTTGTACTATTTGCACTAAATAAGGATGGCTTAAAAGCTACACTTTAGAGGCAATCTAACGATAAAACAGGAGCATCAAAAAAATATACACAAACACACAAAAAAGCGACCCGCAAATATACGCCAAACTACTCGTCACTTTCACTCCGTGCACGGATTTGCCAACTTAAACTTAGACAGCGATCTTCAGTTGATCGAGCTCCGTGCACCGGTTTTTTTTTGTTGTTATGCTATTCGAATCACTTTCCCTTTTCACTTCGTTTCTGCACTCATCACCCCCCTTTTAAGTCGCATTCTACAGCGCAACGAAGTACAGTCCAGAAAAGGGCTGCACCGACCCAAGGTCTGCATACCTGTTTTGTGGCGTCACACTTGCAGTTGCACTGGATGCACCGCGTTTTTGGTGGTTTTTAGTTTGGTACAGTTGATTTACTTCTTTCCAGCGACACACCCGGTTGTCGTTGTTGCGCGATCGAAAGTTCGTGGCTCACTGAATACCCGCGATAAAGTCGTACCGGCACATGATGGTGGTGGCTTTTTACTGTGGTGCCAGCACGGCTTTTTTGCTAGTGTGCGTTTGTGGAACCAATGCGTTGTGTTAGTATGGGGAGTTTTATGCTCGCCACGCGAACATTGGGGATACATTGTGCCGGGTGCGACTGGACACGTTGTTCGGGTGGGGGTTCGGTGTCGATATTCGGTACGCTTTATTTGTTCAGTTTGTTTCGCTTTTGGTACAGAAATGATTGTTTCGTTCTTGCGTCTTTTACTGCGGAGTTTTTATTAGTGACAAAGTGACATTTTGTGAAATTATTATTTCAATCGACAAAGTTTTTTTAAATATTTAATAAACCTCACGAAAAACTGTTTATAATCAATTATCTGAACGTTTGAGTTGAGTTCCATGCGTATCGTGTTAATTTTTCGAAAATGGCACATTTTGAATTACTTTGTAAACATTTTTTAAAATGAATATAAAATAAAATTTAAAATTTTACACGTTACGAAATTATATGGAAAAACCCAGGCTTCAGATGACAGAAACTAACTTTTTTTAAAAATAATTTCCTAACAGAAGTTTTGTTTTAATTTTCATAAATTAATATGACAGGGAATAAACCCATATAGAAAAGTTCTGCGCGAACATGAGTCAAGAGCACCGTCATTACTCATCCATTATCTGTATTTGAAAAGAAAAAAAAAACAAAACAAAATTGGAAAACAGCTTACATTTCATAACGAAACAATGTGACACGCTTGTAATTCATTTCGAGTGTTCTGATAAAGGCTTTCAGTGTAATGGTAACGGTAGCGGAAGCACGGAGTGTGAATGACGTTATATGAAGAGTGTTTTTTTTGTTCTTTTGTATTAGAGACAATTCCCTTGGCAATCGATACAGTATGCTGGTGTCATTAAATGTTGTAACTGTTTGGAAAACTGCAACTCGCTGTTTTTGGACTGGATGTCTTTTTTTCCTGTGGGACACGCTTTGGCACATGTGTTTGTACGGACGGAAGGAAAGCACATGGTCGTGACGATGGCAAATTATACACCTTCGTCTACCGTCCACCATAGCTCTAGGTTGGGTAATTGGGGCACATTCGTGCTAATGTGCTGCGCAGGTTTTTGATTTTCTCTCTACGATTTGGTGATCGTATCACAACCCGCTGCAACCCCGGTGTGTCCGCTGCAGTTAGTGTTGTAGCATGTGATTTTGGTACACGCATCTCAATGTTATTGTTTGGGTTTAGATGGGTGGTTACATACCATGTAGTAGAGCGATTGTTGTTTTTTCGTAGAAAAAAATGGAATTCAATCCAAAATCAACGCCCATCACCACATTCTCACACATGGAACGTTGGTTGAAGAACCATTTGCATAGAAGATAATAAACTAGTAGTGCTCGTGAGGACTGAGTTAAGGACTGAGAATAGAAACGAACTCCAACAAAGACACAGTGAAAGTAATTTTAGAGTTTTAAAATTATTGAACAAATAGCGAAAAGTAAATATTTAAATAATTTTGGAAAAGTCTTTACGACGAGAAAAATCTCTCTGAGAAACCATTGGAAACACAGTTTTCCGTGTAATTCGATGTTTGTATATGTTATCGAACGTCGAGATAAAAGTCCACGTGAATAAAACACATTGTTAAAGCACATTGGAAACAGTTCACAGTCGCTACTGCAGTGTGACTGTGTTAGATCTCAGAATTATTTATTGAAAAGTCCATCGACTCAAATCAAGTAGCAAAGGTTCGTTCGGAATCTGTGCTATCGAAATAAGCTGTCAAATAGTCCGCGAAACGCACCAGAGACTTGAGTAGATCAGCAGAAGTTTTCAAAAATTCAATTTTATATTCAAAAATAAATATTAAAAGATATACTCAGCTCACAATAAATTGTGCGCAACATAGTGGTTCCTGGAACTGTCGAATCGAGCGGAAATAGATAAATTACGAACAAAGATACACAGTAGGAATAATGAACAATAAAATCTATGACCATAAAAGAAGACAATAATTATAATTTTGTCTCGGATACTAAGAGCAAAATTCTAGTAATTCCACCTCGTTATTCTTTCTACAATTAATAAAGTGTCCACAAAACTCCCGTCTTTCTAGGAAGTCTCACCTGCTGAATGTTTGTTGAGGAAGTAGCCGATTTTTTTTATTATAAATTGAGGAAATTTCTTTACATATTTTATTTCAGAAAACCAACATTTTTTAAAAGATTCAATATTAACTGGATTATTTTACAATATCAAGACAACTGTTAATGAATATATATTTGTGACCATCCTTGAATGTGGCAAATCGGACACGTTCTTGTAAATATCATTCCTCTTCCGGATGGGAAGATTTAATCACAATTACAATTATTTTGTAGGTGCTCTTTCACTCTCCAAAAGAATACTTATTTTCTCATTATAACAGCTCGCTTTACATGACGGGCCGAATGTTTACTTTACATTTAGGCTATTGAACTTAGCCAAATCTTTTGTCAGCTTCGGCATTCGTTTTAACTTTAACTTTTATTTTTAACAAAATATAAAAATTCTACAAATGATTTTCTAAATCTCAAATGCAAACTTTAAATATGCCTTAAAACGCTATTCTTACAAAACAAAATAAATTCTAGAATCTTTAATTTTATCAAGTTCTAATGGAAAAAGAAACAATACCAATAAACTGCGTTCTGGATCAGAAAAAGCAGAATCGAAGCCTTGTCGATAAAAGAAACATTTGATCATTTGATGTTATCACTCAATTCACCAAAGTTTACTATCAGCATTTGACAAGTGTTCCTATTATTTAATTCCATCACTTGAACACAGTGATTATCAAAACCAATGCCCACGATAACACACACGCGAAGCTTTTCGAGCATAAGTGATCAATAGTGAGAAATGAATTAAATTAGTAGGACACATTAGGATAAGGTTCGTCTCAAGCACATTTGTTTTGCGTAGAATTTATGTTCTGACTGTCATTTAAATTGTTTTTTTTTGTGAAAAAATAATTTATATGTTTATCTTATTTTCTTTATTTGCAATGTATTGCGTTTTCTTCCAACGCTGTTTTATTTGTTATTCTACGTCAGCTATAAACGTCAAATACCGTCTAGAAATGGCGCACCGTGTCAAGGTACTAATCTTAGCTGCCGAGAGCTAGCGAGAATTTGTGAGCTCGAATCCAAGAAACGTTACAATAACCTCATTTCCTAGCTCTAAATCCATCAACATGTTTATTCAGCGATAGCGGTAGATGAGTTGGATGTTAACGTTAATGTTGTGGTTGTTCCTAGCAAAAGATGACTCATTTTTTACCGTAAAGCGTGATTAAAGACCACTTTGACAATGAGATGTGAGATGTTTTCCTTCTAACATATGCAGGGCGTGAATTTGGAAATCGAACGCTTCGGTAGCTCCGTAGTGCTACAACGGGGTAGACATATTCAACATTGACGTTGAAGCTTACCCTACGGTCATTGACGTCACGTGTCTGAATTCAAGTACGCAGCTTCCAATCACATTTCTCCTGTTGCTCATCTTACTAGCACTGAAGCTCCACTTATTATCGGTTCTTTCGTAACAATCTGTTGACCACTACGGCAGGGGTTGCTGATGGCTACTTGCCCTCTCCACGCTTCCTTGCTCCCCAAAGAAGGTCAGATCGATGTACACTTCGACGATCTCATTGGTAATAGCGAGATTATTACGAATTTCGCGCGCTCATACTGGAAGCAACAAAAAAAAAACGTACAAACAGGAAAGAATTCTGATTTGTTCTGAACTGAGTGCGTCATGGGATGGAAGCACTGTCTGTGATCGTCATTGTCGCTGGTTTTTCGTAGTATTTTTTTCTCTGTCCGCAACAAAAGTTGACGGTAAATAATCGTTCAATTGTTACGCACATTATGGAGTTTGTAGATGGTGATTCGCAAAAATTGCCATAGGATTGTTCCATGGTTTTGGTAGTTTTTGTTTCACTGAACAAATCCAACGTGAGGTGTTTCCGGTGCTAAAAGTGAGCTATTAACTCAAGGTCGGTTTTTGGTGAATAGTGAATAGAATAATGAAGATGTAAATTAAATATAGTGAACAATAATAGAATAGAATTTTGCAATCTTTTTTTAGGTCATTTTAGCTGTTTTTACTACACTTGCATATGTATTATGAAATCTCCGAACATTCAGTTTAATCTCTCACTATTCTGATTAACAACCATTTGTGCAAATTAGCTGTGATATGGTGGAATTAATCACCTGAAGCTCGCACAATGTAAAGCTCGCGCTGACACAAATTTTCTCATCACCTGTCTGGTAAATGCTGCGGGAGACTAATCTCCGACAACACGCTGCTGTAGATTGGTAATCTATTTTTAAAGGCTCGATGCCACCACAAACAGCTCTCAGGGTTAGATTTTACACCCCACTGCTGACCGTGACGACCGGCGTTTGAGTTCAGACTTCTATTACGAAATGGAATTGATCTTGACGCGATGCATCATCGTCGCTGCAGCTCGTTGCACAATCGCCGGTGCACAGCGTTGCATGCAGTTGCATCGTTTGCGGTACGATCTACCTGGCCAGTTGCACGGCTCGAGGTCAATCGAGAACAAGAACTGCATCTCATGAAAGGAACGGAAAAGTGTACCCCGAAGGCAAAAAGGAATGCTGAAACAGTTTCGCTGAGCCATATAACGGTTTGCGAAGGGGAAAATCCTACTATTCGTTGGGGAAACCGGTTCCACGACGTAACAAGACGACCAGCAGGTTGGTCAAAAATTGTACTTGCACTCTCGCTTTCAACTAATGTTTGCGCTTAAGTGAAATTGAACAACTGTGTTTAAAAACTGAAAGAAGATGCTCTCTCATAAGCTTTACCATTAAATTGAACATATTTCAATTAATATTCAACGCTTCGTCTCTACGTGGCACCTATAATCCCACGGTTCGGTTCGTTTGATAGGTAGCATTGATGTCTCTCACATCCGTTCGAACGCTCGAAAGGCAGTGTGCCATTCTAATGGCGGTGGGTCCCCAACTAGCAGCGATCGCTACTCGGGACCAACCGATCATTGACCAGCCTTGTGCCAAATTATGGCTAGAACTAGTTCTTGATTTAGAAAAACATGAGCACAAGAGCGCCTTGCAGTGAGGTAGCTCACAACTGCAGCTCGTATACATGTCGTTCTGCACGATTTGATTGCAAACGGAACTCGGTTGGAACCGTTGTGAACGAAAGCGTGTGGGCGAGTAACGTAATATTGTACGGTAGATTCGTTAGAATTGTTTCAAACTCCGAGTTGGAATAAAGCAGAAATAACGCAATAGATTCGAGTAATGTTATTGGTGTATTTTATTAATCTGAATAACATTAAAAAGGGCATGGGAGCATTTTTAGGTATTACAATTACTAAACTGGTTGTTTAATCAAAATTAAGTGCCAGTAATTCACAACATCACAATTTTAAAGGAGGTGAGTTAAAATTTTCGCTGCATCGTATCCTCAAATGAAGGATTCCTCATTCAACGCAGGGATAATTCTAGTTAACAGTCATTAGGTAAGGTTAAAATTTATAGCTTGATAAAGCCTAGAAAATATGAGAATACTTAAATTGAGTCTGATATTATTAATTTCTGTTTTGCTTAATTTTTTAAATTCATTTATTTATGAATGTTAGTGTGACCGCTATTCGCATTTATCAGCCCAATTGAACGGACAATTGAACTGAAAATAATCTAGTTCTTAACAATTTAACTATTGATTTGTTTTATAACAATTTAAACACTGGTGACAATAGGTATGCATTAATGTAAACGTTCTTTAAACTTAAATTTTCTGCCGATTAGGACACTTGTTTTCTTATAACGACACGGTTGCTGTAATTTCTGTTGCAATGGAGTTAAGCTTTCACCTTCGCTAGCACTCAGCATTGTGGGAATATTAGTTGATTTATGATCGATTGTTCCGCTGTGTTCCAAGCATTCGATATGCTGCAAGACTGTAATTAATAGATTATCTAACACCGCTCAATCATGTGCATATAAAGCAGACATCACTAGCTGTTAGTTGTATCACCAAATAAGATGTAGAAAATACTTCACCTGCGATACGATATAAACGTACGAATTGAGGTTTACAGGAGTTTTTTGCTCTTTCGAATAAACATGAATCTAAAAATTATAATGAATTAAATTAATTATTTTTTTCCATGAAACAAACATATCTTAAATACATAAAGGACTCTATGCATATGATTCGTAAATTTATCTATAGGTGTAGAATCCTATAAATTATAATTATAAATAATGTTCTTTGTAATCCCTGTACGTCATCCCTTCATGTTTTCCATACATTGTCGAAACCAGTTTGTAAGATGTTTTTAATAAACACTTTTATCTGACACTTAAACACTTTAAATTGAATAATTTTTTTTTAATATGGGGCGGGCCCGGTGGTGCATGTGAAAAACGGCGCCCGTCCACACGGCAGGGACCGGGTTCAAATCCCATCCGGACCGTCCCCCCGTAGCATGGACTGACTATCCTGCTACGTGGTAAAATAAGTCTTGATACGGCCAGGCCGTTCTAACCGAGCAAAAAAAAAAAAAAAAATTTTAATAATTTGTTATTTTAATTGATTTAATTATGAATTTAAAACAATTTTTTTAATAAATTTAAAAAAGACATATTTTTCTATGACAAATCCCAAGACAAAACAACAATTATCGGCATTTACGCCCATTCATATGGCAGATATGAATAAAACAAATTCTTCTTCTAGGTCTAACGTCCCATTGGACCTGGTATGGTCTAGTGGGACGTTACAGTTATAAATAGCATACTAGAAACCAGAGATAAGAATAATCACACTTTTCAGAGAGTTGAAGCAGAATGAAAGAATTGTTATAATGATTTAAGATACATAAAATATTAATACTCTAAACCAGTGATGTCAAACTCATTTTGGCTTGCGGGCCGGTTTGCAAACGAAAACTATCTTGCGGGCCAAGATAAGTCAGAAGGGGAGGGAGAAGTCCTAAGGAAATAAAATTCAACAATTGTTTGGATTTGAAGAGGAATTCAAGAGGGTGTTACTGAAGTGTAAAAGAGTACACACACAACATATACAAAGTATTCCTTGATTTTCTAAGCTAAACAACGCTCTAGTCAGATAATAATCGATGTTCTCGTTCTTCCTTCGCGTGCCGGATTCAAAGACCTCTCCCGACGCGGGCTGGATTCGGCCCGCGGACCGTATGTTTGACATGTCTGCTCTAAACTAATGCTTCGACTATTCCTTTAACCGTTTTAACTGCTGATTCGAGTGACTATGCAATAAGGATGAATAAGTGTTTTGGTTGTCTTTTTGAATTTTGTTTACTTAATAAAAATGAAAATCAGGCCTTGATATTGTTTTTTGGATTTAAATCCTCCTGTTGCAGTGATAAGTTATTTGATTACGCCTTGCGCCTTGCAGTGAGGTAGCTCACAACTGCAGCTCGTATACATGTCGTTCTGCACGATTTGATTGCAAACGGAACTCGGTTGGAACCGTTGTGAACGAAAGCGTGTGGGCGAGTAACGTAATATTGTACGGTAGATTCGTTAGAATTGTTTCAAACTCCGAGTTGGAATAAAGCAGAAATAACGCAATAGATTCGAGTAATGTTATTGGTGTATTTTATTAATCTGAATAACATTAAAAAGGGCATGGGAGCATTTTTAGGTATTACAATTACTAAACTGGTTGTTTAATCAAAATTAAGTGCCAGTAATTCACAACATCACAATTTTAAAGGAGGTGAGTTAAAATTTTCGCTGCATCGTATCCTCAAATGAAGGATTCCTCATTCAACGCAGGGATAATTCTAGTTAACAGTCATTAGGTAAGGTTAAAATTTATAGCTTGATAAAGCCTAGAAAATATGAGAATACTTAAATTGAGTCTGATATTATTAATTTCTGTTTTGCTTAATTTTTTAAATTCATTTATTTATGAATGTTAGTGTGACCGCTATTCGCATTTATCAGCCCAATTGAACGGACAATTGAACTGAAAATAATCTAGTTCTTAACAATTTAACTATTGATTTGTTTTATAACAATTTAAACACTGGTGACAATAGGTATGCATTAATGTAAACGTTCTTTAAACTTAAATTTTCTGCCGATTAGGACACTTGTTTTCTTATAACGACACGGTTGCTGTAATTTCTGTTGCAATGGAGTTAAGCTTTCACCTTCGCTAGCACTCAGCATTGTGGGAATATTAGTTGATTTATGATCGATTGTTCCGCTGTGTTCCAAGCATTCGATATGCTGCAAGACTGTAATTAATAGATTATCTAACACCGCTCAATCATGTGCATATAAAGCAGACATCACTAGCTGTTAGTTGTATCACCAAATAAGATGTAGAAAATACTTCACCTGCGATACGATATAAACGTACGAATTGAGGTTTACAGGAGTTTTTTGCTCTTTCGAATAAACATGAATCTAAAAATTATAATGAATTAAATTAATTATTTTTTTCCATGAAACAAACATATCTTAAATACATAAAGGACTCTATGCATATGATTCGTAAATTTATCTATAGGTGTAGAATCCTATAAATTATAATTATAAATAATGTTCTTTGTAATCCCTGTACGTCATCCCTTCATGTTTTCCATACATTGTCGAAACCAGTTTGTAAGATGTTTTTAATAAACACTTTTATCTGACACTTAAACACTTTAAATTGAATAATTTTTTTTTAATATGGGGCGGGCCCGGTGGTGCATGTGAAAAACGGCGCCCGTCCACACGGCAGGGACCGGGTTCAAATCCCATCCGGACCGTCCCCCCGTAGCATGGACTGACTATCCTGCTACGTGGTAAAATAAGTCTTGATACGGCCAGGCCGTTCTAACCGAGCAAAAAAAAAAAAAAATTTTAATAATTTGTTATTTTAATTGATTTAATTATGAATTTAAAACAATTTTTTTAATAAATTTAAAAAAGACATATTTTTCTATGACAAATCCCAAGACAAAACAACAATTATCGGCATTTACGCCCATTCATATGGCAGATATGAATAAAACAAATTCTTCTTCTAGGTCTAACGTCCCATTGGACCTGGTATGGTCTAGTGGGACGTTACAGTTATAAATAGCATACTAGAAACCAGAGATAAGAATAATCACACTTTTCAGAGAGTTGAAGCAGAATGAAAGAATTGTTATAATGATTTAAGATACATAAAATATTAATACTCTAAACCAGTGATGTCAAACTCATTTTGGCTTGCGGGCCGGTTTGCAAACGAAAACTATCTTGCGGGCCAAGATAAGTCAGAAGGGGAGGGAGAAGTCCTAAGGAAATAAAATTCAACAATTGTTTGGATTTGAAGAGGAATTCAAGAGGGTGTTACTGAAGTGTAAAAGAGTACACACACAACATATACAAAGTATTCCTTGATTTTCTAAGCTAAACAACGCTCTAGTCAGATAATAATCGATGTTCTCGTTCTTCCTTCGCGTGCCGGATTCAAAGACCTCTCCCGACGCGGGCTGGATTCGGCCCGCGGACCGTATGTTTGACATGTCTGCTCTAAACTAATGCTTCGACTATTCCTTTAACCGTTTTAACTGCTGATTCGAGTGACTATGCAATAAGGATGAATAAGTGTTTTGGTTGTCTTTTTGAATTTTGTTTACTTAATAAAAATGAAAATCAGGCCTTGATATTGTTTTTTGGATTTAAATCCTCCTGTTGCAGTGATAAGTTATTTGATTACTTCACTTCACTTTCAGGTAAATGTAATTTATTCCACTTTTTTATTTGATTGCTGTAAATGGTTTTATTCGTTCGTATTTGGTGATTATTATCGAAATAAATAAACAAAACACTTACTCACTCTTATTGAGTAATTTGTAACGACAACGAATGAGTCGCTAATCAGCACATAGATTGAGTGAGTTATTAAGCAAAAGACTGAGCGAAACATTCATAAAAAGCCCTTCATGCTGAGAAGAAACCATACGTTCACAAGAAGGATTAAACGGACTCACTATTACTTAGTGTACTCATCTTTATTAGAAGCTATTTATTTTCACCATGAAACTGAATAGTCAGCTGAAAAGAACAGTCCGGACGAGGTGTGGTCGTGTAGAAAATCAGTGTATTGACCACTAGGTTGGGCTAATAACAAAATATGTTTAGAAAAATGGCATAATAGAAATTAGTTGTTTTCATTAAACAATTAAAATAAATTGTATTTGCATTTGCTTTTCGTTTAACACAATTTTTTTCGTTTACACTCTGAGGAATGCGAGCGGATGAAAGTTTAGCGTTACAATTCAGAACTCTGTTATTCAAATCACATCAAACTCACATCAAATCCAATAGATGGCGCTGCACACACATAACGCCCCCTAGACGCAAACCATTTGATATGATTTAAAAACTATGTACCACGCGGTAAATTTGAACGGTAATTTAAATAATGAAACATGATTTTCATACATTTTCTATTTCTTTAGTCAAAATTTACTCATAAGTGACAAACAGATGGAGATAATTGTTTCGTTTATTTTTTTTTTTAATTTAAGGGTTCATGCAAATGAGAGACGTGTGTGTTATAGTAACATTTACATTTAGCTGGACTGATCTGCATTAAGTCTGCTGCAAGCAATCTCTCTGAACATCATAAAGGCCTAAATAAGCGTTGCAGTTCGAGCAGTGTAGATGATGCTTCATCGGTGTGGTAAATAAAGCGGGTAGGAAACAGAATGGCCAACATGAAAGCATACAGGCAGCTCCAAAGCCGTTAGAGATGCGACTCGTTGCCATGCGAATTGTTGGATAGAAGCGTCCTCCACACTCTTTACATTTCACACGGAACCGCGCCGGTTTCCATTGAGCAACTGGAGGGTTGAAAAGTAGCTAAGCGTTTGAGGACAATAAACGATCAATCAGATTGAACCTACCAGTAGTTTTGTAAACAGTTTTCTTATTGTGATGAAGTGTAGTTTTAGCGTGACCTTGGCTAGCACACACATTTGGCATGGGTTCTTGTTGTTCATTGCAATCATCCATCGGCCGGGGTGTTGAGAACAACGAGCACTTTTCTGTTGTGTGTTTCGAATTTTGTTTGGGCATCGGTGGCATCGTTTCCCGCGGATGATTGTCGAGCAAATGTTGCACTAGTATCCACGTATTTGAACTTTCGCACGGCAATCTGGCCTGACAGAGGATACAGGTAGCAATTAGGCTCATAATCTTCAGCCCTGTGGAGCTTTTTTGACGTATTCTTTCTCACAAATTGGTTAGGTTTTTCTTGCTTTATTTTCCTGTTCAGCAATAGGCATTAAAGATGCGACGTTTCCCTGGTTACTTTGATCAAGGATTTTGATGATGAAGGGTATCGTATATGACAGACGTTAGGGAGAATGGTTATGAAACGAAAGTTAGCATGAAAATGATATTGAATGACACTTATCGGGAAATAATTATTTTTCCATGATTATCAATTACGATCTTGAAAGATCATGCGCTCGCTTAACGTCTAATGATGACTTCCGCTATGTTTAGTTTTCTTTCCGATTTGCCTTTTCCGTGTTGAAGCATACACAGTAATGGATATGTTTTCCGATAACACGACTTTTATTATCCAACATTTTGAGAACAATTCACTAATACTTGCTTTTTGCCTTTTTTTTGCGCTACGTCATTCCATGTCGCACCTCAACAATCAACGAATGGATGAACGCATACCTCCAACTCTCCAACCTCGAGACGAGATTTCTCGCAAACGTTCTCTTCCTTTTACCAAACGGTTTGTAGTAAAGTATCTGCACTCAGTACATAATTTGTGTTCAGCTTATCGCAAACTTCATATTCGTGTTTAACACAATTGGTTTCGTCCCTAATGCCTCATTATCCACTAAAAAATATATACCCTATGTTAGTTCCGCTTCTCAGCTACGCCAACCATCCGTAGCTTCATTTGTTTGTTGGTTTTTTTGTTTTATTCTGTTTGCTTCTTACCATTCACCATCAAAGTTTCTCTTCGCCTTTCGTTAAACCCTTGCTATACCTCCGCACTTTAGTGTGCTGTTGTGTTGTGTAAAGTCTTCTTTCACTCTGTTTCTTACAGTAATTGTTTCCCCCCGTCATCGTGTGCTAATTTGCTATATAGGAATTGATTTGTTGTATCAATTGCCCGTGGAATATTCTCAAATTATATTGAGTTTTACATTCAGGACACACGAGCAGGGTTTGCTTTTGTTAAATGTATTACCACGATTAGATCTAGATTTCTTGCTTGCTTTTGTTTTTAATGTATTAGTTTCTATTAAGACGTTGTGGTTTCTCTTTCAAGAAAATCAATTGAAACTAGTTCACAAACAGTAGTTAATTTTAAACTTTAAATAATCGTATCCATATCCTTCATCTGGGTGGAATTGAAACATAAGTTATTTTTATTAACAATTCCAACGCCCAAACATTTTTGAAAATTGTTTGAATATTGGGCTTGTTTTTGAAAATTAATTCAGGTTAATTGGGTTTTATGAAAAAAAAAAGATAATTTTACTCGGAAAAAAAATCCTACCACTGTGAATGTAATTTATCAAGTTGTCAACATTTCACAGGATTCGTTCGGCCACTAATCGTATCGCAATTATTTATTATCGTTGGCTTACAGGTTAGGGAAAGGTGTTTGATTCTTAGTGATAAGAGTGTTTATTCAGTTAGACGCTAGCATTGTTTTGGTTTGGATAGAATTTTGGTAATCCAACTGTGTTCGTGATATTTCTACTTTGCATATCGAGAAAACTAATTTCTTTTGTCGCTAGTTTTGTTTAGTTGTTCATTTCGTGTGAAATATAGATTCTTCCATTACGAGCTTATGTTGTTTTGTTTTTTTTGCTTTAATAAATTCTACTAATAATTTTCACTTTTTACTGTAGTTCGGCTGTATACCAGAACTTGTGTATACAACGTGAAACATTAGATATAAATTTTATGACACATATAAAACATGCTTTCTGGTCTGCAGCATTAATGGAAAGTACTCGATAATGATCATGTAAAGAAGCAAATTAGGAGAGAAAATAAAAAGAAATCTGATGTTAAATATACCACCGATACACTAGTCTAAATTCTAGCACAGCTAACCGATATGTGATTCGATGCTGGAACAGATAAGAAGAGAAAGTCAAAGTTGAACCTCTTAGCTTATGGATGATGAATTATACGTTTCAAAAAATTTTAGCCAAAAACTTATGAGCGAAAAAAAAAATATTATAAATTCAAATCGCACATCGTCGCCGTAAAGCTATATCCTTCGCTTATCGCAGAAAAACTAATCTATCATCCTCCGGTTATAGGGCATGCGGTTTAACCGATAGATTGTTCATTCTTACAAACTAAAAAAACTGCAACAGCATTCACCACGGCATGACCCTTTCGCTTTTTGCCCCAAACATAAAGTTTCGGTTCGGAAAAATGAGCACAAATGGTAATATGTTTTGCTTCCTTTTTTTTTGCACACGGTCACCTTGTTTGTTTCCTTTTTTCCTTCCGACTTACGGACGTATAAGATTTTAATCATCCACCGAGGTGAATAGGTGAACGTCACTCGTAAGCCAAACACACGGAACGGAATGATAAAGCATGTGTATTATTAAAATTTTGTGTATTAAAACGAGTGGCCGTCAAAATGTATTCTTTTTTTCTGTTTACACAAGCCTCATTCTATGTGGGTGAACGAAGGTTCAATGAAATCGACCCGATGGCACAAATGTACAACTCATCGCCCAATAGGTTCATGAAAAAGCGGGAGCTTTTTCGCCTACTTCGACATTCATGGGAATATATTGTTGAGTTATTGTTGAAACATATACACCCCAATTCGTGCAGCATCATCGAGCATCGGCGAGGACTTGAACTACCCCGAACCAGGCAACATTTGCGTATGGAAATGGTGGAAAATCTCCGTTACTATGGCAATGGAAAACAGGTTACGGTGCGCCGTTATGCAATATATCTGGTCTATGGTTCAGTTATTTTGTTTTTTAGATGGTGTTGAAGGTGTGTTTGTGTGTGTGTATATGGATTCTGTCATTTTAGGCATGATTTCACTGTTTTCCTTTTTGTATGGGGTTTCAGCGCAACGTCACTGTCAAAGACGTGAGTGGGTAGGATGATTTTTCTTTTCTTCAAGATTGATGTAACCTGTCATAAATGGCAACGAACCTATTCTTTGGCATCAAACATTTCAGCCAGAAATCGTACCAACGTGCTTAATATTGTTGTTGTTTTGGCATGCTGAAGAAAGCTTAAAATGTTGCATTTACTTATCACATGTTCATTCTACTTTCTTTATCAGTTGATGAAGTGA
The DNA here is from genome assembly GCF_943734845.2 of Anopheles funestus. NCBI lineage: Eukaryota > Metazoa > Arthropoda > Insecta > Diptera > Culicidae > Anopheles > Anopheles funestus. Next base: position 64,830,776 of record NC_064598.1, read on the forward strand.
CATCCTCCGGAGCGAAGGGGTGATGCGATCGTGATTGTTGTTGCTCGATTTCTAACAGCTAACAGTCCACACAGGCCATTCGACAGCCATCAGAGTGGTTGTGGCGTTGTTAAAACGCGCTTAAGTTTGTATTTGCTTGATGTTTGTTCTTACAGTGTGTGGTATAGTGTTATGGAGAAAAGTTTCAACCCTTTCCGAACGTTAATGTATTGATATTAGCTAACAATAGTAGAACTAGAATGGTAATAGAGAGCTAGTGGGCGGTGAAGAGAGAAAGAGAGAGAAAGAGGGAAAGACAGAGAGTGAGAGGAAAGAGAAGGAAACGCGTGAAAGAGTGCTTTTGCAGGATTCTAATGGATATATTGACTGATTTTGTATTTAAGTAATTAATTCATAAATAAAAAAAAATAAAAAAAACTTGTTGCACTAGTTCTTACATGAACATTCACTTAATAATATTAACTAATAGTTACAAATATCTCAATCTAAAAAGAATATTAAATTTAGTAATCAATCGATGGTTTTGGTTGTAAGTTAATCCATTTCTATCAAATTCCTTCATTCTCTCTTCCTCTTAAAATGTTTAAGAATCAACATTGGTTTTGCATTTGTTTAACGCTATTAGTTAATTTCTCTTTGTTTAATGTTCGATACTTTATTTCGTGTTTTGTTTGCTTTTGAGTTATGTTTTAATTTAATGTAACGTTTGCTTTTGTTAAATTGTTTTCCATACGAACTATGGTTAACTTTAGATTTAATCAAACATCCCGCTTCACACTTTGCTGCTAACAAACGCACTTTCATCACTTGGGTACAAACGCTACCACCAAATACGGACATTACGACTAATGGTTTTTTTTTTGTTTTGTTTGTGTGGTTGGTTTACTTCTCTTATCACAATCATTAAGTAAAAAACTAAATAGTCATTTCGAGGCACGTTTAATGTTTTTGTTTCATTTCTTGTCTACCATTACCGTTTAAACCAGCGTCATGTGGCTGGATGCAGTTAGTTCACTAGTTTTACTGTTACAACTTAACATTAGGTAGTCACAGGGGTTTCAAATTGAATTGATGTAAATGAAGCAGTTACATTATGTTTGTGTGGTTTTTAACCCCGTTGGCATTTTGTTTTCGTTAATGCTTACCGAACAGGAGAAGGAAGAGATTGTATGTTTCATTAAGTTTCAAATATTACTAAGTGTTTCCGCGTGTCAATAAAGTGGTAATTGAATAAATGCCTTAAGTAGTAATGAGTAATAATATCAACTAAATTTGATATATATTCATGTATCAATAGAATTGTAAAAAATAATTTAAAATTTTAAGACATATGGCTAGGGCATTACTTTGCCCAAGATATTAATTTTTTAAACTTAAATTTAAAAACTTTTAAAAAACTTGGACATCAATTGACACTATTTAGTGTTAGAAAAACAAATATTACAGAATGTTTCAAAATAATCCTAAAGACTTAAAATTGTGTTTAATTTCTCAAGTATATAATTTGCTCTATTTAGACGTAATTCATGTTGTTCATGCATATGATATAATTTAACTTTTATAAAATATTATAATAATAATAGATGTATTTTATTATTATTATTGTAAAGCTACTATGTGAATGATTGAGTAAAAATTTGGAATGAAATAAAGGAGCCGTTAAACCAAGCACAAAAAAGTATTTCAATTCAAATTCATAGTAACATTAAGATTAGTGTCCGGAAAAATATTTTCCATTCTTTGCAGGACCTTTGCATATCCTTAATTTCTTGCTGCTTCGTACTCGTCCAATCAAAACCACTTACTGCAGCTCAGTCGTACCAGAATGTGAGAAAGGAAGCTGGCACGTTTGATGTCCTGCTGTGGATGGAAAGATTCTACAGCAGATCAACCAAACCATGGACTGTTTCCACTTGTCTTTTGCTTTGCGTTTGGCCGTTGTTGTATAACCCGTTTTGAAGTTCACTCCACTTTACAAGGAACCCTATTTAATCATCTTCGATCATTCTTTATCCAAAACACCCGCTCACAAAACGTTCGCGTCACGCGACCCGATGCACGTTAGCAGTAAATGTGCCACGACGGAAGATGGTGAATGCATATTCATAACGTATTCTGTCGGCCTGGCCCACTGTTCCCACTGCTGCCGGTAGCATTAACCCCCGCACCGGTCACCGTCGGTGTCATGCCGGATGCCGTCACCGTCGTCAAGGATTCGTCCGCGGCCGTCGTGGTCGTCGTTGACGAATGCGATTTGCGTCGTTGCGTTCGAAGGCGCGCTGCATTGGATGCCGAGGAACTGGGATGTTGTAGCTGTGTTTTGCCTTCGCCTTTGCTGGTGGGCGACTTTTGCACTCTATGCAACGCGTTTGTATTCGTTTATTGGAGTGTATTTTTTTTTATTACACCATCAACCACCCGCAGTGCATGGAGCGTTATTCAAGATGGATTTGGGTTCATCCGGGATAGCAGGATAATCCATGACGATGGTCCAGCAGCATCCGGATGTCCAGTGGTCCAGAATTGATGTTGAAGGCCAGCCAAACGAAAGGAGAAAAAAACCGAGAACAGAACGGAAAAGAGCAGAAAAGGTAGGTAAGAAGATGAAAAATTCACACCACAGAACTGTTTGCAAATGAGGCGAAGAAAAATTGGTTAGCGGGAAAAGTAGGTTAGGAATGATTGCAATCTTATTTCTACTGAACGTCTCTTTTATATCGGGAACTCTCCCGCTGGCACAGAAGTATGCAGGCAGCATTCGCATATTATTGCGCTCACGTTTCACGTTCACCACGCTCCACGTGGTTCCGCGTTCTAGGAGTAGTTAGATGACATGAATCCCACACGTATTGTGAATATTTCTTATTGAAGAGCAAGAACAGCAAGAACCGAACGATGCTGTGTAAAACCAATTGAAACCAGTCTAATCGATTAGTATCGATCAGGGAGTAGAGAATGCATGGATCTCTACTAGATCGTAGCATGACTTATTATCAGCTGTGTTATGTAATAATTCAAAAAATATACATACAATAGCATAATACATAACATCAATTTGAGGCCTTATACCACGAAGAATAAAACAGATACTTTAATAAACCGATAGCTATAATTCTTTTCCTATATTTGATTTTATTCAAATAAGTTATCAATATTAACAATATTATTAATCAATACTAGCAATTCGTCAGAATTCCTTGTGGGAGATTGAATCCCTAATAGATTCTATAAATATAACGTATATCGTACATTTTGTTACAATTTATTCTATTTGCTTGGCGCATTGAACCACTAAAAACCAGTGAAGCAATCGAAATTAAGCTACTTGAAGAAAGAGTACCATAAATTAAGATGGTGAATGAAGGTAAGGAAGACTAAAACTTCGTAAATCATTGTGGCAGGTGGCGTTGAATAATTGAATGAGTTTAAACTCAATTAAGGCTCAATAGTTGACCAAGAGAAATAGCTTGAACAGCTAGGTGTAATGAAAATGTTACAGCAGTGAGTTCCTTCGGTCGGGAAGGAATTTCAAACAAATATTCTCATTCGCCGATAAAAAACATTCTTTCACTTCCGTTTACGGATCTTTTCGCGGAACAAGCTCTCTTCGTTTGTGTTCCTGTTTAAATTTCTATCTTCCAACCGTGGTCTGTCACCTTGCGTGTTGCACGATCGGGCAGGCATAATTTAGAATTCGAAGCTCGTTTTCTGATTTAATCTTCGTTTTGTAGCATTCGGTGTTTCTACTTTTTTTTCTTCTTTCTCTATCGTTAAGCAGATGGACGCGGATACATTTTTCCTCAGCCGTATCCTTATTAGTTGCTTTAAGAATATAAAGGTGGCAAATCACTGAAGGATTCAAAAATGTGATAAAACTAAATCAAAATTCTAGAAGCATGAGTCAACTCACGTTCAATGGTGTATAATGAGGTTCAGTTTGAATAATTTTTTGGTAAAATATAAAGTGTTAGCATTTTAATCCATAATGCTTTTAAATTTTTTTTACTAGAAAAAATCACTAACGACTTTTTTCTTTTTTAACAGAAAGCAAGATTAGATTTAACATCAATTAAAAAATTTAACCATTTTTTTGTCTTAGAAAGGGGAAAAAATACAGAAATACAAATTCAGATGTATATTACTAAGGATATGAATAATTTTACACAAAGATACATTATTGAAAATAAAACTCTAGTATGTTTGTAAAGAAAAACAAAGTTTACAAAAATAAGAGAACAATAAAGCACATAGTGATCATCACTAGAAATAAATTGATAAAAAACGAATAATATTCATAAGTTATTGAGAAGCAATCGACTCCAATTGTGACCGAAACAAGCATTTGGCGAGTGTCATAACACGACCATCAATAGTCGTGTGGGTAAGTTTCGTTTGTTTCTATGGCGCCAATGGTGGAAAATCATTTTGCAAAATGCACAGCTTGAAAGTAATAATGTGCAAATTGTAAGACATTCCCGTAAAACACATTGTCACCGATCGTTTGCGATGTGGTTTTGCAATTGGCCGCAAAAGTTATCGTGTAACCAGTGCTTGAAGGGGTTTGCAAAAAGGGACGAGGGAACCACGATGTTGGATAGCTTCGGTGCAACTGTGCTTAATGTGATTGGTGAGCAGAATTGAAACAATCGCCGCACAGTTTATGTAAGAAGGTTGCTTTCACACAAAATGGATCCTTTTCTCGTCATTCCTTTGCTTTTTCGAGATTCGTGCCACTATAGTTCTTATGCGTTCTCCACTGTTCGGTGGAAGTGTGTCATAAGGAAAGTAGAAAGAGCAGCTTGCCGGGGGCTAGTTCACATCGTTCGTGTAATGTGTTTCCAGTCCTAGGACTTTGGTTACCGAATTGGTTCACCGTCGTCCGCTTCCCTGTCTCGCGTTTGGTGTCGTTAACAGAACTCTTCGGTCCGATTTTGAAAGCGATTACATTTTGGTGGAATGCATTTGGTGAAGGTAAAACGAAGGAAAAAAAAGGAGCAGGCGCATCCGGCTGCATGAGCATTCCGTCTGCGTTAGGAACGTGACCTGCATCAAGAGCTGGAACCAGCTCAACCTGTGCCGGGCCATCGAATAATAAACCCAACCCAACACGTTTAGCCTGGATTATGTTCGTTGGTTATGTTACGCTTTTACAGCTCCATGGAGCAAGGTGCACGTTCCAGGAATGGAACCCTCGCTATAGGAGCATTGCCTGAAAACTTCATCCTGTCGAAGGCAATGGACCGAAACTGAGTAAGAAATACGCGAAATAATAGCTGCCTACAGACGAAGAAGGCTTCAAGAATGAACGTTGTAGAAATATACCGAGAGTCCGTTTCTTAGTAACTTACACGAATTGCAGTTCCACTAAATACAACTTCGATCACGTGCTGCAGAGAACAAATCCGCGCCACATTGGTTCTCTTTTACGTTGTTTTACGACGTCTAAGCTTTAACAAATCTAGCCACTCGCTGTTCGTGAAAACTTTGTACTGAGTTCCACCTCTATGTATGTGGTGTGGTGAAGCTCAACTGCACTTCCGTGAAGTTGGCGTAATTCTAGTACTCTTCCCGACTGCGCATTACCTCAACATAACCTATTAGGAACTCCTATCAGCAGTTCTGTCGTTTAGGAAATTAAAATTGTTCTTGACCTTTTGGATTACAGTCCACAGTGGACAGTAACGAAAGCCTTAAAATCCTATCCTTGTCCAAACAGTTCAGATCGTTGACCGGTCAAACTGCAGGATATAGTGCGGTCGGTGAGGGTTTTTTTACAACCCATTTTAACATCACTAGCTGCTCACCACTAATGGATCATCAACAACTTTCAGTTCAGAGACCTCCCAGTTTTTGTGAAGGTGTCCAATAACTGTCGGTGGAGCGTTGAACTTTGGAAACCTTGAGCGCGTACGTGCCTCGAACGTTCCGGGTACATGCTCGAAGCACTTCCGTGGAAAACTATCCCTCACCCGCTCTACAGGCTCCATGTGTCCTCACAAAGTGAGCAAACTCCCATGGACATCTGTGGCCTGGTGATGATAATGATGATGGCCATTTTTATTGAGTTTTGACTGCCACTTGACAGTTCACAAAGCTCTGATGAGATTTAAGAGGAGGCAAACGAACCGTGCGGGAGTAATTAATGCTAATGAAAGCTGAAAGACCACCGGTGAACCAGAGCGTTGGCACGTCCCGTGTATCCATCAGCTTATGCTGGGCCATCGCTTACCTGTCCTCGAGCTTGGAGATGCGTTGCTTCAGCTTCGCCTGACTGGCGGAATATTCGGCTAGCAGACGGGCCAACCGGAGGTTCAAGTTTTCCACCGTCTGTTCCAGCCGGGCTACTCCACTTTCCAGCGAATCTTGCGTTTGTTGGGCATCTGTTGGGCAGATGGAATGGAATTATAGGGTGGAGGAGGACAAAAGGAAGAGAGAGAGAGAGAGAGAGAGTAAGAGAATGCAAACACAATCAAAAAAGGAAGCTCTTTGCATGTCCGCGCGGGAGGACGCCAGCCGACGAGAGAGTATGCAAATGTCGAACGTTATCACACTGCAATGGTTACTCACTGGCAAAGACTGCTTCATCCAGCAGGCCATCTTTTCGCAATAATTGACACCCACGCTCGGTCAGCGATGCTCGGGCCTCCGGATAGTCCGCCAACGTTTCCCAGAGGTCACGCTTCGCCAAACAGAACAGATCGGAATAGCCTGCGGAAAAGAAAGTAAGCGAAACGAGCGGTACAGGTGAGACACTTCCAAATCGTGGAGGGTTTTGCATGGGGCTGTGCCTGTGAGTTCAATTATCCTAGTCCTTGGTGCAGGATGCCGAAACACCAATGAACGGAGCAGGTCGTACAGTATCGATCAGGTCGATTGCTTTAATTGGCAATTTTTGATCCGATGCTCGATGTCAGTGAACGACCGACGATGGTGCTTGGGGCACGTTGTGATGTTTATAATTATTTATGGTATTTGTTTCTTCTGTACACTTCAATTTTATAGGAGAGTTTTTTGTAAGAGCTTTCAACGAGATGGAATCAATTTTTTAGGATACAAATACAATTACATTCTGTCTATCTTTTTAAATGTATACGCATGAACTGAGTTGTTTGCGATGAAATAAATCTAAATTTAGAATATTTTCTTCTTCACAAAAGCCCTTTTGAGAAAAAGTATCAAAAAAAGCTAAAAGAATCGATAATCCCCGTCAAAGTTAAACATCAATTAGAAAATGAAAGCAAAGATAAACGAGCGAGTGAAATATAAAACCGTGCTACTAAATTAAGTAAACTTTTCGAAAAGTACTGATTTTGGCGAAAAAGGATATTTAAATGGGAGGCCCTATAATCCTACCCGTTACGTTTTGGTAGCGCTCAACAAGATTTCAGTCAAAACGTTTCACGTCCGCTCACCAAAATCAAGGCCCTTAACGGGTCATTGGGTTCGGGCGAGCTACATGTTCAAATTGTTCGTACCATCTTCTTCTATACTTCGCGCTTGTTTCGCCGTAAACTGTGCCGAAGTTGCTTATGAATTATTCACGCAGCGATAAAGATGACATTTAAATAAAAAAGAGAATTGGCTTAGTAACAAGATTGCTTTTCCCTACCACACAATGGTTATAGAAAATGATGGTTTGGTAGTACTGGAATGGGTTTGGAACGTAATTAGAGGATTTATTGGAAGTAGCTGTGGTGTATTCTAAGAACATTTGTTTAGAGCCGTGTTTGTCAATGTTTACAACTCATTCATTGTGCATCTTTACTTACTGTTGACACGACATCAACATGTCAAAGCGACATGACAGAAGCGGAAGATCGATCAAGCGATGATCGATCCTGCTTAAACGGTAATCGAAAAACATCGCACGGATGAGAGAGCGAACAAATCTCTCCGTAACAGGGATCGGCACGTGAGGTCAACGTGCCACGCTCGTGTGCCGAGTGTCGGTACAAATCGCAGCACGCGCAAAGATATGCCCTTATAAGGAAGTGGAAAAAATGCAGCAGATGAGGAGCAATGCGGAAAGAGAAAAATTAGACTTAGGTCAGAAGCAATTAGAACGCCAAAGAAGACAGTGCCAAATTTGTAAAAAGTAGGAAAATATATGATAATATATTACCCGCTCAACAAAGCTAAAATCGTTTGGCCTTTGCTTCCACAAAGCTTTTTACAAATTTTTCTAAGCTTTTAAGAGAAAAGCTTTAGTGAGTTTGAAGTGATAAGTATTCGAGGAACGTTTTTTCAAATAACGCGCGAATATGCCGAAACCGGGTTTCGATTGTGCCGGTTGTACCCGCGAGAATGCGGTAGCCGATATGGTGCAATGTGACGAGTGTGATAGGTGGTGGCATTTCGATTGCGCCGGTGTATCGAGTGATGTGAAGGATGTGCAGTGGGTGTGTGAGCGGTGTGAAAACGGAGAAAAGGACGAGATAGCTGAGGTTAAGAGCCACGATCCCAGTGGGGAACCGAACAGGGCTTCTCGCGTGAAACGCTCCCGATCGCAGGATGGTGAATCATTCAAACCGTGTCCGAAGAAAACCCTAAGAGCGATTCCTCCGCAGCCGGCCAAAGAGAGCGTTAGTGGAAAAGTGGTCACGCCAAAGAGAATGGCGGAGAAGGACGAAAAAGTGCCCGACCGAATGCGAAGTGTGGACGGCCACAGTCGAGGTTCCGTTGCTTCCAGTGCGCGAAAAAGCAACAGTTCCGCGTCAACGTCGTTGCAGCTAAGTCGGTTAAAAAGGGAGCAGGATCTGCAAGTAGCTGCACTGCAAGCGGACGTCGAAGCGCAAATCGCGAAACTTCGATTAAGCTACGAGACGAAACTGCAGCAGATCGAAGAATACAGTGAAAGTAGGAGGAGCGGATCCAGTGTCAGCAAAAATTCCAAGGTGATGGACTGGTTGTCGAACCACCACGTGGAAGATGAACCACTCAGCCTTCATGTGAGTGGAAGAAGGAGTTCGTCAGCCACCTCGCAACAAATGCCGACAACGACGGTAACGACAACAGCCATAGAACGAGCTAGTGCGAGGAAAATTTGGCGCAGGAAGCTACCTGCTTTCTCCGGCGCAGCTAAAGAGTGGCCTGTGTTCTACAGCTACTACAAAGAATCCACGGAAGCGTGTGGCTACACCTCGGTGGAGAACATAATGCGGCTGGAAGAAGCGCTGACAGGACCAGCGAGAGAGGCGGTTGAATCTAAGTTCACTCTACCAAACGCGGCGCCGCTAGTGATAAAAATGCTGAAGCAGCTCTTCGGCCGCCCGGCACTGTTGGTAAAGGAACTAATCGAGCAAGCTCGCCGCGCTGAAGCCCCTAAGCCTGAACGATTGGACCAGCTCATATCCTTTGGTATAATCGTGCAAAAGTTGTGTGACCACCTAACGGCATGTGAGATGGAGGACCACATGGCAAACCCAGAGCTGTTGGAAGAGCTGGTGGACAAGCTACCAGTCAGCAGAGCGCTCGAGTGGGTTGACTTTAAAGGGAGGTTCCGCAAGGCAACGCTGAAGGAATTCGGTGAGTTTATGGCCAACCTCACAATGAAGTGTTGTGAACTGAAAGCTCCGGTGAAATTGGAAGTGAGTCGAGTGCCAGCGAAGAGTAATCGTTGTCACACACTCGTGCATTCAACCTCTTGCTCCGAATCCACCGATGCTTCTCATACAAAGCCGTTAAATGAGACACCCAACGCCACCCAAAGCAGTTTCAAATGCTTCGTGTGTGAGAATCCAGCGCACCGCGTACGACAATGTAATGTGTTCAAAGGGATGACGGCAGCAGCGCGACGGGATACAGCGCAGCGATTAAAGCTTTGCTTGAACTGCTTGAGCAACCACGGCAAGAACGCTTGCAAGTCTAAGTTCAGCTGTGGGATCGCGGGATGTGGTGAACGGCATCATACGCTGCTACATCAGGACTCAGCTGCCGCGACACCTTCAAGCAAGCAATGCCACGCTCATGCGACGGAGTCGTCGCAATCGCTGTTCCGTATAGTTCCGGTTACCGTACATCATGGCCATCGGAGTGTCGACACTTACGCGTTCCTGGATGAAGGATCATCACTTACGATGGTTGAAGCAGCGTTAGCAGACCAACTGTGTGTCAGTGGAGTTCGCGAACCCCTGGAAATTTGCTGGACCGGCAATATCAAACGGAAGGAGGAGTCATCGGAGTGTGTTCGGTTGGAGATATCAGCTCGGGGCGAAGAGCGGCGCTATACCATAGCGGCCGCTCATACAATAAAACAGCTAAGTTTGACTCTCACGTCGCTTGGATGAAGCTCTATCAGCTGATCGTTATCCGTATCCTCACCGTAACACATACAGCGATCCTCGACCCAGACAGCGTGCTCCGTCTAGACAACCATGGGGCCAACGAACTTCAAGTGCCTCGGGATCACGAACACCATCACGAGCTACACGACGCTGGATCTGTTGGTTCCACTATCGCCATGGGAACAAGGCAGAGAATTGCGAGAAGGAACATCCCAGCGATCCACAGACTACATGTATTTTTTTCGACGAGCATCTCCCAGTTTACTCCCGAAAAAAATAGTGCGTTTCTCTCTCACCACACATCCCGATTGCGCAACTCTCACCGGCAGAGCCGAACCAGTCAGCACCAGCTATAACACATCCCAACGACAACCTGCGTGCAGCACCAGCTTACCATCACACACGACCACAACACTAAACACGTCTAGCACCAGCATCAAGCTGAACCCCGGTAAAGCAGAAATCATCGAGCGAATATACGTGAACGACAGCAGAACCAACAACAAGTTCCTGATCGACACCGGCGCGGAGATTTCGGTTATACCACCGTCATACAAGGACAGAATGAACCCGATGCCAGCCAGGAAACTTTTCGCCGCGAATGGTAGTTCAATCGGTACGTACGGCACTACGAATCTTACTTTAGACATCGGTCTTAACCAACCATTTACATGGCCTTTCACCATAGCAGACGTAGATTCACACATTATCGGAGCTGATTTTTTAAAGCACTTCGATCTACTAGTAGATATCAAACGTAACAAGCTAATTAAAAATAAGTCAGTCGTCACTAACACTCTACCAGCCCATGTAGCCACCTGCAGTCCATACGATAGCTTTTCACAACTACTAAACGAATACAAAGATATCACAATACTAGACAACAAGCATAAGCCGGTCAACACAAACGTTACGCACCAGATAATCACCACCGGTCCACCCGTCTTTTGTCGCCCACGTCGTTTGGACCCAGAAAGACTACGCGAAGCGAAAGCAGAATTCGATTTCCTAATTGAAAATGGTATTTGTAAACCATCAAAGAGCTGCTGGGCTAGCCCTTTGCACCTGGTTAAAAAGGCTAACGGGAAGTGGAGACCATGTGGGGATTATAGAAGCCTAAATGCAATTACTGTGCCTGATCGTTACCCCGTGCCGCACATTCAAGATTTTTCCACGATATTGTTCAAAAAGAAAATATTTTCATGCATCGATCTACAACGTGCATACCACCAAATCCCCGTTGCACATGAAGACATACCGAAAACCGCGATTTCAACACCATTCGGGTTATTCGAATTTAATTTCATGACATTTGGCCTGCGAAATGCCGGTCAAACGCTGCAACGACACTTACATACCATCCTTGGTGATTTAGAGTTCGTGTTTCCCTATGTTGACGATTTATGCGTTGCATCAGAAGACGAAAAGCAACACCGACAACATTTGCGCATAGTATTCGAACGCCTGAGACAAAACGGCCTTACCATTAATCCCGAAAAAAGCCAAATTGGTCGTTCAGAGGTCGAATTTCTCGGCCATTTGATAAGCGCGGAAGGTATTAAACCTAAGCCCACTAAAGTGCAAGCAATCCTTGAGTTCCCTAAACCAGTTGTAGCCAGACAAATGAAACGCTTCCTGGGGACGATTAACTTTTACAGGCGTTTTATACCGCACGCAGCAGAAAGCCAGCAAATTTTGCATGGCATGATAAACGGTAACATCAAAAATGATTCTACGGTACTAAAATGGGATGATAATAGTAGCCAAGCCTTCGAAAAGTGCAAGCACGATCTAGCAAACGCAGCTTTACTCGCGCACCCATCACCAAATGCAATGCTCGCCTTAGACGTTGATGCTTCCAATCAAGCTATAGGAGCTGCACTTAATCAACTAACCCCCAAGGGTCTCGAGCCGTTAGCGTTCTTTTCAAAGAAATTAACACCTGCACTACAGAAAACCAGCACTTATGATCGCGAACTTTACGCTATCTACGAAGCGATTAAGCATTTTAAAGACCTCTTGGAAGCTCGCGAATTCGTAGTGTACACCGACCACAAACCGTTAACCACAGCATTTCAACAAAAACTAGAGAACGCCAACCCCACACAACAGAGGAGATTAATTTTCATCAGCGAGTACACAACCGATATACGTCACGTTTCTGGAAAGCACAACATGGTTGCAGATATGCTTAGCCGCATTGACACCATCAGCGCACACATAGATTACCACCACATCGCTGAAGCACAACAAACCGACACCGAATTACAAGATTTTTTAAGTAACCCACCGGAATCAACTTCACTTATGCTTAAAACATTGACCGTACCGAATTCTACTAAAAAAATATTTTGCGATATTTCAACAGAGCACATTCGACCTTTCGTTCCTAAAGCACACAGAAGAATGATCATATCCAAGCTACACAACCTTTCGCACCCCGGGATAAGAGGAACCACTGACCTGGTATCAAAACGTTTTGTATGGCCATCTATTCGAAAGGAATGCAAAGCGTTCGTAGAAACATGCATAGAATGCCAAAAAAACAAAATAACACGCCACAACAAATCGCCTATCACCACTATAGCTACACCGAGCGAACGATTTACGCACGTCCACATGGATCTAATCGGCCCACTACCACCATCAGAAGGAAACGCGTACTGCTTGACGTTGATCGACAAATTTACGCGTTGGCCCGAAGCGATCCCAATCCCTAACATCACAGCCGAGACGGTTGCACGAGCCTTCATCGCCGGATGGATTTCCAGATTTGGTGTTCCGGCAAAAATAACGACTGACCTCGGTAGGCAATTCGAATCGGAATTGTTTCGCTCTCTTTCGTCGACGTTAGGTATCGATCACCTGCGAACAACACCCTACCACCCTCAATCCAACGGTCAGATAGAACGAATGCATCGCCAGCTGAAAACCGCGATCCTTTGCCACAAAAATGCTCGTTGGACTGAAGCACTGCCCATCGTGCTACTCGGCATGCGCTCCAGCATTAAAGAAGACATCGGTGCAACGACTGCAGAACTCACGTATGGTACAACACTACGACTACCAGGTGAATTTTTTGACGAACCGAAGAAGGCAGCAAATGCGACTCCGGATTATGTGGCAAATCTCAAACAAACCATGTCATCTTTAAAACCACCCCCGCAATCGAATCACAACACTGGGGAAAAGGCGTATGTTCAAAAACAACTGCAGTCCTGTTCTCATGTTTTCGTTCGCATCGATGCCGTTAAACCTGCGTTGACCCCACCTTATGATGGACCATTCAAAATAATCAAACGCCACAAGAAATCTTTCGTTTTAGATATTAGAGGAAAGAAGTGCGAAATATCCGTCGATCGACTGAAAGCAGCGAGATATGATGAGCCAGACACCCAACAGCCCGACCCAGCCGATCCTCAAAGGGCTGTCTACCGGACTCGATACGGCAGGAAAATTTATCAACCGGATAAATTTTAAATGAAGGGGGAAGTGATGTGGCGTAACTAGCAAGCAAGCTCGCACGCAAGCCAGCGGCGAGTACTAAACACCGAAGTGTAGCTGCATGAGTTCGGATATCCGATCGAGGAAAACTGCGCGGCCGATACTGACCAGGAAGGTCAATGTGAAATAAAACGCTCTCTGTTATCCTGACCACGAAGCAAACCGGACGTGTAAGATATCATCCTTTTTCCACATCCGAATACACCCTTTGATATTCCATAACTTATTCCATAGCGTAAATTGGGTTGCAAGATGTGGCGTTGATGAAGCCACTGGAAGTACGATCGGGCGAGGAAGGTGGTCTTATTGCCGTGCGTAGCCTGCTGGGTTGGTCGATCTACGGACCCCATGGCGACAACATAGCGACACCAACAGCACCCTTCTCGGTCAACCTCCACGAAAGGGCAACGGACACCGCCAATCCGCCGAATGCAGCTTCAAGTCAACCGCAGCAGTAATGTTCCCGTATGCAAAGAAATAGCCAGAGCGAACCATCTCCTTCAAAGCACAACCGAAAAGCATAATGGACGATTCACCACCGGTTTGCTTTGGGCTGACGACGAGGTCTGTTTCCCGGATAGTCTCCCAATGGCTAATAAGCGGCTACTAGCGCTGGAACGGAAATTGGAGAAAGACGAACACCTGCAACGAGAAGTGCACGATCAGGTACGGATGTACTTAGAAAAAGGATTTGCACATGAGGCTTCTAATGAAGAACTGCTAGAAGCCTCTCCAAATCGAGTATGGTACTTACCTATTAACATAGTAAGTCATCCTCACAAACCCGACAAGAAGAGGCTGGTGTGGGACGCGGCTGCTAAAGTGAACGGCATCTCACTCAACTCCAAGCTGCTAAAGGGCCCAGATCTACTAGTGCAGCTGCCAGGGGTACTGAGTAAATTCAGGCAGCGACGAGTAGCCTTTGGCGGTGACATAGAAAAAATGTTTCACCAGGTCCGCATACAAAAGAGAGACACGCACAGCCAACGGTTCCTGTTCCGATTCAGCGCAAAAGAACATCCCAAGACGTATTTAATGGATGTTGCGACGTTTGGGGCAACTTGTTCACCGTGTTCGGCCCAGTATGTGATGCACCTGAACGCCGACCACCATAAAGAGTCATACCCAGAGGCTTCTGCTGCGATCAAGCAGAAAACATACATGGATGACTACTTCGACAGCTGTGACACAATAGAAGAAGCGCATGAAAGAGCCAAACAGGTTCAGTTCATCCACAGCCAAGCTGGATTTAACATGCGAAATTGGTTAAGCAACGAAGATAAGGTGCTCGATGGGTTGCAAGGATTTGGTGGTGGTCAATCCAAATCGATTGATATCAACCAAAAAGAATTATTCCCTAGGGTCCTAGGCCTGATTTGGGATACATCGACGGACACAATAAAGTTTGCTACCAACTGGCAAGACGATTTAAAACCATACGCGAGCGGTGAGCGAAGACCAACGAAACGCATAGTGCTAAGAATCGTTATGAGCTTGTTCGACCCGCTTGGCCTATTAGCTCCAGCATTGATCCATGGTCGCATCATCATGCAGGATCTGTGGCGATCTGGTTTAGAGTGGGACTCGGAACTAAGTGACCTGGAGTATCGCAAGTGGCAACGCTGGGTCGGATTGTTACCTGGCATACAAGAACTAAGCGTTCCTAGGTGGTACTTCTCTTGCGCTACTACAGTTGATTACAACAATATTCAACTGCACGTGTTCACAGACGCCAGTGAACTTGGATATGGTTGCGTAGCCTACTTACGTATGGAATCGGGTGCAAATGTCCATTGTAGTTTGATAATGGCAAGGAGTAAGGTGGCTCCACTGAAACATCTTTCCATCCCGCGTCTTGAGTTGGAAGCGGGTTTGCTCGGCGCAAGGCTGATGCGCACCGTAAGTGAGAGTTTGGACTTTGAAATCTCCCAAAAATATATCCACACAGACTCCGAAGTGGTCCTGTCTTGGATACGTTCGCCTACAAGGGATCTTAAACAGTTTGTAGCATGCCGAGTTGGCGAGATACTCACACTAACGGAGCTAAAACACTGGAGACACGTTCCGACCAAAGAGAATCCAGCAGACTGTCTCACCAAATGGTGTAAGGAGACAGTTATCCAGTCTCATGGGATTTGGCTACAAGGTCCACCTTTTCTATACAACCCAGAAAGCGCGTGGCCACCGCAGAAACCCATCCAAACAACAACAGAGGAGCGACGTGGGTATGTGATGTCGCACTTAACTGCCGAAGATGTTCGGCTCTATTTGGACGTTACGCGTTTCTCTAAGTGGAGCGTTCTGGTACGCACAATCGCCATCATACTTCGTTTTGTGACGAACTGCAGACGAAAGGTCAAAGGGCTACACCTGTTAACACTGAAGGCAACCAAAATGCAGCAAGCCTGCATTAAAAAGAATATTCCCTCTGTGCATACCCCTCTGAGTTCCGAGGAATATGAACAAGCCGAAAACGTGTTGTGGAGATACACGCAAGAAGAGTTTTACCCATCAGAAGTGCGTAAATTGAGAGACATTAGCCGAAGGGGCAAACCAGATGAGCCAGTAGAGCTGAACAAGAACAGCCCTTTGTACACTCTAGCACCGTTCGCAGATGAAAATGGTGTTCTGCGCATGAATAGTCGGATATGTCGAGCAAGGCAAATAGAATACAATGCGCGGCACCCAATCCTACTGCCGAAAGCACATCCTGTAACGAAGCTCCTTGTACAAGATTATCACCACCGATTCGGGCACGCCAATCGCGAAACCGTCGTGAATGAGCTGAGACAGCGGTTCTACATCAAGCACTTACGCGCCTACGTTTCCAGCGTGATGAAAGAATGTCAACACTGCAAAATAAGAAAGTGTCAACCTTGTACACCCAGAATGGCACCCCTACCTGAAGCGAGACTTACCCCACATATCCGTCCTTTCAGCACGGTAGGCATAGATTACTTGGGTCCATTAGAAGTCATCAATGCGAGAAGAAAGGAGAAGCGATACGTTGCAGTTTTTACATGCCTGGTGACTAGAGCGTTGCATTTAGAAGTTACTCACAGTTTGTCGACGGAAGCTTGCATCATGGCAATTCGGCGGTTCGTAAGTCGTAGAGGTCCGCCGAAAGAGATATACTCGGACAACGGAACAAATTTCATCGGAGCAAACAACGAGCTGCAAAAGCAAATAGCAGCAAACAACTACTCGAGTGCAGAAACCTTTACCGACTCACACACCACCTGGCGCTTCAATCCCCCTTCAGCACCACACATGGGAGGAGTTTGGGAGCGGATGGTTAGAAGCGTGAAAGAGGCCATGAACGCTCTAAACGACGGTGGGAGGTTGAACGATGAGATACTGCTGACCGTTCTAGCCGAATCCGAAAACCTCATAAACTCTCGTCCTTTAACCTACATGCCCCAAGCGCCTTCGGATTCCGAAGCGCTGACACCTAATCACTTTATTTTAGGGTCCTCTACCGGGAAGAAGGAATTGGTTCGTACTCTACCAGACCCGGCCGAAGCGTTAAGAAGTAGCTACAAAAGAGCCACCGAACTCACTGATCACTTCTGGGATAGATGGCTGAAAGAGTATGTTCCTAATCTTCATCGACGAAGCAAATGGATCGATGAAGGAGAGCAACTAAAAGTTGGGTCATTGGTGTTTGTAACGGAAGGGGCGCGTAAAGAGTGGCTGAGAGCCAAAGTGGAAGAAATCTTCCCTGGTTCTGATGGAAGAGTCAGGCAGGCTATAGTGAGGACTGCTTACGGCAAACGGTTGAAGCGGCCAGTAGTAAAATTAGCCAGGGTTGAAGCCGAAATTGATAGAGAGTAGGTTGATAGTCGTGTACTTTGTTTGTTAGTGAATCCAAACCGCATGGATTCACGTGAGGGGGGATGTTGACACGACATCAACATGTCAAAGCGACATGACAGAAGCGGAAGATCGATCAAGCGATGATCGATCCTGCTTAAACGGTAATCGAAAAACATCGCACGGATGAGAGAGCGAACAAATCTCTCCGTAACAGGGATCGGCACGTGAGGTCAACGTGCCACGCTCGTGTGCCGAGTGTCGGTACAAATCGCAGCACGCGCAAAGATATGCCCTTATAAGGAAGTGGAAAAAATGCAGCAGATGAGGAGCAATGCGGAAAGAGAAAAATTAGACTTAGGTCAGAAGCAATTAGAACGCCAAAGAAGACAGTGCCAAATTTGTAAAAAGTAGGAAAATATATGATAATATATTACCCGCTCAACAAAGCTAAAATCGTTTGGCCTTTGCTTCCACACTTACTTTTGACGTGTAATATTGATTGTTTAAAAAATTAAGTAAAAATTATTGTAAGGTAAAAATTAGTACATACCGATGGATCGCACATTAGCTGTCCGACGGTTTCCGGTGCGATTGCCCGCAATTTCTAGCACCGACACCTCTCCAAACACGGAACCAGCGCCCAGCGTAGCCAACACGGTAATGCCATCGTCCGCAACCACCGAAAGACTTCCACGCTTCACGATGTACATTTCCTTACCGACGTCACCCTTCCGACAAATGTAGTCACCAGGACTAAACACCTGAGAGCGAAAGTAAGTGGATATTTCGTGTTAACTCCACATGTCTACACACAGGCTCTAGATCTTCTTCAGTTTCTTGCGTTCCTACCTGCAGTTTGAGTTTCAGCACAAGCGCCTCCAGCAGACCCGGTTCACAGTCCTGAAAGATGCGGACCTGCCGCAGCGTGTCCATGTGTACCCGTATCGCAATCTCGGCCTTCAGCTTGTCAGGCAGGGCAGCCAACACGCGTTCCTCGTCCAGTGCACCGCTTTGCGCCCAAGTGTAGGCAAACCAACGAATGACCTGTGGGCAGATACAGAGAATCCAAACAACATCGTGGGTTCGGTGGGTGACAAAAAATGTAAAGATCATAAGCAGGACGAAACGGTCTCCCACGGTTAGTGTACGTACCCGAGCTTCTAGCTCACCGCCAACCTTCCGAAAGGCCATGTATTGCTTCACGCCGTCCATCCGGTTTTGGAACTCGACCCGTGTTACGTTCATGTTGGATATCATCGAACCGATGTTTCCTACGGGCAAAAGCGATAGCATGGGCGATAGGTGTAAGTTGAGTAGGAAAACTTCCACGAACGGAATTCGGTGCAAGTGAATGTAATGGGAGCAAAAAAACTACGAGCAGACCGACGGAACGTTCTAGTCTCGATAGCTTCTTCTAGAGTGATTGATCTTCGCGTTGATTTTAGGGACGGTTAGAGATAGGGTATCAGATTTTGATGCCACCTCATCGAAATCGAATGTTATAGTGCTTTGAGCTATATTGAAGATAGGAGAAGATTATAGTAATTGTGCTATGTAAAGAATAAAATAATTATTTACCAAGTAGAAAATCAAATTAAAATAAGCAGTTGCCTTTATGTGAAGGAATTTTAGGTGAAAGAGAGATTCTTGAAAATGCTTAAACGAGAATTAAATTTCTATCAAATTTGTTGATATCTGTAGGCATTAATTGTAATTTGAAAAGTTTATTAATTCTCCCAAAATCGGCTCCAAAACTTCTCCAAAACTCTTTCGCTGTACTTACCGACGATGGTGGCAAAGATGAGAACACCGGCGAGAAAGTCCGCTACGACAAACAGATACTCGGCATCGTTCTCCGGTGTTGGCGTCTCACCGATGGTGGTCAGCGTAAGCGTGGACCAGTAGAAGCTGTAAATGTATTGCCGCGATAGGGTAAGATTTTTGGGCCCATTGATGTTGTACACCCAGTTGTCGGTGCTGAATCCGAGCGCGTAGCTAATAGCGAAGTACAGACACGCATTCCAGTGGATGAGTACTAAAATAGCTAAAACAACCTGTAAATCGCCCGGTCGGGATAAGAGTTGGAAGCGTTCGTTAGATAACCGCTTGTTGATGGATACGGTCGTTGCACACTCACTTTACATATCCTAAAGGCGTTCGGATAGCCGGTGGCCGTTTCCGTACGATCGAACCATTCCCACATTCTTGGAAGACGCAGTAACCTATTAATTCTAACTATAATTGGACACGGCAGCCGTGTGGCGGCACAGGAACTCGGCGCCCACCAGATGTAGGCCAGATCGGTTGGCAGCATCGAGACGATGTCGAGCCACCAGCGCTGCTTGGAAAAGTAGTGCTTCCGTAGCTTGGGCGCATCTCGCACCAACAGCCCTTGTTCCAAGTACCCTGTGGAAGAGTAAAGATGGTATTGATGGGATATTTGGTATAAATTCACGCTCAATAAAGGGTCCAATCTGTAAGTAAACGAGTTCAACCGAAGTTCTTTGTTTCAGTAATAGAATTCCTTTGCAGGAACAAGTTCCGGCGAAGGGATTTTCGGTGTTGCTTCGGATTGAAAAACCCTTTCAGTATTCAACAGATAACCTAGTAATTCAGTTATTTTCAACTGATGGGAATCATTTTATTTCTGATGTCCAAGCATCATAAGACATAAAAAATATTTGATGGAGATCAGCTGAAGAAATGTGTCTATTTCGTATGGAAATATCCACTTTACATTAGCATTAACATGTACCATCATTTCCAAGGTTAACTTTTGACTCAACCCGCCACTGTAAAGATTGACTTCCCTGAGAATGGCTTGAAATTCCAGCTGCTTGGGACACATTCGTTTCATTTGCATCCCGAAGAAGTCACCCAATCCTTCAAGTACTGGAATGCCTTTCGGGAAATTGTTGTCATCAAAGTGAGAATTTCAATCACAATGAGTGTAAGCCGCTGCAGTGAACTCTCAGAAATGTAAGGAAAAAAAACAATTCCTAATAGCTACAGGATCTACCGCATTGATGTATCACATCGCTTTGCTCGTTGGCGTAGCTGTCTTGAAGTCTGTCAATTGTTGCTTCCTTCACTATCGCCGTGCACCATCCTTGTCATGAATTGAATTTCGGGTTGATTTGATTTATGCTATTTCTGACGAAGCACAAGCTCGGGAAATGACGAGATTTAGGGTAGATTGTATTTTACTGGTTTATTTCTAGTTTTCGAACAGATGACTTAGATCCAGGAGCAGGTGGCAGTGGTTAAAGGGGATATATGAGCGTTGTAACGTTTTCAAAGTATTTCGACTCTGGTGGTAAAAGACTTGCGTTCCAGGGTGAGGACCTCTTCATACCACCTCTTGCTTGACGATCCGGTCGGGACTAACGGTCGGGTTAACGGTTTGGTCCCGCCTAAAGCCATTCCCGTTGCCAGGGATGGAACATGGAAGCCAAACTCGACGATTGGATAATCAATAAAATATATCTCGTGCGTCACAAAAGGCTGCTCTCCATATGCTACCGCGCCCGGGATTTTTTTTTGCATGGGGTCGATGTTTGACGGGAGCCACATCCATAAATTGATTGATTTTCCTGTTTACTCCCCACTTACATGTAGCATGTGAAAAGCCCCTGCGTGTAGTATTTTAATTTCGATCAAGTAAGCAAGACATCTTCGGTTCTGAGGTTGGTTGTTTGTTGTACAAGAAGCGGCAAACGAAACATGAAGTAGGGAAAGATCGACGGGTGTGACCGGAAAGGCATTGAAAGGGAAAGCTTAGCTCGTGCCAACTAGCCTGGGCTGTGTCATGTATGTAATTGGAGACTTTTTCGCATCATTGAGACGCGTCATCGATGATGGGTCGACCTTTTTACGACTTGTTCATATGCCTACGATCGTCAAAGTTTAATTGGAATGCTTCTTTATACAGTGGAATGCTTCTTTATATAATTTATTAGTAAAATAGTTCGTATTTTAGCACAGATTCTTTTACGATTTGGAATGGATTTCTCCGGTCCAGTAGAATGTTTCGGGGTACGTCATAAAACAACTTTTTGAGAAAAATAGTTGTTAGTAAAGCCCTTTAAATACTATTTCGTCAACGCATTGCGATTGAGAAACCATACAAATCGTTAAAAGTTCGAAACTCTCCCGACAATGATGATGCACTCGGGACGATTTCATCCAAACGTTTGTCATATGTAAACACTATAAAACGTCCGAAGTATTTTACAAATCGATATCGCATTTCAAGGGCAGGAAAAACAATTTCAAACCATTCGGTGAAAACGATCGGAAAAACAATTACATATGCCCGTACGCTTGGGTAAGCGGTAAGCAGCTGGAGATGTCGTCTGATAGCTACTAAAACAACATTCCTTTACCTAGTAGCTAGTGGAAGGTTTTTTTCGTACCTATGCTACGTATAAGCCCGGTACCAATCGAAGAAAACCCCTTCAGGGGGAGGCCACCGCCACAAATCACTACATATTCCGCTACACCTTGTTCTCCCCTGCATCTGAATCACTCGTTTCCATCTGCTTTGGATTGAGTAAGACAGCATTAGAAAGAGAGGCCAACTTCGGGCGTCTTTACTCGGAAACTAACCGACGTCAACATTGTTCGGCTCTAACCCAATCTCATTTTCCTAATCTTCGAAGAAAGCCTTACAAGCGAAAGCTTGCGGTGAAGGGCAGTTCAGCTCGGATGGTGGCGGTAGAACAATAGTTGCCTGCATTTAAGTCAGGCCAATGTCGGATCCTTCCGCCAGAGGATCTCTGCAACGCGAGCCAATCCAGAATCCGGCATGACCTTCCGGAGTTGGCATGGTTTGGCTGC
Organism: Anopheles funestus; assembly: GCF_943734845.2. Lineage (NCBI taxonomy): Eukaryota > Metazoa > Arthropoda > Insecta > Diptera > Culicidae > Anopheles > Anopheles funestus. Next base: position 64,853,218 of record NC_064598.1, read on the forward strand.
GCTCCTTGTCAGCCAGTGTGTCCTGTCTCCAGCATTGCGCTTCAACAGCAAATGGTGCAAACGGGCGGGAACATTTGTGCCAGCAGGAAATAAATTATCTGGCCCGGCGATCGATTAACCTATTTTCTAGCTTAAGCAACAAATTCTTGGATCCGGCCCCGGGGACTGCCGGCCAATCCTCCAGCACTGAACGGATGTCGTTGGAAGCTGCGGATGCAGGAAGCGTTCGGGCGTTCAAACGTACAAAAGGCCACCGGAGTCTCTCGCATATTGTCTAGGGGGTTGATGGAAGTGCGCGGCATGTTGAAGATGCCAGGACTGTTGCTGAAAATGGAGAAGTTTTCGTATAATTTTCAAAGGCAAGCAACTTTTTCTTGCCTCTCGGGTTCGTTTGGCTAAGCTTCGCTGGGTGCGCCAATCGAAAGTCTAACGATGGGCAAAACATAGTCGGAAGCAAACAGGACAAAAAGGCACAAATGTGCTTCCGGTAGCGCATTGTCAATGTATCTCAAACCGATGAGCAAAGTATTTCCGTGACATTCTCGTTCGGTAGATACGGCACCAAGTCGTCCGTGGGAAGTATGTAGCTTCTTCCAAATGCCGGACGCCTTCGCCCACGTACCCACGCTAGGCTACTGGGCGCACTGGTCGTGGGAATGATGGCTGTTGCGGTAATTAAAGCAAGATCCATCGAGATTACAGATAATTTGTGAGTTATGCCACATTCTGCGGTCGAACGGGGAATTTTGGTGTACTTTCCCCATGCACATTCTTTGCGATACGAAAATAAGCTTCCTACAGTCCGTTCCATACACCCTCCGTTTGGGAAGGGGTTTTTGTGGTTTGTCCAACTTTTCTCAACACGCCTGGAACGAAGTGAACGAATGGATGAAACATACGTGCAGGTTTCCCCTGCAGTATCACGATGCGGAGAGGCAACGTTGAAACTGTGGGATGTTAGTGTTTATGGGCTTCAAAAGACTTGCAGCTTTTAGCAAATGAACGGTAAACGACGGGATGGATGAAGATTTTTGCTCCACCTCGTGCCAATGATGATGCTAGCGCCTGATAGGAAAGCAAAACATTGGCCACGATTTTACCGCATAACAAAGGTGATCATCAGGGGATTACACTGTTTATGAAGAAGGTTATCTTTGCAACGGTTTTGAAGGAACGCCTTCTGCTTTGGCACATGAAATGCTGATAATTTCAATGCATTTTTTCGATGCAAAACTGATGAAGACATTCCTATTGGGTTATTTTATCTACGTAATTTTCCGACTATTTACACAAATCGTTGCTTCATGTTATACTTACCCTCATGACAGTGCACCAGCGTGTCGGTCAAGTAGATGAAATCACACAGATAGTCTAGGATCCACCATAGCACGGAGGCTTGTTTGTTCAGCTCCCAGAAGACCGCTCGTCCTATCACAAATATGATATTGTATAGTACAGCCAGCGAAACGACGGACAGCCACTAGACGACCATGAAAGAGAAGTGTTTATCTTATGAGACCGAGGCAGTTGAAGCAGTGGTAGGTTGGAAAATGTTTAAATATTATTTTACAGATACTTCTGCTGGGGTAAAAGATATTTTATACTGGATTAAAATGAATAAAATAAAAACTATTATCACCAGTCTATGAGCAAAACATTGATGCTGAGTTTTAGTGAAATTTTCTGGCCGAAAATCAACAAAAAAAATTCGAGTATTTTAGAATTGCTGTTAAATACTTAAAAAGAATATTAAATTTTAAATAATATTCTTAAAATTCTTATTTCAATACAAACATTATTTTCGATGGAAAATCATCTAGCGTTACAATTATAACTTCAATGGATGGATTAGATGGATTAGAAATATAGGTTCGAAATATGAATAATCCTTTCATAATGTTTTTATTAATGTAATGTTTTAGGTTATGATCTCCCAAATTTTTACTATCGCTCACTGTCAGTACGGTTAATGAACCTCAATTACGATTCATTTCGCACGTCCGCAATCGCCATGTACGTAATGGATAATATTGACTCGGAACGCGAACCTACGAGCTTGGCATGATTAATCAATAAGCCGAATCTTGAACCATCATGCCTCTACATCTAACATTAACATTAATCCTTATTCTTCGGGCTTCTCTCACAGCCTCTGTGGCACTTCCAAGACTTTCCGAATTGGATGCGTTAGGTGGAGCATCCTATCAAACGATCGGCAACAGTTTTCGCATCCGTTGGATGTTTCATTCCAAATGTTTGGCAAACGCAAGTGTCTGTGGGTTGCAATATTATTACGCAAATAGGGTTTCCCCTACCGTGTACCATCGTTACCGGGTGTATTCGCATCAGTGTAAAGCCACCGTACCGAAACACGGACCAATGTTTTGACTTCTTGAGTTCGAACAGACAAACAAGTGAGCAAGTCAACTTCAAAAACCTTCCCCATCTACGCGTTGGCCCCGTGCCGTGTTACAGATGATAGCATTTTACGCAGCTGGCAAAACCGCAAACCCAGTGAGAGTCCTCTTGAGCCTAGCCCGTCGACCAAGGAGCACCAACTAAGCCGTAGGGTACTTAATTCTCGCTCATTATTTACCACCAAACCGTATACACACTGTTCTACACCACCGAACAGGCCGCCATCAATGTCGATGAGTTTGTTGAGAATATTTCCTATTTGCTAATGTTTTCGGAACGAGGGAAATCTTCGCACTCCTGCCACCTTTATAACGACCCGGACCATAGGTATCCGGGAAACTTTAGTAGCGCTTTCGCGTTTGCTTGGAAACGACGCGATGGAGTTTGGGCATTGGGGTGGTACTTTACTCAGCTTTATGCTTCGTGACTGAGTATCGTATTATTATTTTTTTTCCGAACAGCTAATGGAATCATTGTATAGTAGAAGGTGTGGAAGGTATTCATGTAATCATAATATTGACCGTTGCTATTGATTAAGAGGATTTTTCAGGATCATGTTTTTTCGATGCAGAAAGAAATTTTCAGGTTTGATAATCTTTTTTTTTAATTTTCGAAATTTTTCTTTCAGTCAAGATGCACTCAAAAAATTAGCCGGTCGTATAATTAGTATTAATCATTTAATCATTTACCTAATTATTTGTTAGGTTGTTCCATATCTTATAAGTTGGAAAAATAAGAAAAACTATAAAACATATGTCCTCACGTGCGTAGAAGTGAATAACATTTACATGTATTTATCACAACCTTGAGTCATTTATCCCATTGTTGTATGATGTGTCTTGTAAGATTAATAAGATTTCGTTTCACATCTGGCAGGGACGGTACAAGCGTCTTCACCGATCCATTCAAGCGAGCATGAAATTGATACGAAGGCATCATTTGATTTCATTGGTGTTGCGCTGAAATCCGGAAATCGGCATTATACGCTTCGTTGGCGTTACCGGGCCTACAGCGGAACTACACGTCCGCTCGTACCGGATAGGTGTTCCGGTCGATAAATACTCGCAAAAGAAAAGGATGAAACGCTGCATGCTGCTGAAGAATAGCAACGGACATCCTTTGCCGTGGTTACGAATGTGCTCTGGCTAACGTTGGCCAGAAGGTTTCACAGGGCTGATGGTATTTTTCTACAATTGGCAAGCTTGTCGTTGCTTGTGCGCTGTATTGCTGAGACGAAATTAATAGTGATCTGTAGACAAACGATGAGAGGGACGGTACAACTGCATTGGAGAAAAAATGACTCTCATTTTTTGTGTTTTATAGGGTCGTTTTTGTTGTGCGTCTTATGAATGAGCAAGATTAATATGATCTCCAAAGGACCATCGTCTTTATAACACACACAGTGCCTCAACACTATGCTACATGAAAAATGTTTTACAAAGAATTTCTTCCTTAGCATAGCTTGGGTATTATTTCTTATCCATCGTACAATAGCAAAATGTTGTAGATTTTTGTATTTTAAGTTGTAAAAACATTGTTATCGTAGTTAAAACTTAATGATTCTAACTTTTTTAATACCACCGAAATAATGGGAATTGTAGAATATCAAAAAAAAAACATAAAAATATATTTTTATTAATTTATAGGATGATACATGTTGATGTTCTTCTCACACACTTGTCAACCTTCCGAACATTGGAGATATTTCAGTTGTGACACAATATTATTTTGAACAGGAACAGAATACAGTGGGAAGAATCTTCACCTCAATACATTCCAATTCAACTTAAAAGGTTGTCTTTTCAACTTGGAGTCTAGAGATGATCCCAAATTTAATACATGAACTCTAATTCTCTGTATATATTTGTTGTTATAATCTGTTTAAATAGAGATATTTCAAATGATCGTAAAAAGAAAAGCGTCGATATTATAATTGCACATTTTTTACACATAAATCATCTCCAAATCAACACTAAATAAAGACCCAACGGTCGTTTTTGGACTTGGTGAATTTGAAACGTCAATTAATTTCAACGTCTTACTGTCAAGTAAAAGACAACATTTGCTTCATTTCGTTTCAATCGGATGCAATGGTCGAGTGGCAAACCAATTAACCAGATTTCTTCTAATTGAAATGACAGCAATCAGGCTGTTACTCATTTACAGCGTTTAATGAGCTATGGAGGTGTTGATGGGAGTGAAAAAATAAAAATTAAACTCACAATTAGCGAACGCGACAATGGTAAACTTCACGGGCAGTAAAACCTAAAGTTGTACAGCGTAGTGAGGACGTTGCGAATCAATTGCGCCTCGCTTGCTACTTACCCGATAGTGCGACGGAAGGGACGGATCGACCGACAGGCGGCTGCACACCCCATCGGAAGGGACAGCCTGTGGCGCAACGCAGCCTGCCTGGTGCAACCGGGTATCGGAGGTGGCGGATGCGGCGGAAAATTTGTCCAGAAATTGGTCGGGTGGTTTCGAGCGGCCTCGTTTCGATATCCTACAGCGGAGCGCGTTCAGCGAACGGCGTAAGGAGGAAAGCTTGCCCCGTCGGCCGGTGGATGGTTCCTGGAAAGTGGTATAAAAAATGAAATGAAAAGGGAAGAAAATGAGTCAAGAAAATTCTAGCCATGCCACACAGCAGCAGCAGCAGTAGTAGCAGCGAGGTAATGGGATGAAAGGAAATGGTTCATCTTTTCGCTCGTTTAGATCGTATCACTGTTTCCGTTGTCGTTCGCTGGCTTCGCTCGAGTGTCCCACTCGGAGGCATTTATTTAATCGACTTGGAAGGGAAAGCTCAACAAAACAGGACAGCACGCGATTTGGCCTTGTCAGGAGACACTGAACCGGCACGGCACAGAGGGTAAGTGGAACGTTGATGAAATTTATCGTCAAACAATGAGCGCCACTACTTCCGCTGGCGCAATTGACTCATAAAACTGAATTTCGTTAGCCTTGCCAGTGTTTCTTTTGTTCCGTTTTTCTTTTTTTTTCTTCATTACCCCACTTTCCACAATCGGACGTACTTTTCACTTGAGTGCATTGAATAAAATATAACTCATGATGGCAAAATCGAACCAGCATTAGTAGCCTCTACGGATGATGGAACGTTTCTGTCATCGGACTCGGTCCGATCTCTGAGAAGAAGGAGGATTGTGATAGGCTTTTCTGGTATTTGTTTTATCATTTTGACATCCGAATGTTCGTTCGAATGTGCAAAAAACGATCAAGTGGCATTTTAAAAATATCCCATTTGGAATTTGTCATTAAATAATAAAACGCGTCAGTTTCTCGGTTAGCAATGTAATAGGGAAAATTGGTTTCAAAGCGTTGGAAGTTCGATAGACGACAAAAAGCTTTTAGAGCCTTGGTTGTTTGCGATAGTAGATGTTTCGAACAGTTTTTTTTCTCTTCAAAATGTTGGCTAATAGTTCTTTTAGTTTCGAGTAAAATATTTAAACGACTTGAAAATATTCTTGGAAGCAAAACTTCAAGAATACACTTTATATTTAATCTACTGATTCAAGCAATTATGAAGGTCACAAACACTTTAAAAATTTATTCTACTGAATTGTGTCTGAAAAATTGGTACGTGACAGTAAACCTTCAACACACAGTGCGCCTTGGGCGTAATAATAAATCCCTTCTTTTCACTCATGCCCGCCATACGCTAACTGGTAGTACGTGTCTTCAATTCGATCTAGTCCAATGTACATGTTTTACATGCGAAGCCAACACCCTTAACACCTTGCTCTCGTTAGGTTTGTGTGTGTTTTTTTTCGGTGGGCCTGGAAACTCCCGCTTAACCGCACGACCTCGAATATCCATCGGTAGACGTGCCCGGAATAATTGGTCTTGAGAACTGCACGAAACCACATGAAGCGAAATGTCACCTATGCTCAGCATGTGTAGGGATGGTTATCACTAACGAGAGAGGGAATGACTTGGGAAGAAGATGGAAAACCTTTTTCGATGACCCTTAAATCGAACGTGTCGTTTCCGGCGAGAAGTATTATCTCACAATGGCACTGTCGCTATTCGTGGTACCTTGAGTGATGTTGCGTAGTGTGGTGATTCAAAGGAATTTTACAGCCCTGTACCCAATACTTTGATATGGAATATGATATCAGACGAAATGTACACGGAATCCGAGGAATTTGAAACATACGAGGTATTTTATTGTGGATTCATATTTGACGATGGCATAGGTCGTGGTTACCGTTCATCTTCGTTGGAAACTACATTCGTACAAATATGGTTCTATTCACACAAAACTGCGGTGAACAATTTGAAAACGTTTGAATATATTTCAGTTTTCTTAATCGTGCAATATCTCTGTTAGAAGAATTTAGTAAAGGAAAATAATGTGCAGCAAACCATAACCATTCTAATCGATTAGTGAAGTAAAGTAATGAAAAAAAAAAACGAATGATAATTATTCGTCGCTTCTCAACCCTCACACACCCATCAACAATAGCGAATCCGAAGCAAATGTCACCATCAACAAAAGCGTCTCGTGATAAAGTAATTCCTAATTGCGCCCACCTGATTAGGCACGCTCAATTAAGTTTGATTACGATGCCACCCACCGTAAGACAAGAGGAAAAGTGTTTGGTAAGACAGGGGAAGCCCTAACAGCATCAAACGCGAAAAGCGTTCAAAGCGAACAAATCGATAAACCAACAACTTCTTGGCTCATTAAAGCGTTTTGTTAATTTGTGCTGTAATATGTTGCTGAACTTAATGTTTTCGTTGCAATTATGATTGATCGTTGGGCAGATGGTTCCATTGAACAAATTGCATTGAAAAAGAAGTCGAATGGAGGAAGGTGAGGGAGGATATTCAGTATAATAAAGAAATCATAAGATATGAAAAACAGAATAAATCCTTGGATCTATCTATGAAAATCTCCATCTTACTAGAGTATACTTATTTTTTTTCCATGAAGATTTTATAGGCTGTATTGCTATGGAGTATTTTTATCAACCTCTTAAAATTACTTCAAAACATTATTCTAATTTCTTAATGCACACAAATTGTGTAAAAATCCTCTAACGAGCCATAATTACTAAATTTAACGCTGCGCCCACTTTAGCGATAGCGCATCATTGAAGTAACTTGTAAGTAACTTCCCATTCAAGAGTATATTTAATCAATTAGGCCGTCTTGTGTTCTTTGTAGTGCGGTAAACTTTTAATTAAGCGAATACACACTAAGTTCCGATCGGGATGGTCGAACTTTCGTCAGGATTTCGCTTAAAGGCCACGTTAAGGTGGGCGTTAGTGGATGAGAGCGTGCTACAAACACTCCTAGCCCGAATCGAGGACGATTGTGATTGGATGGCAATGAACTTTGATCACTTCTAACGATCCGTTCCCGAACTTTGTTGCTCGCTCAATAGAATGTGTGGTTGGGTAGGATAACTCGGCACGGTACAACAAGTACGGTAGTTTTCCTCAGCTAAATGGGTTGCCTTTGGGATTACATTGGGTGTAGCATCTGCTGAGGCTGGCTTTTGAGACGCAACGGAAAACTCGTTCAACGGTAGGGAGTATTACATTTGGTTTGATTTCATTTCCTCATATTATTCTCTCAAAGTTTTTAGATTTTATGAGCCTTGATTTGTGTGCTTTTGAGTGATGCATTAATTGCTAGTAATTATTACACTCGATGTAATATTCAAATTTAATCTTTATTAATCACTGTGTTTTTTCGTTTAAAGTACCCATTAGTATCAGCGTAAATCAGTGTAAGAGGTTTTGGCTTAATAAGTGATATTTGGCATAAGGTTCAGCTACTTCAGATTAAAAAAACAACTTGTTCTTGTTCACTGCAGAACAAGAGGTCGTTCTGTGAGGAATTAGTATTATAAAAGTGTGAGAAAAGGCACTATAATAACATCCGTATTTTGATTTAGATTAAACAGATTATGCCATCACTTGATATCAAGCTTGATATCAATAATTTTTTAAATTGATATACAATAATCTTATGACCTAAAACCACTAGAAAATTTATAAATATTGTTTGTTTCACCAAACTATGAATCCAACACATAATTTAACATTTCATACCAGAATTTTGTCGCCTCCGGAAATGGTTGATATGTCAATCCGTTGCACCATTTTGTAAGTATATTAGGATGGTTCTGCTTGCGTGATAATTTTGGCACACTATGGCTGGCACACTGCTATTTGTACTGCTGATGTTCGGAACTCATCTATCGGAACGCGGTCCGATAGTTTTTGTTAATCGGAAAACTAGTTAGGACACAGGGGTTTTTTCCTTCTTTTCTGTAGCAATGAATATTCTTGCAGGATATCACATTTACATGTCCCGAAAGTCACTGTCGTACATATATTCATATCATACCGATGTACAGTTCATTGCTATTGAATTGAAGTGAAAAGTTTAGAGAACACTTTTTGTTAATAAACGGTAAAACAGCATAACTTTAAAATCTTCAACTTTATTAGTAACCAATGACTTCTTACCCTTACAACACATTCTTAAACTTCAAGGAAAATGAATAAATCCAACCACAAGAAGATTCGCTCGTGGTCTAAATCCTGCCGTAGGTTCCATTAAGAGTGATTTCCATTTCCCAAAAACCTTCGTCAAGACGCCATCGAATTAGGTAATTATCTTGAAATATTTCCATCACTTTGCTTCACAAACGATGCCGAATGTTAACAACAAACTTCTTATAGAAAAAAAAGTCACTGATAGCACCAATGTCTTCGCCACGCTTAATTTCTGCCTAGTGATTATGCCTCCTTCCATTTGCATGCCAAATCACTTTGAATTCCACGAGTAAAGCTCTTGTTGTTCTTCCCATTTTCTTAGGTTTTACCGGCGACGGGAAGCTTGCTCTGTGGACAACTTAAACAAGCATGGTTTAGGTTGGATTTTTGTCGGGCCTGGGCACAGAGGCAGGCGATAAATCGAGCTGACGTCAAACGGAGTAGAAAATGGTTCTCTTCATGGAAAGGACCACTTCAAGGAGTCGCTTCAATGAACCATTACGATTATGAAGTAGCAAACTATAGGACGTTATGTAAAAAAAACCTTTTCGAAGAGCTTGGTAACAACAATAGATGGTGGTTTGTTTGAATTGTTGACAAAGACAGTTAAATTTTGCAGTTATCGGTTCTGCATATATTTATTTGATTGTACCGACGACATTATCGCGGCTTGGGTTTACTTTCGTTTAAGAGTGTTTTTTTTTTCTTGGAGGAGAATTATCATTAGAAGTATTTAATCTGGATCGCAGGTGTCATTGACATTAAACGATAATTTAATTTGTTTCGAAAGTCTTCCACTAAATTATTGCATACTTTTGGATGGCGACTTTATGGTGAATGTATGTATGCATCATAGTTCAAATAAATATTTTCAAAATATGGCAATTAAATTCATAATCTTTAACCATCTTCTTCTTGGCTTAACGACCTTACAGGTCACGCCGGCCATTTCTGGCTTACTAGACTTATTTTACCACGTAGCCGGATAGTCAGTCCTTGCTACGGGGGGACGGTCCGGATGGGATTTGAACCCGGTCCGGCCGTGTGGACTGGCGCCGTTTATCACATGCACCACCGGGCCGCCCCTTTTACCATCTCTTTTCATAAATTTTTATTTGTTATCAATTTACAACACAAAGTTTTTATACCTACTTTAAGTCTGCTCCAAATTAGAGAACAGTAGCGTAACTTGCATCAACTTGTATCAATAGAACATTTTATCATAAACGAATTCTTGCTTACGAATTGATAGATCTTTTGTCAGACATAAAAGCGAAGGCTTTTCAAATTACAATAGTTTAATTTGTTTTGTTCAACTGTTCAAACGATATTAAACATTTCACGTAAATATTATATAAAGCTTTTCATTCAACAACAACCCACCATCCCATTTGATTTGAATTTATATCGTAACATAGAGATAAAAATTTTCACATATAAATTTTCTAACATTTTCTAACTATGAAATTTAGCGCACATTGAAGAGGCTAGTAATTGTTACCACGATATAGCCAATTAAAATTTCACAACGATCAATTTGATTTCAATGACCCAAGAGTAATGCTACCGCCATCGAAACATAAGCAAACGAATGATAAGACTACGGGCACTATGCGTCAAAACGCGTAAGAATGGGAAGGTAGAATAAACCAATAAACATTAAAATTGACACAAATTGCTAATGGTGTATTGTGTCTCTTTGTTGTGACAGTCTCATAAAGTCCCCGGTAACCGATAGCGGCGATAGCAGCATGAATCAAAATACATTACTACGAAAATGTTCATCGTGGGACATTCCATTTTGTTGCTGTTTATTTATCATTTTACCCTTTTATTTTTCATCTCCATCATTCATCTGGTAGCGTAGGTAGGATGGCTGTTAAAAACGTATTTTATTATTTGCCCAAGCCATCATGCTGCAAGCGTACGCACACACCGTTGCGCTTTGGTTTTGCAATGCAATGGCAGGGCCTTAATCCGCGGTTCGTAAAAATCATCTCCCTGGACATAACGCAAATCGGAGCGATGAAACACTCGTTCAATGTCACCGTAACCGCGCAACGACCATCTTCAACCGTTGGTTCGGAATTTAGAGGCTAAAAAGGACGGGCAGATGAAAGGGAGAATAGGTAGAAAGAGTGACGGACAACGTGGTTCCGTGATCAGGAATGGAGACCCATTCAAACGCCATCATTGACGTTTTGTGTGAAATCAAATGGTCGTAAAGTTTTATTTTATTGTATTTTTCATTTTCAATCATATTTTATCGAGTGGCCAATGATAAGCGACGGGGAGCTCTAGCTGACGATGGTGTACCTGCGGACGGAGGAGTTTGTGTAAAGGTAAATGTTTAGTTTTGATGGTTTTCTTTTCTGTAGATGACCATAGCAGGAAGCCATCATGGAGAACAATCACAATTTAAACGTGTTTCGCTGTAGAACCATTGCTATCTGCAAAGCTAAACGAACTGATTTGCAGCATAAGTTTTATCATTTGCAAATAAAAAATTTCACGCTCATACGCTCTTATGTTCAGTTACGGAGTTAGAATTAAATTAGAAGAATTCACACCATGTTGTGCTCGGCCAATATCTCAACATTCTATGAATATATATAGTAGAAAATATACTTTTTTTTGCGCCGACACTGATGTCGTATAAACTGGACACTCTTTGGCTTCCACTTCCGAACAGCATTAGCAAACATCGAGCACAGTAAAACACGATGGCGCTACTAGGTTCTGCAACCGAGAGTCGACAAACAGGTGAGTACAGCAGCGTTGGCAGCACAATCGACTTCCTACCAGGCAGGATCGTATGGCTGTGTACACTGTCCGAGCGAGTTGCTACCTCGCTAGCGTAATGACATGATCACGTCGTTGTCGACAAGGTAAGATTGTCAATTTATGTTGCGTTGCATTATGTTACGGTTCGTCGTCTTGTTCTGTGGGATGTCCGCAACAGCTTCCGCCTCTCTTTTGTCCACCGAACACGTTGGTCCGTTTTATACCTGTTTGCCATTGGCAAGCTCGTTCGGACGGTGTTTGTGTAGAAACCGGCTCGAAAAATGGAGAATGGAGCACAACACCATCCAACCAGTGGACCAGTGCCAACAAACATGAATAGCATTCGCAATGTGATTAGACATGAAAATGTTGCCCCACGGTTGTGGTGATGAGTTTCGTTACGGTAGCGATAAGTTTGAAGCAACTAACAATATGCTGGAGGAGGGTTTTTTTTTGGTTCCTTCCTCTTCATGACCAGGTCAAGACGTTTGCGAACCACAAGCTCGTAGTGCAAATGGAGGTACGCTGCTTTGTTATCTTGCTGTGGAGAAAGAAATCTTTCTTCAATTTAAAATTTCTGAAGTACTAGTTGTACAGCGTTGCATTCAAATGATTCTGGTTTGTGGTTGTATCTGATAAGGTGACGAAAAGCGACAAATTTTAACAAAATTACCTCAAATCTGCATTAGTCCCAGGAATCTTAATGAGTTTTTCTTGAAACATTTCGGTATGAACAATAGTTAATAAATTAAACTTAATTATTCTTGATATTAGAAACGAATTAGGAAGTAGATGTCTAATGACAAATAAAACGTGATCGACGAAAAAATAGCATAATTTTTGTAAAACATTTTCCAATTAAATCAGTTTTAAAGATACTATCATGACAAATGATATTATATTTTCAACAACAAAAAATGGGTAAAATTGGACTGTATACGTCTCTGAAAGACGCACAAGAAAAGAGGCTGCATGAATGACAGTTTACGATACATTATCGTGGGCAAGTGAAAAAAAAACTGTACAACCCCTCGACATTCAACACATGCACATGTTTGCCACAAATCTTTGCCGTGATGATTTTTTCCTGGTAACGATTCTATCAATCTGAAAGATTATCTTGCAAACCGTACCGAACCAAGCACATACCAGCTCCAGATACAAATATCGAGCGAAATGGGAGATCAACAATCGAAAGAACTCGCACAAAATGGCTCCACCAACATACACACATCCCACTCATTTCAATCTTATTCTGCTCGAAACTGTTGACACAATCATATTCGGAGGAAAACTAACCAATCCATCTTGTGAAGCTATTTGTCGACCGAAAAGATGGATTTCTTAACGATTTTCACCCCGGCCAGGATCGTGTATCGGTTGTTCGATGTGTGAAGGTGTACCGGATGGTGTTTGCGATACGATCGGGAGTTGCGGTACGGGGAGTTACGAAAGCTCTTACCAAACCCAAACAGCTTGAACAACGCTCTCAAGTTGATTAATTACTTTCCTAATCTCAGTGAATTGCTCAAATTTACACACCGTTTCTACCACGGGTATGTATTGGTCCATGGAACACTGTTACGATCGAATTGCAATAAATCATGGTGGTCTTGATGAACGCTTTTCCCAAGAATGGCGCGCGCGCGTGTGTCGCTGCTCGCACAAAAGCATCTTGACAAAAGGCCGTACGAAATGTAAACAGGGCTTTAGGTGCAAATATTTGGCCGAAATGTCGTGATAAGTATTTTCCTAGTGGTGATTGATTTTCCTGCTAATTGTGTGTACCAACAGGAAGGGAAAAAATTGCCCTGATAATAATGTACTTATCGTTGACATAAGGAAGCTTGAGAACATAAGTGTTTAGTTGCCTTTCCCGGACATGTGAGTAACATGGATTGCATAATTAAACGAGATATTTACTACATATTCTGTTCTGATGGTTTCGCTTCGCTAAACATACATTTCAATAATTGTTTTCTTGAAATACTCTCATTATGAAAGCACAAAACATGTATGTAAATAATAAACTACGCTACAATTTCTTCCTTTAGTATGCTTTAATATCAGCACACACTACCAACAACAAAGTTCAAACAATTGTACGTATAACAAACTTCCGGCACTTTGGCTAGAGTAAAAATGTTTGCCCAATCTATTTAGCGCAAATGTTGACCGACATTTTCAACATCTCGATTGCATTAGCGTAGAAGCACATTGTACGCACGTAACTCTGTCTCTATCTTTACTTCGGCTCCAGAAATGCGTCCGTCATTACGGATGATTCGTATGTACATGATTCGATTTTAAATCGATTATAATTTAGATGGCATAGAATGGAATTTAAATTGTTGTCTCCCGGTGTGTACGATTCAAAAAAGAAATGTACCATTTTATTACTTTGTTGTGAACTGTGCCAGTTTCGTGCAGCCAAACTTTGCCTTTTGGACGTTCAGTTTTTGCTTCCCAACTTCCGTAAGAAGATGCATTAAACTTGCATCGTAATTTGCTGCGCAAATGGTGCAACTTAATTTTTGTTCCGATTTTGCTTAATTTACCGGAACGCTTATCGTAGCCAAATACACCAGCAAAACTGTACTTTGTTTGCACTTACTGCACTGCACTGGGTTGACGTCTGAAAAGTGCCTCTTGAAGTTGGTCGATGAGGATTGCTTTTTCAAAATCCTTGAGCCAAACCAAACCAAGCCAAGGATTGGCCTGTGATAGAATTCATTAGCAACAAATCATCCAGCTACCTTACTGTTAGCCTTTCTCCATTCTGTATTCCTCGGATGCATGTCTACTGCGGAGCAACTTTTTAGCGACATGCCTTCCAGTGAATGGAAAGAAGGCAAGAATGTCCGACAGAAAGGAGAAACTAGAGATAAGTTTTCATTTCTGTCACGGAGCAGAAAAAAAACTGTCATGGTAGATCATAAATTTTAATTGTTTCCGTAAAAAAATCTTGTCCCGTTCTTACTGCACTGTCAGCCGGACCAATGGAGTGTACCCGGTGACATAAATTGTTTCTTCACCATTGTACAGTAGAATACCTGTACCGATCCCCTTCTTGGTGGAACGGCATTTAGCTTCACTTTAGTGAGCTGATGTTGAAACAATTATTAATGAAACAATGTTTCGTTTGGGCGACTCATTGCATTGGAAACTTTCTTCTTTCACCACACACCAAGCTTGTACAATCGTTTTCATTTACAGGGTTTTTCTATTCAGTTTAGACTAGCCGCACACTTTTTCCTGCTCTGCGTACTTTATTTTTGACGCAGGTAGGCAAACAAACATGGTGCTTGCTAATAATCAAGTGCGCCGAGTAGGAAAAAGTGTGCGGCTAGTCTAAACTGAATAGAAAAACCCTGTATCTCGCCGCAGCACAACCATCGTTCGGTGGCAGGCTGGAAAATGATTTCCTACAACCGCTTTCTCGTCTCACTTGTTGTATTTTTTCCCTTTAAACTCTAAAGCCCACTAGCTTAATCGGACCCATGCCGTCCGATGGCACAATGTTTCAATTTCAATTTTGGTGCTAGAAGCAATGTAGAACAGCATGAAAAAGCGTTAGCCCGTAAATCACTATCACTTAGACATTCGCTTCATGCCAGGCCGGCTTTATATTCTGCCAACAGTGTCACATTTCCGAACACGAAACACGATTCTGCTAGCGATTACTTAGTGTGTGATATGAAGTTGATTGTTTTTTTTTATTCAGCCGACATTTGTTGAAACACTTTTAACAAATTTCACACTCTTTAACAGACAATGTATTTCGGAGGAAAAAAAAGGATAATTGAATATAACCACCACAAAATGTATCGCCGCATAACTTTGATATGCTTGGAGTGCACATCAAACATGGTGCCACATAAATCACTTGTTAGTGAGCAGTTTTAAGCTCTTGATAAATTACTCGTCACTCGTAATACGATTCAAACACTATGTAGTAAATGGAAGGCAACTAAATCTTCTGCGGATAATATTCACATTCCAACTTTGTCATATCACCTCAGCATGAAATACAATTCATATCACTTATACAACCACACCCACAAAAGCACAATATTTAATACTAGAACTTTCACGAAACTACTACTTTCACTGCACATTACTACGCGAATTTTAACTTTAAAAATTATATTGAAAATGCTCCAGAAATAATGGGGCGATCTTCTTTAAGCGCCACTTTGTTTAAAGCAATTTCAATTGTATTTCCCACGTGGCAGGATTCACCTCACAAACACTCTCGATCGCATACGCTAAATAAAAATGTTCGACTTTAAACTATCATTTTCCAACGCTGCGTGTTTGCAATTTATACACCTGACTGTTTACCGTACAGGTGATCCATTCAAGTGCGCGCCGAAAGTGAAACTAATGAATTGCATTGCCCCGCAGGCGACGGAACGCAATGGTCGTCGCCAAACGCAATCGAATCGGCCCTGCCGTTCGGCAGTGTTTAAGCAAATAATCTTCCTCGCCGTTAGCTCCGTTTGGTTGTGGCGCGGTCGTTTTGTCGCGTTGTTAACGTTAGCTGTTGTAGTTTTCGTCCGCCGCAAACCTTTGAGGTGGCGTCTTCAAACTGTCCGATTGTCGGTATTAGTAACGGCCAAAACCTCCTTCACCTCCTTGCCACCGGATGGCATATTCGACCTTCCTTGCGGATTGGGAACCTTGTGTGGCCTGATTGGATGTGGGTGTACCAAGATGGCGGAGCGGACAGGATGGATCCGATCGTTAAGTGCGTTGTTATTCGCGCATTCGAACAGGTGTTTTGGCTGTGTGTGTGTGTAGGTAGGGAAGGTTGTTTCGTACGTAAGACTTTACCGAATAGAAGAAACTATTATGTCTTGCCACCTCCAAACAATTCCGCACCGTACCGTTCACAATTCTTAATCACTCTTAGAATGAACAAGGGATCGAAATGTAGTCGACCGAACAACAAAACATCGTAAGAAACGAAAGGGTTGAAAAGCACTCGAGTTTCAATGATAAGGGAAATGAAGGAAGACGATCGGAAATTCGTTCGTCTTGCTTCTCGCAGCCATTAATTGCGGTATCCCTTTCTGTGACAAAAAGAGGCACAAACAATTGAATGTCAAAAGGGAGCGCGTGACTTTCGGAAGCCATCGTCGGGTTGTTTCCTGTCGGTGAATTCTTTTTTGCGTAGGTATGGTAGTGCTTCAGAGGCGGTATTCTGTTGTTCAAATATTAGTCAGTGACAGAACAGGATAGAAAATTAGCTATACTTTAGACTAAAGTCTCTGTGTTTGAGGTGTATTTGTTTTGTTCGAATCGATCGTCTCGAATAAAGATGAAACCATGCGGCATGAACTGGCAAGAGAGGCGACGCACGAGCTTGATGTTCAATAATAATTGGCACCAATGATGGTAGGAAAATAAGATGTAATAAAATGTTATATCCAATCAGCGCGATCGAACGAACTGTGAAGGTGGCAAGCAACACCCGATGGGGAGAGACGATGTTAGACATAATTTTCTACCTGCGACTACATTTCGGTCTGGGTTAACCGGTGCGGACTTAGTGCGTGTACTTTTGCGACTGCAGCTGCAACTGATGGTGGTATGTGTTTGCTGGACAAATCGGTGGATAATTAATTTATGGATTCCAATTAATAGCGGTGTCAGGCAATTTTATCGCAATCGGTTGTTTTGACACTAGCTGTGACAACCCATTGGCAAATGAGGGTTGTGCCATAACAAGTGTAAATTTGTCACGTCTTGTTGATGGGGGTTGTTGGCAAAAAATAGCAGAACGTCCGTCAAACGGTAAAACTAATTATAATACAACTCTTAAATTATTTTAAACGAAAAAAACCCCTAATTGAACTACAATTTTTGTATGCAGCGATATATGAGTATAATATAAAATTATCGCACTAGACCTTAGCTACGATTCATAATCATCATCAAAGTATTTAATGGCACGCAACCAACGCAACTGACCGCACACATTCAAACGGAACACAGACAGGAAACAAAGAAGATGTTCCAAAGTACACACCCGTCTACACCCCGGGGTGGACAAACGAGCAAACAGGGCTACCAACTGTGGGAGTAATTAAAAGCGAATGACTTCAACGATGGCATTAGAACGAGTCCAACCGATCGTCGTTGTCTCGCTTTTGTCCATGCACGGGTTCAGGAGCTTTTAAGTGGGCTAAGTTCAACCATCAACTCCACCTCCGGATGATTCATCCTTACGTTCGGCCCTTCGTTTTTGGTACGGATGGTCACTGGCGACCCTCGTGGGACGTGTCGCCGTAGCAACGCGCCCGAACTCGGGGCGTTTGACTTGATGAGCTTTATTTTGTTCTTTTCGCGTTTGTTGGTTAAGCACTGAAACACAAACCCCGACCATCAGTGGACGGTGGCAGGGAAAAATGGTTGCCCAAAAGATGGGACCGGAAGTTAATTATCTGCCGTTCGGATGGGGTGGTTTGTTTTGTTTTCCATTCTTCCTCGGGTTCGGCTAACGACAATAACGGGACGGAAAATGGAAAGCCTCTGCGAACGAAGTTCAATTACAGCATTCTAGACACGATTCAAGTATCGTACTGCTGCTGTTTTCACTCTTGGTGTGGTGCAGCATTTTCCGCTTTATGCCTGATTCCTTGTTCCTCTCGAAGGCCCCTGAACGCAGCACTTTTTTGTTCTCGTTTCTGGCACACCTTGAGGGTGGGTGTTGCCTCCGGTTGGTCAATGTTTACCTTTCGGCCAGGACAGTGCGACCTTCGAACTGTCCCGGTTCGACGTCCCTGACGGTGGCGATACTGTGGTTGAAGCGTAGTGGCAATCGTCTATAAATTCATCAACCGAGCGATAGAGCCGATCGTGTTGTCGTGTCATGTAAAGTCGAAGGAAACATTTATTCGTCCATCGGTTGGACATAGCCAGCAAACTTGACCTTCGGCGAGGGGCCACCACTTCGGTGGGGTGAGCTTCCTGGGGAGATCAAGACGCTGCCTGTTTGTTTCTTTTGCTTTTGAACGCACTTATGCTTGCTGCAGCAGCGCACCGACATCAGCAATTGGCAATCGTAAAATGCACGATTGCACTGAGGGCCATGCGTGCGACGGTCAGCGGCACAAGAGGGCCGTTAAAATGAACGGCAAATTACTACACTTTGAATGCAGCTCACACGATACACTGGCAGATAGCGTGCAGCTACTTCGGATCGATTGAAATCATGCTTTGCCGCGTTGTTCAGCCGATGGTTACAAATGGTGTTTTATGGATATTTAGATGGAATTTATGTTGACAAGCTGGTTAGAAACATATTTCCGTAAAAGGTAGCAAAAATTGTCTCATACACCATAATGAGCATGAAGGTTCAAGGTTCTAATTGACTGATTGTGTGTAAATTTGCATCGATAAATTTTGATTTCAATGCAGTATAAACATTTATAGCTATCCTTGAATGTCGTGTACAAAGTCAAACATCGTTAGTGACACAATGTTTGAAGATGTTTCATCTTTTAAAATTGAAGAACATATATTTTTTTTATTCAGGTAGAACGGGCTGGCTTGAAGAAGATTTTTTTTTGTTATATTATACTGTATACTGTTATATTAAATAATGTATGTAAAATTATGTTATTTAAAGGTGGATTATTTTTTTCAACGCATAATTTTTATCAATATCAATATTATTTTACAATAGACACTGAATATAGCAGAGTTTCCTTGATGTTTTATATTTAAAACCGGATTAAAAATTACAACATTTTCTAAATCCATTTGTCTCTATTAACATTTATCTTATGTGTGTCTTTTTATTTATTTATTGAAAAGTAAATTAAATCAATGTTGGTATTTGAAAACAATATGTTTTATGTGCAATATCGTGGAGGTATTTAGATTCTGAAGAAGAAATTTAATCATTCTTCGATTAGGTCATGTCTGCCGTTTTTGCATTAGATTTTGGTATCGATCCTGTCGTGTGAAAGATCGGCACTGTTACCCCTAATTTGCCGGCACACTCCTTCATTTGCTTATAAGTTATAAATATTTGTTTTAATGAGAAAAAACTTAACTAAAATGAAACTTGAAATGAATGAAATGAAATGAAATACTTAAATTCAATTTTCAAAATTTACTTTTAGGTACTTAACTATGACTATGGTGAAGTGTCAAAAACAATAAAAGCTAGTTTAAATAAAATGTAAATTTAGGAAAACAAAACAGCTCATATTTTTATACACTCACAACAACACAACGCGCAACAAAATATGTTTATTTCAAGACGTAGTTTCAGGCTGAAAGCGTAGATTAATTTGCAGCTTTGAATAACCTCTAGCATGGTTCCTTCTTAAAGCTTGATTCACTCATACAAGAATGTGAAAGATGCTAGACGACTAGCTTACGCCATTGCTTCTGCGATTGGGCTACCGTAATAAAGCACAAGGAAAGTAACGGCGAGAAAAACGAATGAAAAGGCTGAGCAACAACGAAAAAAAATGGCCCCCACCGAAAGAGAAGCTTTCGCCCGGAAAAATCCTATTACGCGTGAAGCTGAAAAATGTGCTCATCGATTATTATGGAAATAATGTGCGTCCGTCTCACGTGATGCTAGGGTTCCAGTGTATGCAAATAAAGCCGTTGCCTTGACACTGGCATTCGTACGTGAGCGGGATGGTCTGGGATTGAGTTTCTGTATGATACGTATCAGAGATTGTGTGCGAGTGTGTGTTTGGATCTGGTCTTACATCAGCGTCCGAAGGATGTAAAAACAACAACTTCACCGAAGGGAAACGGACCAGAAATGACAAAACCCCGTGCTGCGCTCACCTCGTCCTTCTGTGCGCCTTACCCCGTTAACCGTATCCTTGAGTGCGCGTGGGAGTGTGACGCGAAAGGCAAAGGATAACAAAACATTTGCCATCATGTTTGACTCCGAGTTGTTCGTCGCACGGTTTACGCAAGGATCACCGGAACGCAACTTTATGCGGTCCCCACACTTGTCCACACATGTCCCTTCGCGTTTCATCCGATATAAATCCATTTCCCAACTCTGTCGGAAGGTTTTGTAATGGTGCGATCGTACGATGGTAACGTAGGGTAACGCTTAGCGTTGTGATATGGTAGTGGTAACCTTTTTTGTTCTTACTGCTGTATTCGCAATCTGAAATTGGGTGCAAAAAAGGCACTTGCAAAGGAGCCAAATAAAAAAACAAAGAAAACCGTGATTGAAATTGAAAAATTGCTCCCATTCTGTAAGTATGGTGAGAAGAAAAATGTATATTCTCAGCATTTGGAAACAAGTGAAGAATAAGCGATAAGGAAAATATTAAGCATATATGTTAATGCGTGTCAAGTGTTTAAGATTGTTTAAATTGTGCGAAAAAGATATCAAAATTATTTGATTCCATTCTGCGATCCCAAAAGTATCTGAATCATTTACGACAAAAGAAAAAATGTGTAATAATTGAAGGATGTACAACGTACGGCTCGAATCATGAAAAGTTAAATATCTTGCTTCTTTTTTTCCTTAATTTAATTTAATAATCCATGCATTGCCCTGTGACCTAACGAATGCATGAGATAAATGTGAACCAGATGTTGAAATCGGGTTTCATACGTACGCCTGAAACTATGCCGTTTAGAGCATGCAAACCACCATATGCGGTGATCTGTCTCCTGCGGATAACGAGACCTGGAAAGTCGTTCCCGTGACACCATTTGAATAAATGTGACCCTTGAATCCCGCGTCTTGCTGCTGCGGTACAGGGTTGAAAATGTTCGATGGCATTTTGTTCCATTCCATTCCACGGTAAGAGCACTTTAGGACGAAGGTAAAAGTTCTAATTGAATGGAGAAGTTTTAAAATTCCGGATACGGTTGTCACGGAAACAGGCTGCATTTGAAGGAAAAATCGTAAAAACCAGATTTGACAAAACAAGAACAAAAAAGAGATAGCAAAAAAAATCCATTTGCTTCAAATCCTTCGCTTCGTGTTTGATGTCGGTACAGTGGGACGTTACAAGCGGAACAGTAAAGTCATCTAAAATCAGCAAAAGTTTATGGGACAGGTTTTATGATTTCTAAACGCATTGGGTGCGTGTTTGGTTTCATTAATTAAAATACGTACGAACAAAAAGAGCTACACACGAAGAAGCTGTACAAATGCACAGTGAATATGGTTCGGATTTGTTTAACAAAAAGAAACCATAATATTTTAACATACATAAATTAATTTACAATACTGATAAAGTAAGGCTTTAAAATTCGGTTTCGATTCCGAACCATGTCTGCAGCTAACAACGATGGGGACAATTAAATAGTATGAATAGATATTTTGTAGCTAATTTATATCATTCGAATAGCACACATTTCAAAGATTAGGAGCAGAAGATTGCCAACAAAAAAACCCCTCCCGGAAGGTAATGGTTTAGCGGAACTGTAATAACCGTTTGCAATTCAACCCCGGCTGGCAGCCATCATAACTTTCCTACTTTTCTTCGCTTCTCTCAAAAACCACAACCTACCCCATTCCGGCTTGGCACGAATGCCACGGTTTGGCGTAGTTCCGTTGGCCGCCAACTCTGGCAGCGGTTGTAGATCTGGCTTCACCGCAACCATTAGATGAGATGGTTTTTGAGCGCGTTTTACTTCTGTTTCACTCAAACGGACGACCTGTACCGTGGCCACCGTACAACATTGTACGGATGGTCTGGAACTTGGACAGCTCTGTTTAAACCATCCCGCGACGCAACGTGTTTTGGCATCCAGCTGCTGGTAGAAGCAGCATCCGAACGGTTGACATCTTTACTGCCGGTAAACAGAGAAAAGTTTGAAATTGATCTTTCGGGCGTGTACCAGTGAATACGATCGCTCCAAAAAGCTTGAGCCAACTTTTTTTTCTTTCCTTTTTCGAAGCAGACGAAGCCATGACGAAGATTTTTGAATGAGAAGAAACGCACACTGTGCTTTGTCAGCGAACCGAAGGTTGGTTGGTTGGGGGGAAAGGATGACAGCTTTTAGACACTTTTTTGTTTGGTTCCGACTCTTTCCGTACATCTCGTTTCAGATATCTCTTTTTAAAACTGAAAGGATTTCAAGACGATCCAATCCACCACGATTGGACAGCGAACGGCTCAGGGGTGAACTGGTTAAATTGGAAATGATTTACGATTACTGGCTCATGGAATGGCTACTTGGTGTTTGTTCCAGCAAGCGTAGCGAGCTTTTGCACGGTACACAACCCAGTTCCCGGACCAATCGGTGGAAGGTTTGGATAATATTTTATGCTTGCTTTCTTTGCAAAATATTTCATCCTTTCATACCACTTATTTTCTACACCACTTGCCGTGTTCCACGTTGCAATCGGGTTGGTGCGGCTTTTGACCATCCTTCACCCGTTGCTTTTGCGTTGCGCCTCATTGAACGGCGCGTGTGTGTGTGTGTGTTCCAAGCAACCCAAATTCATCGCCAGGACAACGGTAGATAGACCGATGGACAGACAAATAGACAATGACAGTAGTCGAAACTTTTGTCCAGCACGATTTGGTCAGCATGATTTTTTTTGGTATAAAAAGCGGATCTCTAGCGGACGGTGGTTAGTTCCTATTGGAGAGGAATTTTCGTCTCAAATTTCTAGCTCCCAAGTGGGACATATTGCGGCTGGAGTGGTGGACCAATGCTTCCTTACGATTGTGTCCCATTCGGTAGAGAGCATATCAAACAAAAGATCAGTGCTTGCGTAAAGATAAAGTAGCATTATGGCAATACAGTGTCATTCGGCATAGTAGGATACATGGCGCTTTTTTGAAAAGTGATCATTGTGAAAAATAATTCGTAGGAAAAAAATTACTTTGTGGTTTAAATTATTACTTTGATTTTTTTTTATTTTGTAATTATTTAATTAATGTAGTGTAATTATTACAGGGTTGATAAGCTTCTTTTCAACAGTCAAAAATATTTTTCTTTGCAATAAAAAGTTATTTCAACAACCAGAGAAATGAAGAGTTAATCGTTTGTTGAAATACCCCTTTGCTGAAAAGAAATACTCTACAGACTGATAAAGAAAAGATCCGGCTAACCCTGTGATATATAGCCACGTAAAAATATAATAACAATATTGTACTTTTCGACCAGACTACATTCATTCATCGCATCCAAAACATCAAGCGTTGGTCATTCGGCTCAACAACAACGCCCAAACATCTCAACGAATCGAAATTCATCATCAGTAAAGCCGCAGTCACATCAAGCTGTTGTCAATCAATTCGGACAGTGCTGGAATGGGAAAGTCAACTCTCGTCTCGCGCCTTCTGCTGGTGGCGCAAAACCCCATACGCGAACAAAAAGAGCGCCGCGTTGGCGCCCGAAAAATCAATGCCCCGTACGGAAAATGCCACACCACCGTGTGCGGTGGCGTTCCGAGTTTGAGTTTATTTACCGCAAATGATCACAATCGGAAAGGCACACAAACACAGCTGAACGCCCCGGGGGCAAACAGAGCAGTAGTGGGATCAATCCGAAAGCTCTGGCCAAGGCAATCGAATGCGAGTTCGGTTCGGCAATGGACGCTTTATTTTCCTGGGGAGGACAAAAAACCCTCTCAAGTAAAGCGGAGGCTATAGCTTGTATTTGCCTGCAGCCGCTTAAGGACACACAATTAACGCTCGAGGACGTATCGGAGTCGATAGGACTGGCGAGATATTTTCCTTTTCCAAGAACCGATGCCCTCGTTGGGCCGTGCGGAAGTGTGGTTTCGTTTTCGAACGAATGCCCAGCAAGTGGAAATAACCATTCGTTCGACAAGTTGATTCGTTCGATTTTCGACTATTTGAGAGATGCGAGAGAGTGAATATTGTTCCGGCCCAATCGATGGCAGTCGTCAAGTTGTTGATGGGCAGTGTTTGCCGTAGAATTATCTTTCCCTTCTGTCCCTCAATCCAGCCATTCGTCTTCGTGGCCAAGGACGCCGGACGGTCTCGTTCTCGTAAGATGATGTTGGGGTACGGACTCGTCGCCATCCCATGACCTATCCTGCGTGGAAGCCGAAGGAACCTACGCTTTTCCCGAAGAGTTTAGAAGAACAGCAAAGAAAACATCGATCGGGAAGGAAGCGAAAGTTCACTGTCCTTACCGCTGCATGTGGCTCTTGTGGTGTAGGAGTGTGCAAAATCGAACGCAAACAACGGAACATTAATCTTCATCAGAAAGGATCAACTACACATTCGCCTTCAAACGGTCGCGTTCATTTCGTCGCTCGGTATGCGTTGCATGATCGGACGCGAATGGCAGGATGAAGCATTGCGGAAAGCTTCACCGGTTCCTGAGTCCTTCTGATAGTGATTGTGATGGTTTCGAAGGCAGCTGTGAATGAGTGGAAGTCAAGCTTCCGCCATGCCGGAACCAACATCCGGTGGCTTCTTATCGACTTTACAGACTTGAAAGTGTTCTGGGCCAATCGCTGGATTCGGGCGAATGTGCATGTGTGTATGTGTGTTTAAAATTATCTCTATTTCCACTGACGGTGAAAGAATGAAGCCCAACCAGGGTGGATTTTCGGTGAACAGTCGAGGCGAGTGCACTTGCAGCACTAAAAGTGATAACTCATTGTCTGATGAATGGTGTTAGATGATGGTTGAGAAGTGTGAATGGGAACAATCCATTACTATTTATCATCTTCAATGCTGGTGCTATCGAGTGTGTGCTTTATTGCTCATATTTTGACAGTTTCGATATAAGCGAAGCACTTTCGCGATTCAATTTCGTATGATACAAATACAAAATATACAGAGGGTGAAGTTTAAACTGACCGTACCGCACTAGGAAAGCATCATCATGTACATCTTTTTCAATTAATAAATTAATTTGAAACGTCAAATATTATTAATGAATTGTAGAAGTTATTTTTCTTCCATTAGTATTTCTGATAATTTGGAGAGCTATGCGTAGCTTCGTTTGGAAAAAACAACATTTTCATTACCTGTGAAAGGAGAATTAAAAACTTACAAGATCGAATCAACCCGTATTGTAATCTATATACGAGGTGTGCAAATGCGAATTGATACCTGTGATTCAAGAAATAAATAATGATTACCGTTCGTTGCAGGTATATAATTTATCGTAAAAATGGCCAAATTGATTATATAAGTGGGAGTTTACTGCGAAACTAATTTCTAAAAATATATATTAAATAAAAAAAAACATATCTTGATAAGAGAGTCAAGCTTGGTTGAAATTGTAGGAAAAAATATAAATTCCATCAATATTTCACTTCCTTTGGCCGAGTGCACTCAGCATGCGGTGTCCATTTACGGCTTGGGGAAGGAAATGTCTTCCAACCAAATTGATTTGTATCTTAGTACATAAAATATTTCCCGTCTTTCCGCCATTAAAACAGTGTGCTTTTCTAAGAATAACGGAAATAATAAACTTTCTTGAAATATCTAAACAACGACTCAAACTTATTTTTTTCATTTTCATCAGCGTTTTTCATTTTGAATTAGCTTTATACCAACAAATCCAAAGTAAACATGTTTGGGGATATTGCTTTGAAAAGCATGTTTAATAGATCTATTTAGAAAGATCTCATTAGAATGGTACACAGACATACTTCTTAAGAGCCATCATTAGTACTGAAATATATCAGCCCAAAGCACGTAGCTTCACAGTCGGTAATGAGTACCATAGAAATGAAATAGCCATCACAGCCACAACACTGCAGTACGGGCATGCCGTAGTATAGGTGAGCTAACGCAACACTGCTGCCCATAAATATCCTTCCCAGCAGGTTAGAACCATGAATGGGCACATACTCATAAGCTTCTTAATGCAAGAAGTCACCGGCATGCGTTGAAGCTGCATCGAAGGAAGGCAAATGAGCGACGACAGCAATTTCCTGCAAACCCGCACAGTTGACGCTTGACATTCGGCTCGACGGTGACGGTGACTAGGAAACGCAATATATCGTTGCGAAGAAGCTTTGCATCTCATCCACAGCATTCGAACAAGATGAGCCAGGATGAGGCATAGCTTATGTTCTTATCTGGAAAGGTGTGTGAATATTATGGGCTCGAAATTATACCTCCTTTGTGTCACACACTGATGCAGGTAGTTTGTTTGGCTGCTATGAATTAAATGAGTATGTGTGTTAATTGGGTTGTGAGAAAACAGAACTTTGAAGATGAGATGATGTATACCATAGACATGCACTTAGCTGTAAGTAATTAGACAAACAGATAAATTGCTATATGCTTGCTAAATGGTGCATTATGTGATTAGTTCGGAGGTAAAAATTATAAAGTTAAACTTGACTGAAAAATAAACAAGATGAGTAATAAATAGCAATAGTCCACATAGTCAAAATGGATGACGATGCTTTAGACGTCTACTATCAACAAAAACAATTTTAGAGAACAAATTCTAGGGATTTTTATATAAGTTGTGTATGATATAGCGACGCTTGTCTTAAACGATAACAATTGGAATCAATCCAAGCCAGCACCCCTAAACGACTTCTTGAGTTTACCAAAAAAAAGAAGTAGAACTAATGGCACAAGTTTATCTTGAGGTTTTGTTTGATGTTTAATGTCAGATTTGAAACTCAATATTTGTTCAATCCAGTATTTGTTGTTTATAAAGATTTCGTGCTATTTCTTATGTAATTTGTAGCTAAAGGTGCATTGCACAAACACTATAACACATTCAGACCCAAAGCAAAAGGAAGCCACAACAATGAATGATGAATGAAGTTATTGATGGTGCGCTAATTGAATCAGTTGTTTCCACCAAAATGATTATCTTTTCCAACTTCCGGACTGTCGAAAAACAATTTATAGGATCGAATACTACCTATTGGGAAATGTTTAATTGGGCACCTTATCGAATTTATGAACAATATCCAAGGATTGACTGTATGTGTATGTCGTACTATTTGCCGAGAGGTAAAGGTTATCAATCGTCGAGCCTTCATCCAGACTTTATGTTCTCGTTTTGTTCGACTGAAAACTCTGGTTAATTTTGCCCCCCGCACTTGGTACCATTTGTAACAAACATCATGCACGAAGGATCGATCGTATTTATTCGTCTGACTGTTTGGTAATGGGATGTATAATCGTCGAGTGTTTCCGACAAAATGTTCATCTGGCATCAATAATCTGTTGAAGAATAGTTCACACCCTGCTACAGATGCTTTCCAGCGCATAAATTACAACGATAATGAAAGCAAAGCATAATGACGAACATAGATGGCAACACAAGGGCATTGTTATTTGCAGCATTGGCCTGTTGTTGGTTTCCTGGTAAAACACATCCACAAATTCTTCGACCGGTTTCGAAATGTGTACGCTTCAAACGCATATAAATGGCTGCCATCATCGGAGCGGCCTAATCTTGTTGTGCGTAGCAAAATGATTTCGGAGAATAAACCAAAACTGACGCCAGCATTAAAACAACGGCCGGGGGCTTCTGTTTGAATCAAAGAACAAGTTATTTATATAGCATCTTGTATTCATCTGGTAGCATCATATTGCGGCATTTTCTTAATTTGTAAATAAAAACAATTTCTCCAACGTTATGTAAAAGCGTACACGGTTATCCAAAAACAAATTAGTAAAACTCAAACGTTTTTGTACCAGAAAACATCAGCAAATTCATGGTCAAATAAGGGAATGAAAATAAACTCAAACACAACGTACACTGAATAAAATATTCCTTTTAAGGATTATTTTGATCGAGCATTCCGGAGCGCGTACTAACAGCACAGGATATGCTGGCAACACAAGGATAAATAGATAAAACATGTTTTGTTGACACTCGAGTGTATTATATTTTGCAGCAAGTACAAGTACTAAACTGCTGTTACTTTCTCTGTGATATTTAAACAAATCATAGCTTTTCCAATAGAGAGCTTTTGTTTGGCTTATTCTGGGAACAAGCTAAGCTTTTAAATTCTAGATAGTAAACATACAATTTGTGCAGCAAATCGCATTGATTGTTAAACAAATACAAACATGGTGCACGAACAAACCGTTCAAACAAATGTTTCGGAAAGGACGCGTACGAAAAATATGTACATTTGAATGGAGTGGAGTTCAATCGATTTTAAATTCGTTTGAATTTGAAAGTATCAAGGTAGTGTAAAAAAAGGGGAAATTCGTTTACACACAATATCCATCCGATTGTTTTTCAAACCATTGTTCGGTAGAATGTTTTTAGATGATTCTTTTATCATCGGTACAAATTGATTTGGCGTTCAAAATTGAACATTTTACCAGTTTTAAATTGACTAAAACGTTATATGTAGAAAAGGTAATCTTGATATTAAATGTTGAAAATTACCTTTATAAAGTGACACTAAACAAAATAAAAACGGAGATAATTTATTTCAACACCGTTGGGAATGGAGCTCATTCATCAACTGGTTATTTCATTCATTGCTTTTTGCAAGTAACACACGGAAAAAGAAAAAAACAATACATCGATAACGGTAGCAACGCCACGGGCATGCGCGATTAAAGAAAATTTCATTAATAAACTCTGTCATATTGGAAAAAATCTATCACGAAATTGTGTGATGGTTTGTATACGGGGGAGAAACCATACCCATTGATCGTCGAGATAAAATCGTTTATGATTAAGGTAAATCCTTTGAAATGGAAATCATAAATTTTTTTTTTATTAATAAAGAACGGCCTGGCCGTATAGCTATAAAATATTTAACCAATAATAAAATCAAAAATATATAAAAACGATTCATAAAAGCATGCAGAAACAAATAAGTTTTTTACAACTCGTAAAGAGATAAATTCGAGAATTGCTTATTTGCTCTCCTTGGCGCGCTGGTGACTGGAGTCAAGTGGGCGCAACGAAACAAAAAATGAATGATTACCCTTAACAGTATGTTACAACAATGTAGTGCCGTACCGTAAGGATGGTAAGAGATGGCATGGAATATCGGAAATCAGTGGAACATTAATAACGAAAATTTATGTTCACACCCTAACACTTTCCAGCGCCGTCGCAAACGTCATACCTCCGCCATGCGTCTGATCAATCGATCGATCGCTTAGGTACGGTGTGTATGAAAATCAACCCATCAGTATTTATTTTCTCGTTTATGTCAACACCTGGAAATTGTGGCGTCATGTGCATGGAAATTCTTGCGCGTGTGGGAGCTACGGCAGAAAGCGAATGCGGAATGAAAAAAATTCAAGTGGAAAATTATCATAAGCCAATACAAATGATGATTACAAGCATTGCAAAATGGAGTGTTCGCTGTATGGTACCGGAAACCATAGTACCGTCGGTATGGATAAAGATGGCATTTTACTATGCTTTATGTCGTCGTAATTTATGCCCATTAAATTGCATGTCGACGATTCAGCGGAATTGGTGAGCCCCATTGCTGAGTGGGGAGATAGTGTGTGTGTGTGAGAGCTTTTTTTCTTGTGTTGCACGCGTACATCTTGCTTGAATTCTAATAAAATGATGACAGTGGGATGTAAACACTATGCAGCGTTCACCCACCGGTAATATCACGTGTGTCATTCATTATGCATTTTGTTCGCTAACAGTGCGACGAAACACTGGCCTTCGAATGGAGGTCGTCAACAAGCGTTATGCTGTTAATTAACGAAACTCGGCTCTTTGAACAGTGACGGTGCAGAATGGAAATTGTGGCTTAATAGAGGGAACAAGGATAGTAAACGAGGACATTGTAATTCCTTGCTGATGTGTGTTGTGGTTGATTATGGATTGGTTGGCGAATATTGTGGTAACTGATGAACTTACTGTTGTTTTACCTAGAATGGTTTAGATATGGAAAAATACGAATATGATAGCAAGTAATTTATTATTTATAAAATGGTTAAATTTCATTGTTGAAATTATAAACCTAAAACAAAAAAAACCTATTCAAACAAATCATAATTGGTCAAATAAATCTTCTAGTGACCCATTTTCCCGACTTTCAAACAGAGATTAATCAAATGATTATTTATCAACCTCCGCCCTGTGTTTCGTGCCAATTCGATTGATATTTGCGATTAGTTTAAATTAGTGTTTTTGAAACAGTTGTGTGTGCTTTTTTCTCGTTCGTGTGTTCCAACAGTAATACGCATTTATGCATTCGGCGTGCATTGAACTACCGGTTTTACATCACACACCCAAATGTGAGACCGGGAGGGTAGCGGCCACAAATGACATTTGCAAATTAACACCAACCAAACCACCGCGAGCGAATGCAACGGCCTCAGGGGGCGATGGTATGATTTGCATTTGCAAATCCAAACACGTCCCCGTATCCCATAACCCTGTCCCCGTTTATGCTTGCGGTCGTACACACATACATACACCAGCATGCCACACCAATTACGCGACAGTCAAAACCTAATCAGGAGCTACCCCGAATCGATCCAAAACCTTCCACCGCACTTTCGCGAACCGTCACGATGCAGTGTTGAATTTACCAAATTGATGTTTTTCATTAGGATGCTCATTGTGGCAAAGACACGTGCCACATTGGTACGCGGATGGTTTAGCGCAGCATAGCGTGTGTCCGTTCGTCGCATAAATTTGCACTACATTTGGCTTGCGTGTGCAAAAAAACCACATGCATCTTCACATTTTGCGTATACATTTGCTAGAGAACTACACATACAATCTATGAAAGAAGTATATACTTGTCGCAAACCGTGTTCGTTACGGCCCATCTTGCACAATCAACTTTGACCGTGGTTTTGCCAGGTGTTACGTCGCTGCTCTTGTACACTGGCCCACACACTCTGATCGAAGGCTTCACTGAACGCGTCACGGTAATCGGTGTCTTGGACAGTCTTTATCGCAGCTGCGTATGGTAAGGTAAGGTGAGCTTCAATCGGTAGGAAATTAATCACACGGTAATGGAGTCGGCGTTTAGCATGATGTGCAAATTTAAACGATGCTGTTCGGTCGTGATGTATTGACCATTAGTGATTACTGCTTAACCGGCAAGGTTTGATTGTGTGTGATTGCGGATGATCAATTACGGATAAATGTAAAGGCTCGTGGTGTGAACGTGGAGCATAAGTTTGATTAATTGAATTTTGAGGCAAAAGTCTTTAAGCATTTCGTAGTACCAGTTTAACCAAAATTAAAGCCTAGCACTAAAGTATTGTATTTAAATGGAATGCATAACAATAAAAATTGTACTTTTAAAAAATCATGAAATCATTTCACATATTAAGAGGTTTTCAGTTTCAAATAAATGGGATGTTGTAAATTAATTAATGCGTGATTTTTTTTACGTGGAATGGTCAGCATAATTTCGGTAGAACTGCATGGAATAATCACAATTGCATAGCTCGTTGTATCTTGTCTTTTCACTGTCATTTTTTTACTAGACTTGTTTACCACGTAGCCGGAGTGTCTTTGCTACGGGGGAACGGTCTGAATGGGATTTAATAACCCGGTACTGTCGTGTGGAACTGGCACCGTGTAACACATACATCACTGGGTCGTTCCATAATTGTGTACGGTATTAAAAAAGATGTCTCATATTTACGCTTAGATCATTAAGCATCGTGATCGTGAACAAAGTTGTTACAATAAGATCGTTGTTATATGATCAGTATTCAGAATGAATATATTTTTCCAAATTTCAAATCCTATTTGGACCGTTCCGACGTAGAAAGAGCTGTCAATCCAAGTGGCCACAAATGACCGACCTTAGAGGTCGTTAAGAAGAAGAAGAAGAATATTTTCAAAATTAACGTTTATTAATTTTATGACATTAACTCACGAGTTTCGTTCAACTCAAGAAAGTGAGAAAGTTATGACCATTTCAAAATATTTTTTAAGCTGGTCTAGAATATAAAACATAATATAAATATAAAACAAATTAACGTTTATTAATTTTATGACATTTACTCACGAGTTTCGTTCAACTCAAGAAAGTGAGAAAGTTATGACCATTTCAAAATATTTTTTAAGCTGGTCTAGAATATAAAACATAAAGAGAAGAATATCTTCCCTTATCAAGCATTGCAGAAAAAAATTGATTCTTAACCCACAGATTTGTAAGTCTTACAGATTCATTTTTAATTTTGCACAAATTCCAGAAAATATGTAAAAAAAATCATATTAAAGAAGCAATAGATTTTGCTTTAGCTTAGAGTAATTTTCCAACTTCATTCGACTATAACTTAAAAAATATGTTCAGCG
Source organism: Anopheles funestus (assembly GCF_943734845.2). Classification (NCBI taxonomy): domain Eukaryota; kingdom Metazoa; phylum Arthropoda; class Insecta; order Diptera; family Culicidae; genus Anopheles; species Anopheles funestus. Next base: position 64,886,133 of record NC_064598.1, read on the forward strand.
ATACGATTGCACGAAGCACTTTGACAACCATTTACCGTTCGATACACAAAGAGAGTTTTTGAGATCGCGACTCCTCAATATAATGTAATTACACTTATAACACTTTTCACGAAAAACGACTTCAACATTTTCACGGATATACATATTTGAGTATGTTCAAACTCACCTGAACATCACCTCTCTCGCTTTCTATCACAGCTTGGCTTAGATGGTTGTTCTTCGGTGTGACCGGAAGATCCGTAGCTACCTCAGGGCGGTTGCGTGTCGTGAAGGGTAATGCTGCTGTTTGCCGCCCGGTCGTCGGTGTGGTGCCGCTTCCGGTGGCCGGCGCAACTCGACCAGAGCCACCGATCGGCGGTGTGCCACCCGTGGTCGAGAAGCTGGGATTCGTGGCCACACTGTTGAAGCTGTCGAGCGAGGCGGTTTGCGGCATGTAGCTCTGATAGATCGTGTTGCTCCCGAACGGAGTCGTACTAATGCTGACGGGTCCATTGGAGAGCTGTGGTGCCCGGTGCGTCGTGTTGTACAGTGGTCGTTGCACTCGATTGAAGTGGTAAATGCTTCGGTACCGACGAGCCCATGGTAGAAAGAAAGAATAGAAAGAGACCGATAGAAGATTGTTCACGAACGGGGCTGGGTGGTTTTCTGGTTGTACTTAAAAGGACTTGCCAGACCAGCCAAGTTGCTCGATATCAGCGTGAACGCACGCACAGTACGGCCAATCGAGATGGCCAGAAGGTTGCCAGCGTGGACAGCTGATCTTTCCCGCTTACCTTGGTGAGTCAAACTCATTCCGATTGCTCTGATGACGTGACGATATCGATGACATTGCCCGGTCACCTCGGGCCGCTGCCATCATGTAGGTCCACATAGCGGCTCATTTCATCGGGTTTCGGGTCGGTATGCAAGCGAACGTTTCTTATCGCCTCATGCACCAGTGCCTCGGTAACGGTTACAACTCAAGATGGTTCCCGCGTTCCAGGGGTGATGAAACACAACTTTATCACACGAAGCAGTGGACTAGACCGAATACCTTATGTCTTCGACAGTAGACAGATTGCTACTGTTACGCTGTAATGATGGGTGTAACTGTCAACTGTTTCGGAAGCAAAACCCGTATCGTACACTGCCGAACGATTCCACAGGTTAACGTGGGGCAAATTACAAAGCACTACCAGCATTTACTACAAATGCCTATTTTGTGACACAGGCAAAAGGTGGTTGGGTCAAGGTTTCTAGACCGTTTGATGCTGTCGTCAATCGAAATGCGGGTCCCAATTTATCAACGCACACCGTTACAGGTGAATTCAGCAAACCGTGTCAATTTGCTGTCGTTGCCATCATCGGAATGTCTGCGTACGCTAACGGTAACCTTGTTACGATTTTCTTTTGCTGTGAAAGAAAAAGTAAAGGGAAAAGTAATATGAAAAAAAAGTCAAATTCCTTGTACATTTGTGAAAAGTTTGTGAAATGAGAAAAGAAGAAACATTTGGAATTCATCTTCAAGACACGAATATTGGAAGGAAGAAATACAAACACCGCGCCAATATTCCATGGAAATTGGATTAGATACACATAAATCGTGGCGCGTGTAATGATGAGCCCGACTTTGCGTTTCCATCATTGGTAAGAAATATTGCAGTTGGGACAAGAAAAAAACATAAACATTTTCCCTCCCATAATCGCAGCTACTGGTGAAGTGAAATTGTAAATAAATCTTCACCGCCCCAACTTGTCCGTTCCAGAAACTCATTTTTTTTTTCAAAACCGTGGTTGTGTATTTTTCTCTTTTGTAAAGACGTTTACACCAACCGACACTGTGTGTACGGAGCGTGCAAGCTGATGGTTCGATAATTGCCGAAAGAAGCACCTGCGATAACGAGTTTCACGCGCCCGAAACGTGTCCGATAGGACTTGCGTTACTTTGGACCACTTTATTAAGTTCTTTTACGTTATCCGTTTCGGTTTCGAGTTTGCTAGTATCGCACTCACGATCGTTATTAAATGTCGGTAAGATTAAGATCCTTATCATGTTTAACGTGTTAAATCATCTTGAAACATTTTTCGATCGCGCTGTTAGCGATGAATTACAACACTCGACAATTTGTTGTGCAATTGGTGTAAGTGGGAGTAATGGGAGAAGATTAATTAAATGTGGGTTGAAAATAGATTTTAAAATAAATACACCAGCAACCGCTCGGAAGTTTACAAAAAGAGAAGATGAGTTTAATTTTTTTATACTTTAGATAACAACTTCACAGCATTATTGATTGGTAAGTTACTAAAAGCAGTATTCACAAGGAAAAAAAGTATTATAAATCACTTTAAAGAAGAATGTTCTGAATTTTAAGAAAATTAAAAATATAAATACGTTTTATCCTTACTAGATCAACAACTCGTTTCATCACCACAATGCACAATCATTATGCTTATCAACAACTGTAAGAAATGTTGTTTTGCTTTCGTAAACTTGTTACTTTTTCCCTTCTCTTCTCTTCATTTCATCAATACATTCAGCGAACAATTTACTGCTTTTACGAGGTTGAGACCCTCATAAAATAGGAAGGGTTTTCGCCTTTCTTTTCATTAGAAAGGGTTCGCCAAGTGCAAAAGTATTGGATGGAGAATGTTATTCTTTCGGAAATTTCTGAACCATTTTTATATGATGGTTTCTATATAACCTATAAAAACAATGCAAGAATCTCGATTCACTCTCGACCACCATCATGGGGTTGGTTTCCGTTTACTCGTTTTTGACTACAGTTGCTGATAAGAATGTAACGCCGCGCTTTATGTATTTCCCCTCCATGAAATCTCAGCATCAGACATACCAGATTCGTTGTTGCCAAGAAACCTGTGTGTGTATGTTGATTTTTGGAGTATAAAGCAATATACCATAGCAAAAATAAACTACATCGCAAGCTCCTTATGGAACTCCTTATGGTTGGAATGCGAATAAATATGTTTTCAGCATGAAGCATCATGAACTTTAAATGTTGTATAAGAGTAGAAGTTTTCAGGTAGGAATTTTATGTTTTCTTTCTACAAGAATACATTTTCAAAATTACAATTAACCAAAAAAAAAAAAACAAAAAAAACCTCGCCTCTTCAAAAATGGAAAGAAATGAAATTGATTGTTCGCTTTTCGAAACTATCCTAAAAGCAGCCATTAGCAGTAAGTGCAAAGTTTTTCACGAGAAACTAGCACAAGTCATTTTATGGCCTTTCCCATTAACAGATCCGTTATTCAAGCGAATCTCTCCACCGAGGTAATGCTACAGAAAAGGATTTATTTCACGAAAGTGCAGTCAAGTTAATCGAGACTAGCGTGCAGCAAAACATCCTTTCCTGCATAATCTCGAACCCGTCGTTTAGCGTCCTGCATTGGAGGCGTGTGACGTAAAACTTTCCAACTATCCCATCAACGGGCGGTGGAGCTATTCTTCAACCTGTCAGCAACAGTAGCCTCAGCAAAGCGTAACGCATCCACCAACCGAACGTAACCCCAAGCTTAATCGATGATCCATTCATTGGAAAGTTTTTATCACCCGTTTCGTCCCTTTCGCTCGATCCAGTGTTTGTGTGACGTTTTGTGTCACTTTATCGGTGGCGGTGTAACTGTTTCCAATTTCATTGTATGAAAAATGGGCTTCTCCTTCCATCTGAAATGACCCGGTTTGTTGGGTCTCAAACAGAAAGCGCAGGACAAATAGGTAAAGTTTTCAGTTTGTCAAACACTCGAGCTTCGCAATGATCCATGGAGCGCGTTCAATAATGAAACCAATTCACCGTGTTTTCACGCCTGAATAGTACTCATTAACCTATTTGATACAAATTGAATGAAATTAGATCGAAAGTTTCAGCTACCTTTAATACGAATGAATGATGAAAAAACAACTTGTTGCTGCAAAACCAAGGGTTTAAAATCTCCAGAGTCCAATTGGGAAACAATCCGATTGAAATAATGGAACTTTTATCGTTACGCCGATTTGCGGGATTGTTGAAAGGTGATTATATTAGAGGTTTCATTTTTTTGCAACATTTAACTTTAAATTTATAAATTTGAAAATGTAATCCAAATAATAGTTCAAACAGTAATAAAAACTAAAACAATTTAAACAAAAGTCTAAAGTTGATTTTTGGTAAAGCTAAGGTCTAAAGTTGAGGAATGACCCTGGAGGGCGTGGTTGAAATCTGATGCAAAATTTTCTATTTTGTAGGTTACTTTAAATTTATGGAAGGTTTTTGATACGTATGCATTTGATTCGAAAATATACCTCTTGTTTAATAAATAACTTTAAAATTGTACCCTACATCAACTATTATGAAATGAACACCATCTATTCGTTTTTCGCCAATTGTGACCAATTAACCTAGTTTGATTGTGCGGAAAACAGCAAATCTATTTTTTTTACAGCAGCTCAAAAACACATCCCATGTCATAAAGTTTTTACCGCGATCGTTTTTTTTCCCTAGACTTCCTGTCAAAACTAAACCATCCATCATGCGTTTGCTTAACGACCTACAGCAATTCAATTGTGAAATATGTCGCACTCGCGCGCCCGAACGTATAACTCGCATCCAATTCCGGACCATTTGCTCCATGCAGGATGCTGCACATCGGGCACGAGCATAAAACTTTCGCTCTCGCTTTTTATGCTCTTTATCAAACATAATTAATCGCCATTGTCGCCGTTATCTGGCGGATATCCTTACCGAATGGAATGTTGCCAACCGAAACCGACGAGCATAAAAACGCGCTCAAAGAAGATTGAAAACAAAAAAAAATATTATACCGAAAAGTGGGTTACAATGGAATAGAAAGAAAAAGAGTGTCCGATCCGGGGACACGTACGTACAGTGACGTGAGGAAAATTGTTTTTCGCTTTCGCTTTTTTTTGCATTATTTTTGCTTTTGTTTTTACTATTCCCCAACCGTGACGTGGCGTTCCAGAATGTAATGGTGTTCCGTTTTCGGTATTAGGTCCTTATATTTCGGTCCTTAGCCATTACAATCGTAGTTGCAAGATATTTTCCCATTAGGTTCTTATAAATCGATTTAACCAACAAACCGAACCTCGCTACAGTGGGAAGTATACAATAAATAAAAAATAGAAATAAGAAGGTTCATCGGCAAAAAGGGATTGATTTCTTTCGATTCGATTTTCAACAGCAATGCGTTGGTTCGAGTTTTCCCACTGGGAATGGCAAATAAAGGATCATCGTCCTTTAGGATGCTCTTCGGGAGTCAGGTGCTCGATTCGAACATTGAGGGTGAAGAAATAATAAAGAATGAATATTAAACCACCGATTCCTTTCCTGGTTGCTACTACTATCAAACCAGTAACGGTCAGTTGGTCAGTTGACCCTCGGTCTTTATTTTCGGCTCTGCCTTTGTAAACAGAATGTTGGTGAGGTTTTTTGCAATGTTTATTGTAGTTGTTGGTAAGAAGGAACAAAAAAAACCATCTCTCACCACTTCAATGGTAGAGCTATGTAAACCACCAAGAAAAGCCTACAAAAGCTTCGCTTCTTCAAACACTGTTGTGGCTTCAATAGTTTGTTAAGGCGAACTGCCGCGAATGGAAGGTGGTCAAAAAATAATAAGATGTGTCAACAGTAAGGTCTCGCCATTTTTTTTTGCATGCTACCATTTCAGACGAGTTTTACTCCATTATAAAGAGGCACGTGTACATGCCGCAGCCACAGAGTTGCGGTTAGGTTTTATAATTTTATTTACAACGTTTTATGTGGAAGGAAGTATATTTAAAAAAAAACTCATAAACCCAGACTTTTGCTGGCAGCTGTAAGGTTATTTTTCCTACCAGTAAATGTTGTCACATTTCTGAGTAAACAAACGGTTCTATAAAATTTATTTTTAACGTGATTAAATTCGGTATTTGCGTCCTTGTTTTAATATTTGCAAAATAAACAGACTGACTTGGATGCTCCGACGGGAGGAAATATTTTTGAACACATACGAATTTATTTGTAAATCATGAAGGGAACGCCACGGGCAACAAATAAACCCACAAAAAAGAAGAAAAAATTATAAGACATGTAAAAATGTCGAGAAAATGTAGATCTCAAACTCAGAAAAACGAATAAACGAAGAGCATGTTTCGAATGGATACGATCCCATAAATAATTCCACTTCTTGAAATAGCGACTATTGACAGCGGAACGCATATAAGTGTTTGCTGCGCTTCCGGTACGTAATGGAAATGTGATGAATGTTTCTGTGTACTCGTGCCGATTAAATCCCTTGTTGACCATTTGCGCTAGTACCGATGCGCTGTACGGGTAGATTATTTTTCACAGCCACTTCGACATCGAAACGAACGCGTATGACGCATCCTCTTATCGGTAGCAGTCAGCCATTGACGGATACATGGTATCTACCGTACCCGATCACACGTATCAAAGCATTTTGCGAAGCGTTTTCCCCCGCTATTGGAAACACATGGGCACCCTTTTCGACAAGCAGACGGTGGATCAATTCATTTCCGGTCGGATGTTTGCCGGATGGTGCCGTTGCAATGCCGGAAATCGGGTAACGAATCACACAATACCGGAGAAGCGATTGCATGTGGGTCAAATTAAAAGGAAGCTGCTGCTGCTGCTTCAAAACCTTCTCGGTAGTGCGGTAGATCGAATATACCCAGGTACGGGATAGGATTGATTGAACTCAGACGCATATCGATATCGTTTCATTGATCAAACTATGGTTGGGACACGTTCCAGTGTTGAAGATACATGCTCTAGCGTACATGAATTCAAACAAAGATATTGCTTTAACCAGACGGGCTGTAAACTTGCGTAGAACAAATGTGTTAGAGATGTATCGATGTGCGTCGGTCAACAATATCATGCAGCGTAAATATTAAAAACCAATCAGTCGTTCGATTTGAGATATTCATCTTGCTGGCCCAACCTTGTACAGGTGTAAACAGCAAATTCATTTGCCTTGATCACACTTCGTAAGATTCAAAGTGTGGTTTTCTTCAAATACGAAATCAATTGAATAAATACATTGCGATTTGATTAAAACCGTTTCACCCTGTGACAAGTTGCTTTACCCTAATGCGGTCTACATTTTGTTGGTTCAATAGCATCGTTTCTTCAGCTCACCAAACATAAGCAATTATCCTTATCGCCCTTGCTTCCATGGGGCGTCCGAATGTAGGCGTACATTAATATCCAATTCGTGCACATCTTGGAAGAAAATCGTTCAAATTTGCATTCACACTCCTATCGTGCTGCGTTAACCGCACACCTCATGGTGTGACTTTGTTGTGCGTTGTGTACCCACATAATCTGCTCACGTTCTCTCTTCGGTTTCTGTTTGCCGATAATCCAACCAGATTTAAGATTACTAGAATGCTATCGTACGGTAAGAGTGGCCCCGACTTTATGGTATCATTAAGCGATGTTAAGCGTCCAGTCACCGGCAGGCTCGCAAACTCAGTGGGATGCTGCCCTGGTCCTTTGTTGAAACGCCTCCAAGCGAAAGACTGTATCGTGTAAAGGCCGAAAGATACCATCCCTTCAGAGAACACACTGTCCCTTTTTCAGTAACCAACCCAACGTTCGGCAAAAGTGATTGAGGAATAATTTTGTCATAACTTTAACGGATGAGTGATTTATGTTAAGCAACATGCACCAGTTACAGGGTTGACTGAAGCTATCCGATGCCCGCCCGACAAACGGGGTGAGTTGTTATGTTCCGCCATTTGCAACGGCAGTGTGAGTTTATTGCTTTTAGCACCCGCACTCGGTGACCCGCAGGATGCGAACCAGGTGTCGGAAGCCGTCAGGCGTAAAAGCACCTTCATCAGCACCGAATCACGTAACGTGGTATGATTTTTAACCACACTTTATTCACCGTATCATGAGCTTTAAGGGCGTTTGCTTTTTTGGATGTGGATACTAACCAGGACACTCTCCTAGTTCAAGTGTGAACTGGGAAGATTACGAGTACGTTACGGATGATTTGAAAGTAATCAAAATCGTTTATTGAATTTTTCATAGCCACTTTATCAGGTATATCATTGGAAGGTGAAACATCTTACTAATGTGAGACACTGTGAAACGCATGAGGTATGGCATGAAGCTGCATGTTAACAGGGAATGAAAAACAAACTGGGCGTCTCCATTACCTTCCAACTGAACAACCAGGCGTCTCCATTGCGCTGGCATTAAATAAAAAAAAATCGGTTTCTTCACTGAAAATTTGGACCTTTGCTTTGAAAGTTTAATGTACCACTTGCAGGCTCCTGTGTTCATCGGGCGTCGTTGATTTTCTGCGCCATGATTGAAAATAAAAGACGGTCTTTGGCAATAAATCGTAACCCCGGGTAACCGAGGCAATCAGAGCGTATCGATTTGAATTTGCTTTTGAGTCAAAACAGACATAGAAAAACACATTCGTGCACACAGTCGTACACGCGCCGATAGGACGCTGTGCTATGGGTTTTTCAAGGATACTTTTGATTGCAATGTTACCATCGATGGTAAGGTTAATTTTCCTTTGCTTCTACCGATTCATTGCCTTCTGTCTGTGTTTACACCAACGCGCGCCGAACGATGTTCTGATCGATTTTATCCTTTGGATAATATTAGCAACCGTGCAACGTATGCACAAATGAACTCCCGTTCTCACAACGAAACGGCATTCCCGTGGGAGAAGGGTAGATTGTGATTCGTAAGGTATTATAGAACACGGGAAACACACGAGGAAACTCTATTCGTTCAAACCGCACGGCCATTGGTGTTGGTTTTATGGGAAAATTATTCAAATAACAGCAGCTGAATGGTGGTGATCTGAGAAGCGGCAAAGGTTAGCAAAAGATGATAGCCAACGGTTGATACTTTGCAGCACAGCACACAGACCAGTGCGCATCTGGATACAATCGGAACTGGTTTCATTCATCGTGAATTGTACTGTTAAAAATGTAAGCGAATAATAATTGGGATAAAAATAGTTTTTTGCAAAAATCAGAAAGATTTGATCTGAAATGTCCCAAGAACTGGTGTCAATTAGAGCTCTAAAATATCGAAACGAAACTCGATCCACACACACATGTTACGAGGCTGGATTTAATTACCATCAACTCCATCATACAAGAGATGTGACTTCGTGCGATCGATATTTGATACACAATAAGTTCAGTTTTATTAACGCTTTAGCCGCAGGTGCGATACCAGCTGACCGTCTATTTAAGCCACACCTCCGATTGTTCTTCCACCGATGTACAGTGAAGTTAATTTTACGTTTCCAACGGTATAATTCATTTGTATGCAAATAAGGTCGCAGAATAACGACGGTCAGACGGCAGATACGACTTTTGCCAACGGATGGTAGCCCGAACTAAGTGCACCTTGATCAAGTTGGTGTCGAAAATTTAAATCAATACTGTGTCGTGTAATAAAAAGACCAAAAGCAAAAGTCATATTTTAATTGGATTATTTAAATGTTTGATCGAAATTTAAGATTAGTGAATATTGTTATACAAAATTATTTTTTTTGTTTTTTTTTCTTGATTAAAAAAAACATGTTTAAAACTAAGCGAAAAATTTTACTAAAAAATAAAATTCATCAAACGAAATTAACATTTTTACTTAAAAAAAACATGTTTATTGTATGAAATATTAATTTTACCTTTTTATATGATTTAAATGCGTTGTATTTACCGACACTCCACATAAGTATGGTAAAATGGCAAGCAACTTTTGTTCTTCTTAATGTCGTCTTCTTATTTTATCTGGCATGCTGCTGACGTAATTGCAACCGACAGCTAAACATGGCATCAACACCCAGACAATGTAAATGGCGTAGTTTACGAAGCTTTTTTTTCGTAACCATCATGAAGACTTTGACTGATCTTGAGTGCTTAAGTGCACTTGAAATGGTTGTATGTGTTTCTGTGTGATTTTTGAAAAGTTGCTGCACAAAACCACGAACACTGGAACGGACATTGTGCAACATTCTGCACTGGATTAGCTTCACCAGAAAGGTGGTAAATCTGAAACGATCGTTTCGTCTGTGTTATTCGGGTTGCGTGGGCTACCGAGCGACAACATATAAGAAGGAAGTGGAAAAACCGCCACATTAATGGCATCCGAAGCGAGGTGTCAACCACAGTTGAGGGATGGAGATGGGCAAAAGTAGAAAGAGCTGGTGAAAGTGCATTCGAGAGTAATAGAATGCCAGCGTTTGCTTCCCACGTTGACATTGCAGTAAAATGCCACGCAATCCGCGAACAATTCTTCAAATTTCTTCCCGCCCATCAGCGCGCACCAGTAGCATGCGGTGAATCGATCCGTAATTCGAGGAAAATGGCTTCTCTTTCGAGAGATATAAAACAAGAGATGCACACATGGACGATATGAGCGATAGTGATATTATTGAGAGCAAATTGGTTGCTTTGGGTGATATCAAAAGTGGCATTTTGAGTATTTTAGTGTTTATCGAACCACGCTTATATATGTGAATTTTGTTCGCATTCGCATTTTCGCAAAATCAATTAATTATTTTTATTATACATTTTATGTGGATTAGGGTATGCCAAAATAAGTTGAAATTATCACATTGTTTACAAAAGAAAATCTTCAATTGAAGCATCAAAATAAAAACTTTCATCTAAACCTTTCGTACATTAAAAATTGGAACCAATTTACTAATGTAAAGCCAGGAATGATTTTCACTATCGTTAGTAAAGATCTCTCTGGAAACAATGCTTCAAAAGTGAAGAAAATCCAATATGTAAGATAGCAAAGTGTCCAGTACCGCCGTAACACGTGCTGACCGACGACCGAAACGAATGGCAACAACAAATCAAAAAGCCATAGTAAAAGCGCAAACATATTCATGCAAATGGATCGTCCGCACTTGTATCATATTCCTTTGCTGTCCTCGCTGCGAAAAGCGCATCGTTTAATGAATTAAACATCAGTATGCAAAGCACCCGTCCATAAACCAAGCTGAATGCTACAGAAATGGCGAAAAAAAGGGGAGAAGATATTGGCGGCACGAAGAACAGCAGGGCAGCGGGCTAACAAAGGAAACCTCCTTCCCTAAGAAGTGCCGCGGATGGTAGGCTGATAGAAGGAGGCTTATAAGAACCGGCATCCAAGCAAGGTGGCACGTGTTTGTGACGCTGGCGCGCGCAAACACGGATCGAATGTCGTACAATTTGTTACCACGCGGAAAGGATGCGCAAATGCTGTATCTCGGTCGCGCCATTTGGTGCATTTTCTGATGATGCTGTTTGTCATGGGATGGATGACACACATCCACGCCAGATACAGCGGAAACCTTTTGCACATTCGTGTGCTGTTACTTGGAGCAACGCAAAACTGAAGCAGATGATTTTTTTTATGAGTGGAGTGGAGTGGAGTTAAACAAAAGAAAATACAAAGAGAATACTTGGAAAATGTTCGGAGTGGTACATTAATCAAATAGAGCTTAATTATTGATAGTTTTTTTAGGTACAATTGATTGATACAATTGTTGTTTATTTTAAATATCTACGATAAAAAATTTCCTTTCGTTTAATTTTTCACTACATCGCGAAACAAAATAAAAAGTAGGACCAAAATTTTTTTTTCAACAGAACAGATGGTAAATGGATTTTTTCAACATTTAGTCGTTAAAGCAGATATTCAGTTTATTGAATTATATTTTGTTTATTGAATTATACTTCGTTAGTTACAAATGCTCAACTATATGCTATTTATTAGTATAGTAAGTTTGAAGTTGTAAGTTTTTTTACTGAATAATGTCAATTCTCAGCTTCTAGTCATCGACGTATTGAAATGTATCTCAAGTTAATAGCTTAAGTAAATGAATGATCAACAACAACAATGACACGCCCTTTTGCACTCTGTTCTAAATAAAGAATTCATTGCATATATTGAGAAGATTAAATAGCTTCTTAAACCTAGCAAACGCTTCATAAACAGTCTATTAAAATCACTCTATGACCACCGCGGATACTGTGCAACATTCTTACGACACGGTCTGATGTTCGGAAAAACTGCCAACCGCAACAAAAATAGCTGCCAAGTGGCGATTAATTTCCTTCATCAACTTCGGTTCGGGCAATTTTGGGCGCCCACTAATCCCAACTCAAAAGCTATGTAATCAACAAACGTTCGTGCGGGCGCAGGAACGGTGGCGGTGTCGTCAAAATTCTCGTCAAAATACACCCATCTATTGCTACGTCACGCCATGAGTCGCAATTTCGCCGACTGTGCCTACGACAACAGCAGGATTAAGCGCGAGCGCTTTGAAGCAAAATGCACAAAAGGATATAAGAACACGTTGTCAAAATGAGGGACACAAAATATAACACAACCGTCGAAACAATAACCGTCCTACCCATGTACATTTTTATCCACCCGCGTACTAGTCAGCAATGGAAATGACATGCTCCTTAAGGCGAAGGACAGACGAATGAGGTCATCTTAATTTAGTCGGTCCGTTGTTGCAAAATGGTGGCATCAAATCCACTGCTGCGTGGAGTCTGCGAGCTCGAGCGTTGGTATTTTATTTTTAAGGAATTCGCTAGAATAAGTACGAATCGAAAGTATACCCCTTATGTGACAGCTGAGCGGCAGCTAGGAGCATCGTGTACATATTACATTATTCGGTTGAAGCAGTCCTCAAGAAGGCTTCAAAACAAAACCACTGGAGAGGCAGATCAGCGGCGTTAGCAACTACTCGGCACGAAAACTCAAGATGCAACCTTCCCCATTTGCTGGAGCGGGTTGAAGTCGGCCCTTTGGAAGCAGAATGGCCAAGCACGAATATTATGTTTATGTATTTCGTTCAGCATCTCCAGCACCCATCGAAACACTCTGTACAGTGCAGTGCGGTTTCTTCAAGGAGTGGCAAACGTCAAAATGTTGAAAAGAAGGACAAGGACAGAAGGAAAGAAATGGGAGGATGCGGCAGCGGGAATCAAGTAAACTGCAAGTGCAGTCAAGAGTCTCTGTGTGGCAGGATGTACACGGTGCTCGTGAGTTCAAGGATCGAAATGCTTTGTAAACATGTAATTCTCGAATCGTTGAAAATGGAGAGCTTCCTGAACTTCAACATCGGCCTGTTCCTTTGCTAACACACACATCCCTCCTTCATTTACACTTTCTCTCTCTGTCTCTCTCTCTCTCTCTTTCTCTCTCTATTTCTTTCTCTCTCCTACACGCACACACAAAATGCTATCGTCCGTACGCCCATCACTGGACAATGTCGAAGGAAGATGCTTTAATATCCTTTTGCGAAGCACTTTGCTACTAACTGATTTCCGGGATGCACATCTCCCCAGCGTGGTAGGTTTTGTGAAAATAAATGTTTATTGACGTTAAAAGACTTTCAACGCATTCCATGCGCTCCCAATAATGTTTGTTAGGCAGTGAAACTTTCTTGCTGCGTTATTCTCCTCGTGTCAAAGGAAGGAAACAAAATTTTAATCTAAACCCATATTTATAAAGTATTGTGATGTGTATTGTGAAAATTGTACATACTTTCGAGGCCTTTGGAGGCTAACAATCTGCCTAAATGTCGTAATAATTAAATAAATAATCAAATAAATAAATTTCCTAAATATCAAGTTGAGCACATTGTCCACTTATGCCAGGTTAAACTAGAAATTCGAAACAACTAACATCCAATATTGTTATCTTATTTCTTTTTAGAAATTTATACTTACTGTTTACGCTATGCTTACCGTATAATAAACTACATTTCCCACCAAATAAAAAGAACAACGTTTGCCACACTCCTTCACAACGGAAGCAAAAAATCGTATTTTCCGGATCACACGGTGGCTTTCCAACGGTGGCTTCCCCGTGGGGACCGCTACTTTTCGTGGTGTTGCGTAAAGCTTTATTCTAAGGCAAAGTTTTATTTTTGGCAACAAGCAGTGTAATCCGGTGAAAGAGAGCAACTTTTGCTCACGTAACACGGTCGGCTAACTCTCATGAATGGGGAAGCATCGTGCAAATAAAAAGAAAGCCACACGGAAAGCATAAAACGAATGCTTGGTCGCACGATCAACAACAAAAGAATTGTCGGTTAGCACAATTGCACATTGGTCTAGATGCATAACGAAAAAAAGAGAAGAAGAGAAAACGATGGTTAGCGAAAAGCTCTCTAAACATTCAGCAAATAACTGGTAAAGTCCTGAGGTGGTAGCTTGCATAAGCACAGTCGAGGATAACACGACACAAAAATGGTGAAACCACGCGGTTCGGCTCGTTGACTTTGAGGCTCGATTTTCCCAAGCCGTTTCCGATCTTCAAAAACTTACCCCGCTCGCAGGAATGGAATGCTCGGTTCGGGATGAGTGTTCTTAAAAGGTATAAGCACCACCACACTCGACGTCTTGGTGCCGGATGTACAAGGTGGAACGTTCACTTTGCTTTGAGGTTTTGTTTTGACACTAGCTAAAAAATGTTCAAAACACTCATTGCGGGAGAAAAGGGAGTTTGCATCTTATTTCGAGTAAGATAAGAGATAGCGATAACCGCGACGCATAAGGCACGTTAGGGCCCACCGACAGACAGTACGCTTGTCGCTTGCGTGGCTTGGTTTTGGTGTATTATTCATGAGTTCGTTTTAAAGCTGAAATTTGATTAGATTTTTTTATGCCCATATACTGTAGTCTAATACGAAGGTTTATCTTTAATGAAAGAAAAAAACACAGATCTCATTAATTGTGCGTTTGTCGTCTTGATGAAGTATTCGTATTACGATTATTTAAGAATTATCTTCTCAAAATCTCACAACTGTTAACTGAGTTACATGAAGCCAGCTAATGATTTGCTTGAAGATAGATAAATATTTTTCTAAAGAAATCATTTTTAAATATTTTAAAAGTTCATCAAATTTGGACATAAAAGATAAACAATCGAGATTGGAAACAACCACAAGAAAGTTAGCAACTGAAGTATCAAGAAGAAATGAGAATTGTTGAACCACAAAAAAAACATTTAGAAGAGCAATAAATCTCATTAGTGCTGGCTTTAGTATTAACGTACGTTTTTGGCACGTTATACTCGCCTGCTTTATAATTACTTCGTCGCACCTGATTTGTGCATGAGACAGAGAGATACAACTTAAGACGCGTGAGCGTTTGATAACAATTAATTAAAAGCCCCATTTTCTTACGTCTTACCACTTGACTGGGTACGGGGACCGAAAAGAATCTGTCAGCCGGAAAACACTTTTCTAATGTAGACGTTGTTCGAATGTTTCACCATCCAAGGGCAAAAGAATAGCTTTTGCAAAAAAAGACTGTGATTTTCGCTTATCTTAAATTATGCTCATTATGAGAATAGCGCGCAACGGCGACGCTTTGCATGCGCACTAATTAGCATTTAAATGAAACTTTTGTCGAAAATACATGAGCACATGGCCTTTCGCTTTGATTCTCTTTTGCTGTATGGTATAGTTAGTCAAAAACACCGTGGAAAATGGTTCCACTTGTTCCCTTCCCATGGGAGATGAAGCTGCTATCTTCCGTTATCAAAGCCACTGGCGACGCGTGTTCCACTGTTGGCAGCGAATTGTTGTGTAAAACATTCTTTTTGTATTTTTTGCTTCCAATTTCTACAAACTTTGCGCAAGTGTGACGAAAGAATGAAAATGTATTTCACATTTTTTCGCATTCATAAATGAAGAACCATAACGGGCAAACACAAAACCCGGTGCGTCCATCGGGGAGAGGATAAAATGAATATTTTAATGGAGAAATTGCCGGGCTGAAAAGGCTTCACATTCCAAGGCATACAGCCGTAACAGCTTTAATGTTAGTAAGTCATTAAATCAAATGTAAGAAGCATGGTCCGTTTCATAGCATTCACTACGCTGCGTGCGACAGTAAAGCAGATTTCGGTCACATAATTAGGGTTTCCAAGCTGTTGGACATAACACATAGGGATGTTCGAATGGTTTCTATAAATAAAAAGCCTATTTGAATATTGTCCTATTTGCATGTTATAAGCTCTTGACCTTTCTTAATTGTTTGTTTTTTCTTATTAAATTTGGGACAAAACAGGGTGTAGATACAAAGCAGAAAGCAAGGTGTATGTTTTGCATGATATTATTAAACAATTACTGCATTTGTTCTCGGATTCTTTTTAAAAGATTGTGAAAACCGCCCTGAGTAGAAAATATGAAAAGTTGCAATAAGATCAGCACATTAAAAAATTATATTTAAAAATAATTAAACACAAAAAAGTGAAATAATAGAAAACTTTAACTGTTTTCTTTTACCTGTAAATGTAAAAAGTGTAAATCTGTAAATGTTGAAGTGTAAACGTGTATCAACACGTTTTTTAATATTTCCATCATCACGATGCTTCGTCTGCATAAGTATTCGTGCTCCAATCCAGATTTTTTCACACGTTAATTCGTTTTTTTATTTTGAATGCACACAGCCCAGTGGCACTATGTCGCGGTAGAAGAAAACACGTACATTCCGAGCACACCCGACGAACCATAGTCACATCGAATCCGACGCACGCTTTGCACATTGAATGGAGTTGATTTTAATTTCATTATCACGATCCTTGGCCCACCGGGCACCCTCCATGCCGACCGTACGGCACGAGCATACAGTGGACATTGTGGCCTTGGTTGCATCTTCCCTGCACCGAACCATCCACGGTTTGCTGCATGTATCAAGGCAACATTCTTGGAAGTGGAAGTGCTTCCAAACGAGCCCGGAAAAGAAACCCGGTCGAGTGTTGTTGCGTGCGTGTGTGTGTGTGTCTATGTCACCCAAACGATCAACCGACGAACCTTTCGGTCGAAGGACGGGCCTGGCGACTGAATGGGTAATGAACGAAAGAAGGAATTTTAATTAAAAAACTTTTGTTGCGTTCTCTCTCTCTTGCAAGCGCACTCTTCCACGCCATCTTGTCCTTAAGGCAAACCGCAAACGCCCGGTAGTACCTGTCGGAGCTGAGCAAACACAATTCTTCAGCCGAAATGCATATCGTTTGTGAGGCAGGTCATGTTTGGGAAATAGCAAACCGAAAGCGTAAGAGGTTGTGGTTGTCATCAGATTTGTGGAACATTCTTTTTTTTTGGTTTCGTTATCTGATCATTATTGGACGATTCGAAACCAGGAAGCTCCACAAGGGCTTTCTCGTTTCTTTCTTTTGACCAAAAAACCTATATACATCCTGGCAAAAGTGGACTCTAACCGTCACCATACACCGATAGGCCTACGGTAGCAGCATGATTGGCTATGTGGTCTATAATTCTTCTTATGATCCTTTCATGAGGACCATAAATTTTGTGTACAATTTAGATAAATGAGAATCGTAAGCAAAACTAGCTTGTTATCTTGTTTTTATTTTTAAAATGAGTATTAGTTTTTGATAATAAATTGAAATTAAAATGTTTTTTAATTGTTTGATTTTAACTATGAATAATGATTTTTATCAATACCTAAGCATTCCATAGCCTTCATCTACTTTCCAAAAGTGAATTGATGCTCTTTTATACTAGAGTTAATTTTTACGATAGACTTAAGCACTGTGTTCAGACCATACCACCGATCATACAATAAATCATTGAGTATATAAATAAATAAATGAATTGAAAAGTTGTTCAGATTGATCCGATCTCCCCTGTACCCGTAATGCCGTAAAATAATTACATTTTCCATGTGGCGCACTGCATTGCGCCTGCTAATCAATGTCCCTAGGCAGAACAATCGAAACACACTTTGTATCACATATCCACAAACATCCGCCCATATCCACTGCACCGCAGCATAATCGGAAAGCCACTTGATAAATGGGAGCAAAACTTTACCACATTCAATCGCAAAACCTCGTCAATCCGTGACCAACTGGCTACAATGGTGGATCTGCTGTATCCAATCCACGAGAGATAACTTTGACTGCCGCTTTTCCGCAAAACACCATGTTTTGTGCAATATTTTCTCAAACCACTAGGAAAAGTGTCGGTAAAGGATTATCGATGTTTTGTTCGGTGAACCACGGTCTAAGCGACGGGAGTAGGGAAGCTAAAGTATCCAGTATGTTCCAGTACATGCTCCAGTTGTATAACAAACTTGCTCAATCAGTGTCAATGTTTTGGTAGACAGAAGATATCACCACCGTAATTTCGTTAAAAGCATAATGTGTGTTGTGAAAAAACGTGCAAATTTTAGGATAAAATGGTGTACGTTTCGAAAACTAAATTAATTTACGTTTTGAATTCCATGAACCGAAATGTTTCTATAGAATTATAAAATAATATGAGGTGTAATTTATTGTACACTGATGATATAAATTCAAATTTTATTCAAGTTGAATTTAAATGATCGCGTTTGATAAAGATTAAATAAATATATTTATCTAGCTTTTCTAGTTCCAATTTAAACTAGATTCAAATTACAAAACATAAATACTGCCTATGCGTAAGTTGAAGCACACAATTTGTCGTTCTTGCTGTTGGCTAAAGCCTTAACCATTTGCAATAGAATAAAAAATAACAGTTTTGTACGAAACTTGAACCAACAAATGCTGTGGTAAGCAACGCTACCAATTCGTATGCAAACTAAGCTATCGAAAGGCATCTTGTTCAAAATGAAAAATCCGATTTTTGACCGAATCACCAACAGCTGTGGTTTGCACTTGAAGTGGAAAGTGTAAAAAATGTCACTGCTTTTACGCCTTTCTGGGTTTTCCCGTGTTCACGGCAAAATGGAAATACAACACCGCTGTGTCAACATGGCCAAACCGTTCAACATATATGCAGGCACAAAACAAGAGATAAATAAAGTAAAATAAAAACCCAACAAAAAAAGCAACTCACCCAAGAATATTCTGGATATAGAAATGATAAAAATGCAACAGCAACTACACACCAACTGACTGGTGGTTTTATGGCCAGTGAACATCTTTTGCCACACATCAGCAGTTGGTGCATGTGTCAACGAGCAACGTATTTTTTTATTTGTTTAGATAAGAGTTCATGTATTTTTTTTTATTTTTCCTGAAGTTTATAATGTCTTTAAAATTAATGAAATGTTGAGACGACGATCGACATTGAATTAAATAAATACTTGATATATTTTACATGATTACTCTCCAACTAAGTAAGAAGGTACAAAACAGTAGTAAAGGGTGCTGATCGTATCCATTTTGAAAAAAAATATCTGTTTCCATTGTCTGTCCACACATAGCTCGGTCTCTCTAGTGGATTGAAACATCCACCAACAAACCGAACACGTGAAACGAATACGGGTGTTCATGAAAGAAACAAAACAAACTACAACCCACCGTACGGTCCATGGTGGAAAATGTGGTCCTCCACACAAGGATACATTTTCGGGTTGCATAAATAAAAATGCAACGAATGGTGTACCTTTCCCGCAAATGCCGAACAAATAACAGCTACCAGTGCCGTTTGCTGAATGTTCGCTAAACCTTCGGCGAAAACTTTCCACATCCTGTTTTTTGCGTCTCTCGGATAAAAACTATTTTACTTTCCAAAACAAACTATTTGCCCATCCACCTTGCCTTGTAGCCTCCGTACAGTATGGGTGTAGTATGAGAAACAAGCAACGAAACGAAAACAACGCAGAATGATAAGTTATTTCATTTAAAAGTTACCAGCTCCATCTACCATCAACACCCAACCAGGAGTTTGTCGGTCGTGTGCGGTTACAGTTGTTTTATTCGTTCCCCCACATTTCGTACCGAAGAAAAATGGAAACAAATCTAAACAAAAAGGCGTAGCACATTATGAAATGCATCCTTTGCGATGAGATGCAAAACAAATGCATTACGTTCTAGCAATTGCTTGGCAATCGGAACGAAAGTGTCGCCCGGGGTTGAATCAGTTAATGCGCACCGAATGGCCGACCACCATCTTCCGTACAGGAATCTGTACGGATCATCCCTCTGCTCGGTGCTTGTTGAAAGTGCAATTCTATGCATCCTGGATGAGGTTTACGCTGGACAAAAGAAACTAGACCAGGTTTGGGGTGTTGATCATGGCTGGTGTGCACTGTGTAGGGGAATGATCGTACGTGTGTCTCCGTAGCACACGGGTTCGTGTGCATTTGTTCGAATGTAGAACGATATTTTGCGAGTGCTATTGTACGTCGATGCACACGAGTGTGAAAATTCTGCTCAACTGCAGCAAACCAAGTGAGCGAACGGTTCTATTACTATGTGAAATAGATACAAACAGTGCGAACCGACACGGAGGGTTAGTCGTCAGCAACGTTTACCATATCGTTCGAGCTAATGTTTTTACTTACCAAGCGCGAGCTCTTTCTCTCTCTCTCGAATATGGTGCACTTGACATTGACGATACTATCACATCCAGCCAACCAGTAACCATCTTGTCCCGTAGCCATCCTGGCCGACACATCGGGAGATGGTGTGTCCCCGTCAGCTTACATGGCGATTACTTGTAATCTCATCACAGTTTCTACAGCTGCTTTCGTAGCTGCTGCTACGTGTACCCACGGACCATCAACCATAGATACCTCAGCATAATTTGTGTTCACGGTGCTATCTAGCGTGATCCTCCTGCATTACAAATCAACCGAAGTCATTAGGGAATTAGGGAATCGTATGACTCTCGAACTGGACCGTCGCATTTCGAGTGCGATTTGGCAATCGCGTCCGTTGATGGTATTTAAAATTCACATATGGCAATTATCCCACACGAGTCGATTAGCAGTGATAAAATATTTACATAAAATTGATTCCACAAACACTGGTGGGATGTAAATTTCCCAGTAAAGGGGATTATTTATTAAATCTGGTACTTAAAGTCTTAAAGAGCTGTTAGCTGGATTCAATTCATAGATTTAATAGATCAAACAGGAATCAATGTAGTATGATTCGCATTAAAGCACGATGAAATACGATTTGTCAACGATCTCAGTCTGCATTAAAATACGCAAAACTGGACTATCAATGGTTCGGTAAATCCGTAATTCGGTAAAGAATAATTGACCAAGTCGAGGTTCAAGGTTATAGGAGGAGAAAAATAAAAACAAAAAATAACAGTCGAGTTGGTTACAATTTCAAAATTATTAAACTATTTTTGTTAAAAGTTAACAAAGAAGCAAAATCATCAGTGCCAGTTATGAAACTTCCTGACCAAGTTTTTTGCGACGACGTTGTCAATGTTGACCGCTTTTTGGTCAATTGGGTGCTTAACTCTATCCAGTTTATGAAATTGTAAATTTGTACATTCTTTCTGTTTACCTACATGAAAGTATCTCATTATCAAATATTTCTTTACAGTCCCACCTAATGTATGTTAAACCATTTCTAGCCGATCTAATTCTCATTTGGCTAAACAGATGCCAAACTACTTAATTTCACTATGACTACAATCGTTATTTGCAGAAAATTGTCGTATGTAACCTTATCCTTATCTCAAGTTACCATCCTTTTTTTAAAATTATGGTTCGCTGCCGCTCTGTTTGCCAAGGAAACAAGCATGAAAATTAAATC
Source organism: Anopheles funestus (assembly GCF_943734845.2). Classification (NCBI taxonomy): domain Eukaryota; kingdom Metazoa; phylum Arthropoda; class Insecta; order Diptera; family Culicidae; genus Anopheles; species Anopheles funestus. Next base: position 64,907,637 of record NC_064598.1, read on the forward strand.
AAAGATGTTTTGGTGGTAACTAATATGATGGAACCAAATATTATGCTTCTTTATGAATCCATATCATTCTGCGCAAAGGGTTTATTATGGTTTCATGGTGAACCTTTTTGGCTTTTCGGCAATGGCGATCAATTTAAAATATTTTAGTGCTTTTATCGACATTTTTCGAGTACGGACCTGCCTTTTTTAATTTTGTCTTTGTATATCACAGCTGCATGGTTCACACAATAAACAATAGAATAATGTTATTTATTGTTAAACGTTACTTTTCCAACGTTAAATTTGACAATGTCTTTTTGACACTTTACAAAATATCAGTCAAAACAACTTTCTTTTTCATGCGGAAGTTCAACCTTCCAATGACTTGGTCTACCAAGTACGGGTTTTCTTGACTTTTTATCATATTATTTCTATCATATTCATTCATCATATTTGTTAAGAAGTTTTGATATGTAATACTAATTACTAATTAGACGAGAAGCGGTTGGAGTGTATGAAACAATCACTCATTATACTCACTAAATTACAAGACCAGATTTCTAAATTTCAAATTTTGTTATAAAAAATCATAGATTTCTATTAATTGTACCCTTTAAATGAAAACAATACGCTATGCATGTAAATTTTAAGTACACGTCATCGTTTAAAGTGCAAGTTTATAAAGGAATGATTTGTAATCGACTTATAGTTCCATAAATTCACCTAGTAGTACAATTTGCAATAAAACTTGATCATGTTATTGGTCATGCTCAACCGTAAATCATTCCATTTTGATGTTTTCCATTTTCACTTGGTGTTTTGCACTCGATGCATATTTCGTTTCTGTCACATTTATTCGTTTCAGGTTGCTTTCTTCATCTCCATAACTTCTCTGTCGTTCTCACTCACTCTCCGTTTCCCCATGTCCCTTTATGTTTCTTTTTCTCTCGAAACAAGCAAAGTACAAAAATGGATGTACGTAAGTAGTACGACCACTCCAGGCAATTTACTTAGGACATTCCAATAACCATAACATTTCCATAAACAATGACCGGTTCCGAGTGGTAAGAGATCGTTGTATCCTTACCACATTCACGTGCACAGCAGCTGTAGCAGAAACGCGTACAAAAAAATGGAACACAAAGATTGTCTCCACTTTCAAGCAGCACCCCATCACTGCATCCTTACAGCGTCTGTGAAGAATCGGTATATCGAAACTGGAGGATGAGATTTTGAAATGATCTGACAACGACTGACCATAAATATGTATGACACGCGATGCGTGTATCGAGAAACCCGAAGTATTGGCATCGATGGTTTTCCACGGTAAAGCGCCATCGCTGGATGCAGCTAAGGACGTTCGTCCAGCAGGCGGTACCTCAGTTCGGAACTTTAGTTCGAGCACTGTGCCACTAACGCGATGATCCCAGGTGTCAATTGATGAAACGCCCAGCGAATACATGAACCGTTGACACATCTCGGGCGAAGGTAGAGGCGGCCATTATCGATTCCGAGTATCATTCGATAAATCCGAATTTCCTCGATTTCCGAGAAGTTCACATCCAGCTTCAAGTACGCCGCAACTTGAATGAAAGGATATTGGTTGGTATCTGTCCGGATACTCACTAGGCTATCGAATCGTTTGATTGGCTGACCGAGAGCATGAAGCGAAGCAAAAAATGTATAGCCGACCATTAATAATAGCCCGATTATTGATTGCGAACGCAATGCACAGTGACAGCGCCCGATTCCACCGATTCCGGGTGACTCCCGAACGGATTCATGGCTCAGTGGGGCCAGATTGACGAGTCTGGGTAAATAATAAGTTGAATCCGATGGGTAACGCGTACATCATGGCCGTGCCGGAACGGATCATGCTCCACCAGTTCCAGCATCAGCTCTGGCCTGATTATCTATGCATGAGTGTAGCCGGTGTAGTACCATGGACAAATGCTGTTCACAAAACAAACAAAAGTTTGCACGCTTTCCCGATTCATCCGATATTTTCGACTGTTTCCGGAGTCGTTTATAATCGAAATAGTGGACGAGGTCTGGCGTCTGGTGAAGGCACCCTGCGTGTGCGCGTGCTATAAATTGGAAGTGAAATATGAATTTCGATAAGCCGCTTGTAGACCCGCGGGCAGAAAACGGAACGATACACATCCTGTTGAAACTTGGCATGATATACAGGTTTTCTGTTCTGGGAGACTCCTGATTCGACTATCCTAGTGTTTGTGACCATTTACTGATGTTTGGAGTAAACTTGGACGTTTTGCGCTGCAGGAAACATAAATTTAGGCGCACGAAACGAGCAATGATATAAATTGTTGGTTTTAACTAACTTTTTTGCAATATTTTTGAAAAAAAAAATAAAAAGATGGATTATTGTATTTATGGATGTAAAAAGGATCTGTTTATCTGTTTCAAACTAGATGATAAAAAGAGAATATGATTTAAAAATCTCGGCTAAACGATATTACCCAATTTACGAAATACAATCTGTTTGGTAGACCATCAATCATAAAAGACAAAACGATGTCAAAAAAAAAACCATTTGTCAACGATCGGACGCATTGTTTTTCCACCTTCCAGATACATCGATTTTTCCGCATAGCATATTCGCAACCACACAATGTACGTTGAGACGTGATGTGAACTAATAAAAAACCAACTCTACCATCCAGCTTCAGGCGCTAATGGCACAAACAGAATAAAGAGACAAATTCATCCATCTGTTGCAGGACACGTTTCAAAATGTATCATTGAACAAAAACACTGTACATGAGTGGCTATCAAAAATAAGTAAAAAAAAATATTCCATGTTAAAAAAACCTTATTCCTTAAACCTTATTCCTTCCTTAAAAAACCTTATTAAAAGCAACATGAGAAAATATGGCTGTTAGATGAAACTTTGTCAGCATTATGCAAAAATTTAACGGAATATAATACAAACAAATTGGAGAAAGCATTTTATTTTTACCATAAAAAAGAATTAGTATTCACTATATCAGTGCTCCCCAACCTTTTTAGTACCGCGGACCACTTTTTGTTCGACATAAGTATATCGCGGCCCACATGTGCCGTCTATGAACAGACTCGTAATGTATGTATACCGCTGTTAAGGCGATTTTTGAAATAAAACATTAGCAAAACTTGTATTAACCACAATCTGACATATCCAGAAGCGTAGAACGCTTGAAATGGTACACAAAAAGTGTTAAAATCATCGGTTCAACGACGGAAAATTTCTTCTGCGGACCACTTCTACTTTAGCCACGGACCACAAGTGGTCCGCGGACCATAGGTTGGGGATCACTGCACTATATGAAGTGGTTTTTATCATATATTCTAATGAGATTATATCAATTATTAAAAATATTTGTTTTTTTCTTCTAATGAATTTTCAACCAACATTCGCTCGTACTTATATTTTCATAAAACGTATAAAAGATATATTAAGTATAGTCGCAGTAAAGACTTTTCCAATTGTTAAGGTCAGTGTTGTACCATGCGTAGGTCGATAGTACCAAGACGATAACATGACAAGTATATAACATGGTAAGATCTTATCGATATTGATTGACATAACTCGATTTACCTTCCTTCTTCTTCCGTGTTAGTAAAAGAGAAAAGAAGAGAAAATTTGCTGTCAACAGACCGAAATTCGATTTCCGTACATAAAGTTGAAGGAGTAGTTCAAGTTGCAGTCACGTGTGGAAATCAGACCGCCTTAAAGGGACGACGATGACGTTGACTGGCATGGCAAAGTGTTCATGGACATTATCAGATAGATCTACAGTTTTCTCAAATGAAAATTAATTAAATTTTACTTTACTGCAGTCTGTAAGCTACTTCTCGTCAAACGAATACTGGAAATGGACGATCGTTAGTAAAACGATGGAATACATCTTATAAATGGTGAATCAAAAATTTACTTTAAACATTTGAAGCTATTGAAGAATTCCCACAATTCTTATCCCGCGGAGGAGGCACAACATTGGAACCATCATCATCGAACAGTCTTAAAACACCAAAAGAAAGGCAGCACTTTGTATCGCATTTCAACTTCTGCGTTCCGGCAATTTTAGCTGTTTCATTTTCAATCGTTTCAAAGCACTAAACGAATTTAAACGGGCAACACTATTACGAAAACTGATCGCTTTGGGGCAACTTATAAAACGAGTCCAAAACGAAACCTCAACATTTAACGAAACAATCAACGAGTATAAAACGGGATGGTAAAGCTAACAACTTCTCCGTTCTCCTGCCCAATGCTGATCCCACGTTTTCCATCCTTATGAGATGAAAAGCACCGACTTTCAATTCAATTCATTTCCTGAATCTCTGCGATGTTGGGTCGCTGCTTGTTTGAAGATGGTACAGAAAACAGAAGAAAGGAACAAGTTTTCGCAACACTTGTTTCGCAGACTTTTCTTTTGCAAACCCTCAAAATCAGGGTTTTTCGTGTATGTTGTGTATTCTCAACCTAACGACGAAAATCGAGATCGAGTGAAAATCAAATTAGGTTGAATCAATTTTCATACTTAACAGACAATGTCGATCGCACCCGTCGCTGTTTGTGTGTGCATGTGTTTTCTTTGTAAAAAAGCAAATTGCTGTTTTTGTTCTTTTTCAATTTGAACAATGCTTTTAAGCAGAAATTGCAAACACACATACATACATAGAGTGTTGTTCGTGTGCGTTAAAGTTAGAAAGAAGATGCCAAAAATCGCAAACCTTTAACTGCAGCACACTCTTTGCATTAGTTTCCAACGAGCTTTTTCGCTTTTTTTCACTTCAAGAAAGAATGAGTTTTCCAAAGTTTTCCCATCGAAATAACGTTCTAACGATTTGATGCGCTACAGTCTCGCCAAACCCAACACACTCAAACAGAATATTTAGATACACACAAAGCACATCCAACCAGGGAGGGAATCTTGTACTGGGAATGTTACCAGGGTAATAACGTGTAGCTTTATCACTTGCTGGCCAATATTTCTTCGTGAGGGAAATAACCATTCCGCACACATATGCATCAGTACGTTTGGTTCGTGATTTACAACGGTACTGGCTAATCGATAATTTTCGTCCCTATTATCTGGATTTGTTTGTACAGTTCGGTTAGAATTCTGACACCGTCCGTCATTGTCTACACGTTGCTGAGACGATGTTGGTATGAAAAGATGTTCCGAAATGAATGGCAAATGGAAAAGGCTAAATAAATTCTACGTTCTTTCAACGTTCTTCGAGGTGCAATGTTGTCGAACGAGTGGCACTACAAATTCGGAATAGATTCCTCGTTTTTTTTTTGTACAACGGGTTGCATTTTTTTGTTCTCCACTTCGTGGTTCAAACGTTTATACGTTTACCCTGTGGTTCACATGTCATTGTAGTGCCTTGAGATACGAGCTAGCTCATGGAGCGTATTAGCCAATTTATTCAATCAATATATATTTTATCCCAGCCAAACATTATCCGCTCATCCCCTTAGCATTATCGACGGAAAACATAAATTTATCGCAAATGTCTTCTCGGTCGTTGGTGGAGAAGAAAACCAGCCGTCCGCAATGAAGGAAGCAATAAGCAAGAATAAAAGATCGATGATATTGGCGATATCATTTGCAGCGTCAGTATTCCTCTTTTTTGCTTCACCACTCAAACACCCGCTGCCACGCGTTTTGGCTGCTAATCAACCGGAAATTTGATGGACATTGAGGCAGAGGCCAACGAACTACTTTCTGCTGAGCAAGCCATACTAGCTGAGCGGATATTGGCAATCGTAAGGCTGGTTTATCGCTTGAAATAAAACCCCTTTGTTGTGGCACATTAGAACGCATTAGAATGTTGCTACAAACAGTGAGCAGCGATAAGATGTGAGTGTTAAAAACGCCTACCAACACTTTAAACAGGCAAGCTGATGACGTCGAATTCAATGTTAATATTTTAGAAAATTATTTTAATTTAATTTTTTTTATTATTCGCAAATTAGGCTAGCATGCGGTGTGCGATCGATCACTTGAACAATATTACGATTAAAATTCATCATGGCACACACCAAGGCATTATCAGCCTAGATCGCAGCTGCAGCAGTTTGAAACTGCTGCCATAATTTATCAAACGCGCCTGTTTTATCCAATAATCAACGCTGTTTGGGTGTGAAACTTTTTTCATATTTTATCATAAATCAACAGTAAATGGTGTGCTGGCTCATTTCGGGCCAGTATTAGCTCCACAAATCTCTCACACCACCGTACCGTTTTCGAGACAGCGATCGATTGCTATTCAATCATTAAAATGTTTAATCTAATTACTGCCACTCGCTACGGCACACCGACATCTTTTCCTATTTTACCCACCAACACACCCGCACACCTTTTCGCACAGAGGCCTCGAAATAGGAGGCAGACCTCGCAGACCTCTTTCAGCTGTTGCTTGGAGAGATTAGGTTTCGGATAGAAACACAATTTGGAGTACTGCCAGTCGAATCTTCTTCGATCTTCAATTTTCTGCAGTATGGCCAAAACGGTTCTGCCCAGGGTACAGAGTGCACAACATAGTTCATTAAATATTCATGACGCTTGACACGTTTTCTGCCCGAACCTTGATATCCGACAGCGGAAGACTTAAGCCTGCACGGCCAACTTGTCGAGACCCCACTTCGGCAACTTTAGTCCTTGCGAAGACACGGTGTATGGCTTTGGGACTCGACTGGCTTTTGGGGTGTGGAGGTTCGTCGCGGCATCGAGTTGCTCCTACTCGACATTGTCACGCGAATGTCACGCCAATGCTAATGACTGTCAAAAATCAATTTGAAATTAATTAACAAACATTTTCACGCGCATCCTTTTACCATCCGGACCATCAGGGGGTGTGGTGCTAGAAAGTGGAACAAACTTTAAGCAGGGTTGTGAAAGGTTAAATAATGCATCATTCGTTGTCTCAGGCTTACTTGTGCACTTCTACTTCTACAGCAAAACACTCGAAAGCGACAAACTAAATGGCATTCCGTGTCAAAATGCACACTATCATTTTCTCTATTTCTTGTGACGGAGTATTTTATTTTGTTTTTCCAATTCATTGCGTCATTGACAAAGACTCCTTTCGGAATCGACAAAGACGGCTTTCGGAACCGAAACATACCGTTCTTTATGCTACGGGTGTACTGAAAAGGTTGCCTGTTGAAGTACATCGTAACAAGACAAAATTAGAAATCATCTCATTACACAACAATTAATTGGACTCGCCTGTTGGGGTAGCTTAGTACAGAAACCCTATTTATAGCGGTCTCAGAACGAAATGTCACCGAGAAACTGCACGGAACAAGCGTTCTGATAAAATTTAAATTATCTCAAGTCATTGTAAGGCGATGTAAGGGTGAGCAATTTACCGGCACATTTTCCTACACTTTTTAATATGGTTTCGTTGGTCGAACGCGGAGATAAAACTTTTTAAGGAATATTAATAAATTTATTTTCAATAATGACGCATAATGACGTATAAAGTCTTTACCCCGACAAACAATTAAACATTGGACTTTCTTTGGCATAATGTTATGTCAAAGCGTAGAAGTTTAAAAGTACCAAATTTAATGAAAAGATTACGGAATATTTGATACTATTACATACCTGATTTGATAAATAATGAGAGCCGTAAAATTTGACAATTTTAATGTCCTAATCAAATGTATATATTTCTATTATAGTTAAATTAATAATTATAATTATTTTCAAATGATTGCATTTTTTTTAAATACTACAACATATCAACATTCTTAGGGCAATAATATCAGATAAAGTTATTAATTGCTGTGTGGTTTAGCACAAAATTGCTGTATGCAAGTAATAGTAATGTATACTATAGATTAGTGTCAACAAAAGGACGAAAATCTAAATTGCTTTCAAGCAGCACTAGATGCTTAAAATTAACATTAAATTTCACTGTATCGTACCTCGTACCGATCACGATCGGAAAATATTATTGTTATTAAAGTGTAATAAAAAAAAGAAGTAATTATGACGTAAATACAAAAAAACAACAACAACAAAAACAAAACATTAACATAAATTTGTATGCCAAAAAGTTGTATATACGAACCACCAGGCGTCTCCATCATCATTTTCCTCGTCGATCGTAACACATGTTTGTTAGTTGGAGGAATGTTTTTTTTTGTAGAAAAATAATATAGCTTGTAAACCATCACTATCGTTTAAATTTCTCTTTCAACTTGCATTGTGATAAACAAAACAAAACACTTGCATTATGATGAACGATCTTAACTAAGTTTTTCATATTTTTTTTCTTTCTTGGATGGAAGCAAAACTAACAGCAACTAGTAAGCATAAGCTCATTTATAACATTTAGGATACATTTTTGTCATTACCCGAAAAAAGCCTATTAAGGTTGTCACCTGTTCCGTCGTCTGCTTTTGTGAACATATTAATTACGTGTCGCTCCCGACTTCCGTTCGATCAATGTCCAAAGTGGACCGGTTTCCTATGCATTGGCTACCTCGGTTCGCTTAATTATCCTTGTAGCATGTGGTGACGCAAACAGTTAAGTAATCGTACCGAACGAAAATCACTCCTCTCATGGTGTGTGTATTTTTACCAGTACCAGTACCTAAACAGAATAGAGGGAAGAATAAGAGCAATATCTTCCTTCGCTTCCTTGGTGTACAGGCTTGGTCCATGGTGTTGAAACGGATAACGGTTGCTGACCGGATGGGTGATGGTGGTATTAATTTCAAAATGATGTGACAAAAATTATTATCATACACAAACATTTACACAGTCGCCTTCGATTTCTCGACCATGGCCCTTGGTACGAGTGGTGCCGGCCAAAGAGCATGGTCTGCTGGTACATCATATTTTCCTGGACATCACCCCTAAACGATACACATAAGCATGGTCGCATCATGGATTGATGTCAAAACCGGGCGCGGTTGCTGTCCGTCAACGGTGGATTGAATGGCCGCGGACTGTGATCGCATTTTCACGGGTTCCATCTAGTCCGTTCGCTTCCGTCTCAATTACCATCGGCTCGGCTAGCGTCGTTGCGAAGTTGCCTGCCAAGTGCCACTAGCGCCGATTCGATCGTTCATGCTATTCCGTTAGCTGACAGTCCGATTTCTTTTCCTGCTTCTGTCGCTAGATTTGTTTGCCTACTCGCACACGGACGCCCGGGTACAGGACCGGAAAATGGGTGCGACACTCGGCATGTCGACGTGCAGGAAGGCTGGGGACAAATGTACATACACATAAAAAAGTTGAGCCGACGCCCTGGAGACGGCACTGCTTTTTCCTACGTGGTGTTTCTTTTTCCCTATCCTGAATGTGAATCCAAACGTACGAGACTCAGCTTCTTAAACTCGGGTCGAAGCTGTTTTTTTCTTCGCTCTCTCCTGGTTTTGTGTTGAACGTGCAATCGATTTGGTGGACAAAATTTGTCGGAACTGAGCATCGAATGAATTGGCGACAAAGTGTGATGCGTTGACAGGCACGTCAGATAGATTGGAAGTTACGGGGAAATAGCTGAGCACGGTGCACAGCCAGGCCCAACTTTCCTCCACGAACCGCCCGGAAGTGAACAACCGGAACGGAATGATATCTTCAATCGAAGGAAGAAGATATAAACCACCTCTCCTACCAAGGCGGACAGTTTTGTTATGCGAAGACAAGCTCTTTTTCTGTGGCTATTTTCTTTGCGATTTTCACCCAACCGAGACGAATATTTTTCGAGTATTTTTTTTTTATTTTTTTGTTTTTGATTTTGGTTTGTGTATTTCCACATCTACTCTGAATGGTTTCGTGTGAAAACCGCACACAGACAACAGGGGGATTCGATTTATCTTTGAAGTAAAATTGATGTAAAATTAGATATCGATGTAATGATATTTTTCCAGCTAATGAAACAACTAGCAGAAGAAGCATTTCGTTTGAAGAGTTTTGTAAAACGAGCTTCTTGTGTGACAGCAGTGAGCGTAAAGGCAAGAACATTCAAATTGTTTCTATTGAAGGTTCTCTTAGCCACGCATGTGTGGGTGATACAACACAACGTCTCACTATCGTAGGGTCTTATAAATTTAGTCGGGCTTATGTGGAACATTACGGTGTCACTTTGCGAGTGACATCGGACAAAGCCTATTTAGGCCATCGACAACAACAGCGGTGTCGCTATACACCAAACATAAACTAGCAGCTTCCATCTCTTCTATCACATAGGAACACTATAAAATAAATGTGAAGTGAGAGTGAAAATTTTCTTTACAGGACAATTTGATAAAAAATACCTCAAAAATTTACAAATTTGAAGTATCCAAACATCATATACTCCTTTTTACATCAAACGTATTAAATGATTCAACTTTACATAAAACTTTGTCGAGTTAGACGAAAGATTTGAACAGGAGAAGCAATTATCTGGTAAATGAATAACTACTACATCTTCATCATTCACTACATCGTACATGTTTCTTCTGCTACTCTTTCAAAGTGTTCTATTTCAGTTTTTCCCTACGGCAGACCAATCATCGAGCGGGAACTGAGGTTGACATTTTCTAAATGAAAGATCCTCTTAATTATCTGCTCTCGTGGGATAAAAACATTGCTTCACGTCGTCAGCTGTCGGAAGTGACATAATCGAACAATGGAATAAATAAACTATGTGCTCCCCAACGGACCAACGGTCCGATCCGATCCGTAGCACTTTTCTACCGGTAGCTCTCCAAGAAGTCAATCACCGGTTCCGTGCACTGGTGCAAGCCCACAGGAAGAATGGTCTCCCGGGAGGACATCACATCTCCGCGGGCCCGTGGTTCACCTTTTGACAGGTCGACGCGACGTCACGACCTTATCCGATGACCATAAATTATGGCGTCTAATTACCGTTTTAAATCATTTTCAATGCCACCCTCTAGCTACGGGCACACACTTTAGTTCCCCCCTTATGCTGCCGCACAATAATGTTGACGGTCTTTCAAGTTAGTGTCCTGCCGGTGGAGCTTGTGTACATAATTTACGGCTCAGAACACACAGCAAAACAAGCACCAATCCCATTTCCCAGACAACTTCAACGCTCTCTACCCGCTGTCGTTGTTGTTTCCCCCAACACGAAGAGCGCTACACACGGTCAACACTAATTTACCATTTGAATGCACCCTCGACAAGCGTTTGTTCGTGTTTGTCCGTTTAGCCTGGTTTTACGACGGGTCGATTGGCTCCAATTTGTGAACAATTGCTTCACGGTGGGAAGGAAAGCGCTCAATTGCACTCGCGATACGCAACATATAATGAAGCGCTTAACACACCTTGTTCTGCGGAATGTTGGCAGCGCTATGCATCGCTTCATAACTTACAGCAACTTCTGGCCTTTTCAGCAGAGCAAGCTTGACATTAGCTGCACGCAATGGCGTAGTGTTGAGTTTGTGTCTGTAACAAAGCTACATCTCATAAAGGAACTATACCGGTGCAATGTTTTTTCAGGACATGACAAAAGTTTTCCTGTTCCGCAGAAAAACACACTACTTCTATGGTGCGATGTTGGAAAACTTCAATTAACTGATGAGCAACTACATTCTGCACATAGTGTTGGAAGGAAGCAACAGGTTTTTTCCAGAAATCTTTATCTTATAAAAGGATAGTTGGGAAGATTGTACGCTTTGAAATAATCAGGTCACGTCTTGCACGATCGAACATTTCACGACTGAAAGAATGTACGACGCTGGTAACAAGGAAATGAAAAGTACTCCGAAAGTATTAACACGTCATTCTTTAGTTCGGTAGGTACATTACATTTTAAATCTTGTTTCGGTATTTCATCGAACATTACTTCACATCTAATTAGGTTGTTGTAAGGGTTTTTAGTTCCGTAAGTACCTGAAATAATCAGCTATTTAGTACATGGCATGGTATGAAATTTAATGTTACGAACGCGATAGAGGTTTCGAGAATGATTAACCGATTTTTGATAATTTTAAAATTGAAATGAAATATGTAGAACGGTCAAAAATTCTTTAAATTCTGCAAAGCTAAATATGCTTGGGTTTGAATTTACATTATAATGGCTATGACGTTTCACTTAGCTGTTTTAAAACTATAAATAAATATTTAATATTATAGATACTGTACTAAATACATATAATATCAAAACACGTAATAGAAGCGTATCTGAAGCGATTGTTTCCAGCAAAAGGAATGAAATTTATAATAAAGCGATTGTTCAAGTATGATTCACAACATATTTTTAATTTCTCTCATAGCACTCGAGCGTTTCTACCAGAAAGCATATGTTTTATGAGTTTCAACTTAAAGTCGCTAAGTGTTTTTGTGGTTTTGTTTCATTTCAATTTTCTAAGTTCCACTCGCCTTTGGGTTGATACTTTGCCAAAAATACAAAGTGTATGTGGCTTTTATAGAATGGATTTTTATAAAAATTAACATTTCCTGATAATGTAAATTAAAATGTGACGTGACACTTGGAAATAAAAATTTGGTATAAAAGAGTTTTTAGAGAAAAGAGAAACGACATTAGTAAGTTCCACCTAAACATAACAAAACATAAAATACCCAGGCAATTTGGATAGGTTAAGGTATTTCTAAAATATCTAGAACTTTTGTATGAAATTTTCATTAATAGTATGTTATGTTTTCTTTTGCAATAGATATTAGAATTGATTGTTTTTTTAGGAAAAATATAATCTTCGGAAAAAGATCGAAAAGCTTCCTGTGTACTATGTAGTGTGGTACGCTGCCCACACTTTACCCGAGGCCATGTGGGGCCCAGTGAAATATTTGAGCGGAGTTACGGTATTTAAATTTTGATCTCTAAAAGCAAAAGCACCCGAAGGGCAACGTTGGCTGTAAGGACAGCAACGGGCGAACCTGTTCATCCCGACTCGGCCAGACGGCAGACGGGAGAAGTTTTATTTATCGATAAACTTTCCTAATCTTTGCACCGGGACACCATCATCTCCCGAGGGGCTTTTGTTTTGCGTATGTATGTGTTTTTTTTCTTGTCGAGCCAAATTGAGACAACGCTTGTCGTACCTACGCACTGTGCCCTTCAATGTGACACAACAGCGACATCCGCATCAACCCAAGCAGGAAGGTACAATAGACAATGTTTCGGGAAGATGTTAAAGAGAAAAGAATATCATGCCTGTACCAGGACCGCCATTTCCAATGGGATGAAAATCCCACCCATGAAAACATCCGGATTATCATGCTCATGCAAATCGTTACCGGCGCCCGACCGGATCCTTACGATGGTTCGTCCGCCTCGGTGTGCGTAAGACGAACGGGGATTAAATGAATTATGTTCGGCAAAAGGAATGGAAAAACGATTAACGGTGTTTATGTTTCTGGGAGGTGCGTTGCTTTTGGCGCCCGTTTGGGAAAAGCGCTGTCGATGTAGAGCTTTTCTTTCGGGGCAGGCAAATAAATCTGGCAAATATTAACATGTGCGCGTGTGAGGTACACCACATACACTGTAATTGCGTCTTGTGGAATGCACGTGGATTATTTCTAAGGCAAAACGATTATGCTATTATCCTGGATTCGATACAGTTTCCCTTCAAGAATGTACTTCCGGCAAGTGGATGTTAACAAACTCTTTAATCCTTTTAAATTTATCGTATTGATCAGTTCATTATACGTTTAAAGGGTGCGAAGTGGTTGAATATATGAACAATAGTCTGTGAAAGTTATCTCAATTGAATAGTCCTGTATTTTTTTCTTTTTAAATTATTTTTATTGTCTTTTCTCCCTTCATTATGTTTCCTTTCTCATCCAACGTTCATGATTCATTGGTAATAGAATGGTATCAATTCAATCGTTTCTTATTATTATGCTTTGTTTTACTTATAGGTGTAGTACATAAAAAAATATTTGCGCAGGAATACTGTTATTTTTAAAAATTATCTTTTTTATTTTTTAATTTGATTACGGGTTTTGATGTACTTTCCTTAAATTTATATTTTGAAAAGTTTATTGCTATTTAAATTTAAGTTAATTTCAATTAGATCAAGAGATTGTAAGTGGACCATAATAAATTAGGTTAGCTGTTCAAAGTTAAATGGGTAACAATACAAAGCGCTAGGTGCTGTGTCCTAGCTAAAGGCTACGGAGCCTTATAAAAGGAAGGAACAACTGAAGAGACTAACTAAAGTGACCACTAAATAGTTTGACATCGCTATACGAACAACGCTATGGCTGGTGGGAAGACCGAAGATTTCAATAAACGATTGGATTTTAACGGCATTCGATTGGAGTCAGAAATTTATTTCAAATCCATAAATCACCCAGCTATTGAATCTGTTGTGAGTCCTTGACGGGTAGCAAACTTCAGATATTCATTAGCGTTCTCCGGTGTATTTAAGCATTGCTGTTATATGTTTGGTCCATCCCACTTTTCTCCCCAAGGTTCGGTCAGTTCGGCTTGTCCAACGACCAATCTTGTTCCCACCTTTCTCCCCAAGGTTCGGTCAGTTCGGCTTGTCCAACGACCAATCTTGTTTCCTTTTTCGCTTCTTCCTAAGGTTCAGTCAGTTCGGCTTGTCCAACGGCCAGCTTTACCCCCGTCCTTCCCATTCCTGTGTCCCGGAGTAGGCCGTACTCTACAGATAGCAAAAAGCAAATACAACTGTAACTTTGTTGCTGTACGTTGCAGCTTTTGACTTCATTCTTCAACTCAAATTAAGTATTTTTTTACTACTCGCTACCGGTTTTAATACTACATTGTTTCTTTTAAAAAAGGTTAATGACTCATTCAGCTTAGATGATACAGCATGTATTGATAATCTATTTATAAAACAAAACTGCTTGGTAAACCGATGTCCGGGAGCAATATTAATCATTAATGCGTAGGATACAACGTCACAAAAGCTGTAAGATAATTAATCAATTTATCAAAAAAAGGCACTATTCTACCAACTGTAAACTAATTTCTAGCCCAACACGAAACCAATTTCTTTACACACACACACACACACCAATTCATTACGACCCTGTTTAACAAGAATTTGAAAGCGTTTGTTTTTTTTTACATACATCATCCCTGTATGTATGGGGAATCGATCAATGGATTAAATGAATTTCATTTCATGCTTCAAAATGGAAAAAAAATAAAGCAAACAGAACCCTTCCGTGCGTAACATAAACACGATGGGACGGAAAAACCACCGAAACCAACACGTGGTATCCTCCGTTCCATTCGGTTAGAACCTCCATTCTCGCCGTCCTTCGCCGAATGTATAGTTCGAACAATTAACCGCACAGGACCGCGACAGGATGTAACGACGATGGGGTGCTCCATCAGTTGACAAACCCTGCGGTGCGATGCGTAGGTATCGATTCTCCATCGACCCCGGAAACTCGCCACAGTAAAGTGTCGTGCGAGTGAAGACAAAAACAAAAGTTAGGGCAGCTTAATTAATCCGTTCTAATCAGTCAGCAAATCAATCAACGCCGTTGTCACGCAGAGAAGAAAATTAATACAGTGTTAGCAGCATTGGTCAGCTCACTGTACCACTGGACATGGGTATGACGTGAATCGATCGAATGTGGGATCGATGGATTCGCCAGTATTGGTACCATCGTCTTCTTTCGAATGGGAAACAGTTCGTTCAGTGCTCCGTTCCCCAAAAAGGGACGGATCAAAGCAAAACACGCTTTGGTGGTCCCTTGTTCAACGAACACTTTCTATTTCAGTTTTGAAAAAACAGATCTGTAACGGAGAAAGTTAAGCAGATGTATCAAAAATAACAACTCTTAAGCGAATACCCCAAAAAACCCCTTCGCTTCAATGCTTGTTTATAGTACGCATGAAATGTTATACAACGAAAGTAAAATAAATGCCGTACACTAGCGGATCTACTCTTGGTTTAAGTATATTTGCTAAAGACTTGTGCTTATAAAGAACACAACGAAAAAAAAATACGAACAGTTCCGAAGGTCTATCCGAGGTTGGACGCCTTTTTAAATACACTCGTGCGCGTGCATGTGTGCCTTTGAGTGTAAGGAAAAAAGGTCAATCTGCGGCCTAGTTCCAGGATGGAAAAAAGAGACGATGACATGATCAAGTTTTGCCTGCGTTTGATGGGAAGGCGATTGTGGACCGTTCTACAGCGGACCGATTGCGCAATCGGCAATCTACTCTCGTTTAAAGTGTTTCCGTTGAATTTCTTCAGAAAGATGGACGGAAGAACAAAAGAAGGAAATAAATTTCAAAGAAGAAAAAAACAAGAAAAAAACCGAATGGTGGTGGAAAAGTTGTATACATAAAACAACCAGTAGCAATCGGGTTGATGTGCCGTTCCCGCAAGCTACTCAATCAACCTCAGCTCATCTACCCGATAAGATTGTCGGGTTAGGCTAGGACTGGGATAGAACTTGCACAGCTGTCTGCAGCAGGACACGCCGATTGGTACGACGACAAACAAGCGAACCGGTTCGGTAAACATCCAGTTCTAATTAAATCCGATCCCGGTCTCCGTCACCGGATCACCGGCCACCTTCATGCACCTTCATGGTCGGAAGTGATGCGGTGATTAACGCTCTCATCGAACCCGTGCCCGTGCGATGTTTGGATTGCGATTTTCCTTGAAAACCAAGGAACGACGTTTCCGGTCGCTGGCCACCAAACGCCATCGCACCATCTGCTCCACCGTCACCCACCGTTGTTGATCACCGTGAGTGTGAAGTGATTGGGGCGGAACGATTTATAATGACTATATCTTAATTTTCACCAAAAAGCTGTTCCGCCTCATCGAGAAGCAAGCGGAAAGGAAAGTGGGCTTCGGATGAATTCCCCATACCCCACCCAAAAACACTATTTACTGCTCCGGGGAAAGCTCTTAATGTGAAGCTGATTTGTGATAGCTTTAAATTTTAACAGCTTCAGCGACAGTTTGGTTTTGGGCCTTTTTAATGTGACTTTTCTTGTGCGACGGACAATATAATTATTGTCGGTTGTAAATCGTAAAAATGGCTTTTACGCCAATTCCGATCCAGTTGAAATATTGCAAATTAATTCATTCTCTTTCACCGTGACACCTCTGGCAAAATGGAGCAGCCAAAAAAAAAAAAACAAAACATTTTTCTAACCGGTTCGAAATGGTAAACAGTTCCATCCGGGAATTGCTTTACAAACAGTGCGTAAGTTGTTTATTTGTGCACAAATTTCCAAACCACCACCTTCTTGGAAAGCTCATAATTAATTGACATTTTTAAACTGCCCTTTTGCTAAAAAAAAAAAACAAACAAACAAGAACGCGTTGTCGCTTGTGCGAACGTTTAAACATGCACGTGTTTTGTGTGCAAAATGAAAATGAGGCATCATCTGGTACGTACAAAATACTGCTTTTTTCCAACTGGCCGTGGTTTGGGCCGGTAAAGTGTCCCTGCCAGAGACAGTCACGTTGTGGGTTGGTTGTGTTTTTCGATGAACATGCAGTTTTCATTGTTCTTGTTTTATTGTTATGTACAGCAAACGTCTGGTCTGAAACCTTAATTTACCGTGCAGCTCTGTTTTGGCATATTTTTTCTCTTTTGTTCAAAACCACGTTTTAATCGTTATTTTAAAATAAATAAAAGATTGCAGGTGTATGCATTGTTAGACTCATTATACAATACCTGCGTGTACCACAGTCGCTCTTCATGGAATGTTGACAAAGTATGAGAGTTTTTAGTATTCGAATACCCCAAGAACTAGGGACCTCTGGTATATCTAAACCACGAGATCGACCTTTCAAATTAATGTCTATTGAGCAAATAGGACAAGTTATCTCCACAATTTGGATAAAACTTTTATGATTCATTGTTTTTTTTTATTGGACAAAGTTTAAAACGCTGAAAGATGACATGGGGTATCTGATGATTTCTGAGTAAGATACATCATCACGTATCCGTTAGCACGACACGACACGGACGAGTTGATGTGCCGACATTAAAGGTCTTTGTAAGGAATTATTTCTTGTAAATATTGAACAAAAAAGCTCCCCTCATTTCGACATTGACAGAACAAAGACTCTGGTGTGGAGTCACCCCTAATCAAGGCTATTAACACTAACGTAATAAAGTGAAATTTAGTTTGTCTTTGTCGAGGGACAAACGTCTCGCAAAAACACTGTTGCTAGTCGGGAGAAAATATTTTCTTTGATCTCAATATTTGTGAAAGGTAATAATTTCTCCAATTGAGTCATCTTCCAATGCAGTGTCTAGCATGAACAGTGTATCCACAGATATGTATATTGTCAACAAAGCAAGACAAGCTGGGCTTTCAAGGTTTTATATTGTTGTAACTTCCCTTATATTTAGTTGAAAGTACATATTATATCAAATTAAACCAGACTCTACTCTGATGCTAACACTGCACTTACAACATGGTAAGCGATCAAGGTTAATTAATAATTTTAATATATACCTATCTTCTTCTTGGCTTAACGACCTTACAGGTCACGCCGGCCATTTCTGGCTTACTAGACTTATTTTACCACGTAGCCGGATAGTCGGTCCTTGCTACGGGGGGACGGTCCGGATGGGATTTGAACCCGGTCCGGCCGTGTGGACTGGCGCCGTTTATCACATGCACCACAGAGCCGTCCCTATATATACCTATATAGAATATATACCTATAAATAACCTGACTTTAATGCACTTAGTAGTAGTAGTATATTTATTTTTGTTTGAACTTATTTTCTATTTCTAACATTGATTTTGTTTTGTAATGCACTAAAAAAAACAAAAATATTTCGCCCTTTATCTTATCTTGACAGGCATGAGCAACCTGGGGCCCGCGGGTCGCATGCGGCCCTCGAGGTGCTTTTATGTGGCCCGCGAAACTAGTTTCAAGCAAAGATTCAAGCAAATATTTTTAAAAATATTTGCATACAGATATTGTTTTCGAACTAAATTAACATGATATTTTCTGAACATTTTGCGTAATATTAGGATAGATCTTGAATTCAAGACTTGAGCACGTGTTCCCTCAAACAAATGTTGCTGAAATATTAATTATTAATTAATGTTAATTATATGAAAAATAAATACCTTAAGAAGAAGTTTTAAACTACATTGTAAGACAATTTGTGCATAATGTAAAATACATTTTGTCAACAATATATAATTTTAACGAAATTATTTTCGAAAAATTTACAATTATATTAAACAAAAATTACCTTACTTTAAAAACCAACTCAGATCGTCCTACAACATTCAATAATAAGAAAAAAAGCTACAACCAGCATTGTGGCCCGCCAACACCTTTTGATTTCCAATGTGGCCCGAAGCTCTAAAAGTTTGCTCATCCCTGCTATAAGACATAAGTAGATTAATGATTTATCGCACAAATGTACTACGTGATCTTTGTGTCTTAGTAGATAGTAACATGGCTTTCACAAAACATTTTGAAGACATCGCTAGCAGAGACGTCACTACTTTAGCTTTAGTATTCCAGATTATGAACGAACTTAGTGTTCTCCTGTGTAAAAAAAGGCTTTATACAACATCCTAGAAAGATCTCGCGATGTAAGCTTACGCTATGCTAAAATAATTGTTAGCTCACGTTACTGCAAAATCATCCATCATTCGTCGATAACTAAATGGTATACATTTCAAACCATTTCATCGCACTGCAAATCAATGGCAGTTGATTGGTCTGACATTTGTGTCTGAGGAACATATAACATCATGCATGCGGCTTGTAAAGCCTGTTGTCGGAAAAGTGCAAAACCCAAACCAGTACTGATCAATAGTGTTCCGTAATAATAGAGCAATAGCGGGAGATAATTAAATCATCATCGCATCAAAATGTAATGCCGCCGCAGCCCGACAAATCGGCCGACGAAATGTTAATAAATCATAACGATCTCACCTTTACAGCTTGCACACACTTGCCGTGACCACACTAGGCATTTAAAACACCAGGCAGTATAAAATGATTGATGTGCTGCCATACGGTCAGCTTTGATCGATTTGTTTATGTGCATACCTGCTGCACGGAATGCACCGTTTTTGCACCGGATACTGTCCACTCCGGTCGAACCGTTGGCGGATGTAGGCAGGCGGAACAGCCACAACCAGTGCTGACAATCGGAAGATGGAATAGTTTCCACTAAGCTTAGGTACGGCTTGCTACAAACACTAGCAGCTCACTTTCGTGCCAGTTTCACACTCACTACGAAACTTAACCGAACGAGCAGTACACTACTTGTATTCATTTCCTGTTTAATCTGCCACTACGAACTGTGGAAATTAATCAACAAGTTTCACCACGCTAGAAACTTTGCTACGCTTCACATCCACTCGCTGGAGAATTTCTCCTACCTCGCATACAAGTACACACAGTGGCCAAAACAGGGCATCAAAAGACGAATTGTGAAATTCATTCGCACACTCGCCACCTACTTGGAGCGTAACTTTCTGCACGGAATTTGAAACAATTTCACTAACAAGCTGAAACCATAGGATCCACCAGCACCTATCACCAACAAACAACGGATCCCAGATCCTTCAACACAGAGATGCCACACGATGCATCTGGCCAAGCAAAAACCAGCAGCAAGATGGTTTCAAACAGCACACACCAGCTTCGATGCAAAACGGTTCGTCCCGGCTGGTTGGGCCGGATAGCTTCGGTACATAAATTTTCACCAACTTTAACATACACCTCCCACCCATCCACCCACTCGGAACACTGACGGGTGTTGGGTGTTTGGCGCGCAAATGCAGCACAAATGCAACTGGGAACGGGTTGCTGTACCACCGGGCTTGGGGATGTCTCGGGGTTTTGTTAGATTGGTTTTGCAGCGTGCCCACTGGGTGTCTCCGTCGTAGAACTTTCGTGAACTGGGCTTTTTTTTCTGCCCTCAAGCAAACCACTAGTGGCCAAAGCGCTCAAACGCTTCTTCCTTCGAGAAGTTCATTATGTTGCATTTAATTATCCACTCTCTATTTTCCACTTTCTTCAATAAATTTTCCCCATTTCGATGGTGGCGTGAGTGGTTCGCGGTTGCACTTTACGTTGTACACCAATTTGACCTACTCCCGGAACGGGAAACACCACTTTACCAATGTGGCCTTGGAGGTGGACACGTGCACACACAAACACACACCCATACACAAACGCACACACACACACGCAATATGCACAGAAAGAAACCGTTGGTACGATGTACTAAAAATGCACTTCAATACGATGTGGAATGCGTTTTATTTTGCCGCTTTTCTGCATTAAATGTTGCAAAATATTTCGTGTTTCACAATGCACAATGCACGCTGCAGATGAGAAGATTGCTCCAGCAGCCGTTGGGCTTAACGATATTCAAATTTAACACGACCACGCTGCTTCACAAAATGCACAAATCCGTTAAAAGCTACTTTTGGTTTTGTTTTTTCGCTTCTGATAATTTTAATTCGTTTGTCTGTTAATTCGTACACATTTATGCACAAAGTACGAACCGTGCTTGAGTGTCCCCGAAGGACAAGAAGGTGCAGTAGCGCAGAAGTGTACTTTTTATTTCAATTTTATATTTCCCTGTTATCACTGAACTTCGATACGACTTTAACGGTCACGCACCAAAGCACTGGCACCGTGACACGCACCAAAACGGTTCGGTTAGGTTGCTGCCGATGCGATTGTTTGTTTATCGGAGACTGGACGGCTCGGCAAAATCGTGCCTTCATTCAGCAACGAGGATCATCATTACGCCGCGGGCTCGGATTCGGATCGGAAGCCGAATATACTCGCGGTACCGCACCTTGGCTGGTGACGGTGGTCCGGGTGGTGATGCCCTTTGCCCACAAAAATGCTTCGGGACGTCTCGGGAGAGCCGTACAGGATAATGTATGGGCCAGGGAGAGCGTTGTACCACCGGGAGAGATTGTGCCGGGAGGATGTTGCGCCCCCGAGAGCGCAGACACGGCTTCCGAACAGTTTGCTGAATGACGATGATGCTGTTGGGTTTGATGATGATGATGATGATGATGAAACCGAACTGATTCACGATTTTGATCTCAAGCTTGCGCGCAGCATCTCCCACGCGGGTTGCATTTCGCTCACGCAATCGTTTGCTATTTTTCTCACTCGACCATATAGTGGCAAGGTAGTAGTTGTTGGGGTTTTTTTCTATGTATTTCCTTTTACTCATCACCAAGGAACCGCTCTCGTACGCATCCGGTTCGGAACGAAACTCACCCTCCAAAACCGCACCCCCCCCCCCCCCCTCTTGGCCCACGCTCCACCCAAATGATTCCATTGAACGCGATGTGTGCATTCAGGGATACAGGCGCCAGCAGGCCGCTTACTCTCCCATAGTAAGGGCGCTCTTGTTCGGTTGGCTACCAACGCAGACACATGCACGATCTCTTGCTCTTGCTATCCATTTCCCTTCTTTGCCCTTTTAAAATACGGCCATATCTGTGTGTGTGTGAGTGCGTGATATGAGCTCCGGAACGGAATGATAACACTCGTAAAGTGTTGAAATAGCACTGTTATCCATTATCAGTGGAACGTTTCCCACCGGCACACGCGGTACAACGGGTCTCCATCGGATGATCCCTTTTGGGTTCCGGTAGCCCTAACCGAGCCCTTACTGTTTGTGTGTGTGTCTGGTCTTGGAGGGGGCAGTACGTGCGCATTGCTTTAAGCATGCATGTTCCCGTATCCCGAGTCTAGTCACTAGTGCAACATGAGAATTACATGTTTTGCGGTCGTTCTACGTCATCATCACCCGTAGTCATTAGTGGTCGTTATCCTTATCGGTGGCTCTGTGATCTGGCGGTAAAGTTATCCAACAGACGAACTGCCAAGTGGGCTGAGTATGAGATTAAAGGTGTAAACCGTTGCATGGGATGTCGTTTCATGCAGAAGGTTGCGATCAAATCTCTACATGGTTGTGTTTAATATATCATCGTTATAGTAGTAAATCATCATAGTATTTTTAAGAAATTAAACTGAACAACACAAGAAATTCTTTACATTTTTTATCAAAAATATTCGCAGCATTTAATACACTTCCTGTGTGTAATAAATATGGATTGTTGTCTATTGCGATTACTCACGGTGGAGATCCGTTAACTTTCAAACATGGCCCTACGGGCTGAGGCCATCATTTCACCTCATTTGGAACTCATCCTTGGTAGATGCTAAAAAAGTTGTTACTTCTTGGATTCGTACCAGTACCATTCAAATGACATGACTAGCACATCTTGCCAGAACTTGGGGACCCGTCAATTGTACGACCAGGCTTATCATCTCTTTGGAGTAGAATGTAGTATGAAAAGCATTTGAACCATCTTTTTATTAAAACCTTCTAGTATTAGCATTTGATACTAAAAAATTAATGCACCGACATCAATACGTGTCCCACAAAAATAATGATATATAAAGAGAAGTAAATGCTTACAAGGCCAAAGTTGGGTGCGAACCTAATGTAATTTTTTGTTTGCAATTTGGACGCAAGAGAACATTAAGCTTGTTTGTTAATTTAATTCTTAAATTCAACCAACCGTATGCGGCCCCCTTGAAGCCTTTTTTTGTACACATTTAATAGTTAATAGGATGCACAATTAACACAATAGGAGAAGGAGAATGAACCACGAGCTAGCTGAGCTGTTTGGCGGTGTCGATATCCTGACGATTGTCAATGCCGGAAGGATATGATGGCTGGGGTACGTGATGATGATACCGGACTCACCGGACCCACCATGAAGGAGACGTAGAGGAGCACAGCGACCTCGCTGCCTGGATCAGGTGGAGTCGATCCTGTCGGAGTTCGGATGCTGCCGTGGATGGAGGACTGAATAGAGGTTCCAAAACCAGTACAAGCATAAACAAGCAGTCCTGTGACGAAAAGTCTTTGCGCGATACAATTGAACTCCTTCAGTGACTCCAGGTCAAGTTACGCCAGGTCAAGTAACCGTGTGAATGCGTTAATCCACCACACCACGGATGCGTATTCCACAACAGACCGAACAGTATAGTATCTTAACGGCGACCAGGTCTGATTGCCCATAGCCCTTAGACAATGCGCTCTAACTGGGCATGGAAACTCAACTTATCGTCATAAAGCACTCCTATATATCTAAAACAATTTTGACTGTTAAGGACAGGGAGTTTAGAAGATTTCATTTTCTAGAGAACGAAACGACAATGTATTTCTTTAGGCGTAACTTCAAACTATTCGTGCAGCACTAGGTGCAAGTCCTAATGTGTATTACCCGCAGGTCCGAGAGGAGCAGATTAGAGATTAGAATAACAACTTTTTTTATTTAAAGCATTATTTTAGTGAAAAGAAACTTATTTCAACAAATTAGCATTAAGATACATCAATTTAAAAATTTTGCTAAATTTCTCAAAAAAAGGAGAATTTCAAATATATAGATTTTTTTTATTCTCTTATTTAAAGCATTATTAGAGTGAAAAAAAACTTATTTCAAAAATTTGAATTAAAATACTTGAACGTTATAACCACAACCGACAAAAGAAAAAAGTAAAGTAATTCAATATTGTAAGACATGCATATTGAACTCTACAAGCGCCAAAAATTTAGCCTCGGGTGCTACCGTGGCCCCTTAGTTTGCGTAGTAGATGATCCACCTCTGAGTAGGATAATAAATATCCTAAAAGTAGCCCGTTTCAGGTCCTTCAGACTATCCCGCTTGTTCGCTTATGCAGGTTTGATAGTTAGCCAAAGCGAACAGTATATTCCTTGGACTAGTTTGGATATTGTACACATGTATTCCGTTTCAACTGATGTGTATCTAAAGTTTCGTTTCAACTCATTCGCACATTTTCGTTTCAACTCACGTATTTACTCTTTTTGGAACTCGACTTACCACGGCGCCATACTTGCACTCATGAGTGAGTACGTGAAAAAAGAATCACGAAAACTCCTCGTGGTGAGTGAACGAAACTCGCTCACTACAACGTTTCAACTCACTACCTCACTCTTACTCACTTTGCACAACTCTAGAGAAGATGACTACCTGCAGGTGACTTAAATGACTAAGAGAGGCGGATCAATATTTCTCCCTTGTGGCACTCCTAAAGCAGCATTGACGCGGCAGGCCCTGTTGAAGGCTCTTTCGCGCCGATCATGATGCTTCAGATGCTTTTTTGTGTCAAAGAAATTCTTCAAAACGAGGTAAAGTTCTGCTAGCTCATGCCTTCATAGGATGCTGGTTCCGGAATCATTATGCCTCGGTAATCTCTACTCCAAGCTATTAAAGTAGTTATTCAATCTTTTTGCTAAGTATCTCCTACGTAAAAAAAAGTGATCTATGTTCTCAGAGTTTCTCAGTGTCTGGGTTTTCTAGGAGATGATCCTCAAATTTCCAACTTTGTCTCAAGCACGAGTTGCAAAGAATAAATTACAGGAGAGGCGATACAGGACAGGAGATACTTATTCCGTGCTTAATACACTTCTTTCATTTGAGAACAAATTTCTATGTTTGTTTCGTCTTTAACATGTATTTATCATTTTATACAGCAAGAACTTAAGTTGATGATTATTAAATTTATAAAACAACACTATATCTTTCTTCTTTGAAGCGATATATAACCCGTTATTTGATAATAATAATCGTCCTGAGGTAATGAATGAGTTTACTGCCATATTGGATGCCCTCGGCCATCAATGTTGTGGACATGCGTCACGACTGGTCCGCTGAGACACCATTCGTACCATACCTTGTGCGATGCAACACAGCGCCAGAAATGAACCGTTATCTCATCGCCCTTCTTCAACTGTACCGGCTCAGTCAGCGGTATAAACATCGAGAACCAGGATATCAAACCCTTCGTATGCGTAAACGGATGAATGCTAAGCGTGATATCCTTATACAGCACCGTGTCAAAGTACCCGGTAAAACCGTTCATCACGCAATCGAGCGAAGCACGGAACCGAAGTGTCTGATATCGGTTGTTATCGATCGGATCACTGTCCCTGTTTGGGTGGACAAAATGAAACAGTTCCTGCGGATCGTCTATGTGGAACGCGTTCTTCTGATATGCCACGTACACTTGCTCCATGTGGCGCGAAGAGATCACTCGATCTTTGCTATGCATATTACGGTCAAGCGTGCGCACCTGGTTGTAAACCTTCGAGGCAAAGCACGGATTGATGTAGGAGGTAGATTTGCTCGGTATGCTAATCCCATTATCCTTCAGATGTTTCTGTGCGCCGTCGAGACATTCCGGCGAAAGCTCGTTGTCACCGAACGAGCCAAGCAGCTCGGACACTAGTATGTCCGCTTTTTCCGGAGGATTAAACTCACGCATATCGGTAGAAATCAGCTCGACCTTTCCATCCAGCCATAGTTCATTGATGTGCGCCGTCAGCGTAACAATAGCATTTGGATTCTTCTCTATTACGTACACCTTAACCTTGCAGTTCGTTGTCTTAGCAGCATTTAGGGCGGCACGTACGAGTGGGCCGCGGCCTCCTCCAACAACCATAATGATCGTTGTCTTCGTTTCACGTTCCTCCTCCGGTACACGATCAAGCAGCGCCTGTTCGATGGCATTTTGGTAGAAAATATACTTTACAGGATCATTCTCGAACACCTCGTACGTCACACCATCCAGATTATCATACAGCGGTTGGAGAGGGTTTTGAAGATAATCCTCATAGCCTTGGGCCGGATCCCTGATATAGTTATGCTGTATAGTGTACCTGATGTAGTCGACGTAGTGCGCGATATGGCCATCGGCCGGATTAGCCTTCAATATGAAATGGCAGCCGAACGTTCGATAGAACAGATTCACAAGCGATTGATGGGCTTTCGAGAGTACCGGATAGTTTTTGGCATTGGTCAGAAAAATGCTAGCCGGCAGTACGATGACATCAATCGGTTCACCCAACCAACGGTATATCTCATCCTGTTTAGGCACGTCCGCCGTCAGTTCTAGCGCTACCTTTAGAACCGCATTACCATCCGAATGTGTGCGGAAGTTATTCCACCAGTGCCAAGGGTTTTCTACCTCCTGTTCCTCCTCGTCGACATCTCGCCGCCAGCTATTCTGTGTAAGCTTTGGGTTGGAAAGTGGAACTTCTATCAGCAGCGTGCCCCTTGTTATGGTACAACCAACCGTTCGTGCAAAATTGGTACAGTTGGCTTTCGTGAGCCTTGTGTATAGATACCCAGTTTGTACCAAATGTTCGGCGAACGACATTTCCTGCCGTATGGTACGTTCCGCTTGCTTCCGAATATGGTCGATCGGTGAGTCCAGATCCAAATTATCGCCGATCCGACAAATCACCTTATGGGCCCATTGTGAAGAAGAAAGTAGCAGATCCGAACGCGTAAATTGCACGTGGTGCGAGCGTACCGGTTCGCGCACGAATTCCCGGTTGAAGTTCCAGTGCACGATGGGTACGGTAACGGAGCTACAGTTTGCCTTGGATGCGTTTTCAATCTCCTTCGCCAGATCACAGGCCGCGTTGAGGTATAGCGATACGGAGGGAATCACTTTATGTTCCGTTGCCATTGTAGAAATTCTTGTAGAGAATTCTAAAGATTATGTAGCAAAGTTTTATTGTCGACAATTTTACTGCAAACAGCCGGCTTTTGATTATTTTTCACGTGTGAAACATGATTGTCAGTACAGAATGACAGTTTTGTTTTGGTTGCACAGTGGAATATTACGAAATGGTCATTGTTGAAAAACATAAACAATCACAAAATCGACGCATTTCAGCACAGCGAAGAGCGCAAAAATACGTAAAAATATTTTGTAATAAATCAAAACTGAAAGTACGTTTTCCCACTAAGTTATATCTTGCATTTTGGTATTGTGTTCGTTTTAAAATCTGTACTTATCCGTTTCTAGAGGGAGCTTGCGTGCTGTCAATGCGGTGTCAACAACGTTAAATTCGCGCCAATCAAACCGTGTTTGCCGCATCGCTACGTCCTAGCAGCATCGGAGTGAAGATAATTCTGCGGAAATCTCTGTTTTAAAAATATATTACTGTGCCCACTGGTCATCGTGATGGCTCTGTGGGTTGACCGCTATCGTCCGCGGGAGCTATCAAAGCTCGACTATCATAAAACGCAAGCGAATCAACTGATAAATCTGTGCTCCCAAGGAGACTTTCCGCATCTGATGTTCTACGGACCTTCAGGGGCTGGGAAGAAAACCCGCATCATTTGTTTGCTGCGAGAACTGTATGGCTCCGGCGTCGAGCGACTGCGAAATGAAGTGATGAACTTTACGACACCATCGAACAAAAAAATCGAAATCATGACCGTAAGCAGTAACTACCACATCGAGGTTAATCCGTCCGATGTTGGTATTTACGATCGCGTGGTGATTACCGACATGATCAAGCAGATCGCACAAACCCAGCAAATCGATCCATCGGGGCAGCGTGAGTTTAAAACGATCGTTCTTTCGGAGGTTGACGAGCTTACGAAAGACGCACAGCATGCGTTGCGTCGTACGATGGAAAAGTATGTGGCCACTTGCCGTTTGATCCTGTGCGTTAACTCGACGTCACGCATCATTCCCGCGGTGAAGAGTCGTTGTCTCGGAATACGTGTTTCTGCACCGACCGAGGATGAAATTGTATCCATCATCAATGTAAGTCAAAGGGCATTTTCTACCTTTTGTATGCTAATGCTAACAAGTGTACATAATGCTTTCGTTTATCCGTAGTCAATCTGCAAAAAGGAGAATCTCCACATTCCACCGGAGCTAGCGGTTAGGATAGCACAGAAATCCGAACGCAATTTACGCCGGGCTATACTGTCTCTCGAGGCCTGCAAAGTAATGCAGTATCCTTTCACAGCGAACCAGGAAATACCCGACATGGATTGGCAGACGTACCTGAAGGAAACGGCTAACATGATCGTGCAGGAGCAAACGCCACAACGCATGGAGGTTGTTCGCGAACGGCTGTATGAGCTGCTGTCCCAAGGGATACCACCGGACATAATTTTCAAGGGTTTGGTGCAGATTCTCGTGAAGAATTGTGACATGAGCTTGAAAACGCAAACCCTCAGCTATGCCGGTCTGTACGACCATCGGATGCAGCGTGGCAGCAAACACATCTTTCATCTGGAAGCATTCGTTGCACAGTTCATGGCGCTGTACAAGAAATTCCTAAACCAAATGTCGGCTATGGACATGGATGAGTTTTAAAAGAATATCGGTAGTCAATATACGCGATGTTTGTTACATTCTTATGCCAAGAACTTTATTTACGGTTGCTTAATAGTTTGGATAATATTTCACTCTGAATAATGAAACTTTGCTTTTTCTTGTGCCAAGTGCCAGATACCCGCCGGAAGGAGAAAATTCGGCCGCCGTTATCATCCCTATTCCACTCATCTGTACCGGAAAATTGCGGAACACCGTTCCACTTTTAACGTGAATTAGTCTTGCCGCATTTTTTACTGTTGACGACGCAATCAACAATATTTCAGATGTTGCATTGAATGAAAGCGAATCAATGAATGTGGTCAGATTGTTAATGGTCTTCAGCGGTACCGGATTTTGCTGGGTCAATGTTGCGTCCATCGTGTAAATATTAACGATGCCCTGTCTGCTACCGGTAGCCACATATTGCCCATTTGGACAGATAGCTATGCACGATCCATTAACACAACCATCGTCCTGAAATACATTCACTACTCTCTTCTGCTGCAGGCAAAATACGGACACCTTCGTATCAGTGCTGTGACACAGCAGATATTTTGAGTCCGGTGTAAATGCTAGCGACGAACACGTGTAGCTCAGCTGGATCAGTTGCAGTACGTCTTTCGATATGGCGCTCATCAGATGTACCTCGCCAAATTCTCCAGCTGATGCCAAGTACTTTCCACATCGCGATGCGCGAAAATTGTTCATCATCAAGGTATCCTTATCCGGTATTTTACGACTCTCGCTGTGGCCGCTGATTAGATCGTAAATGTGAAAGGTCTTACGGTAACTACCAAAAATGACTTCGTTACCATCCGGCGACAGACTGGCGCAAGTGAGACGCGTCTTCTTCAACCCGATCGTGTGAAGCTTCTCATTTTGAACTCCATCTACTGCAACGATCGACACCAGGCCACCTTTACCGACTATGATCGCAACCATCGATGTCGGATGGAACATGATGGAGCAAATTTCTCCTTTGTTATTCACATCGCGGCTTAAATCCTTCAACCTTTTCAATTCGATCGTACCTTTCGGCAGTCCCTGTGCGGTTGGCCCCTTAACCACATGACCTACCGTTTGAAGGATCTCATCGTCAGAATCAACCTCCTTAACTCGATCCAGATCGGCCCACTTGGGTTTGCCAACAATCTGTTCGAACTGATTGCGCCGTCTTTGTTTGGTCACCTGTCCGGGTAATTCCTGCTGAGAGAACTTATTTCGCTTCATGTTCGAAGAATCCTCTTCATCATCATCATCCGAATCGTGCCAAATGGCAGATCGTTTTTGGTTCCGTTTGTCGCCCGTTTTTAGTTTATCTTCGTTCGGTTGTGTTGCAGGCGCTGTTTTTTCCTTTTGCTTCTCCTGCGTGCTCAATTGCGATACAAATGCTGCTTTGCCGCCAAATACAAGCGACATCAGCATCTTTTCCTTCTTGGAAGTGGGTTTATCAATCTTCACCTCTTTCACCGCTTTTGCATGGTTCTTCGATTTCTTCTGCATTTTAGGTTTAATCTGCTTTTTGTTTGTAAGCTTTTTTGCCAGCTTCTTTTTTACTTTTTCCGGTGATTTGCCTCCTTTTTTCGCGGAAGCGGCAATTTCAGAACTCTCCATATTTTGGTCCTTCCCAGCATTCGATTGATTTCTTGTCTGATTTTCATCATCGCCAGTTTCCGGCTCAGACTTAATATTATCTTCATCGGACGATTCGTTTGACGCGGCATTCTTGTACCCCATTTTAGATTTTAAAGCGCGCACGTAGCTTGAAATTAGCGCCTCATGATCGAGATTATCGTCAGATTGCGATTCGGGTTCTGATTTTATAGATGCATCATCAAATGTATGCGCGGCTACGGTGGGTACCACTTCGTCCTCGTCACTCTCTGACTTGATCGATGGTTTTTCATCTTCGCTGGACGATTTATCATCTTCATGAACCGTGTCTTTTTGTCCAGTTTTTGTCTGCAGGTCCCTAGCAAGGTTGCTTGTAAGGTGACCGAAATCATCATCGCTTTCCATGGTTGTATTCAGAAATATTTTAAGACTACTTCTCACAATAACTAGCCGCACTACAAAACACGTGAAAATAAATGTTTCTTGAATTGTCAATTTTGACAGCACCGTGTTGTATTCCTATTTATCCCTTTGGAAATGGCTACAAACACTGTAGATCCCTTCAGTTACGGCTGGTCAAAATATAACGTCAAACGTCACAACATTCAATTATGTAAAAAGTGGAGAAATAAATGTTTTCTATTTGTTAGCCAAAAATTTGGTCGATGTTCTCGATCGGTTTCAATTAAACTAAATGATTATTCGGAAGAGCAATACACTGAAACAAATTTTGGATCGATGGCCCGGTAAACGAACGTTCGGTATCTATCGGTTTTTGCCTATCTTCTTTGGACTTGGAGCGGCTTTGGAATTTTCGATGATCCATTGGCGTGTTGGAGAAACTAATTTCTGTAAGCATTTTATAGTAATTCGTAAAATATGGATTTGGTGCTAATCTTTCTTATTGTATTTGCAGATAACACATTCAAAAAACGGCAGGCGAAAGAAATCGTGGAAGAAAAACTACGATTGCATCAGCTAGAACCGATTTCACCGAAGTAGATAGTGTGCAAGAGACGGTGAAATTAGCGATTAGCAAACCGTAAGCGTAATCATGCCGGCCGGTGTACCTATGCGACAGTATCTGACCTTCATGGCGGCCGCTTTGCTGTCCATGTTCGTGGGATCACAAGTGGTTCACAATTACTATCACCCGCTACGAGACTTGAACTATTACGTGGAACGAGAGATCAAAATGCAAAGGTTACGTGAAGTGCCACAACAACCGGACAATATGGACACTTCCAAGAATCGTTAGAAATAAAAGAACCATTAGCCGATAATCGATTGGACATGTAGCAGTTTGAGTATATATTCAGTTCTCAATCCTAAGGGCTTTAAAAATACGGAATAATGCCATTATTTTGTTCTAGAATTATTACACTCACTATTGCTGCTGAGTGGAGGCATGCGCTGCCTTTAGCACCTTCAGATGCTGCATCAGGGTCTCGTTTCGCTGGCATTCCATCGTGAGCTGTTTGACCGTCGCTGCATATTTGCGCTGTTGTTCTACTAGACAAAGTAACTGAGCGTTTAAGCCGTCGCGCTTAGCTTTCTCGTCGTCACATTTTTTCTTCAATTTTGCCTTCGTTGCACGAATTCCTTCGACGATGGTTTCAAACTGTTGCACAAATTGTTCGCGCGAATGCGGAGTCTGCATGGCATTTGCATAGTTGTCGTAGATGGAGTTCAGCAACGACATTTCCTTCTCCAGATACAGCTTAGTATCATCCAGCGTGTTGTACAGCGTGTAAAATTGCTTTGTTTCCCGATGCTTTGCACTTACTGTGAGTAAAGTAAACGTTATTGCCTACGTATGGCAAGTAAAAGGGAAAAATCGTACCTTGATTATAAAGCTCAAGAAACCTTCGCTGATATTGAGCCAATTCCGTACGATCTGGGACGGTGTCCAACTGACGTTTGATAGCCACGTACGAGCGGTTCTTCTTTGCTAGCTGCAGACGAAGCGATTTCAGTCGTTCCAGTTCCATGTCCAATTGGCGCTGAAGTTCGACCATATCTTCATCCGGTGTTGATGTTTCGGCTTTCCTAAAAACAACGATAATACAATAATATGACTTAATTAATTTGAATGGCAACGGTGCGATAATTACTCTATCTTTTGCTGGAGTTCTGCCAACTCTTTCTTGCAATTATCTTTAAACTGTGTCTCCTGTTTCTTCATGCGCTCGTTTTTCAAAACTAACTCTTTGACGTGGTCCAGTATTCTGTAAAGAAGAAAAACATTAATTTAGAAATTAAATCTTCACTCAAAATTCCCTAGCAACAAACTTTTGATTATTTTCAGTAATTTCTAGGTTGTCGAGATTTCTTATTTCCTCTTCAAGCGTTTCTTTACGATCGCTAGCTTCCTGTAGTTCCCGTTCTTCCTCCTGCACCGTTATTCGCAGCTGAGCGCATTCGCCCAATGCAAGTTCAAGTTTCTTCTCTAACGCCAGTTTGAGGGCTAGTTGAGATTTAACGCGGTTTCGTTCAGATACGTTTTCAACTACATCGGATGAAATCTTTTGTTTGATATCATCGTATCTTTTCGACAACTTTAACTGGTCTGCATCCGTAAGTTCGACGGGAATGTTGTGCTATAAAAGGAACAGAACATTAACACCAGTTAGTATAATCGTTAAGATATTGAACAATAAACACCTTTACCTCTTTTGTGATCATTTTAAATAAAACATCAAAATTAAGCTAAAAAAACACGTGTAAAAAAAACAAAACAATGTGAATAGCAAAAAGCAAATAAAACAGGCAACTAATTTAAATTACACACAATAAAAGTAAAATTCATACCTCCTTTTCAGTACTCACTGTTGCGTCTTCCTCGTCCTCTTCTTCATCCTCCGCGCCAGTCTCGGTTCCATCGTCCAAAGATCGGACCCCATCAGATATTTCCTGATCCGTAGCATCCTTTGGCCGCACCGGTATCCATCCTCCACCGGCTGCTTTACGTTGTTTAAACTGTCGCTTGGGAAGATACTTGGATTCGATTGCCTGCAGATAAGCTAATTGTTTTAGGCGCAAACGCTGCAACTCGCGATCCGATTCAAGGGTAAAATGGTTCTGAAACTGAGTCGCAGCCAGCTTCCGCAACGTGTCCGCCTTTTTGCTTCGATTTTCCACCGAACGTTTGACCAACCATTGCACCACGGGAAATATGTTGATGAAATCCAAGCCCTGTATTTGATGCGGTTCAATCAGAAACGGACACTTCATTCGAGGCAAAACACCAACTATCTTTTCCGTCAAGGCACTGTTTATGAGGTAATGGCATATAATGTGGAATAAATAACGATGCCGCTAGGAGTTTGTAAGGATTCTTGCGTGATACTTACATCTTCTGGCCGATGGTAAGATTCTCGTGGAACAAAAGATCCACATTGACGTCATAGTCACAGGCCTCGATGCACCAGGTCATACCGCCCACTATCTTGTCGAAGGACGAGAGACCCTGTATGTGCGCCCGATAGTATCCGGCACCGACGAGTGTATCAATGATGTCCTGCTCCTTTCGTTTCTGCTCTTCGTCTTCTCGCTTTTCAACCTGTGAAATGGTATTGGATGTACACACCATAAGTTGTTATCAAATGGCTTCTTGTGATTCACCCACTTACCTGAATTTCATTACCATCCGCATCGAAGCGTGTTGCCAGCTTCACATTGGGTAGATGCTTAGAAAAGATGTTTTTTGTGGCCATGGTAGGTTAGGAGTAATGTAAATTGTGATTGGAAGTGATTTACAAAAGTGCTAATACACGCACGAAACGAGATGAACCGTGGGCTCACAGTGCTTCAAGTGTAATCGCCCTATAGCGGTATCAACAAGGTATTGCACCAATACTAACGCCAATTATGACAGCTAGCTCGCGACATAAACAATAACAAAAGAGAAAAAAAATGAAAAAAACAGCTGCATTTATTCGCCATTTATTTGAATAACATCTTTCAAGAACTGTGCGAAATATCTTACGAATATTTGAATTACAACAAATTACAAAATAATTTTCGGACAAGATGCTTTAAGCCATATGAAGGTAAGCTAATTTAATGAAATCTGTTAAATAGGTTTATTGAGGATGTCGCGTAAAGTTTTCCATTTTTTCGCCTACGACTCAACATCAGCCATTAAATAAAAAAAAGTTACATATATTTTACCAAATCTCTTCCGCACCAGCAGACTATCTGATTTCCTAGAGGTATATGTGGTCGCGTTCCCCGCAGGATACGTATAAAAACCGAATCAGAAAACACGATCACATTTGTACAATGCAAATTAATTAACGCTACAAAGCTGCACATCAAAAAACGGAAGCACATGGGTACAGTTTGCAAACATCGCTTTCGACGATCCCTTACTATTCGCTTATTGTAGGTAAAGTTAATGAAACGATCAATGCTAATATTGTCCAGTTAGTTTGCTCGAAGAAGTTAAGTTAGTTCCATTCGACAAGAACACTGGTATAACTTGGGATATGTAATGCGGATCGGTACACAATTAGCAGCCTACAGTTGTGTTAAACAAATTTCTTACACACTCGTTCACAATAGATATTTAACCGTATTTGGGTATCGCCTTATTTTCATGCCAATCTAATACAACAGTCAGTGTGGTAAGCAATAAATGCTTTACGGGTGCACGGTTTGTCCTGATCATAACTGGTGCTAGTTTCTAGTTTGATATTCGTTTGACACACCTGTTACCCTTCATTTGTTCTATTTCCTTAAGCCTAGCTTAAACAATAATAAAAAATATAGTATAAAGGCAAGCGTCTCTCTTCGCTGGGGAGCAAAAATCGCTCCCGCTATGTAGAGTTCAACTTTTTGTTGGCAGCTATTATAATTCGGCACAATTCCACCTCACGGAACTTCCATTCAAAAGTAATCTCAGTCTCGATTTAAAATGTTGTTAAGAGTTAGTTTCGATGCACGTTTTACAGGATGTAATCATTTCCTAAAGCAATGATATGATGAGGATTGATAATGTTTCGCAAAACAAAAAAGCAAAACCTAATCTTCTGCACTGTAATATTGACGAAACTTTGAAAAAACTATCCCTGGTGGTTACATATGTTATCGAGAAGTTTTCTAAAGCAAAATGATATCATCTAAAAACCTTGTGAGAGGAATGCCGACAAACTATACATGTGGATCATCATCCGTCGCATGGATGGATGTGGAAATCTTTACCCGGTTACCCGGTTGCGGTTAAGTCGAAGGTTACAAAAGGTACCTTCGTTCTATTTGAGCTACACCTTCCTTTCAGGACACTTCCATGTTTCGATGGACGGTTACCGGGACGAGGATGTGATGACCGCTGGTTGTGGTCGAGACGGGTGATCCCGGCGGCAACACCGTTGTCCCCAATACACCCGTTCTAGAAATGGATGTGGGCGAGGGAAGCAATGTTTGCATGGCCGGGTCCGCAAACCGATCGAACGTCGTTCCGATCATTTTCGACTCGTTAAGCATTGGAGGCTTCGACAGAAAGGAGCTTCCAGGACCGCCCGTGTGATTGCTGTATGGGCTCGAAACGGATGTGCTGATGGATGCGCTGTCCGACATTGACAGTCGCTTGTTACCAACACCCGTGCCATGCCCACCACTTCCGGACGGAATTCCTTGCGGATCCACATTAGACAAACACAGATGCTCCGATTCCTCATGATGCGTCATGGTAGAGTAGCCATGATCGGATGAACCTCCACCACCACCACCGTTCGGGCGCCGATAGTCTGAGGACATCTGGTACGGTGAGGCTACATTTGGAATAATCATATAATTTGCATTATGTTGCCCGTTTAACAACAGATTTTGCTTCGCATTTGTACGGCTAATGTCACAATCATCGGACGGGCTGCCATCGTCCAGATCGAAACGTGATAACGGCAAACCATGGCAGTGATCTGCTACTAAATCATCATACAAATGCTCGGAAGCTCCACTTTGGTCAGCATTTTGCCGGAAGCAATACATCGCAAAACCAACCACGAGGCAAAGGGCAAGAATAGCACCAGCAACGGGACCGATTGAGCTGTAGGCGGGTGGCAAAATTGACTCCATGTTGTTACCGGTGTACGCTGCGTCACCGTACGGTGTAGGAGCTCCAAAAACACCATTAAAACATGCTAGCTGTGCCGTACAAAACGGGGTATTGAGTCGATTTTCACCATCTACATCAACCTGACACCATTCACAGCCCACCAATCCTATTAGAAATTGGGAAAAGAAAAGATATTAGTTAATCAATTAACAAGCATATAACAAGTATATGCCAACGTTCAACCTACCCATGCACTCGTTCTGTGTCGTGTAATCCTCGCAATTAATATTTGTACAGCTCTTCAACTCATAATCCGCTTCGTAGTTGATGGCACTCATCGATATCAATTCTTCGGGCAACGGTGAGCAAAGTGGTACCGGGAAACTACCAGCCGATTTCGTCCGCTTAGGCTGAGCCATACAGCTTCCTTCTAGGTCAGAAGCACCATAGTCTAAGGGACACTCACACGGACATTCACACTCAGTCTGTTCCATTCGGTTGCAGTTTAGGCATGAGTTGCCAACCTACAAGCGCATAAACAAGATATTATAATATCTTACTGATCAAAATAAAAAAAATGTATTATTTTTACTGCTTACCGTACTACATGGACAAAATGCTCCTCCATCGTTTGTGGAGTTAACAATGCCAAGGAATAGATTCGTGCCGGAAATCAATGCAATCTGGTACTTTGTTTTCTCCCCATACATCAAATTGGTGATGACGTCCTCTGTGGACAGACTCATGTTAAACTGATAGAACCGCTGCACCGTCCGGTTGACATAGTTGTAGCACATTTTCTTCGTCACCAACTGTTTGTGATTGAGAATGTCGTTGGCAACTTGCGATTCCTTGTGTGTTATGTGTTCAACCGGACGTCGGGTGTTTCCTGATCGTATCGGTGCTTCAGCAAGCATTGGATGTGCTACCAGGTAGCCACGATCATCCATCAGGAAACACTTTATACTGTCCATACTACAAACGGCAGCCGAATCCAGCAGTAGCTTGTAAAAGAACGTCTGAGTAAAGTCCATCGCAACAACGGCGATTGCTTTATGATGTGCGGTGTTGCTGCTTGTTGTACCCGTTCGTCCTTCCGATATAGCATACGCGACACTTACGACATATCCAGCACCACCAGCATCGAGGTAGGGTTGGGTGAACACCAATCGACCCGGGTATTCCATCGCCTTTACGAACCACGGCCGTTTCGTTGGCTCTAGGTCAGTATCGAGCAAACCGCCTGGGAACATCTGCAGCACACCGTTCACGGAAGCAGCATAACGTCTTACGATGTACCGGCTAAGATTGCTCTGCGTATGACGCACTTGATAGTCGTAAAGTATTTGTAACAGTGCCAAAACATCGCTACGCACATCCGGCTGCAGACCTGGGTTAGCGAACAGCAGCTTGCCGTACGTGTCCTTCAGATAGGCCATAATGTTTTGTATCGTTCGTACGTTCACTTCCTCGCTGGTACCGTCTCGGTTGTTACGAATATGTGTAAATGGGGACTGGAAAGAGGAAGCGCTCAGGTAAAGTGTGCTTGCGTCAGCAATGGCTAATTGTTTCACTAATCGACAAAGCGATCCGTCGCCACCCGATTGCAGCAACTCTACTGGCGGCCGTTGCAGCTGAGGCGGAAAAATGTCGATACGATGATAAAGCAACGTTGTTAGCAGATTTCTGGTCGTACTACTGCTGGCAGCAATGAAATTGTACTCGACACTATTGCGCCCATCGTTACTTCCCGTCACCGGATGAAGATAATGTACCGGGGCATGGAAGGCATGGGATCCTTCCGTATCTAGCGAGTTGTCGGAATCGACACCGAGAGTTCGTACGATGCACACGATGTAAGAATATACACGCTTCCAGTAGTACATGGTGGTGCGGTTCGTGCCGTAGTGATTGATCCGCAGATTACCTTCCGGATCGGCTAGCATACGCTTGTAGGCAGGCGCGAAATGCTCTCGCTCAAGTCGCGTTATGTTGGTGATGTAGAAGCTTCCACGAGCGGCCAATGGTCGAGGAAAGGATGGATGCATAATTGTGTTACCCTGTAGATCGATCAGAAATGCGTATGAATCGTCCTGCTGTCGATAGTACGCAACATGTTCTGCCAGATCGCTCAGATATAGATCAACCCCCACAAGACCATGAATTCCTGCAGGATAGCTCAAGGTAACAACGGTATCCTGCAGTGACGGATCGTAGTACGGCAAGTGTATTCGCAAATGTTCCTCAATGAAGCGACTGGCGCTTAAAAACGGTTCCATTAAAGCCACGATGAAGCGCTGCGCATCGAACGAGTGTTTCGATATCATTACCATCTTTCCGGCGGGATATATGACCTGTGAGAGGTTGTATCGGGCGTAGTTTTGTGTGCTAATGTCTGCGATAAGTTGCTTCTCGTGAGCAACTTCGCGTTCGTCAAGCAATATTAGGCAACTGTTGATAACGACTGGGTAGGGCAACCGTGTCTGACCTTCGTGGATAGTTTGGAGGATGGTTTTTGGAGCGGATGAGCCGACTGGCAATAGGGCTCGGCCAAGATACAGGAACACTACCGGTACTTCATCGTCGTGTGTCCGATAAATGTCGGAGAATGCTTCAAACGCATACTGGAAGCCCGCCGAGTGATCTGTCGCTTGTTTTGTTCGGTTAAGCGAATCAATAA
Source organism: Anopheles funestus (assembly GCF_943734845.2). Classification (NCBI taxonomy): domain Eukaryota; kingdom Metazoa; phylum Arthropoda; class Insecta; order Diptera; family Culicidae; genus Anopheles; species Anopheles funestus. The sequence goes on from NC_064598.1 coordinate 64,947,104, forward strand.
AATCTACCAATCGATCCTTCTCGTCCATTGTTGCGCGAACGAAACGGTTCGGTTTGCGACAGTCGAAGAACTCGTCCGAAGTGATGACGCGCTGTCCGATCGCTACAACCGAAATGCGATCATTTTCGTTGAGCAGATATAGCACGAACTTGCTGATCGCTTTGGCCACTTCGAGCTGGTCGTACGTGATCGTGTTACCGACGTCTAGCAAAATTAGCACATGTTTGTTGCGTACGGCCGACAGGAACAATGCTTTAAGCCGACCGTCTCTAGGATAGTAGTGGCATTTGTAAGCGCTGGCATGATCAAGCGAGGAAAGATAAAACTGCTGCCGGTAGCTGAAATAATTCTCATCCATTAGTGTGCTGAGCTCGGTAAACAGCTGCTGCAGGTTAGCATTGTTATCGTCTATAGTTTGATCGGTAATACGTATTCTTGGGCGATCTGAGTCTGCGTTCGCCGGAAAGGCACTGAAATCTAGGAAACCGTTGGCGACGCTATTGTTAGATCCGTTGCTATTCGCCAAGGCGTCGACAGACGGGGAATACGGTCTGCTTAGCGAAACGTTCGATAGTTTTGTGCTCTGAATGAAGCTTTGCAGATCGAACGGAGCCTCATCTTCCCACGGATTGATGAGCTCGCTATAGGGACATGGATTGATGAGAGTGTTGTACTTTGCACCATAGCTGGTGCCGGTGTGTTGGATGAATCGTCGCAGCTCTTCGATCACCGATATCGTCTGATTGAGCTTCCGAGTTAGCTTGAGAGCAATTTTTTCCAATAGCTCGGCATCATTGTGGATCGTTGTTATTATTTCCATGCTGTCGTATAATTTCTACAAAAGCGAAAAAAATGTATTTTATTGACTACATTCTTTAATAAACACTACGATTTTATAGACGAAAATGTACCTGTACATTCGGAACATTTAGCTCTCCATTTCGGATATGAACGAAAGTAGTTTCCAATGATTTTGTCAGGTCCTGAACGCTATATTCCACCGATCCCGTAGAAGTGGAAGTTGCTGTGGTGCCGGAACTTGGCAAGGAAGCAGTCACCGACGATGACGGTGAAACGGGCGGTAAAGATGTGGGTGCAGATATCACCGTCACCGAAGGCACTTGGTTGTTATCGGAACTTATCGGTACACCACCACTTGCGTTGCTTATCGAGTGAACTATGCTATTTACAAATATTGTGCTGGCAGACGCTACTGCTCCCTGACAATGCAGCGGAATCGGCAGCAGCAGCAGAATAAGCATCAACATTACGAAGTAATACTGGACGGTCTGGGAAGGTCGCTTCATATTAGCGGTGGTTCGTTTTATCCAACGAGGAAATGCTTTCTTTCGTCCCTCAACGATCCATACGATATGGAACGGAACACACACACGCAGCACGATCTTCCACACGCACACAACTACACGTAAACAAGGTGGACTTCGAGAGCAAATCGTATTGCTTCACTGTGAACTTTCCTGCGGCCAGCATATTCGCTATCGATGCATTTCGTACAAATTTTTACGTGCGTAATGTAATGTTTTGAAGAAAATGTATCCTGCCGCGATAAATTCTTCCATACGATCGTATTTGAGCACTGTTTACCGCACCGTCACAGAGGTATGTTATTTGGATGCTGATTCGTAAACTTACATCTAAACTGTTTTCACTTGCATTAACATTCCATTAAAACCATAAAGTAACTTTTTGCTTGCACTGTTTAGGTTCAATCAGGCGCAACAATTGCTTCACTTTGTTGTCACCTAAACGAGAGTTCAGTGAAAAACAATAGGAGAAGTATATGCTAACTCTACGTGCTTTGCTTTTTTACCATCGCGTTTGACAGTGCGTGAAGCTAGCTCTCAATATTTTCGCACGTGTCACTTCAGTCAACAGCATACCGCGACACATGCAGGGCTGAATCGCTTCGTATGATACAGGGTTTCGAATCATATAAGGGAACAGTTCAATCGGTATGGAGAAAGATTCAACCGCTCAGGGGATGTTTGCAACGCTTTGGTGGAATTTTTCACTCGCTTAGGAGAATTTTGCAAGCATATAGGGGAATGTGTCAAGCAGTTAGGGGAACCGTGCAATCATAATAGGGAATTTTGCAACCGCTGAGGAGAGCAATCTGTCAACCTCCAAAATGTCATCGTTGGTCGTCCGTTGTTTGTTTATATTGAGCAATTATCCGTAATCAAAACGTTTGCGAAAACAGTTTATTTTATTAAGCTTATTTTAAATTCATATTTTGTGTAATTTTATGTTCATTTTTTCGTAATGCAGCTGCTCAATGTAAACAAACAACGGACGGCTAAAGTTGACATTTTGGAGGTTGACAGATTGCTCTCCTCAGCGGTTGCAAAATTCCCTATTATGATTGCACGGTTCCCCTAACTGCTTGACACATTCCCCTATATGCTTGCAAAATTCTCCTAAGCGAGTGAAAAGTTCCACCAAAGCGTTGCAAACATCCCCTGAGCGGTTGAATCTTTCTCCATACCGATTGAACTGTTCCCTTATATGATTCGAAACCCTGTAAATTATAACAAGAATTTACACAACTTATTTCCTGATGATTAAACCACGTAGCCGGATAATCAGTCCATGGGGGTTTGGATGAGGTTTGGTACCCCACCCTGTCGTGTGGAACCAGGACTGTTTATCACATACAACTCCGGCCCAACCCCGGTAAAAAATTGTACGGATTTGAAATATATTGCTGTAAAATGTATGGTTTTGGCAACACTGTCTGTTTGGCGTTGTTTGTATTGTTTATCAAAATATATCATTGTGCTTTTTAAACTTGGTACTATAATTACGGATTTTAATGAAATACAAACGTTTAGCCATGATCTTTTCGAAGCAATTAGAATCAAACAGTGGCAATTTATCCTTCATTAGTAAATTTCATCCTCAATTTTTATCTACTACCGCCCTCTGTACGTCAAAACTTTAAACTACTTGGCCGTGATGCCAGTTTTCTCTAGCGACCGTTACACACAGGCAGGCCACGTGCGTTTAGCAATTCTGGGAAGAGGTTGATTTGTGCTGATGCAAGATGTAATTAAATCTAGAGATGAGAATAACTCTTTTTAGTGAGTCAACTCAGAGTGAATGAGTCGTTATTAGGAGTCAGATCGTTTAACGACTCATTTCGGAGTCATAAAAACCCAGGCATAAACGAATAAGTTAAGGTACGGTCACTTTACTCATTCATGGATGTAAGCATGTAGCCGTGGTGAGTCGAGTGGCAAAAAGAGTAAATACGTGAGTTGAAACGAAAATGTGCGAGTGAGTTGAAACAAAAATGAGTTGAATCGAAACGTTTGATACACATCAGTTGAAACGGAATACATGTGTACTAGCCAAATGAATATACTGCTCGCTATGCCTAACTATTAAACCTGCATAAGCGAACCAGCGGGCTAGTCTGATCGGCAAGGACATGAAACGGGATTCGCCTCTGCTTAGGAGATTGGTAAATTTATATATTTTTTTTAATTTTTTATTATTATTTATTCTTTTTTTATTTAAAGCATTATTTGAGTGAAAAGAAACTTATTTCAACAAATTCGCATTAAAATACAAAAATTTATAAATTTTGCTAAATTTCTTTAAAAAAAAGCCTTAGGAAATTGCCAAATTTATTGATTTTTTTTCATTATTTTTTATTCTTTTTTTATTCAAAGCATTTGGGGCGGTTATAGCCTTAGGAAATTGGCAAATTTATTGTTTTTTTATGGGATCAAATCCCATTCGAACCGTCTCCCCGTAGCATGGACTGAATATCCTGCTACGTGGTAAAATAAGTCTTGATACGGCCAGGCCGTTCTAACCGAGCAAAAAAAAATTATTTAATTCATTATTTGAGTGAAAAGAAATTTATTTCAATAAATTTGCATTAACATACATCAATTTATAAATTTTACTATACTTTCAAAAAAAAAAGCTAAGGGCTTAGGAGCACTGGCGGATCAAGCTTCTCGGAGGCCCTAAGCGGAATGGTAATTGGGGCCCCAAAACTACGTCGCACTGTCGATAAACTTAAATCAATGAGGATTATTTTGCATTGATCCACTATGGATGATCAGAGGAAGTCAAATACTGACCGGGGGTTGAACTGATTGCAAAAGTGCTGTCCAGGGGGTGGCTCTAACTGAGAATCCTCGGGGCTCCTAAAACTCTGATTGCGATGACGGGGGTGTTTTGGGGGACAAAAATATAATTCATGCTTACTGCTTTTCCTGACACCATGAAACAGAAACAGGAACAGTCTAAGGAGATTTTTTTTATTTCCATAAAGACGGTCACGCCGTATATCTGGATCAAAGGAGATCTGGATCAAAGGCGCGTAAGGATAAGTTATTTTGAAACGTTAACAAAAGGGCTGACAGAAGACATGAACGTAGATCTACGAAAGCAGCGCAAAGAATTATAGAGAAGATAGCGATGGAAGGGAACTGCATCAAAAAACGATATTATTTACAAATAATGTTGAAGCATTTATCAATGATCAATATTAACTGGCTTCAATTGACTTTTGTTTTCCTTTAACTGAGTTGATTCACTGCTCTTACGTGGCATGCCTTCATTCGATCTTTTATTCACTATACGTGCTGTTGGAGTACTACGTGATATGTAAAAAATGCTGTATTGGAAGTAATTAAAAGTTGCATCATTAGTGGTTTCTTTCAATGTAACTTTTTTATTTTGAGCTTTGTTATTTTAACAAGATAAAACGAACATAAAACACATCACACCAATGCAAGAACTATTTTTCGGAGGATTTTTATATTTATTTCAATATAAAACATTCTATCAACTATTAAATTAAAACGATATTTACAATTGCATGTTTGTGTATGTGTAATGTGTGAACATGAATCCATGCGGGCAGCCGTGTTTCAGCACACTATTGGAACGTAACAGGGACGATCAGAGGAAAACACGAAACTCAAATTCGATCGTATTTGTGCATTTGCTTTGTCAACGTTCATTCATTTGTTTTCACTTTCATTGTAGCGATTGGTTACCCGTTTGGTGCAGGTATTTTCACAGTTTCCGTTTTTTAAAACTTGTTCCACTTCCCCGTGTGTTGCACAGCGTACAAAAGAAAAATAATTGGCAGGACAGTGCCTATTGGAAATTCCTTGCGTAAACGTTTTCGTTACCGAAGTCATTCAATAAACCATAACAATTAGGTTCATCTATCGGTGAGTAACAAACCAATACTTCACAGTGTCGCTTTCGGCAAAGACACACCAAAAACATACACAGAGTTTGGCTTCAAACAACAGCTAACAGATCGTTATCCAAGATATACGGACACATTCCAACGGGTAGCTTGCTTATGGGTGCAAAATCGTCACAGCATACACAACGGCCCGTTAGTTGCGCTTTTCCAGAGTGGCTTCAACATATTGGAGCAGGTTTTCTTTTAACAAAAAAAAAATAGGCTAACACTTGGGGAAATGGTACGCAAGTCGTCATCAAACCGCCCGTCGTTGTCGTCGGCATGCGAACATACTTTACGGTTATTATCACTATTATTATTATTTCAAAACTGTTCGTACATTCAGTTCCTGATCGGGATATTAGAAGAAGCAAAAAAAAAAAAACGCACACACACGCGACCCATTCCAGAGCTACAGCGACAAATGTGGAATGAAAAATGGGCACAAAAAGTTGGCAGCAAGATTGCAGTATTATGAAATGTGCAATCGAACCGATCGAGGGCCGCCTTTAACGACAAGTCGTGCACCGGCTCCGGGTTTCCGAGTCGGAATCTGTGAATTGCGAAATTTGCACCGAGCCGATAGATAAATTACGCTTACAGGTCAACGCCGTCGCTCGTACGCCACCGCCAAATGGATCAATAACATTTAATTTGCGATGATTTATGGGGAACGGTTCTCCTCTTGCAATTGCGCACAAAACCGACGCGTACGATCATCAAAGGAAAAATCAAAATCACTCCCAAGTGAGGCTACTTCACACATTGGGTAGAAAAGTTTCAACAGACCGATTAATATCGCACACCGCGAGTGTTTGCCAATTTTCCCGCCCCTGACGAGGATGGTGGATACCGGGTTGAGTGCTAAACGTAAGTAATTCATCGCACTCCGTCCCGAAAGTGTTGGGCCATATTAAATTACAGTCATGGCTGGTGCATGGCTTTTTGCACCGTCCTTTCCTGGTGTCCGTGTAACCAATCGCATACAGCAAAAGCTTGCTACAGCAAAAGATGAAAAGTACATTTCCTGAAGGAATTTTCAGGATCTTTAGTAATGAACTGCAACAGAACAACACATCTATCGGCCCGGGGAGTTGACCCGCGGTCTTTTTTTGTTGCAGTTTTTCTTCCGTCCACAAGAGGTCCACTGGTTCTCATCTTTTCTTCGTCTACATTATAAAAACCACCGTTTATAGGATAAGAAAAGAAGTGTTCGAATTCGTAGTGTTGATAATTTTGCTTCGAAAGAGACGACAAGGCTCCAATCTCGGCGATAAGGAATTGGGGCATTAAAGAATCGCCAGTGGCCTGAACGGTATCGTTCGCTTTGTAACGTTTTCGTTGTTGTTGCACAAAAATTTAATAAATAAACAACATGAAGATATAGCGTACAGTAGCGCAAAGTGCACGCGGAAAATTATCGATTTGCTATGTGCGCTCCGTTTCTTTTTTGCGCGCGGACAACACTGGTGACGGAGTAGGGACAGTGCGTATTGTCGGTTTAAAATCAGTCACATTTGCCATTTGTTTTATGAGTTGGTTTTTGGAAGGAAGAGTGTGTGGGACATTAAGCTACAGCTTGGTAGGACAGCATACCGGATGGATGCGAATGATGCTTTTATCCACCAACAATTTGATCGCCATGTTTGATCGTCCTTTTTTTTCGTGAAGAATCAAAAGACATAAGCAGGATGGTATCCTCGGACGACGAACGTAAAAACAATTTCTGCAAACGTGTCGTTTTAGGTATCATTTATCAGAAAAATGAGATGTACCATAGATTAATGATTGGTGATAATGATGATGATGGTGTTGATGATAATGGTCACTATTGGATGGAGGGATCCTTGATTTAATGAACTTCACGTGTATGCGTGTAACGTGCACATGTGTATGTGTGCGCGTGCACGTGTGTGTCTGTCGGTGTGTGAATGTGTGAGGAGCAAGTGAAAACAAACAGTAATAATTTGTACAATTCGTGTCACGGAAGTATCACTATTACGTCGTGCCGGCCACTTGTGGTTGAGGGCCCTTCGGTTTAATCATCATGGTGGCCTTCTTGAGCGTGTAGTCCCAGCCTCTCCAGCGGAACCATACGATACCTTGCCGGGCGGTCAGATCCTGTGGATCGTGCAGGTATAATCCGTTCAGTCCTCGTCCACATGACTTCCACCACCAGCCGCCCTGAGCGAAAAATGGAACGGATGAAGGAAACAAACATAAAATCTATAGTGTGCTCACCAAAAATTGCACAAAATGGTGTGTTAGTACGCGCTTACCTTCAGCATGCTGGCGCAGTTAAGCGAACTTCGATCGTTGTCGCGATTGTACGTCGAGAACGGACTGTTATTCGAACCGTACCATGGATCGTTCAGCGAATCACCCGCATTGCCTTCATAGCCGTCAATCTCTAGCTTGTAGTAGTCCTGCTCCGAGTGGATCTTGAAGTGCGAATATTGTGCGTATCTATACCGAAACAAAAACGATGAGAAAATCAATTACCTCTCTGCGATCCTCGGGCATGGCAAGCTGCACCAAACAAACCACTTACCTCTTATTGCCTTCGAAGTCTTCCAACTCAACTCGCAGCGAGTAGTCTTCGTTGTTCGTCAGCATGTAGATGTTTTCATTTCCGAGCCAGAATTCCTTTGCCGGATCGCCGAAACCGTTTTTGTAGTCGGCCCAGTCGCGGTTGAAATTTTCCCGTGGATCACCATAGTCGTCACGTCGTTGGATTACCTGTGCGTGTGAAGATGGAGGATATTAATTGTGATCCTGGATAACAAAAAAAAACGTAGATACATACCGTCCATCCACCGTCGGCTATTTCTTGTTCGCAGAATACCTTCAGGAACCAGTAAGTCGTTCCTCGGATCTGTAGATAGTACACACCGGACTGCCGCATACCAGCGTTCATTAGATCAACGCAAGAATAACCCTAATATAGCAAAAGAAATAAAAAAAAAAGATTTTTATACTGTGAGAATCGAAATGCTTCAGACTGAACGGATCGCCATCTTAAGGAGGAATAAATTATAACCATCTAGAATGATTATACTGATAGAAATAGCCGGCGTAGTCACGATCTTCATATAATAAAGTTGCATCATTCCTATATCTATGCTGGCCAAATGATTACCGGAAAGATCTTTCGAGTTTTCCCGCACCGTAACATACATCATCACAAATTGCGTACCAATTACGGTGGTCGGCCAGTATGCCGGAATTGGCAGATGTGCACGTTTTTAAATCATATTTCATCACTAATGCTAAGTCAATTTTAAATTGCTTAGTTTTAAGACAAAAAACAAAGCTGGAGAGGGTGATGGAATTGGAGATTATTTTATCCATTTCTCATTCATCATCCAGTCTTCCAGTCTTAAACGTGTGCAATTGAGAGCAGACTGTGGATGGTCAGCTTACTTTGAGCTTCATACTTTATTGACCTTGGCCCCAGAGATCGTGGTAAAAAATTGTTGATGAATGCCGCGATCAGTTCTTAAACGATAATTACAGTTCAATGGGCCATCAAGGTTTAGTTAGCGGAATTAATAGTCATGGCTTAAACGTGTTAGATTTGTAGTTAAGTATCCATCAGCAGTGTTACAGCACCAAAAACATCATCATCTTACGGACTTATCAACAACACACGATCGTAGCTAGATCCGGTTGCACGAGTGTGATTAAACATGACTACTATGGCTACATATTGGTAAAGTGCGTCAACAGGCAACGGCGCAAAACTGTCGCAAAATGTCAAAAGTTCGGTCATAAAGAGAGAACGCACTACTCCAAACGATAAATATTTGCGAGGATCATCCTTTTACTTTTAAACAAACGAAAAGAAGCGACGACATTATACAAACCCCCCTTTAAAAACAGTATGTTCGCAAACGATGCGTTCCCGGCGATACTTCCAAATGGCCACTTGGTGATAAATGTATCAAATACGCGGTACGATCGATGTCCACCAAAGATGGTGACACCAACAAAATGGCAAAGCGGTAGAATGGGAAAAACAGACCGAATTCTACGTTTGCAAACTCTAGTTCTTTTGTCACTCGGTAACGTTTTTGGCGTTTTAGTGTATGCCGTATCTCGTAAAAACCTGTTCATAGGTCATCACCAAGTTCTCGGCATTTCCGTCCAAAATGGTTCTTGTTTCGGGCCAACGCTTTAATTATTCTGCTGACCTTTGCCGGACGGAATTCTCGTTTGGTTCCATTTTTTTTTGGGGGAGGTTCGGTACGATAGTGCGATTGCTGATGGTGTGATTGGATTAGCATTTTACTACGTACAACGCCACGGACGACTACGGATGACCTGGGGACGGTTTTTTTCCATTCGTTCGCTTCAAACCATTCGGGATTAAGAGTTCTTCATTAGCGGGCATGAATGAAACATTTAACGAGGCACCTCGAAGGATATTTTGGGATCATACTGGAACTATTAGCAAATTTAATGTACAGCACAAAGCGGGATAGATTATTTGCAGTTGTTTGTGCCTTACGATGAATGGTTGCAGGAATTCTAGCACACTTGGTATGCAAACAAAATGATACGTTATCTTTCCTTTCACTTCCGCGATCAAATAAGTGACTTCAAATGCTGTAACATTTGATTTGAAGTTTATGCACAAAACCACTCAGCTCGTATGCAATCAAAAATAAGCCATTAGGTAAGTAAAGATCACCGAAAGTAAGGTTAAGCTTGCAAGTGATCTTTCCACAAACAATGTGTTTGCTGTTAAATGTCTCAATTGATTTCGTTTAAAAGACTACGTAAACGTTTCCAAGCGTCGAAGAAGTATAATTACTACACCATGTATGGTTCGCTACAAATAACGTTGGCTAAATTCCACTGACCGTTCTGACCGCACGAGAGAATAATTGGCAGTAGCGAATGAAAATGTGCTCTAATTCGGGGTTCGGCTCCGTGCAATATCCTTCAAATTCAACCACTTTTGCAGTTACCCGTCACTGATAGTATAATCCACAGGGTTGAGCTAAATGTCAATCCGATTGACTTCCCACCGGAGTCAATTAGCCGCTGGGGTTTTTGTTGGGAAACGATAATCCATTTAGCACCTTCCTGCCTTGCCATACATTCACTTTCGTCTCAGCTGGCGGCCGACGCCCACGGACACACCGGAGGAAGCTTCGTCCGGGCACGGTTATGTGCGGTCGGACAACTCTGCAACAGCAAAACGAAGCAGAAGAGAAAAAAAAACACACATATATCGGACGAACCGCGGGACCGTTTCCAATGTAAACGCAACGTGTGTTCCGCGGTTGATGAGTGCCGGTCAGAAGGCGCGATACACTGTGTGATAACGGGGTTGAAATGTTTATTAGCACCCTTTTTTAGATTTCGACGTCGGTCGGATGCCGTGAAGAAAGGTTTAGAAAACGATACTGTGAGCTTGTAGAAAGGTGTGTGTAAGGAATCTTTTCTACACCTTTTCGGCACTGGCCCTAAAATGATCTGATGGAAATGTTAAATCGTGCACCAGGCAACCAACAGCACTAATTGGAGGAAGGGATCGTGACTGTCGTGAATTTATTTGACAGACATACGTAGTTTACTGTCTTCCTATCTCGTTGCACAACATATGTGCAAGTTAGCAGATAATCTTTGCCCGCTAATGCATTCGGAATATCCCTCGGATTAAGGTAATGAGCTAGCATTCTTTAAAACAATTAAAAAACCGTGTTAAAATTCAACTCATCCAATGCCTAATTCTTCACTGTTTAAATTCCAAACCCCCTTAGTATTATATGTTCTACAGGTCTAACCGGAAATGCTAGTACCCGTTTTTTGTGCATGTTGACATGATCGCTTGATCGAGAAGGAACCTCCGTTTGTGAAAGTGAAAGCACCGAAATGCACAACGAACGCCGTTACATCAGCCACCACATTCGTTATGGCTTGTTGAGATTAGATTATCCTAACCGCCGAGGTAGCAGAGGTTAAGTCCTCGGCCGCACCCTTTGCACGGGTTTGCGAAAAAATGTTTGCAAAAATAAACCTCATGTCTTGTCTGCTTTGGCTTCACTGTAGGTAAGATGCTGTGGCTCTTGTACTCGGTAGCAGCTACCGGATGAGAAACGCACAACTGATCAATCTCCATCGTTGACTCAATAGACGTCTATAGGAGAGTGTTCCAATCATTCACGGACACCACACGCGTCGGCTGGACACACATGTCCAACTGGTTCTTTGGCTTTTGTGCCACAGCCATGCCGAAACTATTAATTTAATAACGGTCGCCAATTAATCATCGTTTGTCGCGTTGCGAATGAAGGTAAGATCTTCTGGCAGCACTACTGTCCTCGTTGATAGAAAGGACTTGAAGGGAAGCATGTTTTCAAATAATTTATTGGTTAAAGAAACATTATTACCCGTTATTGTATGTTAAATAATTACAGTGTGAGTAATATTCAAACCCGATAATTCCAACATAACGTATAATAGAAGATCAAAACGGAAAACCTAAAAAAATCGTGATATCATTACAATAATCGAAATTTACCATTAATGATATTGAACGGAAGCTACTTTATTTACTACCCCATATTTAAATAATTTGCGAATGCTGGGATGACCATAATTTACCATGAGACAGGTATTTACTAATTAACCTTGTTTGGTCGCTCAATAACGATGAGGAAGTTATAAAAATTACACAACCATCTTTTAAGCATCCTTCTCATGCGAATTGATCAACAAACAGATTGGTTTATATCGTTTTCGTTTAATTTATATTTGACCAGAACTTTACCACACATTGTTGTTGTACCTCGACGCGATCGCAACAAAATATGACACGAAAAGGAAACCAATCATAAATGGTTGATCGGTTTGTGTTGGTGCAATAAACATTGGTTTCCCAGCCCTAGAGCCTACCAGCTGGTCGGTATTTTTGCTAACGCGTTTGGTGTTCAACCCCGGCAAGTCACCGGCAAGTTCGTTGGGTGACTTAGTGCCCTGTCAACCCGGTGCTAGCGTTACGAGGTTCTGGCAAAGTGTTATTAAGCTTTGCTGTCCCTTGAGAAAGGTAATTGCGATCGCGAAGTATGCAATGCTGCTGCTGCTGCTTCAAAGCTTAATGTACATTCGAATATAGGAAAGCGAACACTACGTATAAGGTTCAATCGGAGATATTGGTTTCGCGAGTTGGTGTCGGAATAGTGCCAACCGTTGCGTCATTCTTCTTTCCTCGCAAACCGTTATGAGGATTTTTTTCCTTCTTGCCTTTGCCTCCAAACACGCGCCGGTTCTTATTGATTTGCTCCAGACGCCATGGAGACCTACATCTCCATGCTGGACACTAACTGGTCAAGAAACTGTGAATGCGTTTGGTCAATTTATGCAACACCTCGTAAATTAGAGCCACCGAGCTGTGCAAGTGCGCACACGCAAGTGCACTACGCACGCAAAGCACGTGCGGTTGTAAGAGCAAGGAGAGAAAAAAACGCCTCCGGAGAAACACATGTTGGCCAAAGAAAACGTTCCATCTGGTGCATGCTCCAAATAATTCAATTTGTCAATCGCTTCCAATGCGTTCGTTAATTGTGAAGTTAATGGTGAGCTCTTTGGATAGATGCTGATTGCTTACCTTAATGTCCTTAAGGAAGATACTGTCGGTGGCAAAGGTACTGTTCAGTACGGATGGCTTATTCTTGACGCTGGGGAATATGATTCCGCCTTTACGCGACACATTCTTTGCTGTTCCGGTCGTCGTCGTAGTGCTACTACTGTTGGAGATGTTTACGTTGCTCTGTGTGGTACTGCTGGTACTCGTGCTAGAAGCGGTGCTAGTAGAGGTGGAAGAAGACGATGAGGACGCCGAGGAGGAAGACGTCGGATATGTCGTCGTGGGCAGAGCCTCGGTGAAATCTTCCACGATGTACCTGGTAAGTTAAGAATGATAAAATGCTCGAGTTAGTCAACTTCTAGAGTCAACTGTTGTAGTGCAATGATCGCTTCCTTACCTGTTAGGATCATACTCCACCAATCGATCAATGGTAGGATCCATTAAAAGCTCCGCAGGAACGGGTCGCTGAGCCAGTACGGCAACATCATCTTCCTGCTTCTTCAGTCTCTTCTCGACCATATCCAGATTGTTAATGATAAGATTCGTTTTCGTTTTCAAATCATGATGAATTTCCCCAATAGCACGCTCTTGCCGTTGGTTTTGCGTTAGCAGTGCATCCGACTTTGGCACCAGATCGTCTACAGAGCTCTTCGTGCCAACGACCACGTCCCACACTTCGTCCATCTTCTCCGAAACCGACATAATGGGTCGGATCTGCTTGACCAGGATATCGATCTTGCTTGACTTCACGTACGGTGGCAGGGTCGAGGTCGCATTATAGTTGTTGTAGTTGCTGTTATGATCGACCACCGCATCGTGCACGTCATTCAGCAGGTTCAGCGTCTTGCCCAGATTCTCCGACACCACGTTAATGTGGAACTGCAGCTTCTTGTCGATACCCTCCGTGATGGAGCGCAGCTGACCGAGCTCCTTCGTGATATGGCCCATCACCTCCGAGTGCATGGCTTTCGTGATCTCGGCCACATTCATGCTGACCGTTTTCCTTTCGCTTGCCTCCGCATTGATATCGTCCACCGACAGGAAGTTGCTATCGATTTGGCTCTTCAGCCCGTTTAGCTTGCTGTCGATGTCGCTTACCTTCTGATCGAGCGACACTAACCGGCTGTCGAGCGAGTTGGTCGATTTAGCCATTCGCACACTATTCGGCCGGTCCGGCCCATCGTCGACGATGGACAGTTTGCTGTCGAGCGTGCGCAGCTTCGAGATGACGGAGTCGGTCTTGAGGATGTTGTCCGCCACCTTGCTATCGAGTGACTCGACGCGCCGCATCAGATGTTCGACCGCCTTATCGAGGTTGTCTATCCGCTGCAGCTTGCCCTCGAGTGTTGACACGACGACCTCGAACACATTCAGTAGCTGCTGCTCTCTGTGTGCGGGTGGAAGAGGGCAGAGAACAGGGAAGCGGGTTAAAAATGAAACGTAAATAATGGTCATTTTAAATTATCGATAAGCTCTCTTCCGCTCGGGAGAAATATGTATTTATGTAACCGTGTGGTCACATTTTAATTTTTTATATTTCTTCTACACATTGTCGCTACCATTGCAGCCGATGCGAGAAACTTGTCGCCTCTGCCTTGGCTTTGCGTTTCATGCTCTAAACGTATTATCAATTGGTTTGCTTTCGCCGAACACCGGCCGGCGAACGAAAAGTGAACGTCTTCGGTTATCTTAATAATTTAATTACTAACGTGCGCCCGATTGCGTTTTCTCCATTTTCGCACTTTAATTAACATGATTTATTCGTGTCGTCGGTGTCGTGTTTCTGTGATCGGTCCGCACCGTTACCACTTTCCCGCGTTAAAGCATTTAAATTTTTGCAAAATCGAACCCCGTTAAACGATTACACTCGGTACCGTGCACAGAAAGACAAAAAAGGGAAGATAATTGTGCATGGAGAATGATATCTTCTGCTAAGAGGACCCATTTCGATGTGGACGCAGGAGTGGAGGGTCTTTCACTTTGTATGTGTGTGGGAATTATGGGAAATTAATCTCACAATCGGTACGATTTATCATGCGACACAACATTGGCATGGTAAAACGTTTGCGGTAAAAGTGCTTGATCGCAAAACATCCACTAAGAAAGGTTCACTTTGTTTTGTGTCTTGCGATGAGTTAAGCAGTAAAAGGTTTAATTTAAGAAATTGCTTTATTGGGGATTTTTTTTTGTTGGTGTATACACACGTAACACGGTGGAGAAAGGGTTTTACTTTGCCAATCGGAAAACGGTTCCCTTCGAACAAGGCACGTCGGCGTAGGGAATTGTAGCTAATTAATCAATTAATTAACAAAATTAAACATGCCACCGTAATTGGAAATCGAAAATTCAATCAACATGCCCACGATCGGAAGGACAAGTCTGTGTAAGCTTAAACACTAGCGCAATACTATCGGCAGAAAAGGACTTCTAGGGTATATGCGAACATTGCGCAATGTTTGATGGAAAATGGAAATGTGTTCGTGAAGAAGAAGGAATCCGCCAACGATCGAAGCAAATGCGAACGAACCCTGCTCCCCCCCGAGCGGGTGGCTACTTTGTAGTTCACTTAATGGCAGGTGTTGCTCGAGTTTTATGCAACGCAATGCGGTCCGATGGTGTTTCAGGAAACAGAAGTAACAAAAAAAAAAAACACACAGCCGAGAGTAAAGGCCCAAACAAACACGAGCACCGTCCTACCGGTATGCTGGTTATTATGTATCGGAAAGCTGAGTGCGGAAAAGCAATCTCAGCACGGTGCATGGCAAATGTTCGCCACAATTTCGGTACAATTTAAATGAACCATTTTGTCGGTACGGTTTCCCTTTCCCTTTGTCGATCTTGGCCGATGATGTTTACAGCAATAACCTAATTTTAACGACGCGCCATGCAAGTGGGATATGGATTTTGGTTTTTGGTACTCTCTCCGGTGCGTTTTCGAAGTAATAATTGAACATATGGCGATGGTTATATTACGCCCATCGTACACAAGTACCTTGGTTTTGGTCATGTTTAATAATTTCTTGAAAGTGACTTCATTTCCGCGTGAGTTATGTTTAATGCTATTTTATTTTTGAGACAAAAATTTATGACTTTTGACTTATTGTTTAAAAAACGAGTAAAATAAAATCGATACTTTTTGAAATAAAAAGCTCGAGATTACTATAAACGAGCGTATCATTAGTGGTCCCCAAAGCTTCTCACATGATGCTAAGGTTGAGCTACTTACAAAAGTACCAGAAAAAGACACTACGGAACCTCATTTGACATGTTCGGCCCTTATTAAGCCGGGTTTACTTCATGGCAAACTGTACTGACGCGTTTGGGCTTAATTTGGCGCAAAATTTCCAGTTTGCGTGCGGTTTCCTCTGCCACTCCCCCACACGGGCGAACGGGTACAATTGTTCCCGAGAGTTCAGTTTTTGTTTTTCTACCGCATCCACACAAAACACCTTTGCCGCCTTCACCGGTGGCCAGTTGTCAATTAATGCGAAACTCCATTTACGGACCTAAACATGAGCGAACTTTCGAATGTGCGACTTCTGTCCACCTTCTACGCGGTTTGCGTAAAATGATAAAATTGCGCTCCTATGCACGTAACGTGAATATACTTTTGTATCGCTTGTTGTTGTTTTGTCACCACCGGTCACGGGATGGCGGTGAGTTGAAAAATTCGATTAAACCCAATCAAAGCATCTGACGCAGATGTTTGCTACCGTAAGGATATAGGGGTTCAACAGGGTGGGCTCTGGCATTAACGGGGAACGGTAGAGTCCATGTGAAGCTGGGAGAACCATTTTCCATTTTTGGTCGTAAATCACTTTCGAACCAAACGATCGCATAGTGCGCAATTCTTCGTGTCCTGGTTGTCCCGTACGCACTTGTACCGGTCACCCGGAGAAAATTGTTCGCGCTGTTACTTTATGTGTGTATTATAAATTTATCCACCCAAGCAAAGAGAGTTCAAAATGGCAAGCAAACAAGAATCCAGGCCAGAAAATTGTAATGTCAAGCACGGTAACGGTAACGAAGGCGAAGCTAATCGATGTGAAGCACCAATTTAGCGGTTCGTTGACTGTGTCCCTATTGGCGAAGAGTGAAGGTTAGCATATATAGGTGCTGCTAGAGCGGAGAGTGCTAATAGCAAAATAATTAATTTTTGAATGAAAGCCATTTAACCAGAGAATGGTTGGACGGGGTGGGCTGAATGAAAATGACTCGCTTGACAACTCGTTTGACGGTTGTGTGGCGAAATTCAAATCATTTGGCACAGCGTTTTTTCTGCAATTACGACTATTTACTGCACGTTTCAGGTGTTGAATTAGGCATCGCTTTGCTGGCTCAGAACGCGATGCTAATGGCAACACTCATCAGATGTGTTCAATTGTGAAAGAGAGATATTGCGCAGAAACTCCAAAAAGACATTTTGAGTGTTCAAAAAGGGTATATCGTGAATTGTCTTTGGAGAGCTAACGCTAACTTGTTAATGGTGTGCTTGATTAGGAACCTCAAAAGTAACCGCTAATATGACCCAGTTCTTACTGAGGACTTTCGTGACGATGAAAAGTTCTTTCTTTTGTGTAATTTCGTGACGATACCCTCGCATAATAGTGTTGATTTGACGGATATTGTTGAATTATAACTAGTCTGAAGTTAATAAATTCCCGAAGGAAAGAAGCAGGAAGGCATGACTCGCATCGGAGTTCGGCTCCGGACAGTCGATGAATTATTTAAATTCGATCGATTGCAAAATTACTTGACATGAATAATTCAGTGCATTCGGTCCCGCGATACCGGAATGGCGATGTCATGCAAAAACGTTTGAAACCACAATTCTACTGCCTTCGAGCGACCAAGAACATAACCCAAAAGTAAAGGTATATACAGATGGCCGGTGTTTCGGTTCCTAGGGAGCAGAAAAGTTGTTTCACTCCGGGACACTGGACGGCGTTCTCCGACCGATGTCACAATCGTGCATCGCCAAACAGGCGAACGAATCCAAACAAACCAGCCGGTGTGGATAGCTGGTGTGCTTTGGGTTCGATTATGTTTTTCCCTCCATGATGTGGTGCGGGAGGCAGAAAAAAACGCACACAAAATCCCACCGGGGTAAACTGGGTTGCTCTAGATTTAGCGCATGCAAGAAGTGGACAAGCGCAGTGTGGTTTAATAAAAATGTTACCTGTGCCTAGAGACGAGGCAAAGATCGCAACGCCACGATCAACAACGATCGGCAGTAAGCAACTTGTTTGACTTCTTCGTTTGTCAACTGAACCCTTATCCGGGGAGACACGAAGGGGGTTTTTTGGTGCGAGGTCCCCGAAAGCACGCAAGCTGCCGGTGGCCGACGTTGCGTAAGGCGGAATAGAAAGCTAGTATGGAAGCAAGCGTGGCTACTTCATTTTCTGTTGTTTCACTACCTCTGCACTGATCACGAGAAGGAATCTTCAAACTCAAGAGATCTCTTACCGGCACGTGAGGAGAGGGACAGTGAACGGGGGGGATTCCGATTCGGCAAGGTTGGATTAGTAAGGGGTTAGAAAATTCGTGACGCGTTGATTCGGTTCATTTGTTCCTCGTGTTCCCCAATCAACCGTTTAATGGAGCTTAGCGAATTTTGAACAGCAAAAGCGCATACTGCGTATCAGCAAACATGTGTTGCCGATCGTTCAAGCATAACCTTTCGAGGGTGGGGAGGAAAAAAAATCCAGAAAAGTGGTAAAGAGTAAAGCGAAAAATCTGTCTATTGAGCCCACTGTCAGTAACTGCATCTCAAAGCGGGTCGTCGCGCAAAAGGCCCAGCCTCCAACATTTGATCACTTGAACTCGCTGCTGTCCTTCGCCAGCAGCGATTGCAAATAGGTATTGTACACACTCGATCTCGCCGATTCACGGTTGGGTGCCATACTTCCGTTCCAGTAATTTTCAAACCAGTAGCAAATCTACCGCAACCACACGTACAACCATAACTGCCCAGGTATCCAAAGGTGTTCGGGTGCTGGGCACAGGACGGTAAAGCTCAATTAACCCAATTATCCCACGCACGCGTGACTCGCTATGGCCGACGCCTAAGCCACTACCAGCTCTTCGATTCCGAGATACAATTCGCATCACTAGCCGAAGCCTTTGGAACAAGCGAACACTAGATAAGCGTACCGTGTAGCACCTCGGTAGTGCTTTCGTTGCCTGCGGTTCGCTAAAATCACCGATTCAACACTTATTTAGCAGGTCTTGCGTTTCTGGTGTGGTATGGCAATTCACAGACTGGCCACCCTACCGGCCGTGTCCAATTCCACGTCGTTCAAGTGATTGGAGTGCCTGGAGGTTTCATAACATTGGTAGTGGTTTGAGTTTAATTTCGCGCACTATCAGTGTGCGACTCAGCTCGAGGTGGCAACGGGATGTGGCTGACGGTTGTCAGAATTCCGACACTCGGTACCGAAAACTTTTTTTTTTCGCCAAGTATGCGAGTGCGTGAATATTTCTTTCTTAACTGCGAAGGCATCAAACGCACCCCTGCGTTAGCGTTGCATTGCGGTGGGAACCCTGTAATCACTTAATTAATACGACCGTGCACGGATGGCCAAAGTCTTCAGAGGTGTGCAAAGTGTTGTGAACTTCGTCCCCAAACCGTTACCTTCTGCGTTCTGCGTGCGTTATTATTATTTTCATATTTTTCGCGCACCTTGTCCAGCATTTGTTCCCACACAGCAATAGGCATCGTAATTACACTTGGCTCTTGGCACTGATGATAAAGCGTTGAGGTAAAACCGTAAAAAAATAGCTACAGAAGTATGCAAAGGAAAAAAAAATGGTTAGCTTCATAGTAGCTACGATGTCAGCCAAACGACAGCCGTATCGTTTAACACTCGGCGAGGTCAGGATCGTTGCCACCGTAATTTGACGATTCCACTGTGGACAACGGCTTTTGCTAAATTGATCTGCAAACTGCTTGTTTCTCGTTGAAAGTAGGTGTTAGATAGTATCACATTTTAGGTATGCAGAGGAAAGATGGTAAATTGCTTCTTCGTAGCTCACGATCACACTCGATCGTGATAATGCTTTGGAAAACTTTTGCAAGCAGTAATCTTCTTCGTGTGAACGATCGGATTTAAGTGAAACAACATCAAGAAGTAAAGCTATTTTATCGCCATGCAGAAGGGCTCATAGGCGCATACGAGTATGACATAATGCATCGAAAGAGAACGTGCAAATATAATTTTAAGGTGGTCCAAACGATTTTTCATCATAAATCATCTCCATACGGAGTTGATGAAGGCTGGCAAAAAATGTTAGCAAGTAACAAATAAACTGGATAACTCCATAACAAACAAAGCATCATCTCTTGGGACACAGTACGCCTTTTGGGATATGTGTTACCTCTAAATAGTGCCGCCCAAGACATGTTGGTGTGGAGGTGTGAGATTAGTTGGACAATTCGAAAAACAAACAAACTCTGGAAAGCACAGAGGTAAGCAACAGCAGGGGGAGTGGTGCCAACTTGCGGTCATTACAGCCCATGATCGTTGACTCTGATTGACAGCTGAATCTGCAGCGAGCGCGAACTGCTCCAGTTCGTGTGTTCCGGTGAGACGGACAGTCTGAAGCCGACATCCGCTCGTTGGTCACGAACGGCATAACCAATGTATCCGAAAGGAAGGCGCGTAATGGTAGGCGGCGGCAGTCCTATTGAGAAGACCGGACAATAAAGCGGTGGCGGTTTCAAATTTTTGAACAGTCCATTCAAAATAACAACAAAGCGATCTACTTCCAGCAACCTGGTGAAAAGGTCCAGGTTAGTTTGCCAGTTACAGGGTGGCGAGAATTGGATTTAAGCGCACAACACAGGAGGTTGTGTGATCAATCAAAAATCAATTGTTCGCAAATATGGATGCAAAGTGTCCAGCGCCCTGAATGTAGAGCAATGGTAGCATTGCAGTACCTTCCCTTGTGTCTATCAATCACAAATCGGTTAAACTCATTGAGTGTTTCTATGGGCTAGGAAGTATTGGCCACTATATTGTGCCATTTCGACAGCCAATCGTGAGGAGTCTCGTGTGAGGAGGGATCGATCTAGGACACTGGTTACCTCCAACCAGTACCTTTTGCGGTACCATAACCTGTGCTGAAACTTGCAAAGGTTAGCCAAGATTGTCCAAACAAACAACGTACAATCCACTTAGAACTAAATAGATTGGTACTAGCCTCCTCGGAACACCCATGCTGCATCGTTGCCAAGGCGCTGCCCTTTTTATCGTAGGTGCTATTTTCCCAAAGGTAACTGACATATTTCGAAGGCGCCTTCTAATTGACGCCTTCAATCTGGGCGAGCGGTTCCATTCACCATGGTTTTGCACAAACGGGCCCTTAACAGACGACCCAAGATCATTTCACTCCTCCAGGGAGCTACTGTTAGGGAAGGGAATTGTATTTTATTTAGCCCTGTGTGGAGCTCGTCCGTGCCTGTGGTCGCTTATGGTTAGTCACATGGCTAGCATACTAATGAGAGGGCAGAACACTGTCGAATCATTCTTTTACCGAACGCATGACCTTAAAGGAATTATTTTATGAATAGATGCTATTGAACGATTTTTAATGCGACTTTGAGCATGCCGAGTGCATTCGCTATTTGACTGTTTAACCTAGATTTAAATTATACATCATTTAGCGAGTAATAGTGTTTGACTTCTGAATTAACGGTACAAACAAAAGGTACTGCCTCAAAAAAGAGATAAAGCATACAAAGGTACACAAACATTGAATGAATAGAATAAGCATCGTACTCGTTTCGTATTTTGAAGAACGAATCTCTTCTTGGCCCATCGGATCGCACGCAATTTTGAGTAACTTAATTCTCCGACTAAAAGCTTCCGTTTTTGTCTATTTGAAATGTGTTAAATTTTCATAAAAATCAAACAAATCTGAATTTCACATTCACAAGTTAGCATTGTAATTGATCAATCCATACAGGATGGAGTAAAATTTCTCGGTTAAAGCTCGTGCAACCATGCTGAGATAACGGATGACGGCGCTAAAATTTTGCATAATTTTCTCCTTTCCAGTCGAACTCCGAACTGTGAAGTCATTCGTTTGGACTTGTGTGGGACGTGATCGTTTGTTAACACCTTTACAGTACGGACACGATGCCATCACGATGGTTTTGGATGAACAGTAAAAGTTGAGATTCTATGTGGGACATAAATTATGGTCAACATTCTTAAGACATACTTACGTTTTGAATATTTCAAACATATAATTCAAATGAATTATTTTGCAAATGTGCTAATGGAAGTAGTCTTACGATAAATGGGTAGAATAAATACGGTGTGTGAATAAGAAGATGTAACGTTTTATTCATTTTAATTAATTTCTAATTTACAAGTTATTATAGTTACGATTAACGTGTAAAGCTACAGTTGTAACTGAAAGATGTAACTCTCACTCTCTAAAACTGGTTAGTTTCTGGATCTCTGTGGTCTTTCGCAGCAAGTTCATTAATTAAGTCCTTCAGGAAAACAGTCAAATAATCCTCATTAATCAGACTCAACACACTGCTATCGATTATGTATATTAATTCACTCGGAAAAACTTCCTTGAGCAATGCAGTTCCTTCCTTGGGCTACGCAACACCACAGAGAGTAAAGCTACAAATGGTGAGCTAATTATCACCTAATCTGCCGACGTTTACAGCGCAATGAAATGCATCCAAAATTACTACACAATTTAAATTGGATAAAACCTCAATCTTCCACTACCTTCACGAAGGTGTAGATGGGTTCGTTTTATCTGGCCAGCGTTCTGTTGAACTTGCGGCATCAATTTGTCGGCGACTTAAGTGAGCCTTCGGACGGTCCAATTAGTTGGTCATTTTTCAAACGGACACCACTATTTTCGAGCCCAGCTTCGACGGATCGACAGAGAGACCGTTGGGTACCGGGGGAAGAAAGTTGCCACCGGCGATATGGATGATTGAACGCAGTCCATATCGACGGCTAGACGAAGCCCTTCGGAACGACATCCTACCTAAGAGTGGCGGTATCTTTTATGCTTAAATCATACCATAAGCAATCCGGAGGGAATAGTTTCGTTACGAAAGTTGTTGCAACAGGAACACTAAAGAAGCTTTAAATTTGGACAGCGCGATGTTCGATTGATCGATTCCTTCTGTTTGAAAGAAAAAAAAATATTCCATCCCATTTACGTGGCTTACGTAAATTGTTAGCGACCTAAAAAAATAAATCCCAATACGAATTCACATGACAAAAAAATAAAGATTCACCTGAAGAATCAATGCTGTAAGAATTATGCAAGGAAAGGAAAGGATCGTATTGTTTTTGGACACCTTTCGTTTGACTGGACGTAACCATGTTGCGCGAATGTCACTTCGGCGGCATTTAAGTGCTGAAATTTGCAACAAACTGACACTGCTCGAACAAAGGTGAGTAGTCACCACGTACGGTGGAGCACGTCCATCCGCAGCGTCCAAAGCTGACGAAATGCGTCGCCTATTTGCTGCTGACGGTCCGGACCGTGGAGGATGGAGTGTAATCAATTTGATGCGGCCACCCCGGCACACGTTGATGGCCATGAAAACCTGACCGTCACACCAAGATCCGCATCATCTGCCATGTTGGCGAAGGGTCACACAAATTAGCAACATTTCTAACCCCCTGTGAAACCCATCCAGCCATCGTAGGCATTCCCCAAATACGGTCCTAAGTATTCGTAAAAGTTTCAACAGCTTGAAGTGGCGCACAAAAAAAGCACCACTAAAAACTTCAACAAAAAAAAACCTACTCAAGATAAACGATGTATAGTGGGAAATGGTTATCGTACCGCGATATCGCTCAGGTAAAATCGCAAGGCAACGGGAACGGTTGCCAAGTCCTGTTGATGGTGCTGCAAAAAGATGCCATCCACTAATTAGTGTGTGTGCCGAAAAAGACAATTTCCATTCTCCTGAGTGGAGGAATAAAAGTGAATGTTGCAGTTAACGCTGTATGGCTTTCTTGAGCATTTTCGTCCTGAGCATCTTGAAAGATGTGCCATGTGCCGCAGGTTGTTGGCTGACAGCCTCGATGAAACGATGACGGATCGATGTTTTGTTTTGATACCACGCTCAAGGTTCCTGAGTTCAATGCATTTGCGTAAGAAAGGGTTTAAACTGTTCTAGCTGGCAAATATAATGCTTCTCATTTGCGATTTTTTAGCTCCTGTTGTTTGACCTCAGCTATCCATCATCCAACTAGGAATAGATGAACAGTGAAGGGAAATATTCAATGTCAGTACTAAATAGATAAGGCATTTAGTATCCAATGTTGCGTAACTTTATCATATCCAAAATGACAGAATTCGTTTTGTTCCTTTCAATCTAAAAATTTGTTGATTTTTTCGATTTCCAATATCTTCATCAGTTGTGAGCTTTAAAGCTTCACTCGCTTTCTTCTGATAGAATGCGCCGTTCACCAAATGTTACATAGCAAGCTTTGACATTCCACAGCTTAATTCCTCAACCAAACAGGACCAGAATTTAACGTTGGTACCCCGGTGTGGATCGGACGCTAAATCGGGATCTGTCATCGTTGTCATTAATTCGTGGCTAATACGGTTTCACATGCCTGCCCGACCGTGTCATACGAAAGCATACCCGAACGGTACGATTAAGATGCCAACCCTCCACCACATTTGCTGCGACCGATTGAGTAAGATCTGTGACCTGTCAACGAGGTCCACACGGTGATCGGTGATTGCGAACAAACGCAAACGGTCCCAGCCCTACAGTGGTGTCTTCGGCCATAGCTTTTACCGAATCGAAATAAATACACACGACCGTTACACTGCGTGCGTTGACTAATTGCCTCATTTTCGTACACCCAAAAACTGCCGTAAATTGACCAAATTCGCCTCCGCATGTTTAAAAAGTGTTCGGCAGGTTCGAACGGTTCCCAACATGCGAGCGAGTCTGTCTGTCAATGTTTACCGATCCAATCGCTCCAGTCGCAAGTGGCCGAGTAAGATTCGTATCTTGCCCAACGGCAAACATGCCTGTAGGCTCAAGTGCCAATACCGGGACGGCTTAGTTTTGCTTTGTTTCACTATGGCGTTTCAATTATTTCGTATCCAAATCGGACATTTTGGAGATGCCGATGCTACTTCTCCGTTTTATAGCCATCGGTACATTATGGTTGTTGCTGTTTGGAGGGGAAAATTTCTCAACCTTCTTGCGCTAGCGCACATGTACAATAGACATAGTGGTCACTCCTAATTTTTGGGTGACCTCCGCAAGCCTAGAAGAGAAAGACCAATGATGGATTGCTGTGCAAACAAATGGATTATTTTCGGCTAGGAAAGAAAAATGACGCGAAAGGTTAATTCCACCTTACCTTATGGCTCGTGACATCGAGAAGCAGTGCTGATTCCTTTATAAAGTCACACAAGAATCATCTTGAGGTTTTTTTAGCATATCTTTTTCTCTAGCCAGTATCCTAAAAATTAAGCTAATGATGGTCACTTGTCCATAAAACAAACATATATATTTGGAGACCAGATCAGTTGCCTGAAACAGCTGCATATACTTCGCTGTATAAGTGTTTGACAAACACTTGACATGTTTTTTTATCACTTGCTAGAGATTTAGGTTTTGCACAACTTTTGTCATTAGGACTCCAGGACATTTTGAAGACCGAACCGAAACTGGTATTGGTAACTGACTCAACATCATCAACAATCATTGAAAACAAAACGAATGACGGAAAAATGTGGCTATATGGAACGATGAATATTTAACAACGTGATTGGTAAAGATACTTTGGTTGACCAGATGCCTGACCAAAGAACATATTTGCTACTCCATCGCATCGTACCGTCCTCAACCACAATTGATATGTCAAACTTAATGGTGACTCAAATTTATCAAAAAGCGAACCCCTATCTCGGACTCGTACATATTGCTTAGAATATGGATCGTAAACTATTTTTTCATCCCAGCCTTTCATTGGAATGATATTTGAGGACATTGGAGAGCACGCGTATAAGTTTGGTATTTGGAGAGCTATCAAGCAAATCGAAATCAGCAGATTATAGATAGCAACGGGTGGTGAAGGTGCCCGAACGCAGTGTATTATGGCGTGTGGTGTCTAAAGGAACAAACATATGGTTTATGGGTACCAGGTGTGAAGCGAGTCAAGCTGGTCATTGTGAATATGATTTATGTGCTTTAGTTTTTCTTCATGGTTCTTGATCTACGCTTGGGATGTTGCACTTGGTTTTTGCAGCCATTGAAGCCAAGTTCGTAGCAAATGGTTTTTCGAATTGATATCAGCACCTCTTGTTAGATTCGCACAACATTGTTGTATTGGCTGTGGTTGGGGTCTATTTCGTCACCATTGCATATATTGGCGTGGCCTCTACTTCCACAAGACCCATTTATTCAACATTACTCCTTTCGATCAGTGTCACTCGTATCTTGAATTTGATTAGAGGCGTATTAGGATATTTGCCTCGATCACAAAAACCCAAGAGATCTAACGTATCTAGATGGGACCTAGAGTGTTTCTTGCTCATATCGCATGACCCAAATGTTTGTTCTGTGCGTCATGATCTGAGTTTGAATCATAACAGTCCCATATATCTTTAAATAAAAGATTAAGATAATCACATAAAACTAAAATTATTAAACATGGATGATGATTATGATAATGCTGAAATGATTTACTAATGAACAAGCACATCTTCATCAATTTACTTTCTTTTTACCTCCACGGCGTATCAATATTTGTTCAATTCAAGTTTCGATCGGATATGCTGTCACGTAAGTTCATTAACCTTTTTAGCGATGGTGTGCTTATGGAGCGAAGGTTTGAAGAACTTCCACCTGGCGTAGTGCTTATGAATATTCATTCATTTACGCCCCACCTTCTGACGCAAGGAAACGGTTATGATACTTTCTTGAAACAGATATCAAGCAGAATGGTATTTTGCAACCCATGTTAAGTGTATCACGGTTTACATGAGTGTGTTGATACTTCAGAAGAGCGTGTTGCTGAATGGATTATAATTTTCAATGTCAAGCTTTTTATGTTTTGTGCAAAGGAAGTGCGTAGTAGTTTCAATCGAAGAAAGTTTGATCGAACTTGATCAATTATCTAACACGTTTTACGGCGTACATCTACCTTGGGCCTCCTGTGATGCGAAAGCTTCATTAAAATCGTTGGACTCCATCTGCTTGTGTGCCGAAGAAGATGCGAATCTCTTCTTGTTTCGTTAAACACCTCGAATGTTCACTGAACCAACGGAACAGGAAGTAATTTCTTCCCATTTTGTCAACAAGTTTCCATGAGCAAGTGAACACAAGCACGGAAGATGTATCCCGTCTGGTTTGCAAAATAATGTTCAAAACCAGTCGAGACAGCCTGGCTCTTGTGTGAGATCAATGTTCACATCAGGCTTTCCTGAGATAAAGCGAAATTGAAGCTGATGACTGGTCATTTTTCTAGGCACGTTTAAAAAAAAACTAGTTTTGAAGATATTTTCTAAAATGTTATTTAAAAAAAATGTTTGAAAATACTTAGCCATCTGGTATAAATTGAACAATGGATAAAAGCTTGGTGAATGCATCGAGTTGTAGCGGCATAAAAGGTCTCACCTGAAATGATAAAAAATATGCATTATATTAGAGAGCTTCAATTAAACTTTGTTACATTAAACTTTTGAACGTAAGATGTGTTCATAAACCTTGTTAGCATAATAATAACTTTAAAATGAAGTTTCCATTACAATAAACTCGTACCGTAGAGATAATATCCGAATTCATGTTCGTCGGCGCTATAAAAACTATTGTGTTTATGCTTATGCGGACGGAGCATGCTCTACCGTGTGTAGATTGTGAAACCATGGAACATTAATGTTGAAATTAATACGTGTCTAAATTACATTATAGACCACACTAGAGAAAGAGTCCAAAGCTAATGGTTGAAATTGAACCGTACGGTATTGTTTGTCTTTTGTGATATTTGATTAACAAAAAACCGATATAAAAACGTCTACTAGCAGCTGGATAGTATTTTTTTTTCAACGTATTTTAATTTTCCTCATGTTCTGCACCATTTTAAAAGCGTGGTCCAGCCAGTCCAGCCGATACTACCAACCTACCGAATGATGCAATGTGCAACGTGGTCACGATTAATGTGACAAACGGTATGAAAAGAATGAGCGTTGGCAGTAGTGGACAAAAAAAAATCATCAACCCATTAAACAAATCCGATCGCGCGGTCGCGTTCGAGCAAGTTTCAGTGGCCCAAGGTTTTATTTTAGGGCTGTGAACGCCCAACTTCATGTGAGAAAAAGCACCAGCTTCCCTGCCAATCTTAAGGGAATTCTCGAGCACATGTACGTACCCGACCGACGGGTCGGTCCATTTTGGGAGTCGCAAAAATGAAAGGGAATCGAAAGCACATTGAATGTCAACTTGAATTACGTTTCGGTGCCCCGGAAAAGCCTGCGGCAAAGCAAAGGCACACGGTGTGTAAACTGTACGGGGCGTGTTCGGGCTGCGATACAAGCTGGTGCAATGAAGGTACTGGGCCGAATATTTAGTACCGTTTCAAAGTGCCCGGAAGAAGGGGAAAAGATCTTATAATGTTTTCGATGAAATAAAATAGACTCGATTACGTTTTCCGTAAGATTCGCATACAATTTCCGTTGAGTTTCTTTTAATGCGTCAAAATGAATACCATAAACATTGATAGGCGTTAATATTCAACCGTGAATTTGCCCCTGGCTTCGATCGGGCACGAGCACCAGAAACATTTATTATCGTTGGCTTATGGGTGTTTTTTACCATTATATATTTTACCAACACCGAGTAGCTCACCTTTCTCTCATACTTTGGGATAAATACAAGAATGAATTTGCAATCTACTCCCCGTAAATGTCCATTTCCTTCCGCAGTTCGATATTTTGGTGGTTATTTCCGTTACCCGTTTAACCTTAGGGCGGTTAAACTCGGTTTTTCGATCATCGGAACTGCTTGATTTCCCACTGCTCGATCAATACGTAACCCACAAACGTAATCTTAACTGCAGTTAATCCGGCAAAAGGTTCCCATCGCCGCTACGCACGTTTATCATTACCGAAAGTCGAGACGAAAATGTTTATTTCGATTTAATAAAAAAGAAGGCTGGTACATAGTCAAAAAACGGAACAAATGAGGGAAAAAAATCCAATCACTGTAGAACTGCAACTTACTTGCAAAGAGCACTGATAACGAGGCTGAAGTGTGAAAGCTCTGAAGGGAGAAGTAGTTTGGCCAACCTCCGTTCGCGGTGTTAATTCAATAAATTTATTATCTAAAAGAAAATCCAGACAAGGAAAAGCACACACACACACAGAAACTCCCTTACAAAACCTGCATCGGTGCGTGACTTTATGCGTCCACTTCCTGCAAACGAAACGATCAGTTTAACACGATCGCGGAAAGGTGTGCTAAAGTCGCGTCAATAACGCGCGGTAACTATCGCCGGGATTACGTCGAAAAAGGCTGCGATCAAACAAGAGCACACGAAAGGAAAGGAAGCTACATCACGTGCAATAAAGTGCAGAAATGACCCGAGAAAGTCGTTTCCATTATCGAATTAATGCGATACGATGTTCGTTATTTGTCACTGTTATGATCGCTTTTAATTGAGTACGAATTATTGTGTACGAACGCACCCGGCTTTACCGAAACCGGTTAATGGGCATGGGCTGGATGATTGAAAGGATGGTTTTATTGCGCACGCATCGATAGTGACATCGGTGATTGCGGTCCACAACAGCGGGAGCTTTTGCAGCGGCGGCAAAACATTGGAAAAGCAGAAGCTCGAGCAAAAGCGATCAATAAAATACGGTTTTTGGTGAAAATTGTAGCGTGTATATGCAACCGAACTCAGTGCACGCGAGTAGAGATGGGTTTTTAATGGCTTCAGCATCAAAGAGGAAGAAAATCGTTACAAATTGAATTGTTGTGTGAAAACATTTACTGATCACTAATCAATTGGAAATTACAAAGGAGGAAAACATTTTTTAAACCTTATATTGCTGTTATAAAATTGTTAAATGTATTTTCTTTTTGGAAGTTTAATTTTTCTTATTTATTTCGTTGGTTGTCTCAAACATTTTAAATATTTTAAATGCATTCCAGTTTTCTTGTTAAATACGCAATATTTAATGAATTTGAATGTTTGTCGCTTCCATTTATTCGTTAACGTTTTCAGTACGGAATAATCTTCGCAAATGATCCATTAAAAGACCGAAAAATCGGAAACGTACGATATGTTCGCTAACCAGTGTGTGTTTACCATCGTTAAGCTTATCAAATGATCGTGAAACATTGGGATGGAAATGTAATCACTGTTAAGTTGTGGTAACTTGATTGGGCAGAATGTTTATTGCAACACGTTGTCCAACGTCGCTTTCAACCGGGTCGTAAAAAGCAACCAATTAACGATGTTGTAGATCGACAAATCGGATTAAACAGTTGTTGCCATCAGAAAGGAGACATCGCGCAACTAATGCTGACTTAAGCTCTAAAAATTTGCAATCATCTTTTCGCTTAACAGGAGTTAAAAGCTTTCCATGTCATGTTTACTCTTCTTCGACATCATTTTGACTTATCTTTTAAAACGTAAACTCTCAATAATCATCAAATTTAATTTTTAAATTTTGTTTTTTTTTTGTACTTTCCTAAAAGGTTTAAAATCCATCGCAAAGAACCATAACAGTTGGAAGTTAATTTTTTACACATTGCTGTGTCCATTTTTATGGTAACCGTGACGAGAAGGTTAAAACAATTAAACAGTTTAAATCTAAGCGTTACCGAAAATGTTCTGCCCATCTAACCACCGCACGCCGTCGACCTTCGCTTGCGCAAAATGTCCAATCTTCTGCTTGCTTGTGACATCACTGGTTGGAGCACTAAGTGGCGTAAGATTGTACGATGTTTCCGAAAAAAAAACAAATACAAATCCCACCTCCAAGCTGACAAGGTGTTTGAGTGCGCTGTGTGGCCTCTCCTGTCTAATGGAACAGCGCGCCTAAATCTCACCCGGCCGAGCTAACGGCAAACAGACGCAGTAGGAACATCTCAAGAAAAAAACATCATCTGATATGCCAGCATAATGTTGCTTTGTACAACAAAAAAAAGATCTTGAAAATATAAAGCAAATATTAGTGGACTGCTACGAACACATTGAAACGAGCTCGATGCTGATGCTGGGTTCATAGACCAGTAAGGGGAACGTTGGAACAAGAACGGAAATTAACACCTTTCTGGCACAGATGATCAAATTCTGGGCAACAAGCTGCAAACGAGAGGTTGAAGCGAATAAAATGAGAAAACATTAAAATACACCCATGACCTATGCTGACCTGCGTTCGTTCAAATCGCTCCGAGGTGGCCCGCTTGAAGTTGGTTCTGGTTGAACATATTTACATAATTAATTCACACGCCTGGCGCGCCGACAGCTTGAGTAGACGCGATCTTTAGAGCGTTTGTTTGGTGAATTTTCAAGCTTATGATACATCGCTCTTGATCTTGTGTCGCGTGTCCTATTGTTTGCATAGGTGTGCTGTGTTTTTGACTCTTGGTTTGTTTCTTCAAGTCTCAGCACATCGATTCCACTACAAGTAAAGCTTTCCTCCCTTAAAGGGCTTAAACAATGGATGGACGTTTAAAGATTATTCATCTTCTCTAGCTAAATTCGTACAACTGTTTGAGCTGTCATAATGGAGAAGATGCCATTGTTTGCGGAAGTGTGTCCATGGCAAATATGTCGAAGGGTATCACAATCATGATGGTATGGAATTATTCAAGGGCTAAGATAAACGTTTCCGTATTTGACAATGCCTTAAGGTTCAAATGTTTAAACTCACTATAATGATGCAATTCTTACGAAAATGAATCATCACTCTAAAGCAGGACAAATAAGCGTCCTTACCTACCGTAGATATTTGCTACAGTCGGGTTCATTAGTTTATATTAATAAACTATCTTATCACAATCTTAACAAACGCAACACTCTCAGATCGAGCGATAGTGATACATCTACAAAATGGCCATTTCCTTCGTTACCCTGTATCAGTTAAGACAAGATAACCATCATCCGTCCACCACCTTCCTAAGTAAGCATAAGAATTACCATATCTTTACACTACGCATCTGAAAAAAGGTTCTTCTGCTTCCAAGTTGTGTTTTATTTAGTGTTGCAAAAGCAAAGGAAAAAAAATATATCCCAAGAAAGAAGTCAACATATGCTTAAATGCTTGCCCATTAACACGATGACATCCGGTTGGTTTGACTACAAATGTTTGTTTTTTTGTTTTGGTATCGCATCCCAAATCGCCTCTGTTCAGAATGGATCACTTATGTTATTGGGTTTCGCTGCGCTAAGTTCATTGCTAACAATTCACAGTAGTCCCCGGGGGCACGAACTACCCGTCAAATTATGCAAAACTGCTGCCTGAGGCGACGTGAAATTCTGGTCAGGATTGTAAGCGAACCGTTCAACAACGAAATAATTGTTCCCTAATGGCTTTATCTATCGAAAGCACATATTAGCGATAGAGTGCCGGAAGTTTGGTAGCCGTGGGAATATATGAGCTTTAATTTAGTAAAGAAAGTTTTGCTTTGGTAATTACTCAAGTCGTTTGATAAATGTATCGATGTGATATATATTTTTTTAAAATTTGATAGCGATTAAGAATTCAATAAAGTTTACGATTAGGTGGCATTTAAATATTTTCTTCATATATACTTCATATATACTGCATACTTAAACCATTTATAATAACGTGATAACTTAATAAGGAAAAAACAATACTCTCAGATGCCAGAGAAATTATTTTAGTGATAGAAAATAGAAAAACTGAAAATCTAAAATTGTGTATGTTAAAGTAAAAGTGTGATAAATGAGAATTATAAATTAAAATTATATAATAACAAATAGCAAATATCAAATATTAAAATATTAAGGTATATTTATGACTTAAATTTGTATATTTTTATTCTTTGATAATTGTTGACGAAACAAATTAAAAATATTATTTAAAAAGTTGTTGACCAATGACAATTTAGATTTTGGACGAAAGAACAATGTTTCAAAGTTAAAAAAGCGATCTTTTATCGCTTCGAAACTCGACAATGTTTTGGTCAGTGGAACAAAACATAAATCGTTTAAAGAAATCTTTGCTAGCATTAGTAAACTGTGTAAAGAACTTGTGATAAAAATTTGTGCGACAATTTCTTCACAGATTTAAAAAAAATCCGAGTTTCAATACGCAAGTTTGCAAGTTATGAGAAGGAAAAGATTAACAGCTTTGAACATTAGCATTTTTTGCATGAGAATTAGAATGGTTTTTTGAAGTGTAATTTCGTTATTTGTCGATCTATTGATTGGAAGCATTAACCAGTTGTTTCCGAGACCTTGAACTTCAATGAAAAGCAATCAAAAGCCATTTTATATTTCAACGATACTGTCTTCATATCTCTCCTTGTGTTAAATCAATGTACATTCGAATTGATTGGGCCAATATGAAATGATTATTATTATTATTAGACATTAGCAAAACATTGCTATAAAAAGAACCAATAATGTCTCGCGTGGGTATTACCTTTCCATTTTAGCGAGTGTTTTGTACGCAAAAAATAAACACGCATGATCTTGATCTACAGAGATTGTGCGTAGTAACCTTTTTCCGGCATAACTGGATCAATGTCGAACATTGTTGGTGTGTCTTGTTTCGTGTCTAAACACATGCACTTTCATCGCTGCTATCCGCGGTAAAGTTGCTGGATCGTCTGCTCGCTGGTTTATGCAAACATCTTGGAAGTTTCTTGTTTAAGTATTGAACGTATGCTTTTTCACACTCAAACCTTGCCCGAATGGTCTGCTTGAATGGTTTACAAGTTTTGTTCATTTTTTCCTATCATCCTGTACAACTTTACTTACAGTCACGCTCGTTAACTCCATCGCAAGAAGCTTCGTCTCATGGGGCGAAATATGCAAAGAGTTAAAAACGATCATCGATCTCGCAGCTGTTTTTGTGGCTTTTTTTTGTTAGTGATCCTAGACAGCCAGGTTAACTTAGCTTTCTTTTTGCTTGTTGCTGAAGGATTGCAAGAAAGCAAAAAATAACCCCAGCAGTATGATTAGTCGCTTGCTTCTCTTGTTGCTTCTCTTCACGCTTTGAGCATTCACGCAAATCATACCCTACTCCGAGGGGATGCCTTCTGAATGGCCATGTAGTTGATCAACCGGTGTTGCACTTGCACTTGAAAGTGCCCCACCCCTTAGCCCGAGCGTTTGTTTACGTTGAAAAAAGTTTGTTTTCCCTGGTAACGGGAGATTTCCCTTTCGACTGGGGCAGGAAACTGGATCACATTTGCTCAACGATGCACATCGCTGCTGTTGCTGCTGCTGCTGGTAGCCTGGCCATAGGCTAATTTGTTGCTTCTTATTAAATCTTCGCAATTTGTTTGGGGCCGTGTCTGTGCGCTGTGTGCTTGTAGACGTGGCTGGAAATACACTTGTTCCGGTGACGCTGCCATTGATATGATGACATTTAGGCCACGAGCCACGAGGGTTGAGTTACGTTTCTGGACGAGCGGCTTTTCCATCCACGACGGAGCTAGAGGAAATGTAGCAAACCCCTCCGAGGGGCGTGGAAGACCCCGAGTTCAAGATACTAATTACTGGCGGTGTATCTCCTGGCGGCATACGACGTTGCATACAGATTGAGCGTAACACAAATGTATGTACACGCGGTACGTTTGGGTGAGCACAGACGACGCAATGACGGTAAGACCTCGGAACACTATATCCGTTAAAATTTCAAGTTCAACCGGTTGCAACGATAAGCCGTTTTGTGCTGTTGGAGGACGTGCGTGTGTCGCCTTGTGCATGACAGGAAACAATAGCAAATGTTGTTGGAGACGGGTCAAACCAATGCAAAGATTTGAAGCATTTGAAAAGAATGGTTCAAATTTGACTTTTTAAACACATTCGAGACTAATATTTTAAATCTAGAAAATAAATATGAGCAGTAGATAACACTTGCTAAATGCCCATAATTATGTCAAGAAAAGGAATTGTCGCTTTTAAAACAAGTTTCAAATCATATATAATTTCTTACGTTTAATTTAGTAGGAAGAAAAAAAATTTTATAGTGTATAAGATTTTTAGTATTTTTGTTCATCCAATCGATTTGTTTCTTAAATGTAATAAAATAACACGAATTAAATGAATGCATACAAATGAAAATTTGTAATTCAAGTATTCCATTGAGTGGCATTTTAAAACAGGAATCAAATACAATAAATAAAGTTTATTGCTTAAAAGCTATGAAATGCACTAAATGATACCTAAATGACACGGATGATCAAAACAACATTCCCGAAGATGTTCTGTGGACTACATTCACCTTTAGAATGTCAATAGGTCTAAAAGATTTACAAGCATCCGCAGGTTGATCTATCAAAAAAGGCACGAAATGGAATTCACTCGGTTGATCATAAGATTGCTTTTCTGCGCTGGGGTAAGTTTTTATTTGCCCATCTCCGATAAGCTACGAATCTACGAACGCACCGGTTGACCCTCACCTTTTCTCCCGCATTTTACGGTGAACCTCAGTGAAGCTATCGCCACGGCAGATCACCTCTCCGTATCCCTGCTTCCGGATGCTCCGTAATCCAGTTTATGGTTTCGCGAATTTCTCTGGTCGCATCGTGCGCGGTACAAAGTCTTGGAATAGAGCCAAACCAGGTTTGCCCGTTTGGTGCGATGAGGGTTCGAAAGAAGAGAAGAGATGAAATACGCTTTGCATATAATCGCCATCAAGAGCTATCAGCGTTCGAGTGGTTTTTTTTTTGCGTGGCCGACCCGCATCTTGGTTGGTGTTGGTTTAACATTTTTTTCGCGACATCCGTTCCACCATCCGTGGACAAAACTTCCTTCCAACTGGCTGGAAGGTGTTTGGTTTTGTATCTTCTTCTTCTTCTGCTGTTGTTTCTTTTCTCATCTAACCTGTTTTCTCCCATGACGCACCGGCTTAAAAATCATCATCCGAAAGCCACCCGGAATCGGTGATGCTTTTGCGGTGCCCCAGCCGGCCAACGAAAGGCCTTGACTCTTATCCACATTTCCGTTTTACTTGCCTGGTCCCGCTTACCGCATTGGGAAATTATGAAAATGCTTACTCCGGGTGGACAGCCACGGGAACCACGGTCAGGTGACAGCAGCATTGTATGCTGCGGGAAGATATGCATGCGGCGGAGTCATAATTATGATAATTCCCTCCGTAACGTCCGATGATGGATAACTGCACGGTGAACCGAGGTTAAGTAACGGAGATTGTTTGGATGCAAGATTTAATCAGCTGGTCAACATGAGGAGAGTTTTCCCATGAATGAAGCTGTACGCATTCAGCCAATGCAGGAGCGGATTTGTGCCGTTTTGTGTGTTGGAAATTGAAAAATAAAACAAACCCCCGCCGAAACAAAGACAAATTCGATTATGCAGCTCATTTGTTTAGAAATGGTTAATCGCACTCTTGCTCTCGTAATCGTCATGTTGATGAGTATGTCCAGTGAAAAATGCATTTCGGGGGCTGTTAGCAATGCTATCCTGCGCATGGGGAGACTTGTGATGGAGGTGTACGAATCAACTCACACCGAGTAAGCCTTTTATTTATGATGGATGAGGATTAAACGAGACGGAGCCAATTTGTACGGACAGTGGACAGTGATGGTTTTAGCTTTCTGATCCCTTTTACCGGCATATGAGTCCCTTTTCACTTGGACGGAGAGTTCAAAGAGCTACCCGAAATGTGATGTTAACGATGTTATTATGGCATTACAATAGCCTGATGAAGCGAATATTTAGATTAAAATCGAACCATTTTTTTTGTTTTGGAAAGGAGTCTGGAAAGGAGATACAGAAAGTGCGTGAAAAACATGGATAGACATGAAAATCCGGAAAGTGCGTGTGCTTTGCAGAGAGAAAAAAAGAAACAAGTATTACAGCTTTCTGGCTGGCGTAAAGGATGCGCATCGTTGTATACAGGCTCACAACCTCCGTCAGGCCGGTTTGGGTGTGCGTTTAAATGCATGGCGAATGGTACCATCGTAGCGTAGCTACGGTTTAGTGGATGTTTTGTCTGTCTCGGCATGTTTCACGGCTGTTATTGTTGTCTAGAGGAGAAGGAGAAGGGCCTCAAGTTTTCACCAGTTCGGTACCGAGGCGTCTTAATCATGCACCGTTTATGGATGAAAGTGAAAGACGGTGGACCGACGCACTGCACTGTATGTGACGCTGTAAGGTCTGTATGGCCCAACCCTACCGTAAGGGTGCCTCAGTGCTTCGAAAAGGGAGGTTCCAATGATGGGAAGTGGTTACTTATTTTCCTGTTTCTTTTCATTATCCACGCAGCAGTTGGCCGCGAACCCGTGTGGTGGGTAATCGTAGCCTCGACGCGATGTAATGTTAATATTGCTCCACAAGTCAGCGGGATTTCGTGCTAAAAGACGAGCCATTAAATGTGGGGTTTCATTTCCCCGCGAAGGTACGTACCGTGGCAGACAACTGGTCGCCATCCTGCTGTTGTTTGGGGTAAGTTCCAAGAGACGCTAAATGGGTAAAGTGACGAACTTATGGTACATTCAAACAGATATTTTACTTCGTACCTTAAGCTATATGAATTGCAAACGGGAGGAAAGATTATTTGAAAAATCCGTTTTTGTGCTGTATATTATTTCTCCAGTACTTAGATACACTTAGATAAAAAAATAACAATATTTTTTCAGTTATGTTCAGCTGAACAAAACGGCATTTTCAAAGGAGTTCGGAGTAAGAAATGCAAACTGTTCACAATTGCTTTGAATTTTAATTACAGGCAGATTATCTCAAATTGTTTCCCAAGGTGACAGGATACGTATGACCAGCAAAATCTACTAACAAGTAATTTTTCATATCGTACCTAATACTGGCACATTAAAGTTAAGTCCTCGCAACTAAACAAAAAAAGAGGGCAAAAAACCATGGACACTTTCCCTTATTAGATAGCACATTATACCACAAGTTACAAGCGACCGACCGTGCCTTCCAGCGGTTTAAATGTTCACCGTT
The DNA here is from genome assembly GCF_943734845.2 of Anopheles funestus. Classification (NCBI taxonomy): domain Eukaryota; kingdom Metazoa; phylum Arthropoda; class Insecta; order Diptera; family Culicidae; genus Anopheles; species Anopheles funestus. The sequence continues at coordinate 64,985,094 of NC_064598.1, forward strand.
GGTAGAGTTTCAAGTTCTCATTTTAGGTGCCTATTTTCTCCGCAGCGATTGAGTCTTGTTCAAGCAATTTGTTTTTGTTGTTGTTTCCTGTACTCCTGATTTAAATTGAATGCACTTGAACTCTCTGGCTGCTCCAAGAAAATATGATTGACAGTGTGCCAGCGCAAAGGTGAGAAAGCAATGGCAAGAAGGAAAAAACAACAACCTCAAAGAGGAAATACTACATCGCCAAGTGGGAAAGGAAAACGGCCAAGTGCATTCCTGCTTCGTCAAATCGGATCTGCTTTTCATGCAATCAATGGGGCGTATCAAAATGCACTATTTTAAAATCCTGTCAATTGTTTGCGCGTTTGCTGAGACGGCTCAATCAACGTTTCGCATTTCCCGCGACCCTGTATCACAAGCGCTTTGTTGATTGCTGCCTTTCAGTCCGTTTTTTGATGTTTGCATTGCCGATCGTGCACTTTAGTTCCTGATATGTACGTGGGCGCCATGTGGCGACGATTTTAACGAACCTCTATTGGAGCGAATGTATGTTTTCGCTTGGATAATTGTAAACGATTGAAATAATATGGTTATGGTAGGAAATGAATTTTTCATCTTTAACGATGTGAGATTGATTGAGAGATGAATTTTTTTAAAAAAGGATACAGGAAGCAAGAAGATCAAAATACGAGGATATATGTTAAGTAGGAGATAAATGGATTGATTTCGATATGATTATGATGCTCGTTCAGCATTTGATTGCTGATCGTGGCTTTGTTCTCTTACAAAGGAGAAGGTAATTTTCATAAACCATTCAACTTTCTTCCCTTCCGGGATAGTGCGCAGTGACTTGTATTTGTTCCACTTTTGCATTATTTACTTAAAATGTTCAATGCCACTTTGACCTTCCTCGTGTCGCACGACTAGATTTGAATGGTTTTTGCCATCTTTCTCTTGAAAAGGCCACTGAAATATTCAATTACGGACAAAATTGTTTTTTTAAATTTATTTATTTTTGGTCAATTATACACCTGTCCGCATTGACCGTCAATGTTAGTTTGAATTTCACCTTAAAGTTCACTGTTCCGTGCAGCGAATCAAATGGCAGCATTTGTCTAAAATGATTCTCTAGTGTTCGACTGCAGCTTCTGCGAGCGATACGGTGTAACCGGAGGGGATTGTTGTCCGTAAACTTTGCAATGATTTATGAAGGCCGCGGAGGTGATCGTTGCTTTTTTTTTTGACTGATTTTCGCTTTCGACCAAACCGCCGGGACAAAAAGTAAACACGCCGTTTATGACACGAACGAACACACAGGAAAGGGGTATTAGAAAAGCACAAAAAAACAAGGCGATAAATAGAGGACAAGGGACAGCGATCTAACGCCACCGTGCCACCAGTCCTGCGGTGATAGTAAAGCTTTCCACAATGATACGAAGCGATGTCAATGCGGCGAACAGACTGGTAAGTGAAACGGTTGGACGCTATATCATTAGATACCTGTTGGGTGGGTTTTTGACTTAGTTCGTTGAGTCTATAAGGGAGGAACTCTATACGTGCCGAAGGCACTGAAAGGGGAAGGTCTTGCAATTGTTTCACCTGCACTATGCTGGCCTCTAGTCGTACCGCGTTTAGTTTCTGCCAACGGGCAGCCACACTCCGGTGACATTGTAAGACTCGAGCAATCGGTTCGACACACAAAAGTATAACGCATTGTGGTACGGGGCGAACCTTTAAAAAGACAGGTGTTTGTGCTCGTATGGTTATGAAGTGATGCGGTTTTTTTGTCGTTATAATTTCTGTTATTAGAACAGAAACCTTGCAAAGTTACTATTTCCTTTTCTGCAAAATATCTGTCTGCAAAGTATTCTCTTTGCACTACTTTTACAGTTGAATTTTAATTTATTTCCATTCCACAGTGCCTCACACGGCTACCATTGTGCAGTGAGAAGTGAAGCGAATGATGCAGGCATTAGCGTATGCATATCCATCACAAACGTGACAAACGCGTTCAGCTGCACCGCAGCACCTGTCCTCCTGGCCGATGGTGAAAGAGAGACAATTGATTAATGGTCATTGGGAAACGAGATAATCGTTGCCGCCCAGCCTTGTACCAGTTGACACGGCTATCGCCAGAGGGTGGTACGGATCGATCGAGGAAAAAGCGTTCGAACCGACGCTGGTCGAGTTCTGGCGGGACCTTCTGTCACTTTCGACGCTGTTCGATGTGGTTCGTCGTCGCGCAGCCGTTGAAGTCACTTGTTTTACTGCCCAGACAGTCTCTGCGTTGTGTTGGGCATGTGTGGTAAGGGTTGCTAGGAATAACGCCAAGACCTTAGTCGCCTTAGTATCGTTCGAATGAATAGGAAACCATTTCCGTTTCGGAATGGTGTCAAAAGATCAAAGATTTTCCTTTGATTGGCTCTTTACTGATTGGAGATAATTTATTTGACTCCACCAAACGGAAACAAACGTGTTACGAGTTGGTACGAGCATGGTTTTACACGGTGTCCCTTACGACCGATTCGCTTTTCCCATTATTCTTCCCACACGCTCTTGCCCACACATGGCATACAGCGTGGGCGGGGGCCACCATTTCCTGGGTGCCCCAAAGGACATCTGTTAAAAAAAACATTTCACTTCACCTCGCGGAACCTTTTACCGATGCATCTGATCTTAATCAGACGCGTAAGTGGGCGCTCCATTTATTATTACAGTTATTATGAAACATTACCTTCATCACCACGTGCCAAATGGTGTGCGCCTGTTCGGCCCAAAAGCGAAGGGAGAAATGCACTTTTCTGGCGCCCTTCATCGCGTTGGAGCTGGCGCATGGTGTGGAAGAAAAGAGAAATGCTTTCCTAATGGTAGGGTTGCGAGCCTTGCCATAACGCGTTTGTAGCGAGAGTTGAGTGCAGATCGAAACGACAATGATTAAGGTTCTTCAGTCAGTTAAATGGATGATTTCGATAGATTGAATCATCTAGTAGAAATTGGCTGGCTTTATTTAGGTGTACAGTTTTCTCTATTTTATTTTAAAAGCATTCAAGTTCAACTCGTGGGTTCAAAATTCATACAGCTTTTAATGTAAAATTAGTCAAACAGTGTACAAATTTCCTATTAGCTATGACAATGTATAGAATAGTAGAGTATATTAAATTATATTTTATTTATTTTACAGATATTTAATATACCGGTTTTAAAAAAAGTTTAGCATTTATTGTATTGCATTCTACAATAACATAAGGTTTTTTATGTTTTTCAGTCTATCACATTGTCGGCAAAGGACGGCCATATCATCTTTCGCTTTGTAAACTTTTTTAAGTAAACACCGATACCGATTTAAAAGAAATTAGATAAATTTTTTTATAACTTTTGAATATTTCTATTTAACTCACATAGGCATATCAATTAATATTATCATATTGAAACAAAATTTTAAATGTTACTGACAAAAATTGTTTTAATATTAATGCACAAAAAGCTTTAAAGTAAATTAATTTATAAACATTCAGAGGATCAATCCAAACAACAAGAGAATGAATTATAATTCATCAAACATTGACATAAATCGTAGCATCATTAGCGAGAGAAAGGCGTCATCGTGTTTGGAATGCTTAAGATCGATTGATGTGACGTGTCACCGACTGAGTTGACAGCTATTCGATCAATTATCGATTATATTAACTCACTTAGTTTTTAAGGTTAAACTGAAATAACACAAGTAAACGGAAGGTGTTATGGGTGGGTGTAGTGTAGAAACAGGAAAATGCTTCCGCACTATTTTCATCAAAGCCAGTGTGTTAACTAATGCCTTCCAACCAGAGGCAGGTGCCATTGGATTTGAAATGTGTCATTGAAGCACAAAACTGTGCCATTGAATACGCACCCAAAACAGCCCATTAAGGTGCGTATGTTTCTATTGCCATTTTGTTTTGTTTTCCAAACTCTTACGTCCTTCTTGGTGGGTTTCCTCAGCCACTTAAAGATGTACTTAAAGTCATCAAATGACGCCGGTTTCCCACGTTTTATGGTACATGGATCAGTGAAGTGAACATTGTTTACTTTTCGCACCGGGCGTTGGATGATTTCCTTTATATTTTTCAACCACTGCGCTACTAATAAAACACAGTTCAGTTAGGCGCCTCGCCTCGGACTTCTGTTTCGGAACAATTTAAATGGAAATATCTTTTCAAACGGTCACCCCGGTCTAGCGGTCGCTTGAAGTGCGCTTCCTTTAGCAAACGGCAAATAATGCGAAGCAGTTTGCGATTTTCCCACCCATTCCATGGTAGAGTGGACATGGCATGCGGATTGAGTAATTAACGAAGGATTCACGTCCAAATTGACAGCATTGTACGCGGTTCACCGAGCTGGCGATCACGGGCACTAATTATGACGGCCAAAAATAGAAGTTTGAATTTAAAAAAATAGTGTTCCAAAGGTCCTCCACTTGACAATCGAGTGTGATTGTCTGTAGTTCAGCAGTTTAAACTGACCCATTCTTTTCAAGCTACGGCGCAGTTCGGACACCCGGCTAGTGCCCTTATGAGAGCGCCCTTTAGGAGTCGACGCTGCACGCCATACACGGGAAATCTGGAACATGAATCATGAGCATGCGCGTACCGCCCATGTCATGAGGTCGCAGGTACCCTCCGGGGGTGTTTCTCGATCGTTAATTTGAATCGATCTGGTAGTAATTTATTCCACCACATCCTTAACACGGTGCATTGAATATGGGCTTGAAAATTTGCTCGCGTTTCTCCCGAACAATGAGGGCGATGTTTACATAACCTTCACCAGAATGAAGGGACGGAAATGATCGACCGTAGTTCGAAGTACGACTGGAAGCATTTATTTCAGTGGTTCTTTGTATCGCTCTTGTTCTGTTCTCTGCATTTGCATGCAGAATGTAATTTACAATTTTTTACACCTTCACAAACATTTTAATAATTTAATTTATGAATGTCTAATATGTATGACCAAATAAAAAAAATTAAGCCTTTCTTAAAGTTTTAAATCATGTTAGTTCGATTAACTTCAACCACCCCGTATGCTCTTTATTAAATTGCGGTAAACTGTTTCTTTCGCGCCATTGGGTGAAAAACTGTCACGTCCTTCAATCAATCAACGCACCGTCGAAAAATTACTGCTGGCAGGGAAAAAAAAGTCGCACCGCTGGCAGCTGCAATCCGTCACCGAACCTGTATGCAGGGCACACGACCAAACGATGCGGTCACCCTTCGTACCGCCCGCCACATATCGGGTTGTCATAGTTAGCACATGCAGAGAACAACCCGTACAGTTCTTCTCTTTTTATCTGCTTCTTCTTCTTCTACTTCATGCCTTTCCTTCCTTACTTCTAAGCTCCTTCAATCCAAACCAAACGGACGAAAGACTTGCGCGCAACGTCAAGCAACGAATGGTCAACTGCAATCTGACCGACGTGTGTATCACATACGCATCAAATAGGTTGACCGTTTGCCGCGGTTTGTGGTGGCATGGGTAAGGACAGTACGGATGAAAAACGTAGCTAATGTTGCAAAAATTGTCCTCACTTCCGAGGGAACTGGAAAGGGGAAGGGGATGTTGTGGACCGAGCGGTAGCTAATGTCTCACTGGACCGATTACCGGTGCGACTAATAAAGGTGTGTATAATTATTAATTAACTGCTCCAATTTCGCAAAATTGGTCCATCGACTAGCAGCAGCCGCTCGTCCAAACCAAACTCGATCATACCGCAGGGCTAAGGTATTAAGGAAACATTAGCGCTTTTCCACTGGTGTTTGGAGGGATTTCCTCTTGCAGTAAACGTTCATACGCAATCGGCTTTCCTTTCATGTGTCCTTTCATGGATGGATCGAAATTCAGAGCGCTTCTGTACGGTACTTTAGATCGCTTGTACTACATTCATTGAAAATACAACACAAAGTATAGAAGTCTCCTCGCCTCGGGCTGTATAGCTGTGGACCCCCGTTGACTTAACTTCTTAGTTGCACGCACGCGCCGCACTTACGCACAGCGGCCTCCTTTTTGGCGAAACGAGCATGTTGTTCAAGTTCCAGCATTAATCTATCGTTAGTGAGACAATTTCCCATAATTTGAAAACCATACACTACGACTCGGGCTGTCTAGTTGCGGTACGTTCTTTTCGGTCAGTCGGTCGTTGCAGCCATCGTTGGGTTGCCGCTTGCCGCACCAAACCGGTGCTGCTGGCTGGTCGGAAAATGGTAAAATGCTTCCCTGTCATAGGTACCCCAGCCTGTGCAGTACGAAGGGTGCCAGGGTGCGAGTGAGTTGGATTTGAGAGCAAACTTGAACTGCTGTAACAATAATCTGCGCGCCGCACCGTACTTCGTTTAGTCGGTTTCTGGTGAACGGTTGCGACATCGCGACCGTAGGAGGCTGGTCGAACTCGGAGGCACAATCCCACCGCACACCTACCCTGCTTCATTCGCCATTCGTCGATTCTCCCGGGTCTCTACTCTCGGAAGAACGAGGAAGAAATAGCTACAGGGGCCGTACGAACAGGGTCCATACTTTTCGTCCTCGCCGGCTACATGCTGTTGCCAAATAAGCTCACGATTTTATGCACGACAAGGTTGAGGGAAGTCGAGTGAGAACTGTGCCACGTTTCCCTTTCGCTTTCAGTGCAAGCATGTTTTAGATTGGACCGTATACATGCCAGTGAATGGAAGGCATGAACGCGGAAAATGGGGTTAGATTTTTGACTGTATGTGAAGAAAATTGGGATGTTGATCCAAAGCAAACATTCTAATCAATAGAATAACAATAAAATAGGGACACTTGGGTACTTGGTGGACCCAACCCACCTGCGCACAGCATTTTATCGTACCAAAATGATCGCCAGTAACTTCGCATCGTTTCCCGCTATTGGTCCTTCTTCGCCATCGAGCTAGCGTGGGAGAAAGGAAAGCTAAACGATCGCAACATAACCGGTCAATCTCATTATGAGACCATTTGCAGCGGGTTGGTGAATTTTGATTGAAAATTGGAGGAATTTAAATTGACCCACATTCACCAGCAGCTGCTCGGGAGGTTTTCGAAATCTTTACCGGGGTATAAATCTTTTTTCTTAGATATATTAGGCGATTGATGTTCTATGTTGAATAGTTTCATGATTCAATGCGAATTTAGCTTTTGCTGAGCTCACCCCGCAGCATGAGAATTTAGTTTTTTTTTACATTGAAAAATGTTATTACTTTATATGTTGATAATCGACGGAAGTTTTTTCTTAAATAAAGATAAGGTTTGTTCGAATAAAATCGATGATATTAAAAACACACAAACATTTTATTTTAAAACAAAAGATTTATTTAAATAAACCCTTATCATTTGAAATTGAAAAACAAATTCTTGTTGCCTAAAAACATTTTGATTTTTTTTCAATCAAACACTGTATAAATATTACAATCATATTTTATTTCCTCCCTTTTTGAAGCTTTTATGTACTATCACACTTAACCGTGGGTCAACCCACGGTCGATACAACAATAAATGGACAGAATTACAAACAATGGACAGAAAAACGCCAAAATCGGTTAGCGGAAAATACATCAATTTGTTAAGTACTGCCTATATCTGAGGACGGATTAAAAGTCAGTTTATGTTTACGACTAACCAAAAATGTTTTATTTTTAGTTTTTATGCATTTCGTGCTGCAAAAAGATTTTTACACAGTCACTTTTTACGTAACGAACCACGTAAAGCAAAATTTTTGATGAAATTACTCAATAGTTGAAACAACGGAAATGATCACCATAATATCACACCATTTAAAAGATGAAAGAAAGGCTAATGCTATGGAACCTTTTTTTACACCTCACGTAACAGTTGCTCTCGTTCGCGTGTCAACCTTGTCACAAGCTTAACATTGGTGGCCACTTTGGAGCAGATCATAAGCCATGTAAGTTATTTGCATGTAAGCGTACAACTAAATGGAATCAACCCCAGGGTAGAAAGGAACGTAAATGCATTCATGAAATTTGAATTTAGTTTCAAATTTAATACCTTTAGGGCAGAACACAATCTGCCGAATAAAACGTTAATAAACAGGTACAATTCTAATACCATAAAGACAAACTGCGGATCAATAATAATAAACTACGAACGGAAGTAGGGTTACAATCGGGTTGAACCCAAAAAACAAAACAAAGTATGCGCTACCGTAATCATGCTGCTGAACGTGGGACAAGCCAAGAAGATAGACTATGAATTTTTTTGACAGTGCCTGCGGGTTGTGAGGTTAGGTTTGCTTGAATCAACCACATGATCATTCATAAGCAAGGTAAAAAAATATTTCAACCAGCTGTTTTATTTTGTCAGCACAGTTTGAACAATTAAATAAAACGTGAGAAAAGCAAAACGGATAACAAAGAACTGGTCATTCTGTTTTGGTTTAATAAATTGAATTTCCGCCACCGAGTAAATTGCGCACAGTGTGGTATCATAAATTGTTTCAACAACCTTGAACAAGACCACCTAGTAAATGAAACGAGTTTAAAGGCAACAAAGTATAGTAGAACTTCGAGTTGTTGACGATTGTTTATTAATACCATGTAGGAAAATCCATAATTATATTTATGATTTCAAACAATCCTTATGTTGCGATAAGAGCTTAAAACAATTTTATATTTGTTTAATTTGTTGTTTGAGTTTTGTTTTAAAGCATTAACAACAAAATAAAACAAATTGAAAATGTAGTACTAAAATATAAAGAGGAAATATGCATGAGTCACTGCATACACATTTTCGTGTTTTTGTTGAACACTTATTTAATTAAAAAAATATAAGGGAACTGACATGATTTCCTCACTCTTTTTTGCTGTGCATTTCCTTCTCATGATCGTACCAAACCGTGGTGCAATTTTCCGATTCTTCCTCATCAACAACCTCCAATCAATCGATTACGCATAAGCTAATCACGTCTCCACTCGGAACGATGATGCATGGCAGTTAGTGAAGGATAAACAAACTACCAGTAACGACCGTTGATCGCGCATCATCGTATGTTTCAAACGGTTTGCCACTAAAGAAACTTGATCGCTCGCATGATCAGTGAGAAACCTAGCAAACGAGCAATAAAACTAGCAACAGCATGTACTAATGCGTCTGTGGTGTATGTATGTGTGTCTGTGAGCTAATATGTGTTTATGAAATGCCATCCGAGTGGATGCGCACAGAATCCGCCGCATGCCCCCGTGTCTCAAGCGCAAGATGATTTAGTGTCTTGCGTTTTCCCTGCCTATCGCTATTGGTTTCAGTTCCTGCGTAACGAAGCGCCGCACCGTGCGCGATGAATAATTGCCCGAAGATGTAGCCCGGCAGTCGTCTGTTCGTGTGTCATGTGGTGTGGCGTGAGGCCCCGTTCACATGTCGAGATAATTAAATTAACCCTTTCCGTCTGGGCACGCGCGGTCTACCATTAACGGGCACATTAGAGATTCATTTCTTCCGATAAAGGGCAGACAGTCTGGAAGCAGTGGTCGATCAAAGAAATTGCAAGAATGATGCGATTCTGTGGAATGTTTGTATGGCTGTGCGAGAGTGTATTTTTTAAGACGTTTCAATTATCCAACGAGGCCACGGGCTATGCGAAATTCTTTGACCAGATCTTGATCAAACACAGAGCTGCATGGGAATGAGGAACCGAAATATCATCGAGTAGATCAAATTCAATAATGATTCTTAAATGCCCACAAGGGAGAGGAAAACTGCCTTTGCCGGTTTTGGACGGGACGATAAACCTTGAAACGACCGCACACTTACAGAAGACGCGCCATTCCATCATACCGCACAGTGCTGCTATTGATGGTGAAACAATGCCGGGATGATCGTCGGTTTGGCACGAGATTATCTCGCAATGAGCGTAAATGGTGTATTTAGTGGTTAATTAAGCGAAGAAAAATGAAACTCTCTTTTATCTGTCCATCGAGCCGTTATCGAGCCCCGTGGGCAATGATGAATGGATGGGAAAAGTTACATAAACGACAACCGCAGCCGAAGGAAACGGCATTATTAATTGGACCGAAATAGTGAACCGGCTAAAGATGACCTCGATTGATTTTTAAAACTCGGTTGCCGGCGGAAAATTAAAATGGCTTTGTGTGCCAACGATAGGTCACACTAATGGTGTATTTGAATGTGCACGCTTAAAAATGCAATGGATCATTGAGCAAATAATTAAAATTAAGTAGAAACCGTTGAATCATTGAAGAATTCATTTAAAATCAAAAATTTGTTAAGTTATTCTTTCCATTCAAAAGTTGCACCGCTGTTTATCGATATTATTGCATAAAGTTTGTAAATTAAGTACTTCAATAAACTACCAACTTAATCAGTGCTTCCTCCTGAATATTTATCTTGTTGAATGTGAGGAAAATAAAGTAAAAGAGTAACGTAGCAAAAATTGAATCGAATCGACTACCCACAGCTTTTAGAACCAGAATCTAAAATTAAATTGACATTTAAAGTCAAAGAAAAAAAAAAGAATAATAACCAATATTCTTATCGTTTCTGATCACTTACTGCGTCAAGAATAAAGTAATATTCCTCCACTTAATCTTCCCATTAATGAGCCTTGAGCATATTAGGATTGAAATTTAACGAAACAGGAAACAAGCGATCGTAAGAATGCTGTCATGTTTAATAAATTCTGTACGTTCTAAAGAGAGGACGTCCTTGAATGTTTTTGCCAAGACATTTTCCAGCAAATTTGTCGATAGACTTGAGTGGTAAAAATCATATCTTACACTTTTGTACGATGGCGGTAGAGGTTCTGTGGTTCAATAATTCTTGCTGCAAGCCACCAACTACGATACTAATATAAGCAGCATCACATTCACTTCAAACCGGTATGACCTTTAGCCAACGAATCAAATACATTCACAAATTCGATTGCATGTGTTTACCGCTTGGAAGCGTTAATTAGGCAAAGTTAGTACCTTTTCAAACCATTCGATTTGTCGATGAAGACGATCCACGGATCGAGGAGGTCGCATCTGCCAGAGCACCGTACGGTTAACGCAGACGCACACATGCTTTGACCCGTCACCCGTGCCAGGTTAAATTATGTTCATGTAGAGCATAATTTATCGCTAATTGTCTCCTCCATTCTCAAGCCCGCTCGAATGAAGTTTGAAGTTGCGCAAATGGACACCCGAAGATGCTCGGGAGAATGATGCGCCCATGTGGTGCGGTCCGGTTCCAGAAGCAGCTACGGTGATGCGTGGCCAATGTTTGAAGTGGGTTCCGTCAACACCGAATGCTTGAACTTTAATGCTGCAGAAGGATTGATAGGATGCTCCGAATGGTCGACTGGTTGGGTGGTGTTTTGATATTTCGATAAAAAGTGCATACACACCGTACATCGATAGGTCACAGACTACCGCAAACAGAGCTGCAAAGTGTTAATCTTAACCGTCACATGGTGCGATCGTGCCTCGAATCATAACACCACATTTGGTTTATTTTATTTTTCTTCGCAAGCCGGTAGCATAAGCCATTCGCCCTACAGGTGGTGAATAAGTGAAAAATTATATATGATTTGTTATGAACGCTTTCCGAAAGGTGTCCTCACCGTGCACAACAGGGTGCAGTGCTGTTGGTGGATGAATTCGAGAAACGAAAGGCAAAAACCGACAAAGACGTTCACCGGACCGTTTATGCTCTCGAGCTGGCTTAAGTGAATGCTTCAGATTATCGGAACGATGCTACATGAAGATGCTTTCTCGAAAAGTTCAATGAGAAATGGACATGGTGGAAATGATATCAGTTTCGCGGTATAGTGTACGATTCCCATAAAAAAAAGATTGGCAATTCGTATAATGTACAGCTTCTGTGCTAAGTTATACAGTGTTGTGCCTTACATCTACCGCGTGACCTCCACAACTGTAATGGCGGGAATTAAAATAAGAACTTGTTGGAGTGCCACTGCTCATTAAATGGAAATGTTCCATCATGTCAAGCGAGGGTCACGAATGTCCAAAACCTCTCTGTAACGCCGCCTAATGCACCGTTACCGACTGAAAGTGAGGTTACGTTTAGCTGCCAAGTGTTTTGTAGTTTTTCTCTGTTTGCTTTGAAATGTTGCTTTGTTTTAGCTTATCGGCGTGATTTCCTTTTTAAGGTACCAAATCCAAAGGTACCTTTAAAGCTGTTCAATGTCTTAACTCACAGTTTCTTACAGAGCTGACATTTGAACTGGGCACTGGGCTACTAAGAGGCACAGAGGCGAGATGGTTGGGATCAATTTAAATTCCTTCGTTTTCATTCAATGGAACCGTTCTGCAAGTCAATGTTTGTGGAGCTTTCCATCAGATCATCCGCCGGGCAGGGTCGACCTTTCGAGGGTGGATCTACTATCGGATGAGATCATATAATTTCGCCCTTGTCGAGGTTTCCCTTGGGTCCGAGAAAGAAGTTATGTTACAAGCGAATGGTTACAGTACAGTATCGTAACACGTAACACGTAGTTGAACGACAATTTATCAAATCTTAGTCGTTACGTTGGCAGCCACAACAAAAAAAGGCACAATAAATGGGCATTGAACGTAACATAAAATAAGTATACCGGGAACAGTAATAACCGGGACAAGCTGATCGCCACAATGACCGAATACCACCCACAAAAATGGGGCGACCGACTGTGGATTATGCTTTGTGGTTTGAGAACGATCATTCAACGATCAAACGTTGGTTCGCTTCCTGGTTCATGAGAACAACTACTGGAAAAAGTGATGATTTTATGAGTTATTTGTCCATTGTATTCTAATGGCGATTGAGGTGTTGTACACACTTTAAATTAATATTCATCACTAATCAGTTTGGGTGATGGAGATACTACCGGCGCTGATTTCAACACTACAGAACCGGGAATTAAATCTCATTCGGGCTACACCCCAGCACGTACGACTGTTTCAACTTAGACAGTTAAATAAAGTCAAGGATAGCCTATAACATTTCTATATTCCTATGTCAATCGCTGTGTAAATAGCTAAGTAGTTTACATTTCTTGCTTCCAAACCAAGGAATTTTCAACACAAAGTTTTAAAAGCAAAAAAAGTATAGTAAAATAAAGAAAAGTCAAAATTATAACAATTTTTTTTACGAGATCGAACGTATAAATTCAGTTCCCGACTGTTTAACACACATCCATCAGCTCAATCTATTCCAGGACCTTGGACAGTGGAATGTCGTTTTGGATCATAATTTACCCAAAAAAATACATACCACCACCCCATTGACCTTGCACCAAGTAGGAAGGAGCCAGGGGTTCAAGAAAGTAAATGGTATAAAATATCTATATACCCCCAAAAAAACAAGATTAGCTCCGCCACCACAAGCGAATATACTTAAAGTTAACTCCTTCACCTGGCAACGAAGCGTAGTCTGTGCTAAAAAGTGGAATTGCACTATGATAAACTTTTACGATCACGTTATTATGTGCGGGAGGTTATTCCAGCAAAAGTAACAAACAATAAAACCATTCCCATGTCTCTTTAAAAATCGAAAAAAGTGATGAAAATGTTTAACGAACACAAAAGCTATTATTCGTAGCTGCAAAATGAGTAAAAGAAAAAGAATAAACAAAAAGTTCGGTACTATTTTTTGGCTGTTTTGATATTTGCAGAATGATTATGGTCAAGATAAAGAACACTATCAAACAACCCGCCACTTATAATGGTTCGATCCGATCAATGGAAGAATGTAGCAATACAGCAAAATTTCTCAACACCTTCCTCGTCCACCGTATTCAATTATTGGACTGCATTCGCTTCGTTTCGACTGTTCAGCTTTTGTTATGCAGCGTGGCCGCAATGGTTCGGTTTTATTGATTTTTGGATAAGTTTTTTTTTTGTTTAAAAATATTTTGCAATCGACGAGGTAACGGTGCATCATGCCGCTGTAAAGCGGTCGTTGCAGTGTTTTTTAAAACACCCCATAAGCAACGTTAAAGCGCCGAGACGTGCGAACGATATTCATAAAACCCGTCGGCCCGTTTCAGTGTGCAGAAGCTCATCGCTAATTAGCAGCCAATCGAACGGTGGTCATAATGATGCCGGAATGGAAAAAGGTCATAAAAATGTGTTATTAGAGAGAATACCTTCACTGCCCGGCTACCCGCGGACCTCATGGCACGCAGGTCGCTAATTTTTTTGGGGAAGGAAAAGCAAGCCAAGGCCACTAGGTTAGTTGAAACAAACTGGTAACCGAAATAAAAAACCGTTCGAAAAGGAAACACCTTTTGATAAAAGCTTCTTAGCACAACAATGCGCAGCGCGGTGCCAAAGTTGGAGGTTAAGCTTTAGCCTCAAATTGCAAACAAATAGCTGCAATTTTAATTGCATTCGTCACACCAGTTTTCCGATGACAATCACCAATTGAAGTCACACTCGAAATGGATTAGACGCGCATCTCAGCGAGAGAGGAAGAGAGAGAGAGAGATGTGTGGAACGAAGCTCTTTCGATACGGTCTGCAATAAAGGGCCTTCACACTTATTTGCAATGTTTCCTTCCTCTGGACGGTGTTAGTGTATCGTGCACCCTTACATATCCTGAGGCTTTGGGCATGAAAATGGCCTCCAAAAACTGTATCTGCACCGATGGATCTATGAAACGGGCCGTGGTGGAACGCATCGGCGGATGTTCCCAATGCAGGAACCAATCTTGATTCGGTGTACAACGGATGTCGGTCTACAAAGAAGAAAGACACCACGTCTAACGTTACATCTGGTGCTTATACGGTGGTGGTCTTAAGTAGCGATGCAAGTGCAACTCGCGTGGAATCGGCTATCCATGCTGCCGGCTAGCGAGAATAGATGATTTATTCGAGTTTCATCATCGTGGATGGTGGATGGTGCGCGTGCTTGGATGGTTCAATTAGCTTCCATTCATTCATGCGATTCATTAGCATCGTGAGTTATCATCATCAGCATCAGCATCGCCGCCGTGAACATAAGTGACGAAGCAATGATTTATGCACTTGCACATCGACGTGATAATTTGAGGAACCGTAACCGTACGATATGTTGGAAGAGTAATCGGAAAAAAGGCTTATTGAAGAATGGTAAGTTTTTAGAACTAGAAATTTAATATAAAACTTATGAGAACTAGTTTATTTATTGCAATTTTACAAAGCAAAATTATATAAATAGTTTATTTATTTATACTTTTTTTAATGAAAAATCATTTATATCAGTATTTAACGTTACAACATTTTACAGAGGATATCCTGGTTGCATAATAAAAATTATACCAAGCCACCATTCTACACGGATCGGTTGCACAATAGTATTGTATGGTGAGAAATAAAATAAACACTGCAAACGGACCTTCCCATTGAACCATTCTACCGGAACCCGTTTCTTAGCCGGCGGCGATAAATTAATGGGACAAATACACAAACATACACTCACGTACAGCATAACAAAATCTAAAACCATATCACTAAGCACCACTACGTCAGCCAGGTTGCTACACGATGTGATCCAGTTTTAGCGCATGTCACGGCGCTCAATCCAATCGATCGATTTGTTGCAACCCTGTGAAGGACGTCCGGATGCCACAATGACCACAAAGATTTCCACCACCCCACGGAGTTTGTCTTGGTTTGCGAAGACTTTAGTGTTCGCACAATTGGCAATAAATGGGAGGCCCGTTCAAAGGGGAGGTTCTACTTCTATTTAGTTTTTTGCAATCTTGACACTCGTGTGGAATTACACCTTCGCTTCATTCTGCATTCTACCCAGACCGTCTTATGGTGACGTCTTGTCCGGTGGTAATTTAGCACTGTGAATGAATATAGTTTTGTATTCTAAGTATACACATTGTGCTGGTGCCGACAAGCTTCAAAGACCGAATTAATCGTTTTTAAATAAAAACCTTTTAAAAGAGAAAAATGTGAGGTGAATAACCTTTCTTAAATCACAGGTGAATGTAGCTAAAAAAAACCACATCAAAATACATATTTTATGTTCATTTTCAGGCAATTCTTTCTTTGGAAATATAAAGTAAACCATCCCAAACTATTCACCGCTACATCTCGTTTCGGGCGATAATTTATTCTAAGATTTATGGCGCAATCAAATGAGGCATAAAAGAAAGGAGCGAAGAAAACCCATGCAGTGCCAATCGGTACCATTATTTCAGCCCGTGGATCGGATTTGTTTCGTCCCGGGAATACTTTCAACACGAACACAACGGATTAGGATAGCAAACTTTGGCAGAATTTCAAGTCTTCAGGCAAAGTTCAATGGTCGAAGGCTAACCGCACCAAGGTCACCGATGTATAGGCCTGGTAAGGAAATGTTCCGAAATTTGCGACTCAAACGAAACCGGGCGCAAAGTGATTTTATGCAAATTTTCATCCAGAATTTTTACTGGAATGGAAATAAAATACAATCTGTTCCCTGATTATCTTCGGGAGTGCGGATTCAGCTAATAAAACGCGGGTCCAAACACGAATCACGAGGCAAACTTTAGAATTCCATAATTAATTCACTCGTTGGCAGCGGGATACTTTCAAGTTTCGCTGTTTTGTCTGGAACAGAACAAACAACGAAAGAAAAATAGGGAAAACCTGCCCATCTAAATGCATGTGGCAAAATTAAAACAAAAAAAAAGTTTGCAAACGAAAAACGATCAATTTCATATGATCGTAATCCGCCGCTAATAGATTAATTCAGATCGTATGATTTGGGAAGATGTTACCGAATAAACTACGCATCAGTTGGCAGATAGTGCTTTGGATGGAAATCTCCTTGAATATGTTTGGGTTATTTGCGTAGTTAATTTAATGTAATTGTTTGTTTTTCTGTTTTCCATCAGTTCGTCATTATGGTGGATTTGGAAAAAGCATCAGTTCGTTGCAACTCTTCATTTGAGTTTAAGTTACGAGCTACCGGTTTCTAATTACTTTTCGAAACGACAAAATGAGTTTTCTTCTACAGCGTGTTCCTTTTGATGAAACTTGCAAATGAAAAACGAACCGGTAGAATGTTTATAAAGCAGAATTTTAATTAACAACTGCCTCTAGCACCCACACTTGGTATCTTGATTGAATAACATTGAAACATGGTTGGACCCAGCATTCCAATGGTGCAGCTAATAGAGCAAATGTTCACACGCCCTTAACGCTCAACATGCCTGTTTGTCTGTTTGAAAATCGTGTCCAATAAATAAGATTATTTCAATTCTTCAATTCAATCGGGATTAATGGTGAATAAGGTTATCAAACGAAGAACAAAATATGCACGTGAGCATTAATTAAATAATACAAATTTACAAAACATGCAACTTTAAAAAAAATCCTTAAAACTCTCAATTTCATAATCTCACTGTGCGCTGATCCCTTTGACCTTCCGTACCATACCATCGATAACATTGCACATAGTTTTCCATCGTAATTGAACGGATCTTGATTGGAGTGTAACAGGGTAGGATCGTGATCTCGTCATTCGTGTCACCGCGCTAGAGATTTGGCCCCCCAGATGGCAACCCTGTTCAAAGAAGCTCACCCAACGGACCAAGTTCGGTTCAGGTGTTGTCGCACAGTACTCTCACACTGTGTCCATTCCTTGCTCATGTTTCTGTTTTTTTTCTGCTTGAACTCGATCAATGACAACCTTAATGAAATTCCTGCCCTGCACGCCAACACTGTACAAGGGTGGAGAACATTAACTGCGTCTTTTGGTAGCATAGGTTGCCCTGGGTTCCGTTCGGATTTACAGCCGTTGTCACCAGTGTTAGGACCAGTGCACTTGGTAGCTGCAGGTATTGCCTCCTTCTGTGTTTTTTTAGGCTATCATAGTTAGGCTTAAATCACCAGCTAAGCCGACGTGCGGCGTTTGCATTTATAGCCATCTAGAGCAAATCGTGTTGCGTGTTCTCGATCTCTTTTCTCTGTCCGTCTTTACAAAGATTAATACTTCTCGCGCAGATAAATCGCTTTGCGGACAAGTACGAGAACCACCGGCACGCAGATGACGTGACTAAGCGTATGTAAATTGAGGCATGATTGTTTTGGAACAGTTTTAATTACATTACAACGCGTCCAAACCACACTGTTCGTGATCGTATGCCATTGGGTGGTCCATTTTCCCGCCGCTCCGTACACGCATGGGAAAATTAAAAAAAAGAAAACCAAAACCGAACCACTGCCATTTGATGTGGCAATCAGCCACCGAAGCTTTTCCCCGGGTTTTGTGAGAGGTGTATGATTGGAACGCAAGTTTGTTGCTAAGTTTTGCCGATTGTTATGCCATTTCGTTTTCCCAATTCTTGACAGCGCTCAATCTCAGAAGGGTCTCAAGATGGAAGCACCACTTGATAAAATGAGACAGAGCGAGAGTTACTTACAAAAGCAGTTAATTTATCTATGCTTAACAATGTGTGCCTCGTGCCACACGCGTCACGAGATACGGGGCAGCAAAGAGGAGAAAATGTGTTAAGAATATACTACGTGCCGAAAAGTTTCTCACTCCCGCCAACAACATTTGCATAATCATGCAAATGCAACTCATTCTCTGCTGGTGATGAAGTAACATTTAACGGCATTCAGCGAACACTTATCACGTCTGAGTGCTTTCGCGCAAAACAACACAAAAAATCACATAAACAAACACAAATAGCAGCATGGAACAAATATTTGGAAAGAGTAAGATTTAGTCGTTTGTATGGATTGAAAAGTAAAGAACTATTGAAGGGCTAATTAGTCCATGTTTAAATTGGTAAGCTTTACTGTGTTTTTCTACGTTAAATTCACTAACATTAGTAAAAATCTAATTATTTTAAATCAATCTTAAATCAGATCTTCTGATCTTTTTTTATAGAAACTGAATTAAACAGTACATGGGCCATAATTAAAAGAACATTATCGTTTTAAAAGATTTACTTGATATGTAGGTTACAATAGCGTGCAAGTGTCATATACTCTTGCGTGTACCTTCAGAAAAGAGCCAATGCAAGTCTTAGCAAAGTCTACCGCATCGCAAGAGCCTTTCAAAATGACAGCAAAAAAAATGCGCACGATGTTAATAAAATGTCGGGAAAACGAACAAATATCGGTTGATCAACAGCACGGTAGGAGGTCGTCCGTAGTTTCCCTCCAGAGTTTAAGTGATTCAGGGCAGTAAAATATGAGAGAAAAATCAATACGCCCCAGCTGAGAAGCTATATTATGTAAGGCGCTACACTTTGCACAGTATGCAGACGCAGAGCCAACACACACCCAAAGCCCAGTTCCCGGTACTTTTACTACTGTTTTCGCTTGGCTTTTGTTGTTCTTCGTTTGTTAAGGATAGGTAGAAGAAAACCGTCCCTAAAGATTGCTGGGAAAAATCTATCGTTTACCTTAGATTAAATTGATTTCCAAACGGGGCGTTTAGTTACTTGTCACAGCGCACCCGTAACGAGCCCGTGCACAGGCACGACTCTCACGGCGATTCTTCTTGGGTAACCCTTTTTTTGCGGTGCATCATGTAACCTATCCCATTCCTGTTACAAAACATAAAAGGCGGAAAACTGGACCATAGATATGGATAGTTGTTTCTTCTGTACGAGCGTTCCATGACAAGTCGAGTCGGCATATCAGGTAACTTCTCCATTGGAACCATAACGCTCCATACGTACCGTAGTAGCGCCATCAACTTAATGTGCTGTGGGTCACTTTCAGGAAATGGTTTCCAGCAACGTACCTAAGAGATGGAGAGTAAGAGAG
The DNA here is from genome assembly GCF_943734845.2 of Anopheles funestus. Taxonomy (NCBI): domain Eukaryota; kingdom Metazoa; phylum Arthropoda; class Insecta; order Diptera; family Culicidae; genus Anopheles; species Anopheles funestus. The sequence continues at coordinate 65,004,817 of NC_064598.1, forward strand.
AGAGAGAGAGAAAAGACACACGTTACAAAGAAAGAAGAATTAGTATAATTGACGCTAATGAGTGACATAGTGCCGGCTTGGCGTGAATAGATGTGTGGAAGAGGACCTTCCAGTTTTGCGAGTTGGCTTGTAAAAGAAACAATCAATAACAATATGACGATAATGACGGAACGAAAACTGCTTCCATTCATAGTGGACAAAAACAAACCTAGGGAAAAAAATACAACGGTAGCTATTTGTTGGGACGCTTGTGGAGGGCTTCGGAAGCCAAAGTTTAAGCTACCGGCAGAAGCAATTTGTTAAATATACCTTTTTTCACACAAATGCTCGCATGCAAATGGAAAATTAAACCAAGGAGAATGAAACGGGAAACGGGAATAGGGCAGGGTTGTGTAGCATACATTTTCAATCAACCATAAACAGTGAAGGTAGCTATGAGTGATTGTAGTGGATCGGTGCGATTAGTTTTCAAATGCTGAGGGCTGGCCAAGATGCGTTAAATGCGTAACATTTTGCTTTCCCTGTGCCATCGATTTTCATGTCTTATCGTATTTAGCTGAATGTAACATACAGACGTTGCCTTTTAAACAAATTGTCTGTCATGTTTTCTCACAATGCGAGACTCCTTTTCGAGAGAGAGAGAAAGAGTCAACAACACACGGTGATGCAATAGTTATTTTCATATTTCCGTACCGATGTTTGAAACACACGCACACACTATCAACTTGCGTGGAAATCTTTCACCGGTAATCATTGAACACGTGCACTGCTGGCCTCCACTTTGTAAAATTTTCCGCAGTCTCATTTTCTGCTGACCAGTTTCTTTTGGGAGCTGTTCGCTGGTGGATGGTTTTATTTCTTTTTTTTAAATTCATTTTCTACTCTCATTTTATACCGTCTCCATCTTGGGACTGCTCGAGTTTCGCGTCGAGTCATTCCCGTACGGCCAGTCAGTCAGTCAGTCAGTCAGTTGGTCAGCTATCGATTCATTATGATCGCGATCCAAAAGCAATCGCACAAGTTACGACACGTAAGCGTTACACCGGCGGCACCGTTGATCGAATAGCAGAGATGCAACGCCGGGTTCGAAATAGCATTGAGACAGACAACAACAACAAAAAAAGAGTCAATAAAAATTAAGGCACAAGTGAAGGTGCAAAAAAGTTATTTAATACGATTTTCTGTTTCAGCTGCAGGAAATACTCGAGCGATATAAGACACAAAAAACGGAATCCGAAGAAAACTGGTCGATTGATATACTTTGTCTTTTTTTTTAAATTTTATTTTACTTGTTCGCTGTGTTATTTAAAATACGTTATCTCATTCTATAGTTTTATAGTTCTATAGTTTTATAATCGTAAAATATCACATCATGTATAAAATGCATTTTATACTAGTTACAAACAGAGTCCAAGTAGATGATTCATTTAAGCTTTAGTAAACACATGAAAGACTTTCACGTGACAGCAAGCGACGAACCGCGCTTGTATCAACAAATAACACCCAACAGTGACCTCGGTGGCAGTTGGCAATTATGCAAAGAAAAGAACAATTTAATTTGTATTGTAAAGCGCCATCAAGCGAGGTTACGCAAAGAAAGCGCAATGAAAGGAACGTACTGAAAGAAGGACGTGTAAATATTCTTTTTATTTTTTGTTACTAAAACTATTTGGCATTCCTGCGCCTTAACAAAATCAAATCGAAGCACCGAAATTGACCATTCTCTGCCGTATGCAAAACACCTTTATTGCTTCATTGTTCCGTGAACAAATGTTGAAGGAATCGGCGCCCCAGCCCGTTTGCATGCGCGCCTTTCTGGTCACCTAACGAGCGCAACGAAAGGAACTCCAAGATGTGAAAAAAAGTATTATAAAACCTGACGCAATTTTGCACACTCACGAACAAATGACCATTTGTCGGTGGCCATAGTACAGGTGAAAAATTACCTGTCACGGCTTCAACAATTGCATTCGGTCGCCCTTCATCCTTTGTCACGTATGAAGCGGTCAATTGTGGCATAGGATGGTCAAAATCATCCAGCCAGTTTTTTGTGTGTTTTGTGTGTGGGGGCTTTTTTTCAGCTCAATCTAAACCATAGCCTCCGCCATAGATAGTAGAAGCGGAAAGCTCTCAAAATCCCATCGTCATCTTACACGCACCAATGGAACTGAACAAACTGGTGGGTGATTGTGTGTGTTGCAGAAAGGAAAGCATACATTTCGCGGGTCCCCCGTCCCGAAATGCTAGCACTGGCTTTCACACTTTACATTTAACACCTTCAGGCGATGGGGTGATCCCTCCCCATGTTTGCTCTATTACTTACGGCTGGAACAGCATAAAAAAACGTTAAGAAAAAAAAAATCAGATATGGAAACATAAACCTCCCAAAAGTGTGTGAAGCGAAAAATGGGAGGATTTATCACACAACAACGATGCGTTGTGTTGCCCTGCGCTAAATGGCACTTTTTGTTTAACCGTGGCAAACACTTTCAAACGCAGAAGTACCGAAAATACCCGAACCATTTCACGGCCCGAAACTTGAATGGTGAACAGTAACAGCCTTTCCCAATCCCAGACACTGTCCCCACCGTCATGTGCATATTTGCTCGTTTGGTTCAGCATTACTCAACAACATCCGGGCGGTGATGGGTGGATTATAATGCACCGGCCACGGCACCGGTCCAGGCGAGCCGAACGATACTCGACGTAGAGAATCAATTAGCTACTGTCACTTGCAATTTTCACACAATCGTTACATGCCAAGAGCAATTAGATGAGGACGATTAGCGATCCAATAAATTGATTACAAGCCTGTCCTTCTGCGTTACAGACGTTATTTGACGTGGATCGTTCCGGCTTTGTTTTCTAGCCCTATGCAAAATTCAAATTTACGAATATAATTTACATAATACGAAACTCAATTAGATACGTGTGTTATAAAAATGCATTACAAATTTATTTTTATTTCGCATCTTGTTTTCGATTAAAGGCATCAAACTTCACTATGAAACAATGTTGAGCGATCAATTTCTAAAGTTTGTCACCATCTGCTCAATGACTGATCGATTTGTTTAGTGAACGTATTGATTTTTTCAGCTAATGCACGTTCACCATACAGATTGTGGTTCCAATGTTGTTCTCTTCATCCATATCACCGTAAAGCTAACGCAACCGACAGAACATGCGCGTGCGATGAAAACTTTATTTGCAACAAAATCGATCAGTCCATTTCATGGACGGGCTTCCTCTTTTGGACTGGCCACAGTGTACAGCCCACCGTAGCACTGAATCAAGAGATTTTTAGTGTTTACTCTAAAAACAGACCACGCAGACGGTCCCATTCGCGTTGCTCTGTTCAGTTGCGGTAATGTGCAAAAATTAAACCCGCGTGCGCCAGATAAGTTCGATGTTCGGTTTGATCGATATGCGACACATGCACTTTACCGTGTTGATAATTTTTTCCCCATATTTGTACCAGCACTTTTAATTAATTCACATACATATTAATGATTTCCATTTGAATCCATCCACCACAAATGTGACATAATAAAGTGATGCGAAATTATGGCATGCTTATCTGTTGCGTAGATCACTTCAACAAAATGTTGCGGAGGTGAGTTTTTGGTGCAACAAACTCCTTGAAATGTAGTTCCTTAAATGCTTCACTGCAGTTCTCACCGAAAACATTGGATCGAGGTTTGTCATGAAAAGGTGTAAAACATTATTCGTTAACGATCACAAGCACCGGAATCCTATTAACGCATCGTTTAAAACCTTCGACCATCGTAGCAATGATATAACACGAGCTGAAAAGCATTCAAGCGATTTTATGTTTTCGCACATTACAAACCCCATTAGAGGACTGAAACGTGTTTCTTACCCTTAAAACTGCATTGGATGACAAAACTTCCAATCGCAGCTACGTTATCACCGAAAACCCAAAACCAATTTGTTTTGATCATTTCGATGATGATTTCGATTTGATGGTTATGATGTCGCATGTTTTTCCTCCTTTTTCACACCGACCATAGGAATTGGTTTTTGAGTTGAGCGAGCGAAAAATGATCCATCGTTTCTGTCAACTCGCTGTGCTGCTATGCTCTGCCTTTTCATCGAACAGGTGGCGAGAAATTTATTAATAACTTTATTGGATCATCAATCCCCCAAATATGGATGGCGGAAAGCTTCCGAGTGATGAAATAGCTCATCGATATGCATTTGATTTTCACCGTCCGTATTCAAACGGTGTCTTTCTGTGATTGACAACGTCCTTAGTGGTTAAGTTTACAACTTTGATTATGTTTATGTGCAAGAGGATACATAATATTTGTGGAGAAATATTCAGTTAGTGACAATAGCTGATTTTTCACATTCGTTTGATGGCTGCTGATTAATTATTTTAAAACGTTTACCAATTTTTATTGGAATTTGCAAACATAGCATTATATATTTGTTCTTTTTTGAATTCTTGGTGTCCAAATCCATTACAAAATCATAATAGCTTTGATAACAGTTTTTGATGGCAGTCATTGAATTTCTGAGTGTTGTCCAGAAAGCAACAATAATTTATTTTTTCTTGTCCTGTTTCACTAATGATTAAAACAATAATTTAAAACAAAAATTCTTTGTATCTCTCCATGTCGCTAAACAAACTGATAAGCCATACGGTGAAAACTCCTGAGGAAACGTGATCGTGTGTGCGGTTTCGGATTGTGAAACAATAAATTAATGATTGATTGCAAACGGCAAAAAAGCATAACACACATAGGGAACGTCTGCGAGCCAAAGGTGAGCAAAAATCGAGACGAAAGGAACGTTAGATAACGGTCTGCATGGATGGATTTTAATCGATTCCTTTGAACGTTTCGTCGCTATCCCCAAAATACATCGGATGGAGAGTTCGACTGTACGGTGAAACGAAGGGTGAAAGAAAAGCTTTCATGATAATAATAATGATGATGGTGGTGGTGGTAGTGTTGATGATATTATGCTGAACCTCCTCAACAACGTTATCACAACCTCTTCCCCCACCGTGCTTCATGCATCCTCTCACGCACCAGTCAGCCAGTTGATGAGAAGACACCATTTGCATACAAAACGGAATCCGTGAGCGCGAACGCGTGCTTGCACGTCTGAGAAATTTGGCGGCTGGTAGATTTTGGAAACGAGCACGCACGCAACAGGTTAAACGAACATTATTTATGTGTGGCCGTTTCGAGTGTTTGTGTATTTGTGCGAGCGGTTAACAGATGGAGAAGAATGGATCAGTAGAGTTGGCCGCTGAGACGAAACCAACAAGCATGCTTCAGTTTGTTGACCAGTTTTAACATAGGTAGGAAAGTTGCTTCTTTATATTTCTCCATGTTTTTTAAGGATAAAACATATGCATTCGATAAACAATTAATCAAAGATGAAATAATTAACTTCACTATCGCCTTATAAGTCACGAGAACTTTTTGCATCAATTTATCATCGAAGGATATCGAGCTCGAAGCATTAGCACGGATTATTTTGTGAGTTTGCAAAAATGAAGATACATCTTTACGTTTTAAAACGCACACAAAAAAACAAACAAACATCAGCTACAGCTATCGCAGCTATTTTGTGTTTTGTGTTTTTATGTTCTTTTGCAATGATAATGTTTTAAAATGCCCGATACGCTCGATGTTATCGAGCAAAAAAACATGAAGAGTTTCACAGTATCTGGACATTAAAGAATTGCCGACCGTTTATCACGTCGGCAAACAAGTTAATGTTTTTTGCAAATTTGCTTATTCTAAACAGTGGTTCGATGGGACCGCGTTGACAAATAAGTTGTCAAATCATTTCGGCATCTTGCGCAGTGAGTAATTTCAGTTATTTAATTTCCAATTTTGGGCGAGAAGCACTATGCAGAAAACATTTAAATTAAGCTCCCAACTGTAAAAAAAACACCAACGTTACCGTATACTCGTGCATCATCAATTTCCTTTCATTTCATCCTCCAGCACGAATCGCTCATTGCTCATTGAACGGCAGTGAAAGGTAGCGCACATTGGAAAGGTCGGTCAAGTTCGTTTCGTTGCCCTCCGTAGGTCAGCATCTGCGTTTACCGAATGCCATGCACTTGCTAGCACATTCAAATCTCAGCTCATCCTAGCCTTTTGTTGTTTATGCGTCGATCAAGAAGCGCTTCTCAACTGGCATGGCGATGAGCAGCGGATCTTGGACGCTATCGTTTGTCCGGTGCCGTTTAAGCTAAAAAAAACGCAAACGCAAATGTCATCCGGCCAAACGCTGAACATGAAGATCAATCGCTCATTATAGACCGAAAATGTCACCTGCCTGTACCGGCTGCTGCGGCGTCGTGTCGTCAGTGTCGATTCGGGTGGTACCAACACAATATTTGATAATCGTATATATCTTCGTCACCATCAGAGCTTCGATTTGGTAAGTACAACACTTGCGTTAAGCTGTTTCAAGCACACCGTCTTCAAAAGCTCATCTACTTAAATCATCATAATGAAGACTTAATAACAACCTTTCCATTTAGCAAAAATGCAATTGCTGGTGCTTGATAACCTTAAGCTATCCTTATTCGTCATCATTAATTGATGAATTGAGTAAAAATATGAACGAACTTCAACTAAACGTGCAACTGGCACGATCCAAACCGATTTTTTTTCTATTTTTTTCCTTTTTTGTTACAGTATTGAATAAGAATATTTTTCTGTACAAACTTTAACATTCTTTAAAATGTGTTGGCCAACCACAGTGAAGCTTAGCGTTGTGAATCTTTTATCGATAATAAAGACCTGCAGCAAATAGCTTCAATGTTGGTCTCATGTCCGTGTATGTATGCGTTTGTAAGTGATGCTTTTTTGGTCAGCATCACAACACAGTATTGCATCGAAAGTGCAACAGCAGCAACGGCAGCAGTTGATTTCGTTACGATTGGCTCCGGGGCTCGTCGCTTGGCTCATACATTGAAGTTCTTCGTTTGTGTGGCCAGCTATTTGGCTTTTGCCGTTTTCGAACGATTGGCAACGAGTGCGGTGCTGCACAGGAAACTCGATTGCGACTGATTCGTACCGGGTGCTTGCTAATGATGCGTACGTACGCAACCGTATGAAACTGCATGCACGCAAAATTCTGTCCGTCCTTGCGTAATGCCAAGTCGTATGTTAGCTTGCTGGAATTGTGGCGAGTCGGACGGGGGAAAAATGTAGATAAACATTTGATTACTATTTAGATGTGTGTACTTACTACTACTATTACGATGGAATTCCTCCCAACTTCCCCACCGACCGGCCCGATGGCAGAACCTGAAGAACACCTTCTCCGTAGTGGAGCGTTAGACCGATGTTCAACTAGATCAATCTTGAACGTATGGTTGAAAGTAAAAACGAAAAAACAGAGAAACATGGGAAGTTGTCCAGCACACAGTACAACCTACAACAGCTCACCACACATTAATGGATATGCGAGCAGTGCGAAAAGTGTAACATGTTGTGCGTGGTACAAAACACGAACGCTGCTTAATAGTTTCGTCGTCGACGTTGATGTTGTCGTTGATTGATGAAGCGATAAAAAGTCGGCTGCATACTGTGCGAGAAAGGTTGTTCACTTTTGTAGTTTTAAGACGGATCGCGCGGTTGCTCTTAGTAGAGCGATTACTTACTAGATGTACTGATAAACGTTAGAAATGACTACTCGTTCGCGTAGGCTATATTAACGCGCAAATTGATTGGATTAAAAAGCTCAATGGCATTTTTTTGCGTTATAATTCATTAAAATAATTGTTTGTGCGTAGTTGTCGTTCATAGACAAAAGTTTAAAATTTGGAATATGTTTTTAATAATATTTAAAATGTTGATCGCACTTAACTAAAAATTGTATTCGTTTTTTTATGAATTGTTAAACATATACAAGAGCAAAATTTGGAAACTAACCACACATAGTGTTGTAAATAATATACGGCTTTGTAAAGCTTTTGTTGGTTCAGCTATGAGCGACCACAAATTGGTCTTTATTGCCGCGTATTTGGAATGTAAGAGGCCGAAAGCGCGCCTTTTGACCCCTATTTATACAATTTTCCATTTTCTTTAACGGCCATCATTTTCCCAACTATGTCGACCTTTCACAGCGTTCCGTGCTGGTGTCATCGAAATTCGTCTGCTATAACATCGATATTCTACTATAATTGATTAATATCTGTCACCGCATCCTAAACAAAACAATGACGCGTTGTTATTCTCTACACATAGACAAGATAAACTTTGAAATGTAGAAACTGATGTAATAAGCTTATAATAAACTTATAATAAAAATTACATATAGTAAGTAAAATAGTAAATTTAGTAATATAACTCAGACTCTTGAAATCTTTCTCTGCATATTAAAGAATTATTTTCCCCAGTAAAACTAACAGCCAAAACACACCTACACACAAGGATAGCATTAATTCGGTTAAAACTATTGCTAAGAGTTTTCTCCCTCCCCAATTGAATAACCTCGTCTGCATTGCTCCGATTTTTGTGCAACACCATGGGTGCAATTATTTTCGCTTTCTTTCACGCGCCCGTATTATGACACAAATTTCTTTGCCGATGGTTGTGATGCGTGCAGCTTAGAGTGTACCGTTGTTTGGCAGTTGAATGGTTAAACTTTTGTTGCAAACAATCGCTACCGAAAATGGTCGCAAAGAGGAAAGTATCGAAAAAATTATCGCCGATTGCTTGCGTAATTGAGTTTGAATTATCGTTGGTAGAGTAGGAGTAATGGGAAGGAGGAGAAATTAAACAAAGCAAAACGATTGAAACGAAATCATTTAGGAGAGTCTATTTTCTGGTAATGAATCAATTCATCAGTAACTAAACAATAAATCATTGATTTTTTTTCCAAAAATTTAAAAATAAAGTTATCTGCGAATCTTAATAAAGATCTACGCGAATGCACTTGAATGTACATGGCTACCCTATTGGTTTAAATTTACTACGAAGCTGATACGCCAATAGAATAGAACAGTCTAGAAAAGAAGAACGGTTCATATGGAATTTGGTCACAATTCTGTCGTGTAAAAATTCGTTAGTGTACCATAGAATGGGTTAAATTAAAATCAACTAATTTAGGATAAATATCAAAATACGTGTGCCATGAATATCCGGCGTATGATTTCACTCGTTCATCTATTGAAATTTAGCTTCGCTTGCCACTCCCCGCTCAAATGGACGCCGTCAATGACATCCTTAATTGGATGCTGCACCGACGGCGTGAAACGGACACTTTGAATGGTTGAGCTCACAGCAGATGGCAGTAATTTTTGAGTGCATTTCCAACCTCTACATTGCTCCGGCTGAGAAACACCATGGCCAACGCCTTTTCCCTACCAAAAAATGGAGTGGTTGAAACAAATCCGAAAAGACAGAACAAATATAGATGAACGTGCGAATCGCTTTGTCTCAATCGTATTCTGTTGTTTTTTTTATGGTGTCACTTTGCTGTTGTCGCTGGAACGAATTATGTATCGGATCTGCACCTGAATCTGACTACCATCGATCCCACCTTGATTGTAGCTTTGTTTGGCGTGTGGTAAATTAGTATCTATGGTATGAGGTACGGGCAAAAAATAAGTGTCCTGCTCTGGGGAAAGGTGGTTCCGTTTCATTTCAATCTACCGCTATCGGGCGAGCGGGATTGAGTGATTTCATTCGTTCAAGGCCAACCACGGCCCGTTCGTTGCCCGTGCACCTGATCGCTGACTGTAACAATCAGACGCTTTGATACACACCGAAGTGAGAGAACGCTTGGCTTTGTTTCATCAATTATCAACGGCCCCGGGCAGTCTATACCGTTCTTAATGGTGATGATCGTAAAGTTGTACCCGTAACCATGAAAGGAGACATTTTCGGCGCAGAGTTCGGGCAAAAATAAAAAATCTCGGGCAACGAACATCGAGTGTCGCGGACGTTATACTATCTCCGTAGATCGGTCATAATTTAGCTGCATTGCTCGTAAAACTTGAAAGTATATCTCATCTAGACCAATTTTATCCCCGACCCGCGAAACGTCTGGAAACCCATTTTGCTATATTTCACTTTTTGCTACGTGTTGGATGCATAGTAAAATAAACTCCTTGATAGTACGTTCGCACGATGTCCTTCGTGATACTGTTATGCATTAATTAATTTTAATTGCACCTGTCCTGTGGTATTGGCACGCTCCAGGAGGTGAGCGGAACGATCGGGAAAAGAGTTCGATCAACAGGAATTTCGTTCACCGAAACTGTCTCAAAAAATGGAACACGTATTCCTTGGCCAGTGCACAAAAATTATCCGTCACTCACGATTCGCCGTTATCATCGCTGTTCGAGCTGATGGTCCGTTTTTGGTGCTATGAACCCTCTTGCTCACGGCTTACCACACGCCTCGGTGATCGCTTTTGCGGTGCTGACACCCGGTTAATGGAACTAGTTTTTGAATCTAGGGTGATTTCAATTTTTTGGCACCATAATTTGGCGCACCGTATTAAAGCGAGAGTTCTGACGAAGGACACTTTCCATTTCGAATTCTTGGTTTATACAAGCGTATATCGGATTTGGAAAAATTAATGTACTGCATTTGCACTTTACCTTCTTTTCGGAAGATATTTTAAGATAGACGAATTTAAATGAAAATGGATATTTTAATAAAGACATTTACGAATATATTTTATTAAGCTCTGCTCTAAGATCAGTTTAAAAAATGCTTATCAACTTGTCTATGTTTACAGCATAAGCGCCAAAAACACATTTCAGCACAAAATTCTCTGCATACCCATCAACCCAACTTAGCCGACCTGAATTTCAAACCCCAACTGAACGCTCCAGCGGGTTCGTCGCTTATTTTTCTTCTCCATAAACGCAGTCGTTTGTTTTGCGGGTATCGTTTCAACATTACCCAACACGATGGAGGAATTCATGGCATCGAATCCGTAAATCGAACGCCGATCCGCTCGATTGATGTGCGGCAACCGGCCTTCCCTCGAGGGGGTTTTCGCCATCGGAATCAACCATCTCCCGCCCGAGGAAAATCAAGCAATTGTCTGCGTTCGGCGAAGCGGTCGACGTGACCGATAGACCGACCGTACAACCGGCTGCCGGTGACCGAGATCGACCGAGTGAGCCGAAACATCGAAACTGATTACGTGTGAACTTGGGGATTTGTGGCAACGACCCGGAGCCATTGAGGGCGATAAAATGGAGGGCAGCCGAATGCGGCTTGACCGTACCGTGGGTGTGTCGTTCGCACCCGAAGGTTCGCGTCTTTATAATGGTGGGCTTACCACCCCGGGAACTGCGTTAGATTTTGATCAAATTTCAACAAGGAATGCATTTTCGATGTATTTTTCTTTCTGTCAAAATTAATCGACACAAAAGGCATTCCAATCAACACCCGTAAGGGCTGCGAGATCATGAGGGAAATATAAGCATGGGCCACTTTCGCTTTCAAGGTTGCCGTCCGTACGCTGAACTCGTGATCAAGAAAACAAGTTTCTTCTTCTCTCTATTGCAACTATCGAGGGAGAAGGTTCAACGTTAGCGAAAAACGCATGAAGGGTATCTTCATTCCCATCGCCATGTTGCTATCCAAAAAGTGCCGATAGCCGCCTGTTTCGATGTGTGCAATATACCGATGATGCTTAAAACATAATGTTTTACTCTGCACACTTTTAATCATTGGTATCGGTGCATGTTTAATACATCCATCCACGCCAGGATGGATGCCACGAGATTCATCGCACTGGGTTAACGGTCAGAAGGCAAAGTCTCTTCCCTCTTATGGCGACCTACTGACCGTGCCCCGTGAAGAAATAATATATTTAAATTGCCATATTTATATGCACAACTTGCCAACCGGCACGTTTTGAAGATCTAGGACATTACGGAAGCGGTACAGCGTTGGTTGGTCGGTGAACAATAAGTAGTCTAGCTTCTGATGCCTTTTAAACATAATAATCGATAACTAACTAACTTCCAATGTGACATTTGAAAGCAAAAACTGGAATGTCCCTTCTTGACTATTTTTATCCTCTTCTTGCCATCCATTCAAATCTTAAAGCACATAAAACGGATACAGTTGAATAACCTTTCAAGCGACATTTGAATTTCAATCAATTTGGCATGCTGCCAGCTTGATCGAGAATAACTTCTACTGTTCTCGGAGAGGGAATATAAATGGGTTAGTGCTTGTACCGTACAGCACTGCTTGGATAGCATATGGAAAAGCCAAGGATTTTTGTCCATCTGTCCATTCCACCTACTTCTCAGACAATTCATCTTTTGTGTCGCCCTTTTCTACGACCGCATCGAAAAATGGTCAATGCAGCATTTGTTACCCTTTACGAAGGTCACTAGCGCAAAGCGATTCTTAGTGACAACCGTTTTGTTCAGAATTAAGCAAAAAATTCGGAGACATTTGGGTAATCATTCATAACATTTATTTTTATTCAAAAAAAAATCAATGGTCATGACAAAATCAAAGCGCACCACTGACAATGCTGCGCAGACTAATTAATTCAGTATCGTTATCTTGCAGCTGTACGTGTGTTTACGAGTTATTACAACCTTAAAAAAATCATACACACTTCAGTGGAATGCATGTCGAGAACATGGTTGGAACAAATTGACCAACACCGATGACGCCATACTGGATATGTTTGATTAAATCGTGAATTGATTGAAAAGAGAATGTGTGACAAATGTACTACAAAAGTGTATGAAAATCAATTCCATGCGGTTTGCAACGAAACTGTTATCTCTTGGTATGGAAAAAGCTTTGGCGATAAATGGAATTTCGATCACTGTGGTCCCCTTCCTTCTAAGGATTTTATTGTTGTTGCAGGTTAGGCGATCGACACACAAGGAAAGATAGAATGAGAAATAGGAACAGTTATCGTGAGAGTTATCAAACGCTTCGATATGGGTTCGTACAAATGTGTCTTATGTGCAACGCTCAACGCTCATTGAGCGAAATATTGATTCCAGCGACAAATGACGAAGTGATAAATCGATTAGTTTTCTCACCCAAGCGTCCAACGGGTGGTTGGAAAATTCATAAGCCCAACCGTACATGGCTACTGCTGCCAGTGTACAGCGAGCACAATCATCATCCTCAGCAGGTTGCAGAAGCCATCACATATCAATTGGGTACACTCTTTTGCAGAATGTGAACGATGGTGGCACATGCTGGCCGCGGAGAGTTCCCTTATGAGCAGCAGCCCGATCGCGGGTCCGATTGCATAACGACGTGTTTGCAATTTCCAGCTTTTGTCCCAAAGTCGGTAGAACATGCTGGGCGTTTGCTGGATGGGAGTGCGCGACGGGGAACTTCGGCGTGACCCAATGGCGCGTGTGTCGATTGAACCAGTTTGAAGTCCGTGCCTTGATTAACAGACGGTTTCCTGGCTACAACCGTTAAGATGGGTACGAGTTTGGGGGCTCGTTTTCCACCACAGACATACCGCGTCTACTACGTCTACATCCCCCTAAAACCGACACACACTGCCATTGGGTTCGTTTCGAATCGGGACGGATCTGACCGGTTCGTACATTCTGATTTGTAGGTTGAAAAATGGAGCAAATGGTAGCAAAAGGTCTGCTTTGGCACAGGTGCCGCCGGGTTACCAACATTTGACAAGCATTAATCATAGATTCAACTCGCAAGGGACCTGCCAATTTTCACTCACCGCTGCGAAACCACACCTGCCACAACGTTTGCCATCGAGCCATGGAGGTCGCTCGAAATAGGTGAAGAAAAACAACACCCCAAAGAAAACATCCCAGCAAATCGTTACACATTTTAGCATCGGCAACCCGGGTGGCAGTATGGTGCCGATGGTAAGCATTTGCTGTTCGCCACCATGTTTGCTACCAGTCGCGCCACCAGTTGGACGTAATCTGTTGCGAGATCTCTTGCCAGTGATTGTGCGATCTACTCGGTGCGATCAGATTTCGATACTCACGTCAGATTTATGTGACCGAGACGGGATTACTGCAAAAACATCCACTAGCTCTAGGCTTTGCCATGCGTTTTGGACACTTGTTTCACGTTCTTTGCAATGCCGCCCAGGCAACACTGCTCCGAAACCTGCCCCATCTAAGGGTCGCGTCCATAAATAATGCCACAGCAAAGATTGATGCCCATTGAGCTAGGGAGCAAGGTGCCTTTCCGGTCATTGCAACGCTCGTGATTGGGGTTCGGTTAACCTCTCTTTGTAGCGCTAGAACTACAAAGCTTTCGCCAGCTGCTCCACGATCCAACGGCACAATCAATAGCACTAACCACGTCGTTGATAACCTGCAACAGCTGCAATGCTGGTAACAAATCGTGTAGAGCATAAATCTAAGCTCAAGCAATTCAATGGGGGTAATGTTTCGAACAGAAAACTGCATGATTGCCTTAAATGAAACTCACTTTCGCCTGATCCATGCAAAATGGTGATAAATGTGCAATCGGGCTAGTAAATTGACTATCGTATTTTCAGTTGTTTTGTGTGGAATTCAAAGAAAGTGTCTGTTAATATAGTTTAACTTGCACCTGAACAGTGTTGCACAACCGTGGGCATCATCGGCTTCGCTTTTCCGCATGGGAGTGTGGAGTAAAATGAAGTTGTTTGTTTCCTGATTTTTTTTTTCAAATGCTACTTTGAACGTAGTAATTACAAATTGCAACAAGATGACGAACTTTCAACCCCAACGTCAGTGTCTCATTAGTTATTGTTTGCTTGGGGACGACTTTGGTCAAAGTAGTACAGAAACTAGTGCTATAATGCCATCACTATCGTTACCCTGAGTCGATGTGCGTCGATGATGAGCAGTCCTAATTGTGAGCTGAAGCTTCACTGTCGGTCGTCGGCTTACTGTTGATCATGTTGGGTGGTGTAATACCCAAGTCATCATAAAATCCGAACTTAATGTATCTAAGGATGAAAACCACTGCCTCACACGAGCTACGACATACTCCATAACGTTTTAATAGAATTGTAGAGAAAATTAATGAATCGTACGAATGATACAAAATGAACAAGTATGACTTCTGTTAAGTCATAATGCATGCTTTAGGCATAACGTTGCCTGAGGATGTTTGATTAACCTTTCCGTTAATTTTTGTACTGCTGCAAGAGCTAGCAAACTAGCAAAAAAGGTCGTGCCATTTTAGGGACACAGCCAACGCCAAGTGTCAGCAAAACATAATCATCCATCAGGTGTATACGCTACCGATCGTTTTTAAATCTGCTCTACGCCATGCCCATAGAAGGAACCCCATTGTCAATGTCACCGTCGGTTCCTGCCATTAACGAAATATATCTTTCTAATAGACAACAAATCGTTTAGACGACAACAATCGGCTTGCAAAATGTGCCCGCAACATCTTGCCCGCTCCCACCGATCAATGGCAGAACTTGGCTGGTTCTGCTGCGATCGAACCGGGATCGTTTCACCGTGATTTATGCAGTGACCTTGATAGACCCACGGGTGCTTGGTTCTGGTGTACACAATCAACCAGTTTGTAGCGACTGTCAAGAGTGACGCGAGTTTGTTTGCATACGTGCGTGTGCCATGGGTGTAAGGCATCGGGGTTCGCATTAACTCATGATTGGGATTATCGTCAGAACCACACGTCCAACGAGCACTCGAGAGGTCGTGAAGTTAATGCGAGCTGTACTCAATCTTTTGCCGGTTCTCAACGATTGGGACTGTCCAAACGAAGTCTAAGGTTCTCCCGCGCTGACCTTAATCCTGTATTTCCCTTCACAGGTTCTATTTTCATGCCGCATTAGATGTCCTCATCAGATCTTTTTGCCAGATCTCCGTTGGTTCCCAGGAACTTCTAGGTCTAATTCATGGTTTTACTTTGCGTGCCCATAACTCATGGTCTACGAGAGCATTGGAACGATTTGAGTGATGGCTTGACGTACGAAGGAGTCTGATGAGCGAATCATCATCATCATCATCTCCTCATTATCTCGGCACGATTGCGTGAATCCAAGTGCCGCCCGCAACGTCTTTCTTAGCTGTCGTTTTGCACACCAAAGTTAACACTTCCCGCAACGGCGATAGGTGGTAAAGCATACCGCTTTCAAAGATATCTCGCACCAAAGGAAGTCACCAAGATGAACTTCGTGTTTAGAGATTACCTAAATGAGCATCGAATCGAACACGCCGTAAAATGTTCGTAAACCATTAGGGCCAGTTTGTGTTAGACCCGCAATGTGTCAAGGGAAGTATTACGAAGCGTGCTCATCGATTAATGCTCGTGCAACGAATTGTAGCCGCGTTTCCTTTCATTGTTTTTTGGCTACAGGAAGTTACGATCTAGGCGAAAATATGATTCCAATAGAAAACCACCTCCTCAGCCAGCGCCAGCCGAATCGCACAGCTGCTCAACTGCACAAAACAATTGACTCGGTAGCTTCCTGCCGGTTGTTGGCCAACATTAGAGCAACGTTGCACGGAAATGGGGTAAGATTGTATGGTCGGAACGGTTGCCCTGCGGGCATCAGCACCATCTATCCGTTCTATTGGTTTATCTGGCCTCATCTTCCGGATCTCGCAGCCACAAGACGCTTGATTGTAACGCTTTGATGCCACCGTGATCGCTTCGATGGATGGCTGTGCTTTACCTTCTGTTTGTGTTGCATCCAACCGAACTAAAAGACACCTACCGCAAGCCAACCATTAGCGATCCAATCGTGCATCCCTCTCGTGAATCACGGTTTTCGCTCGTGGAAGTAAATTGTTCCATTAAATGGGTAAGCTGTTGATTGTCTGCAGCTGCATGGTTTTCGTTTTTGTTTTCTTGTGTTTACCTAGTTCTATTTTCCACGACGGTTCATTGCAAAATCAATGAAAATAAAAATGAATTGAAACCGAGTTAAATTGATACTTTAAAACTTTATGAACTGTTATGATATGGAGAAAAATTGAACTAACAACTTGATTCTTTGATTATGTACTCACTCTTTCCTTACTGTTAATTAGTTTTTTTTTTTCAATTCGAACATCTTACATTCGCGCAAATGTATCTTCTGATGCAGTTTCGATGCAAAACATCGCACAAAAATTTTATTTCCATTTTTCACTGCCCTACAAATGAAGCAATTGAAGCGTTGCTTCAATCGTAAAGCCGTCTCGAATAAGAAATAATTACATCGTGCTTTTACATATACCTCATTTACTCGCAACTGTGGCTGTAATGGAGCTTTTAATTTGTGCTAAAAGCCAGTCAAGCTTTTGGAGGTAAATATTTGTTAACCATGTCGTGTATTTACATTTCATCACGCCTTTCGTTGCTGATTAGGCTATTAGGGGGAAAGGTACCTCACGCTCTATCTTTCCCTACCTTCCAAGTTTTCTAACACAATCAGCTCTTTCAGCATATATCTATTTTGTAAGTGTGTGTATGATAAAAAGTGACAAATTTCGTAAGAAAACTATTTATTAAATGCTACTTAACGATCAATTAAAGATATAGTTAGTAATTAAAAAAAAAGAAATTCCATACTACTTTCGACTAGTAGCTAATGATTTTACTACTATATCGATATTGATAGCTTCAGCGATACCAAATTCACCTGACACCATTCGTACGGTTTCTCGACTATTCACCACACTTCCATAGATCACCCATACCGATACAAAGCGGTCGATTTTTTCTGCTCAAATAAGTATTTTCTATGCTGCAAAATTTCAAACAAACACATTCACACTTCTACCAAAAACACAACATACTCAGGAGGCTCTTCACGTTTCTCACCAGTGCGGCAGACGCACCGTTGTGGTGGGGAATTAAATCAAACATATTCGTTTGAAACGAGCATGGTCGTTGACCACTACCACGGTACGATCGTACGCAAAGTTCATGGTTTGTTTTTCCACCCCACGGGCGTTCTGCGTGTACCATAGTTTCTGCACCGGCCCCAATGCTCGCCACGCTCATCGTCAGCTGTATTAGATTAACATTTTGAAATGCAAAAAAAGGTTGAAAAAACCGGCTGGCATCGATAAAAAAACGCCGTTGAATGATCCAACGAATGGATTCATCCATTTCTAGCTTTAAGGCTCATCGCCATCTCCAATGTGTACAAGATATGTGGCCGTACAAGTTGTACACTAACACCAAAACGAAGCGACACATTTTGTGTGGTTTGTAAGATTTCTTTGATATTGGGGTAGATTACTTAATAAGTAAGGTAAATATACTTATTTGCTCTAAGTTATCATTTTGAATAATCAAACTAAATTAAATTGTATTTGATTCCTAGTGTATTGTAGATTCTTATTCTCAAATTAATTTTCTCTTGATAAAATTTCTTCACATTCTTAAGCGCTTGTTGTTCCTATGCACTCAAGAGATATTTTGGGAACCACTAAACTCGTAAATTTTTCGGAACTTAATGATAAAATTAATACTAGCGCGGTGGCGTTTGTCAAATTGATTTTCACTGTTCTGTAGCTTCGGCAAAAAAGAAACAGACTTGCTAACATAAAGTTCAAACCTCCCACGACACAGTGTGCGAATTTGGCGATTATAGCTTCACGGTGCGATCATATAGTGCTCAAGTTCACAGAATCGGAAAATTCGAATCAAATTTCGACCACAAACTCTATCCCCATACCGACACTTTCTGGTGCTGTGAGTAGCTTTGCGGCGAAAATGGTGATAGAATAGGATGGGGGAAAAAAACTTTAACATCCAATCAAACCCGTTCCGCGCTCAAATGACTTTATTTTATTTGGGCATTAAGAATGACGCAGCTGGCGGCTCAGCGCTGGCGTGCTCAGTGTGTACGTGGTGGGTCGCAACAATTAGAAGCTCTAAGTTATTGGCTGATCTGGATTTCGTTCCTTGCCTGACGCGTTCTTTTGGTTTGGAAATGGGTTTTATGATCAGCGTCGAATTTTTCCCCATTCCGCAAGCATCAGCCAATTGGCGGGTGGCTCATTTACATTCCACTCGAGACATTTGTCGAAGCGAACCAAGCACAGCATGATTTCCGATTGATCCGAAACCATCAAACTGGTCAAAAACAAACAAGCTTCCCAGGTGATGATGATCGGCTTGCAGACAGAAAATCGGAAGAAACAGCCGGTTTGATAGGTCAAGGTTAGGGGTAGTGAGCAGATAAGGCGAAGTTTGTTTAGCCTAGTAAAGAGTTTTAAGACAGAGAATAAAACGGACCAATGAACACTTTAATGGGGTACTAGCCCTGCAAATAATCGAAACAACAGTAGATAAAGAAATGGAAAATGCGAAACAATACACGCGCCAGCTCAGAAGGGAAAGGAAGCTTTATAAGCTAATGGCGTAATACCTAGATGTTACACAATCCTTGAACACATCCGAACACATGCATCAAGCAGTTGAGAAGGATTGAAAAAGAATGTTGCTGCCAGTGATCTACTGAAAGGGATTATTGCAGGATGTTCTTAAAGCAGAATTGAAAGTAACACTTGACTCCTTGTCCGTTGCGTGATTTTTTGGAAGAAACTGGATCACCTCGAACGAAGTAGTGACAGCCAAATGCATTGCACCACGATAATACAATTCGCCACCCAGCAACGGACCCACACCGGACGGATGGAGAATGTTTTCGGAAGTTCTAGAAACGTGATCCTGCTTCGGTGACCCCAAACGATCAGCAAGACGTAACGTGGAAGAACATGCTGTACCGGCTAAATCGACCTGGAAACAGAGTAGGCGGTGCCGACGGCATTCATTATTGCATGTGTACCGTGTAACGACACATATGCGACAAGGACGCCTAGTTTCCACCCGAACACACTGGTAACCTTCGCGGAGGGGCACCGTTGGGCACTGTTCTGATACAATCGAATCGGTCCGGATGAAAGCCGGCTGAAAGGGTTCGACAGTGTGTTGGTTCTACTTGTTAAGCTGCTTGGGAGATACTTTGACATGGAGATTTATTATGCGCTTCGCATATTGGGAGCGGATGTGTGAAGCGGACTAAGTAACTGCAGCGAAAGGAATTGTTGGGTTTTTATGCGTTACATGATTGAAGTCTATTGTTTGGTAAAATTATTCTTACATTAAGGATGCAAGTAAGTTATTAACGGAAAATTAAGAAGTAAAAGTGTATTACACAATATTTAAAATAGCTTGCCAAAAAAACCATAAGGAATATGAAACAAGGCACAAACTATAAAACGAGTTCGACACTGCTTCGTTCATCTGCTGTATCGCGAACTTCCACCTTTGGCAGGGTTTTCTTTTCTTCTTTATACTCAATACCCATCCTCCACCAAGGAACTCAAGCATCTTACGATAAGTAGCATTGGCCGAAAAGACTTTTCAACCCATGTATAGTTTGATGAGAGTTCATCAAATATCAAACGATGCTCTTTCTTCTAGTGAATGTTTAAGATGAGCAAAACAAAAAATTGCTCGGCTGCGGGAATCGTTTGTGATACTGATCGTGATGCCGATGGTGATGGGACTGGTGATCATGATGAATGATGATGATGTACAAGAAAATTTAATTTAAGTGAATGTTGAATGTTTGAGAAAAAGAAAGAACATAGAAATATGTTTAAAATTTGAAAATGTGAACATAATTTTAATAAAAAAATTACCCGACAACAAAGTGAAGCATGATTTGAGTGCGTTCCGTGTGTACGGTATGTGTGTAAAGCGACGATAAAAACCGGGACCAGCGAACAGTGGGGAGCCTTGGCAGCAGATTTATCATTTGCCAAAAGCCCAAATAGAGCGTGTGATGTCAGGTTGTTGCCTGCCGCTTGGCAAGTTTGGAGAAATGTTTATGCGTTCACGCAATAGCGAACGCAAGCGGGCTCTCTTTCGCTTCGGACTATCAAAAGGATGGAGCGCACGCGTGGCTAATACACGTTCCCATACATTAAAAAAAATGCTTCGATGGAGGCACAAACGGTCGGAATCGATGGAGATTGTCAACGGGTTTGTTGATCGCTATCGTATCGTTTCATGATCGTAAAGCTCGTTTCATGATAGACAACCGCTTTGGTAGCCGTCCGTTTGTTTTTATCTAGCTGGTTTCGTTACTATATTTGTCCACGGTGGCATCGTGCAAAGGTTTCGTCTCGTTTGGGTAAAGTGCCACCAGGAAGAAAGTGCCATAATCATGTACCGTTGACTACGCGCGTGAGTTGATTGATTTCGATTTCTCACATTGAGCTGAAATTGATTTGTATTTTGGTAAAATGGTTTCTACGAAAGCGATAGCTACAAAATTTAAATTTCGAAAAAAAAAATTTAAATAAAAATTACTTTAAAAATCTAGCTCCCATATGTACTGTTTCCCGAAAAGCGTGGGAATAAGAAACGCTTCGAGAATATAAAAAAAACAAAAACAAAAGACTTCAACGAGTGTTAAGCGATGACACTTACAGCCGTGCCTCTCTAGCTTTTCCTACATATTTGCGTCTGCTGTGCCGGACAAAAGGTCATTGGATTTCGCTAACTAAGCGAAAATGAAACATAAAAAATAACGTCACTGCCAAATTTCGGCTTTGCAACAATTCCTAAATGCCTCCTAAATCACCGCAACCTGTTTTGGCCGCATGCCACCCGGCCGGAGGTCAACATCAACTATGTGGGGTGTTCGTTTTTTTTTCTCTCTCTTTCCATCAATATACCGCGAGTGGCAAAAGCGTCTCCCTTATGCGTGCCACAAATTCGCGTGTATGTAAATGTGTTTTATTTTTTATCTAACTTCTCCATTTTGTGGGTTTTGAGCGACCGTTTTCTGCAATTAATTAATTTGGCGAAAAGACAAACGCACGTCTTTTGCATGTGTGTATATGTATTTTTTTTGTGTTTTACTTTTCGTTGAATGGTTTCCCTGCTGCCTCTTAACCCCGAGTCAGGAACTGCGCAAAGGACTTAGGTAAGTGTCATTAATTTGAGTGATGGCGAAATAAGCTCACCACACTGCGGTTACCATACGCACAGTGGACTGCACCGAACGTGGAACGTGGCAGCCGGTATTTTACCCTTCATTGATTTTTTTGTTGTTGTTTCGTCGCTTCAAGCTCTTTGACAAGTTTCTCTAGCTCGCGCTGAAGAAGCGACAGCAACCTGCTGCGCTGACCGATTAAAGCACCAGTCCTCCACGAGCAGGCAGCAAACCTGTTAAGCGCCGCACAGCTACCGGCAAAAGCGACGAAAATGCTGTGATCCATCGAGCCAAGCGATGGTTTGGGGATTCGCATATGGTGGTGGCATCCAATCGATTCGTCGTCTGATATGACGACGCTCGGCAGGATTAACTTTGACCTATGAAAACAAATTTGAAGATGATCAACCAAATACACACAGAGCCAAACACGCGCTACCCATGCACATTTCTTTGGCATTTCCTCCACGTCTGGGGTGTCGGTTTCCGTGCTTTGTGTGCCTTTTCGGTGGCCGAAGCATTTAGCACCTGGACACTTGTCAAGGATAATTAAAGGTAATTTGCACTGCATGGATGAGCATTCCGGCACATTGTCTTGCATTGTACTGTTGAAATGAGAAATGCCAAATTGAGCATAAAGTGTAAGTTTTCTTAAGTTTTATATGATAATCTGAGGATTTCTACAATAACCACAGGACGACGCATGGGACATTGAAATTCTAAAAATGTTGATAAGCATAAAAATGTTTGGTGAAGATTAATTTACTTAAAACCAATTTTACGATTTGCGTTAATTGATAAACTTAAATATTGTTTGAAATCTTCAAAGATTTGGGTGAAGAAAAAAGAATTTGGCCAAAATGTAATGTTTTTATAGCGATACTTTTGCCAAAACAATATTCTGTACTAATATTGTTAAACTATGTACAAGTAGAGTTTTTCAGCTCGCATTGAAGTCTCTTCAAAAAACTTAATTTAAGTTTTCCATTTAATAACGACTTTATGCTGAGCTATCACAAAAAAACCCAATGAACACAATATCCTATTAAGAATTAATTCTTTCTCATGCTTTTTTTGTTGTTTTGCCATTTAAAATCTCAATCACTGCCATGATTGGCATTATTATCGCGAAACACTTGCCAGTCTTAATATATTAACAAAACAATACTGATTAGTGCTGGCCTTTTTGAATAGAATAGCGACGCAGTGCTTTTTCAAGGTGATGCTGAAACGGGTACCTAGCGTTCAGTTACAAAATTGCGGAAATTCCAAAACAAAAAACTTATCACAATTCGTCACAGTGAGATTAGTTCGGGGAATGGACAAAGAATGTTTAGTTCATAATTCGCATCCTATGCGTATCGCTTGTTCTTGGATGAAAACAAAACAACAAACACTTACAAATACATCAAGTTAATAATTTGAACCTACCTTGTTCTGTAGTTACCCCGGCTTTGAGCTGCCTGGGAAGAAGTGGCGGCACTGCTGGTCAGATTTCTCGAGGTCGAACCACGCGTCGTGGTAGTATTGTTCTGTGCGGACAGCTGGCTGGCACTGGTGCGGGGCAACCTTGGTGATGGGTTGCTGGAGCGGCCACGAGATGCCTGTGGCTGAGGCCCTCCGGTAGTAGTTCCGGCGGCTAGGGCGGCGGCTAAATACAGCAGCAGCAGCAGCGCCAGACAACAGTAACTGGCCCTCCGAAAGGCCATCTCGGATGTTGGGGATCTCTCAGGGAATTAGGGTTCACGAACCAGCGGCGTAACAGAAGCACCAACCGAAACACTATTCCTCCGGCACACAAGTTCACTTGCACAGGTTCACTCCGATGGGCGCGCGGGTCTGGCTTAGTTCACACACAAACAGAAAACTACGATCGATACAAAACGCTGATAGGGATTTATGTGACGTTGGTGTTTTTATTTCTAATTTTCACCACTGAAACCAATTGGTCAAATAACGAGAATGGGCAATTATTACAATTACAGTACGTTGTTTTCATTTTTAATTAGAACAAAAAGGGTAATAAGCGCTGATGAACATTAAGTTCACATCACAAGCACATTGTAGACCGTGAATTGAATCCTTGTCCAAGAAGTTTGAATTTCTCTCTCAGCTCCATTGCCACTGCGCGTCACAAACAATTTAATTACCAGCGCACCGTTATTTTGGGTGTGGTTCATCATTTTCCCGCCAACGTTCAATGTCACCGGATGTGCGTAAATCATCATCATTAGTGGCACAAAAGAAAAAAAAAAACAAGAATGCTACCGTTACCACCAGCCGATTAATATATTCTCACCTCACATTTTGCACTTTGGAATGCGGTGAAATTAGACTTTTCCGTTGGACCACACGGTGGGTTTTATTGTATTGTGGAGTGCTTTTGTTTTCCACTTTTCGGAGGTGGTTCGGTTTTATATGCACAAACTGGTAGAAACGATCCTTGACGTTTCGGCGTTGAGTGCCATAGAGTGATCTGGTTAATGGCTTTGATGGTGGTAAAAATTCTTCCACCCATCCTTAACAGCCCCGAACGTGCGCTTATAAATCTCGTCCGTTACCATCATCTCGCTCATCCGTCCGGTTGAACTCGAGTCAATCAAACAATCCAATAAAACCAGCGCGAAATTGACACCCTGCATACGGTATCCCCTTCGCTTTTTTTCTTTTTCCACTTACTCCCAGCACTGCCAACACGTGGTTCGGTTTGTTTCAGGGTCTACGTTTTGAAGGAGCAGCAATTTAGCTCTCGTCGGCCAATCATCCGAATCAATAGCATGGAAGCGTACCAACGGGGTAGTAGAGGGAAAGCATACAAGACGAGGATGTCCGTGAAACCATCGCCAGCGTACCTTTGAGAAGGGAAAACATTGCTCTGCCCGTGGCGGTGAAATTGGAGCAAACATTTATTGCTGTACATTCACACTGCACACGGAATGCAGCTCGCTGCTGCATTCACTAACGGTTGCAGCCCTGAACTAATGCTTTACTGGTACGCTTGGAAGCTCGTGTACAATCGAACTGGATACAAGCGTGTCTGAAGCAGGTGTAAACTACAAAGTAATGCTGTTTCGATTAAATTGTTATATTGCATTAAATTTAGCAAGTAATCAGTTAAATCTGTATCTTTAATTACTAATCATTCGATTTCGTTCAAAATATAAGAATTTTACATTTTAATGCATTTCTTACACGAAAAACAAAATCGTTTGAGATTTTTCACCAAAATCCAACCATTTCATAGCCAAAATTTGTACCGATTGCATCAGCAACGAAAGAAACATTCGGGACGGTAAACGTCCTGGCCACTAGCGAGAACCTAAAATTCCTGTTGACACTTTGTTTGTAATCGTTCACAAAATGTAGATGAAGTTCGATAAATATTTACAACCGAAGTGATGATTGATGATGAACGATGAGATGATTATGCCGTTGACGATGCTTCCTTCCCTTACTAAAGGTACACAAAACGAAAAATTTCTTCCGATACAGTTGTAAACGGTACCTAGGATGGATTGAATGGATTTCTGGTTCAAAATAAAAAAGTCCGATTTTGTTTTGTTGTAAAATAAAAATTCCCAAAGAATGGGTACGAAAAGACATGAATAGTCGCTAGAGTAATTGCTTGTTCGAACGGGAACATAATGAAACAAATTACAACCTGATATCTTCATCAGCAAACAAGCTACAGCTTTAACCATGTTCTTGTATTACTCTGTTTTGCTTCTTTTTTTGTTGTTAAAGTCTGACTTCTTCGAAAATGTTTTCGATCCTACGTATGCTAAAGTATTGTTGTCGTGCAAATGTTTAAATTTACATTTCACATCTTACTTGTGATTCTGTCCATGTCATTTCGCTCTTTCTTTCACCTCACATTTATGTATATTTCTCTTTCTTTATCGTTCACAAAAAAGCTCACGCCCTGAAAGGTCACTGTCAATATGTGAGCGTATGATTTACGGCGTAACGCTTCCGTTAACTCACTGCCCTTGAAGGTACGGAGTCTGCCCGGTCTGACTCCCAAAAGATATCCAATCAGTCGCAACCGGGTAACAACGACGCAAGTGAAGCTGTATAGCATTCAAAAACGTCAGTATGTGGCTTTAAAACACGACAAAAGCTACGGAAGAATACATGCTACAATGGAAACATGCTATTAAAGTGCATTGTTATATTAAATCATCAAATATGGAGCAGTTGTAGCAGGAAGTTAGGATATGAACATAACGTGCTAAACAGGTCGAGAGTAGGAAAAAAATGCACAACCATCCCTTAGGATAACAGGAGCCTTTCGCACAAATGGCAATGTCGTAAACCGGTGCAAACTCTTATCTCAGCCAGCAGCCACCTGCATTGTGGTTTGGCCAAACGTATACGCAATGATCAACAGCGTCTTGTTTACCGCACAGGGCTGTTTTGAAACGCGCGTTTTTTTTTCTTCTACTCGTTCGTTTTAAAAATGTCAGCTGGCTTTAAAGGGAGCTTGCGCGTAATCTCGACATATCACAACAACTGTGCGCCCTGACATTCTCACTTGTATCGCCCGTGGCTCGTCGGCGCTGAAGTGCGTACCAGCGTCACTATAGCTCTGGCGCACACACTCTGCTCCTTTGGCCGTATCGCTAGTGACTGTGACATTGACAGCTTTGACCATAAATATCAGTGCGTCAATAAATCGCTGCGGCCGTTGTTGCTCAGCGGCTCTACTCCATCACGAACCGGAGACTGAGCAATAGGCGACCCAACTTCAGCCTGGGATGGATTCGATCCCAGAGTTGCACGTGTTTGGCAGCATTTAAGTTTGTCTTGCACATTTGCCCCAGATAGGTGAAGAATTGTTGCAGATAATGTTAAAATTAACATACACTGTTTTAATTTTCTGAAACACCAACATTCGCCATCGTTTTCACTGGGCACCAAGTTTTCACTGGGCACACTCAACTTTGTAAACTTATTTTCCTTGCCAAAAAATATCTTCCTAAAGCTTTTCAGTATCTACTTAACATTTATGGTACAAAAAAGCACATTTTAAAGCACCAGCAATAGGTAACAAAAAGGCATAAAACGTGTGCCCATCAGAGGAATTCATCGCATCATTCCTAGTGTCTAATTCCACCACAGATTTCGAAGATGCGTGTGGGAGTTGCTTCCGGAATTGAGATCTCTCCACCGTCGATTCAAAACGTCACCAAATCGAACTCTGTACGGCGTGTGCTGCCGGTACCGTTCAAACAGCACGCCAGGTTTCCCATCCTGGGTCTGCGAAATGGTCTGGGAACGAAAAGTGGTTCAAAACACACACACTTGAACGGGGCAACCGTAGAAGTCCCGTAATAACGTGTCATAATAACTGGCGTGTTCCATGCGAGGTGTGACGGGGCTCTCTCTATCTCTCTTCGCCGCGATTGTGTTTTCGTTTTCAAACGTCCACAGTGAAGAAAACTACGGACTCTAACCACTACCGGCGGCACTTTCTATTTTCCTTTGCGTTTGTCGTCTGCCTGTCCGGCGTGATCACGCACGGCCGGTGAACCTGCACTTCCTCCGAGCGAACACTCTGCACCGCTCCCTGGAGTCTGATGCTCGTTCCTCGGCAGCACACTTCGGTTGACAACTGGCCTGTCCAAACGCACGCGCTCCCGTGGAAAAAAGTCGCATCTCTCATCGAACACAAACGGTGAAACGATGGAGTGAAAAATAAACAAACCTCCAAACATTATCATCATTATCGACGATCGATCGATCGCCGGTATGGGACGGTACGGCATCAAAACTGGAAGTTGGCAAAAAAGAGCACACAAATATCAACACAAACACACACACGCACGCACACGCAATACGAATGTGTCGGGAATACAGAAGGAGCAGTGGCAGCGGCCGGTTGAAATAATCGGAAATCCTGCCCCAAACGGCTTGCGAAACAGCTTTTAAGGAAAAGCAATGTGTCGCCTGTTTGGAACAAGCTGAAACGGGTGGAAAAAGGTAAGATAAATCACCTTTGGCAGCCGGAGCGTAAAGAAATCGCTTGTGATGCGAGTCGCAGTATAGGAAAGCTTCGTCCAGAAGACAAACGCAAATATCGTCAAGACTGAGATTGCATGCGGACGTGGAATTTGATAACGTTTTTTTTTAAATTTACTATTGCCGTGTGACTTATGCGGGGCTGGTATGGCATGGAAATACCACCAGCAATCCATTCATGGCGTAAAGGCCGATATTTAAGTTGCCTTATTTATGTTGAATGTATCTGTCGTAATGATTCGGTTGTCATTCGCAGTTGCCATTGAGCTTTTATTCATGCTTCAGTACACAATGTCACTTTCAAGTTTTCCTTTCAAAACACTACCGCATTCGTGTCACTCGGGCTAACACTGGAGATCATTTCGCACCATGATACCGCAACCATTACAGAAAGCAGGTGAAATATTCTCAAACAACCAATGTACGGTTTTGACGAAACACTTGTACACAAGGCATATTAAAAAGATATTTTTCTTCTTTTTAAATCACACTCCGAATCACGTAATCCATGTATAAAGTTGTGGTTTGACTCAATAGCTGGCGTGTTTTAACCGACAACACAAAACTCCTAGAACTTCTACGGTACGATTTATTCCAATACGATCAATGCAAGCTTTTGTTCCGAAATACCTTCTCGAATCACAACGGGAAACTTATTTCACACGCTACGGGTAAATAGATCGGTTTTGTTGCAAATCGTCAAATCGAAACGCGACAAAAATTTTACGCGACGAACACTACGCGCAACCAGGACACGGAACAACAGTGCGACCGATTCGGACCGTAGTTCAGCAATTTCTGCGCGAACGCCTGTGCGCCGTTTGCGGCCATTCGGTGCGTCGGCTAGCTCCCACCACCCCACACCATCGTCGGGAGCATGGCTGCAGTGCAAATTATGCTCCCCAGTGCCACACGTTTGACGCTCTCGCGTTTATGTGACTTTTGCTCGCATCGGCAGCATATCTCACCATACGCGGGGGATACAGCCCCAACGCGGAATCGATTCGCTCTCACTTTCGTTTCGTGTGCTCTCGTGAGCCACGATCACTTATATCTCAGCATCCACCGCGCGATCGATTGATCTTTGCTTCGCAGCCTCTCGCTACGAGAGAAAAGCTCAATTTCATACGAAAAAGCTTCTGCATGAAGAGAATGCGAAGGAGATTGCGAGTTTTTTATGTTTTTTGTTTTTGCTCTTGATATATGGTGTGCCAAATGCATCACTAGATCATGATGCACATGCATATTTGTTTATTAAAAAATAATAAAAACCTTAATTAACGTCAATAAAACCCTTAACGGAAATTAACAGTATCTAAAAATACTTAAGGCATATTTTGATAAGGTAGAACACATTAAAAATGAAACCTGAAGAAAAACATTTTTTTATAAAAACCCGTAGAATAAAATAATTTAAACATTTACACCAAAGTTTAACAAATTTGGTAAATTCCCTAGAAAAAAAAATAACATCAATTCAATATCAACATTCAATATCAACTTCACTCGTACGTTGAGCAACGTTTTTCACACGACTCTTTGAAGATCGTAAACTAAATCACTTAACCGTATTATTTCATAATGTTTTTTATTTTTCATTTCATTTTTTCTGTTCAATCCCGCTCCCGCTGTGATTAATATCAGCCGCAAAGAAGACATGCACGTTGCAACAATTAGAGGCGCTTTCGCGAATCTCGGATGCTCGTTTTCGGGGTGATGCAGTTCGGCATGCCTGGACGATGTGCTGATGCATATTGTTTCATCCGATCTGGTAGACGATCGGTAGGCGATCGTTAGTAAGTGTGCGTGTGTGAGCTACTAAACTTGAGCCGTGGGCTTTCCAATCCATACACGTAATACATCCTCCTGGCACGTTCGATCGGCGCCTCGCCGCACAAAACCGATGGGCACTTTTACCTTAATATCTTCTTAATGACCATTAAGCTACTTTTCATGCGTCCAAGGCTCGGCATCAAATGCCACCTCCTTAGTTCTTTCCACCTGCCCACCGTTGCTGTCCGGCAGAAACAAATCCTTCAACGGTGCGAAGCACTTAGTACGCCCTCTCAGACGCTGGGGCTACGGTGAAGAAGAAATAGCTACCATCAAGTTGCAAACTGCTTCATCCACACGCTGCGGTTGATCTACCGATTAAAAACACGACATCCAATAATCAGCCTACCGAAACTGAAAACGTACCATCACTCAAAACAGCACCGGCCAAAACACTGTGAAACCCGTTTAGCCAAGATCGGGTTGGTCTGTTGGGCAAAGCATTCCACTTGCGAAGCGCAGTTTCCTCGGCCGTGTGTGTGGAAAATTTCGTTCGCAAACATGTGCGTTCGAAATCCCACCGAGAAGCGTTTTGCGTTTGAAGGTGCACAAGCGCTTCACCTGCTTTTCATACTTTCTTCACACGCACGCACTCACGCACGCTCGTATGCGCGAACATGCAATCTTGGGTGCTTGCGGAAAATGTGCTTCAATGGTATGCGACGCCTGGGAAGGGTGTAAACAGATTGTTTCCCTTTTTGTCTTATCAATTCACATACGTAGACCATATACCACAATTATACCACTTTGAATTGAAGATTGAAATAGGTTTAGCTTATTGAATACTTGTTTTTTTATAAACTGAGGGGTTGAAGTATTTGTTGGGTAAATATTGACAACTTTATTCGCGTAAACACTCAATTTGCTTGTTTCAAATTCCTGGTCAAAACAGCTTCAGTGCAATGGAAAATAAGTAGAGTTTAAATGTTTTTTTTTTTTATTCATAAAGAACGGCCTGGCCGTATTGCTGGAGTTTAAATGTTAAATATTAAACATATTTAACATATATTTCGTAAAAAAGCAGTCAAATTGCAAGTTCATAAACACTCTTTCGTGACTTCAACCAAACAAGCGTACGTCGTACTACCAGCATCGATGGCAGCAAGAGGTAGGAGAAGTTATGTACCTTTTGTTGTACTCTTTACGAACATAACGATCAAAGAGTCCATTTTTCCGGACATCAAAAGCGGGTCGTAAGAAATGCCACTCGCGCCATGATATCTAGCTAATGATTTGTTTTCGAGCTGCATTTTTTCCCTTCAATCCGGCAAGCGAACAGGTTTCGTTTCGTCCTGACAGCAGGTTGGGTATGCGTGCGCAGGTAGAAAGGACCCGAAACTCCCGCATTGCATAACGCAACGTTCTACGACTTCCCGGTGTCGACGATTTTATGTTGACCTCACGAGCCAAACAAAAAAACAGTGTAATGAGTGTGATAATGGAGCTATTTTAAGTTTCCTGTATGTGTGTGTGTATTTCTTCTTGTTTAATCACTTCTTCTTTCCATCTCCTCTTGTCTGCTTGCTTGCAATAAAAATGCTTTCTTTAAAGGCTTTGTTTTGCTCTCCATGTTTCGAATCACGGGACCACCCGTCCACCATTTCTTGCGCGTTGGCTGCTGGTGGAGCAGCAGCCTGCGTGTCACCAGACGCCGACTTTCGCGCGAATGATTGATTATGTATGAATCTGCCCCTTTCTCATTTCGCGTGTGGGGCCTTTTTTGTGCCGCTTTTCTTCAACACTCAAGATCCGCTTGTATATGTGTGTCGCTTTTTTTTTTCTTGGTGCGTATCCATTTGACCACCATGACCACCAGGATGTACACACCGGTACTGTCCTACGCAGAATGGGCAGATCAGTTACATGGGTGGAACGGAGGAAGATAGAGTCAACGATGATGATAAAGGCAAAGCGTGGCGTGCGAGATAAGATTGAGATAACGCCACGCATCCGAGCGCCATCGGCGAAGGATTGATTAATGTTGCAGCAAAATGAGATTTCTGTACGCAGCAGGGCAGAATGATCACAGCAAAATGCTCAACGTGAATCATAATTGTACATGATTTCTACGATTTGTAACATAACCAGACCACGCTTAAGGGGAACTATTGCTAGGAAATATATTTGATTACTTGGATACAAGCTCGTAGAACAAACACGAATTTCAATTAAAAAAGGTTTATCGCATGAATACTCGTTCCATTCATGTATACTAGTTTAGCATAACAAAAGATATGATTTGATTGACGTAACCGGAGTTCTGACGTTAAACACGAGGTGAACAGATAATCAGAAAGCCGTCAAACGTGCGTGCGTCTCAGCGTAGCCAGCGGTCAGTGAAAGTATCTGAGGCTGACGGCGAAAAGTGGATAGGGAGATCCCGTAGAGATAAGGGCTGTACAACGCATGCATATGTTCGGTGCTAGTAAATTTATACGCACTGATGATCATATTAACACTTTAAGCATCCTTAACATATCAATTCTCATTCACAACTAAAATATCTAAATTGTTTTAACTGTGATGTTGTTAAATATACTTTTTATCCATAAAAATGCATTCAGATTTTTTATTAAATTAATACAATTATTACACATGTTACATGCAGTAGTAAGATACTATATCATGACAAAAAAAAAACACTTTATAAGTTTATATGTGCAATGGCAGTTGAAAAACGTGACCGGAAGCCCCATTCTCTCGTCACACCTCATCAAACAAATTTGGTGAAGATACGCCGAGAATAAATCACGATACGTAATCCGTGAGATTTTGAAAGGAAAATTCATCCATCACAAGACAAACAGAATGCACACCAGCACATCATAATGAAAAGCGAACACCCCCGGTAACGACCATGACGAATAGGGGTCGTGCGTTGACGTACACGTGTATCCACGAGCGGTGAAAAATCCGCAACTGAGAGGGCAAAAGAAAAGCAGCAATAACAACCATCCCACGAATGGAAAGAAAAACCTCTCCACCAATTTTATTGGCAGTCAGGCACTGTGTCTTACAGTACGTGCAAACAATCCCATTTTTTTCATGCTGTTTGTTTACGTAATAATGGCAACAAAACACACAGCCACGAAAGTGCGGAGGGAATTAATGGGAAAGCTCTACCTTATGACAACTGTCACACAACGGCAAACAATTCGTTTGCTATTTGTGCCCATGGAGATAGGAATGATGTGAATTCTATGTGAGTTGCTGTGGAGTTTGAGATTTTGAAAACACTTCCTCCTATCTTTGACCTTTGTATAATGTTCAGAGAGGATGCAAAAAGTGTAGTGGCATTATTCTAACGAGCGCTGCTAGTAAAATTTCATCAAGAAAAATAAAAAATCATCACAAATAATGAAATATGCCCGTATATGTTGTATGACATGTGAGTAAAAAATATTGCAAACGATAACGAGGGGAAGGGAGGAAAAAGCATCTTGTACGATACCTACAACAAAACAGCTTCGGTATCCATCATCAACAGTGTGAGCAAAACGTCAAAAACAACACCAGTAACTTCCCGCTTCTGAGCGCATCGTAAAGAAACGAAACAACTTGCGCGAAAGTACAAGCGACGAACGTGTGGCAAAATGTATCGAAGAAACCTGGCGCATTGTCGCAACGGATGGAGCGGAGCGCTGTGCCGTCCTTATATGCCACGAAGGTGTAAGATTGAGCGGTAACGCAAAAGCAGACGTTTTAATAAAGCAAATAAAGTTGTGCAGAAAATTAATGCCTGAAGAAGAAAACAAAACACCGAAAAATGATCCACTTGGTTCCCCATATCTGGGACGGAAGCGAGCAGTAAAATAATGAAAATACATAAAATAAACTTCATTTGCCGTGCAGAGTTTACCAACTGCACAGTGCGGCAGCACAGTTTTCACTAGTGACGTTAAGTTACCTGCAGGTAAAACAGGTACGGGGAACGCTCTGCCGAGCGCTGGAAACAATCGTAGACCTACACCGAAGGAGAAAGTTCTCGCTCCAAATCCTGCACACGAGAAACAAACACGGTAAGACGGATGGAAAACGTTCGGTTGACTTTGATTAAACTTGTTTATGATCTAGTTTCAACAGATTGGATACAGGAGACTATTTAATTTGTACACCTTATGCACCTTGAAGCGGAACGTGTCAAACACGTTTAGAAACCGCCTGCATACAGATACAGATGAATGAGTTTTTTTTTATTTAATGGAATGATCAATCTGATCGTTAAAAAAACAACAAATTGTTGTTGATAATGTTGGCTTTCGAGTTTCGGCTAATAATTCTTTTCGGTCATCAACTGATAATAATAATAATTGTACAAATTATTAATTATTTCATTCCCATTGATTCACTGCCGCAACGTGTTTGCAACAAAGTATTTGATGTAAAAGTACTTTATCGAAGTGTTATGATCGATCGTTTTATATATCACCATTTTTTTTTTTGCTGAAACACCCAGAAACGCGTTCAAACTAAAACAAAACCATCCATAATTGATTGGCAACGCTGTAGGGTTGGGTTATCTAATTTTTAATTAATAAAATTTTCACCGCCTCTAAGCGTACTTGCTGTTGAGCGGCTTCACATAAAAAGGTTTCCCATTTGCTTACCTTCTCGTTTCTTTTTTGTTTGTTGCTTTTTCTTCTACTTGCAGCATTTCACTCACCATGCCTGGTCAAGCGTTTACACGCCCCCATCCCGAACCCAAGTCCATGATGCGTACGCGGCATTTAAACGCGGCAGAAATTGGCGCAATGATGGATCACGCGTGGCAAATGTATCGCAGGTCCATAAAATTGCACGAAAGATTCGGGCGTAGGTGGCAGTACGATCGCCAATCGTAACAAGAAGCGACTAATCGAAGGAAACGATCTCGGCACGCACGTCACCGATGCATTCCATCCCTGTAATGAATGTGAGTTAGATTGTTGTGTGTCTTGTTTCGAGGGATTTTTTTTTTGCTTAACTTGTAAGCTCTTTTTTGCGATCGTTGGAGTGAAGGTTTGCTGATGGATAAGAAGGTACGATATGGGTGGGTGACTTGCCAAAGATGCTTGTGCAACGCCTTTAATGCGCAAAATGCTGATAAAATCTGAGTCAAGTACAAAGTAAGTTTGAATTATTTCAAAATTACGATCAATCAACGAACTTGCTCGTTTTCCTAGAAAGTGAAAGTGTTTTTTTCATATGATGGATCGATCGTTCTGAGAATTGTGCTTACAACAGGAATGCTTTATATCATATATGAAGCGTATTAGTGTTATATACCTTTTGTAATTGTAGATAACTTTTATATGAGAAGCTAAAAATTATATAATTTTTCTATTTATTGTCAGCCGTCATTTCAAAGCTATGATAGGTGGCGTGTTATGAAGGATCTTGTGTAGTTTCGTTATATTGTTCAAGACTTTCAACTTATAAAAATAAACACAACTATTTTCAAAACCATACCGCCGATATGTTTACCCTTTGAAGTATCATGGGAAAATTGTCTTAACAGAAATGTTGTTGATAATGAAAGTAAGTCCGCCTTCTGCTGTTACGAAGAGCGATTGAAAGAGTGTGTTAAATTTATTCGCTAGTTTCAGACACATTTAAGAGTGCTCACACACACTTAATGATCGCGGTTATGTGGCTTCTTCATATGAGCGAACCCGCACTGTCGACGCATAAGCAGCGTGTGAAGCAGGCGCACATTTTGGATACTGACCTATGTTTTATGCTGCCTGTGGTATGCATGCAGCAAAGACTGTATTCAATTTATGCATCATAAAAACGATCTTGACAGCTCGCTTGGCCAAGTGCTGTGCCGTTTTTCCTTCTTAAATGGTGGTGAAATAATTTAGTCAGCTGAACCGCAACAAAGTATAGTACTTTTTTCTTTCGTCCAAATGAATGTCGTGTGGGTATCATAAATGGTTATATGGGGTAAATCATTTTGCATTCTGTTGTCAACGGTAGGTTTGTTTTCCTTTCAACCGAAATGCCAAGAGAAAAAAGTGGTTCAATGAATCGAATAAGAAATTCATGAAACTACAGCCTAAATTTTTCTTGATATGACCAGACCGTTCTTAAGAAGTAAATAAAAGATGCAGCCTAAATGTTATTATTTTTATCAAAAAATGCACCGAACAACATACATTATAAAATAATATTAAATTCGTAAACTGTATTAACATATTCTACTATAATATTTAGAAAAATGAACGGTAGATTTCGAAACTCTCCACTAAACACATGTTGGCAAAACAAGTGTGTGACAATGATATGATTATTTTACATTCTCATTACCCCGCCGCACACAGTCTGATTTTCCATCCTTCTTCCAGGCTTTATTATGCTACCGATTGCAATAAGCCTCAAAACGAGCTGTTAAGTGTAGCATAATCACTTGTCGTGATCGTTTAACGTTGCCTTCGCTCACTATCCGGAACCAATGTACCCTCTGATGGGTGTCCTGTGCATCGCATCAACCTCAATCCAACCGTTTCCTCAAGCGGTTTACATGCGTTAAAATTCGGGAATGCGTTATGTATGGATGTTATGGTAAACATTAAACACGACGCAACGATGAACACGACGTTTCCCCGTATGCATCGTTGATCAAACGCATGGCCGCGTACCAGCCAAAAAATCGAAGCTCCCAAGCACAAAGCAATAATCGCAATAATCATGTTCGAACAAAATCGAACCAACCGAGGCAAACGATTTCCTTCAGTTCATCGAATGTAAAGTGCACATGAGTTGTACATGGGGCATGAAAAATAAAACGGTTCATCGCTTCGCTTTTGCATTGATTGCTTACAAAAAGGAGGAAGATTCAGGCAGTTTTTTGCTTCGCATAATACCATATCATATGTACTTCTGCTTAAAGCCCGTAACAATGAACCGAATGAAAGCTTGCTATTGTTCCCCGGAAAAAGGAAGGATTTTTTTTTTGCTGTTAGTAAATTGGATGAAACAAGCACATCCCGAAAGGAACTCGAACCGTCCATCCGTGCTCCCACTTTTCATATGTTTTCCTGCACTCTTCGCTGCATTCCTTTCGATCGACGAATGCGTTCTCGCGCCGTATAATTATCGCCACCACATGTAGCCGCCGTTGCGCAAGGGGTGCAGGTTTTTCCAACTTTTGCCGCCAAAATCAACGACCCATGGAAGGACCGGTGTACAAATCGTCCATCACTTGGCCCACCGCCAAGTCCTCACCGGATGTGATGTACTTGTTGTTGGTTGTAAATGTTGCTTGTAAATGTTTGATTTTTCTTTTTTCCTTGGCACTTGCACTTTAACGTGGGGCAGATTTTTCCCAAAACCCTTTTTTGCTTGTAAAACATGGTTTGGTTATTTTTTTGTTATTTTTTTTACTTTCACCCGACTGTTCAATAGCAATAACCCCACAACGAACGAGGATCTCAATAAAAAATCGAACAAAACAAACACATGCATTTTGGAGATCAATGCATTGACCTTTTTTATGTTTTTAGTTTTCTCTAGCTCTCTCTGTCTCTCTTTATCTCTCTCAGCAAGAAGGGTTGTTTCTCATAAAGGAGAATCATTTCTTCAGTGCAAGCTGATCGATAAGATCAGGCGATAATAATTACACGGTACTGGTAATGTTATCCTTTTACTTTGGCAAACGATATGATCCTCCTACTTATGCGGTCAAAGCGCGGTGTGGTCTGTTTTCTGTTCGGAGGATAATTCGTAGTTGATTCGTATTCCCACGAGATGGAATGAAATGCTTCTCGTGTACATTTGTTTGTTCCATTTTTGGTTTCAAGGCCATAATTCGTTTGCAATTTTAAACTAGCATTACAATTAACAGCACACCCTACCGATATAAAAAATATATAGAAATATCAATGGTTCAGAGAAGCAAATAAACAATTGTAAAACCATGATGAACATGTACTTAAGCGATAGGATAATCAACCGATCTAGAACATATCATGGCAGTTATAACCAAACCAATAAAAACATGAAATTAAAATAAAATAATTTCATTAAATACCTAATCAGCTAAAGTAAAACCTTTCTAGTAAAACCATTTTTTCCACATCCAGCAAAGAATCCATTCACAGCCACATTCTTCACACTAATCGGATGCCATTTCAAACAAGCTACGCTTGCTAGGTAAGGTATGGATGGAAAGGGAGTATCACAAAAAAAAACATACTTAAGTCGAATTTACCTCAGAATGAACATCTGGTAAGCGAGAACAATAGCGATGTGGACAGATTTTGATAAATCTCACACCGTTTAGCATAAATTTGAATACTAAACACGACCGCCGGTTTTTGAATGAAAAGAACCAAAACTTATCGAACGATCTCTTTAGCACGCAGAGCAACCCATTCGGTCCGGTTCGATGTTTTACCCACTGACACTAGTATACCGTGCCGTGCCCGGTTTTTAAGTCCGTCAGAAAAACCCAAACTGTTGAAATCGCTTTTTGATGAGCACACTGTTTTCTAAATAATGTAGATGAGCCATCATGTCTACCCATTACAGTAGTAGACAACTAACAGACAATGAATACAAATTATATGGTGAAATATATCCGTATTCGATACAGAACTACAGCATGATTCCTATCTTTTTGGAGGGTGAGGAAAATAAGTTTAAATTTTTGTAACATAAAATACGCATGATATCTAAATACGCATGGTTCACCTTGTCCATTCATTTGTTTAATACTGTAAAGCGTTACGGAACTGGAACTGAGAAAACGAAATCATTGTGTGTTTGATTATTTAATCGCAAAATAAAACATGAACACACTTGATAAAATTCTTCCGTTAATGAATGCAGCAAT
The DNA here is from genome assembly GCF_943734845.2 of Anopheles funestus. Lineage (NCBI taxonomy): Eukaryota > Metazoa > Arthropoda > Insecta > Diptera > Culicidae > Anopheles > Anopheles funestus. The sequence goes on from NC_064598.1 coordinate 65,043,398, forward strand.
GAGAGGTATGACACATAAACGTTAAAGAGATTATAATATATTAATTATACTATTAATAAAAAGAGTTGTGCCTATTATCCGTGATATTCGTTTATCCGGCAAGGACTAAGTCCCGATGAGCGCTGATAATAGACGTTCCACTGTATCTCATTTTTGTTTTATTTATTTATTTTTTTACTTGTTATGTAACAATAGCCAGGCCGTATTAAGACTTATTTTACCAAGTAGTCGAATGGTCAGTCCTTGTTACGCGGGGACGGTCCGGATGGGATTTGATACCCGTTCCTGCCTTGTAGACCGGCGCCGTTTATCACATACACCACCGGGGCTATCTCATTTCTATTTTAGATTCTTTTTTAAACGTAAACATACAATTATAGACAAAACTGAAAAGCAATATAACAATTCTAAATTGTACAGATCATGGAAAGAATTTTTAATATTTAGAAATAAAATTAATCTATCGCTACAAGGTTTATCATTCAATTACTGAATCTTGTTTGTTTTAATCAAAATACCTTTATTCAAATGTGTATTATCAGTAAAAGTAACAATAATGAAATTAATTTAATTTTTGCCCTTTTTCCCCATGACACTAGCACTATAAGCTTCCATTCTGTGTAGTTAAGTTTTAAATTTGATCCCAATTGCAGCATAAATGTGCACTTCTTTCACACAACAACAACAAAAAAACAAAACCCTCTAGAAATGCTATAAATTGTCTAGCAAGATATACAAGATGAAATGCGAGATTATTGTGAAAAACATAATCGCTACGATAAAAGTTGAAAGTAATTAAAAACAAATAAGCAACACAAAAACTAATCGCCATATCCCGGGGCACTGTGTGTTGCCGACATGCGTACGCATTTTTGCCAGATGCCACCTTCTGGCTTGCTTCGGGTGTTGCAACATCCACTCCCATCCGATATAAAGGAAGGCGGGAGGGGATTGTAAGGGGAAGGTTACAAGCAGCTAAGGTTTAGCTTTGATATCGAACTTCTATTTTTTTTCGTTATTGCCCTAAGGCACAGGCAAACGGGCAAAACACACAAGCTTGCCACTGCATGTACCTTCGTACCGATGGCCCTCCGTACGGTTCGGTAGCAGGTCGCACTACAAAGTGGTTCTACTTCGGAGCTCGATTACGGAGGATGTAAGCATTGACGTCGGGGCCACTTTTTTTATTTGCAAAAACCAGAGGGTAATGCAATCAAACCAGCCAGGACTGTGAATAGAGCTGCTGAAATGTATCACCAAGGTGGTACATCTGAGCCAACAGGGCTGTCGATTTGATTTCTCCTGATTCGGTGAGTTATAACTTCCTGCCCGGCGGGCCACCACTGCCTCTGTGGGGCCGATGACGCGAACGCCGCTGAGCTAGATTTGGGTGCATGGCAGCGCATGTAAGTTATCGTTACTAAGAAGGCTCATGACTCCTGATTTGCCTTTTATTGCGCAATTAAAACACGACCCAAGTGCTATATTTTATTTCCAACTTGAAACATGTTAGCGGGTGTGTTTGTGTGCGTATTTGTTTGCGTGAATGTTCGACGGTATAGTGATGCTAACTGAACGCTGCAAATGAATTCGGGCTTTAGCAAACATGAACATTTTATCTGCAGCTTTACGCATCACTCAATGCTTCCTCTTGAAAGGTACATCCTCTCATTGCCGAACCAGGTCAACAGGGATTTATTCACACATTTTCTAGCAGCATACTTACCCGTCCACTTATGTAAGTGGTGAAATAGTTTCGCTATTTAATCAAATTTTCAAACACTCTGTAACGACTTCTAAGTGCGCTCGTCCCCATCGTTGCTAATGAGATTATCTCATCACAAAAGTGCGGACACTATTAAACTGGAGCAAATGTACGCCACTTCACAACTGTGCCACCGATTCTCGACACACCAATCTAGACGGAGCGTAATCGAAGATAAAAAGAAATCGTCACTTGAAGCTGACTGCAGTTCGTCGTCTGTGTGCCGAACGAAATCTTTCATTGCTCGGTGTCCGATTTGTGCGCCAGTGAACGCCTCCGGTGGAAGGTAAATATTGATACCAGCCGTTCGTGCCGTTTGCATGCAGGCAATCAAATGCACTTGGGCTGTATGAAAGCAACGTAAGTGTATCTTTATGCTTCAGTCGTAGCAAAACCTTTACCCTTATCCGAGCTTTGGACAGCATTTCTTCCACCAATGTATTGCAAGCTCTCGGTCGGCATTCCAGTTTATGGGGAAAAGCACCCTTACCACTAACCAGGGCACAATGACAACAAAAATGCACGCACAATTTCCATCGAAAAAGAAATGCACACCACACCATGGTCACATCTCCGGGCTCGTAAACGACACCAGTCACCGGTGGACCAAACCATTAGGACTGACCCATCACGCGAATTGGAGTGAATTGCTGGAGTAAAAAGAAAAAATGGAAATCCGACCTAGCTAAACTAGAAACCTAGTGCTGAAACGGCCCAGTCGGGGATAGAGACAGGAGAAAAAAAAGAAAGCAGCAAAACATAATTTGTCGTTGACATAACTTTTATAAACAAATCAATCTACTTTCTTATCGACGATATAAATCTCGTGCAATAGGCGTCGGCACGGCCCCCGCCCTTTTGGGACGAGAGTTGTAAACCAGATTGCCCCGTTGCTTGTTGTCCAGCACCAGGAACGGGGTGCCAACGGTGGTTGGCGAGAAAAAAAGCAACGAAATTAAATAAATAAATGGGTTGGCATCGGGCAGAGTGTGTGAAGGGTTTTCCTTTCAAACATTGGGATTTGGGTATTTCGGCCCAGAAAGTGGCTAGAAAAAAGGCTGGAACTGAAGCACCCAGATTGCACAACCCGTGGACGAACGCAAAACGAACGTGTGCGCGTGCTCATACTTTACTGTGCATGTGTAACTTGAACAATATTTGCTCCAGTTTTCTTTTCAATTTTATGAAACTTTGGGTTAACGAAAAAATTTGCAACTTGTAACGAATGATGAAAAGTGATACGAGTTGTCAACAAACTAAGTTTCGGAAATGATTTAATTTAAAAATTTGTTTATATTTATTGCTTTCAATGATAAATATTATCAGAATAATATTATAGAAACAAAATCACAAAAAAATAAATGTATAAAAAATATCAAGAGTCGAAGCAGAAACACCTTTCAAGTTGAAGTAAGCAACGACAGTGAACCAAGAGTGTCAATCGAAGCACCTGTTAAGGGTCAACTTTTAACGAACTCGCTGGTCATAAATTAAAGTCCCTCGTACCCAAGACGAGAACATTTAACATTACCCAGTGTCGTGAGAATATGCGGAGGACCTATAATACTTTCGTACCGGGTAACAATATTTATGCAATGCCCGGAATTCTGAAGAGAAGTAGTTAATGAACATATCTCCACGACAAGATGGCATGTTCTCCGTGGTTTTGGCACGGTTCGGTTGTGTCTTTCAAGCTCCCATATTGGCGCTGCCCATTCGATAAATATCAAGGTTAATTTCTGCCAAGGAACTCCATTATGAACGCCCAACAAACAACAGTATCGCTGTAACCTTTCGCTGTGTTTAAAGTTTTAATTGGCGGGCAGCTTACGCACTGGCGCGATGTACGTGACCTACTCAACTAGGTGATACAGTTCTGAAGTTACGGCGAGAAGAAACAAGACGATGAAGAACATCAAACCTTTCTTGTTCACTTTTCTTCTACCAAGGTTCGAGTTTTTTTCTTAAAGCCGCTTGTGTGCGTTGGAAATGTATGCGAGATTTTCCATTGCAGAAAACGTGACTTCAGAAAAAGTTAATAAGATGGTAAGATTGTTCGGTTTAAAGATTTAATTAAATCCTTCCGTCGGCAAAAAAACACTTGCAAAACCATATCGTTTTTTTAACGGGAGCTTTCAGTAAATCACTGTAATTTTAGGTTGTGGTAACGTACGATATATCAGCACGAATATTAAGCAATCATCACTTGTGCTTACCATTTGGCTTTGGGGGCTAACAGAGAGGAAAGAGTAAATGTTTGTAATTTACACCCCGGAAGCCATCAGATAAGCGGCCACGAAACCATATTTGACAAAGTTCAAATCTCATCCTTTCCTACCGGATATCAACAAGGCGAAAGCGTTGCCAAAGGCTGCAGGTGAAAATGATCCTCCAAGATCGTTATCGTACCCGCAGTCAAGATTCGCAATCCACGCACTGTTGCCTCCTTCATCCTCTGGCAATAATCAACCTGTCGACGTGCGGTACAAAGATAACTTCCTGGCCTCCTGAAAGCGCGTCAAGCATGCCGACCTCCCTTGTTCGATTGGTTGGCAAATTTTAATCTCTGCGTCCAGGTGCGCTTTCCGTCTACCTTTTGCTGGCCGTGCAAAATATCCGTTTGTCAACACTTGCGCACCTCCGAGGCATGAAACGTACGCCGATGGTGCCAATCAATCATCTCTGGCCGCGGTGGCCGGGAAGTAGGCGACACCGGGAAAAGATTGCTGACGTCTTTCACACTGCCGAAGCGTACGTATTGGCCGTTTTTGGCAATTTATCTGAAATTTAGTGGGAAAGTTTAACGACGTTTCGGACAATTTTTATCCGCCCCATCGCGTTCCGGTCCGGCCCTCTGTCACGGTGTACGTCGGTGATCAATCTCGTTTCTCACCTAGCTAAGCTCCTTCCTCCCCCTCTAACGCTTCTGACTTCGACACTTCACTCACGGTACGGAACGATGCGGTCACCGAACTCTAGCAAATTTTTGGCAAATGCGTTTCGCGAAGAATCAAACAGCCAAGCCTCTGTAAAGTTTCGCTTGCGGCACTGACATCACAAAAAAAATCGAAATTCGAATCAAACGGTCAAAACACACGGATGCGAAGGTATTATGTCATACGGACGGAATTAATCTTGCCGTAAGCGTTTGTTAGGTTAGATGTTGCTGAATCTGCAGTACACTATTTCTTGTGCTCCGTCAATATGGACGATGTGTTTTATTTAATTTTTTGGTTTACCTTTACCGGGAAAACAAAAAGAAAATTACGGCTATTTAAAATTGAATAAGCTGTGACGCTTTTGAAATTATTTTTACTTATTCCGACTCGGATTTCCCGTTCCAAGTCTTTGTACTTTATTTATATAAATATTTATCTGGAAAACATAAATTAAGTTTAAAAATCGATTATAGATGTTATTAATATTATTATTATCTTATCCAAGACTCAAAAAGGATATAAAAATCACAACAATTACGAAAAATTTTGCCACACTTGGAAGTTAAAAATCAGTCATTACAAATCAGAAGCCGGTGCACAAGTGGAAGGAAACTTCCAAGTAGTAAATTGAAAATAAATTATTGGGATATTGCCTGGAATAACAATACAAAATAATTAGGACTATTCTTAAATACTTACATACAAAAAACATATTGATGAAAAACTGATCCGTAGATCAAGAGTACTTCACATACTATACAGCTTCATTAACAAGAATTCAAAATTTAATTTAAAAAACAAACTATTGTTATGCATCGCCATTATTAGTTGGGCAATTATGTATTCAAGATATGGGCAAATCGTGCAAATTTCCATATTAAGAGACTATAAAAATTTCAAAATAAGTAACTTAAAAAGTCTATTGAATCTTCCTCCATGGCTCGTATGATATCCATAGAATTTTTGGATTTCAGACAGTTAACAACTTTCTTTGCTACATACTACATAATGTCCATAACGCTTATACAGCTGTACTTGTACATAGTTAGATAGTAAGATAGGCTAAGGCCATTGGATACACACAACGAAAACAAATATAGGTTTAAAAAAAAAAAATTTCCCGATTCAGGTCCTATTTGTAATAGCACAATCTCCATTATCACAAAGCGTTATAAACTTCCCGTACATTGAGTAGAGGTCAACTGATTGGAACCAATGTAAAAGACAACAATTCTTCTTCTTCTTGGCTTAACGACCTTACAGGTCACGCCGATCATTTCTGGCTTACTAGACTTATTTTTACCACGTAGCCGGATAGTCAGTCCTTGCTACGGGGGAACGGTCCGGATGGGATTTGAACCCGGTCCGGCCGTGTGGACTGGCGCCGTTTATCACATGCACCACCGGACCGCCCCAAAAGACAACAATTATTATAGTTATAAATCAATTCAATAAAGGAACTATACTAAAAATTATTATTTAATTTTAATTTACTAAAAAAATCCATTTAAAAAATCTGCTTAAATATTTATAATGATACCATACAAATAGGAGCTTTTAACTCTCTCCCAAAAATATAAAAATTATATGCAATTCGATTTCGCTTTTTTTTAAAACAGTCCGCCCAGAGAAATGCACAGTTAAACATGACCAACGTGACGTTATTACACAATAAATTCACCCAGTTACGCTTTTCCACATAACAAATCGCGCCAAGCTACTTCCAATCCTTACCAAATGGCCAATGACCGCTTCATGAAATAAAGCCAACCTGTGAAAGCAATGGGTGGAAGATTTAGAGTTAAATGAAATACTAAATTACACTTGAGATTTTTCTCTACGGGTGGGGAGTTTTAGACGGGGAGAAATTTACTCCAATAAACTGACACCCCAAAAGAGTTACCATCTTGTCCAGTGCTTACGATGAGCCCTATCATTCACATTAACATACTTTCCTCTTTTTGTAATAATTCATTATGTTTCACATCATCCCTTCCTTTGCTTAGAGACTATGAGCTATGCGACTGTGGTGAGTTTATATTACCCGGAAGCATTTTGGGGTGTAATGTCACTCATTCTGTCTTCCGCACCGGAAAAAAGATTCGAAGCGGAACAATCCACACCTTTCAAAGAAATCATGTAAAGTGGTAGGATGACGTGAGGAAGATACACATCCACTTCCAACAAAAATTACTCATTCCCACCAACCATCATCGCTAGCTGATTAATGATATTGCTGTAAAATGCTAAGCATCTATTCGTTTCTTTTTTATTTTTGTTTCGTTTTTCTTTTTCTTAGTAACTTACAAGACTTTTTACGACTGATTCCGATTTTTTTTTCTCACACCTGTTCCCTTGGGTGGCAACCGGGTGCAATGGTACAGTTACATTTGCAATCTGGCGCTTGACGCTCTTATGCAATCGGAAGGAGGGCACATTCTCCCGATAAGCACCTTCACCCAAGCCGATAAACATTCGGCAAACTGCTTAAACAATTCGAACAACTTTTTCTCTGTGCCAAAATCTCAAAAAACTTGCCACCATATTTTAATGTCAAAGATGACTGGTCAAAACGTATGTGAGACCAGAACTCGTACCTCTTTACCTTGCCGATCGATCGAATGAAACGGGACGGGTTTGGCGGGCGGGAAATTAGGGGAGGAAAAAGACAAGAATGAATAGCGCGTCTCGTCGATACGGTGAAGCCGGCCCGGGCAGTAGGCACCCGATTGTAAAACCATATACGGCAGCAGGTTCGCTCGGAGACCTGTGCCAGGTGACAAGAACGTGGGGCCTACTGCTGACTTCGTAACCCATATATCGAAACTACTTTCCAATTTCCCACTTCCCCGATGAATGGGCAAAAGCCCACATTAATGTGTGCTCGGAGGCTGGGAGCCCTATTTTTCGCTTCCAAAAACAAAACCACACACACACACACATTACCCTCCACGTCCACCGGCATCCGCTGGGCGCACTCAGGTATGGAGAGCCACGGCGGCAAATGGAATAGGTGCAATTGCATAATTGCACGGACAGATAATATTGACTTCACAGGAGAAGAGGAAACAATTCCAAGCAAGAAAAAAAATCTCACAAAATTCGTACGAACAGTATGTGCGAGAATCATTATTACACAATTGTTTGGAGAGCAAAACATCATAAAGTTACACACCAAAAATAAAGATCAGCTTTCAACTCTAATTGGGTGTTAAAATGATTTTTAACCAAAAATGTTTTCTACACTCCAAGCATTATAAACGAGTCCATTACAGTACGGGACCAGCACTGACATGTTCAGTTTTAACTGTCACCATTAATTTTAAACCATAAATGTGCACAATTTTATCAACGTTATGTTGCTAATTGAACGTAAAATTTTTGAAATTTTATTGAATTTACATAAGCAACTGGGTCCATTAGCAATCCAACAATGTGAGCATGTTAATGTTTTGTTTTAATGAAGCTGTAGTTAAAAATCAGTTCTTTTATTATTAAAAGAAACTGCTCCAAATGCATTTCTTCTTAACCTGATTGAAAGTAGAATTTTTCCCATTCTCCTTTGCGGTTCTTCAACAATCACTGGCAATAGCTTCTGAAGCAACTTTCGTTCGTGCGCATTTTGTTGCACTTTACTCAGTATGTCTGGGCGAAATATTTTAACCAGCTGACCCTGGAACATGTACACTGATTCTTTTGGTTTGGAAGATTGTTTTTTTTGCTCTGGTTTCCTTTCCTTTTCGCCGAGGACACACATGCTTCTCATCTCGATATGGAACGGATTCGCCCACGGGCTTGAGGATATGAACGAGAATGCTGTCACGGTTCCGAATCGAACGATGCATCCTTTCACTTCTGTCGAGAGCATAATTCGACAGTATCTGTGAAATTTTGGAATTTTTATACGTTTTTTGGTTTATTGCTGTTTTGCTGTCGAAGCGGCTTCGAATAGCCCTTGATTGCTCAAACAGGCGCAATCCCTCAACTGTCATTTCGTTAAACAGCATGGGACAGTTTGATTGGGCGGTATACACGGGAATTGTGCGGTTCCAGTAATAATTTGCAATAATTGGTACACTTATACTGATGAAACTAAATCATACGTACATGGGAAAATTTGAACACTGTTCTCATTGCTATCACTTTAAAAATGCTGGTAAAGATTTTGTGTAATCAATCTTGATTATGCAATAAGTGTATCAGGAACATGGTAACGATATAAAGAGCCTAATTTTAGCGAACATAATTTGTCAATTAAATAATAAATATTTCATGAGCTTAGAACATTTTGACAGGATATTAAATAAATTGCACAACATAAGCTGAATACTGTAGAAGTATAAGACATTGTTAATTGTTAATCAGTAGATTCCTTTGAGATAATAACATAATTTAATGTTTTGATCCAAAGCACACACTTCGTGGAAACTTTCCCCATCAGATAGTATGTGAAATTATTCGAAACATCGCGGATGCTTTTTTATCATCACAACTCAATCACAACTATTGCATAATGGAACGTCGCGCGATCGTACAAAACATGTCTTCTATTGCGCATTTTCCCAACGCTCAACATGCTTCGATCGATGTGGGTTTTGTTTGTATGTTAACATCATCTTCACTTGTCAATTTCTGCAAACAATTGGCTCCAACCAGACCTCGTGTGTCCGTGGGTAAAATCTAATCTAATTAGGCTAGCTTCTTCATTGTTGAAATCATTGCAAACCCCCGCGCAGTACACGAACACGGTGTGGAACAGAATGGAACGATAATCAAAAATATGTTAATACGTGATCATGCAGCCCATTTCCCATACGGACAATTTGCAAAATTTATCAGCACATTCTCCCTGCTACTTCGGTTCGGTGGCTGGTGGTGCTGCTGGTTTCGAAAGAAAATCGGCACACACACACACAAACGAGTGCTAACGCATACTCGTCACATCAGTCTTTATCTCGAGCAGTATCGATACCACTGAACAGGCTGAGCAAAACAAGCCGCCTAACCGGGCGCCAGCCAGGCCCGGTTTGCTAATGCAGTTCGTTCACATTATGCTGCGCTTATCAAAGGCAAACGAACGGTCAACATGGACGGGGTTTGCCAAGCACATACCCACGCCCAAGGCCGCACCGAAAGGAATTCATGTGCTAAAAGCGTATAATTTCGCACACAAACGAGCGGCATTTTAATAACTATCTTTCGCCAGCTAAAGGTGATGTACTTGGGGGGACTTGCGGGTTGGAACCAACCCTCGGAACTCTAAAGCGTAGCGTGCTAAAGGGTGAGATCTCACCCTTCCCAGCCTCACTCACCCCCGGGGTAGAGCTTGATCGTCAGGACGAAATGATTAACCGAGCGTTTGCAATATTGATTTTGATTTCCATCCATTTGCGTTGCTCTTATTATTCCAAGCTTCATTAGAAGCAATCTTAATCTGACGATCTGTTTATCGCGGCGTAAGATAAAAAAAACCTTCATATGTCACCAATCCGTACCGATGGAAGCTGTGCTGATCCGACGCTCATTAAGCCTTCTAATAAGTGGTGTGCACTGACACGAGCGGGCATCAAGCAAACCGTATGACACAATCAGCGTGCGATTCGTATCGTCACACAAGCAGCTGATAACGATTGTGCCGCCCATAACTTTCACCCTCATTTGCTTCGGTTCGCTCGTTCGGTGCGGTTTTGCTCATTTGCTCAATACGTTTAGTTACCAGTCCCCACCAGGGAAAGGGAATCTCCTTATCCACCCAGGCTTAGGCCTGGTCGCAATAGAACGAACTAATTAGAAGACCGTGCATGTTCGACATTGCATGAGATAGAGAAAAGAAACAAGGGTGAAAACATACCACACGAAACAAGCCACCCGAGCAGCAAAGCGCTGGACGAAATTGGCCCACTTTTTTCGCAATCTTTAACAACCGCCGAGCTTAAGCAGCGCGAACTGAAGAGAGATCTACCTCCGATCAATTCGTACTTTAGCGATGGATCTCATGCGTGTGTGATTAGTTTTAAACTCATCGGTACCAGGCCCAAAAGGTGACCCGAAATGGTTGTTTTACTAAAGCGTGGTCTACCTGGACGCGTCCTACTTAGTATCTTAGTACTTAGGTGCTTACTCCATTTTCCACAAATTACCTCATGCGGCAACTCATGAATGCAGCTTCACATAGAATTGAGCTCACAAAAAAAACAATAGGCCAAATAACCGAATTTTAAACTACACCCACCTTTCCATTTTCACCGGTGCAAAAACTGCTTAATTTTGCACACACATGCGATCGCTTGTGCTGCTGACGTTTTCCATTGCCGGTTGCTCCGACCGTTCTGACAAACCCCATTCGAAACCTGCATTAACTGATTATCTCGTGGCAGATATTTTCCCTTCCGAAACTATCGGTGAAACAGTGAGCTAATGATTGATAATTCAAATGAATTATTCGCAGCCAAAGGTACAATTATCGGTACGGCACGGAAGGGCGTGGAAGCTTTTGCTAACGTTCCATTTAGCGGTAAGGCAATGATGACGGTTTTGCAACACACAGGTGGAGAAAATGTCGTTACTTTAACATTGTTTAATCATGCAATCGTTTTTAGTTATGTACTGTGAGCAGTGATGTTCCCGTTCGGATATTTTCAATTTCGGGAGTCGATGGGTATTTTACCCAGTTAAAATGGTTTTTACCCCTGTTAAATTGGCTTTTAATTTCGAAATGGTGTTAAAAGATTCATATATTGTGTGAAAAACGGCTTTTTTGTTGTGTTGTACAAATTAAAAAGATTGTTTTGTTTGTGTGAAGCAAATTTTTTAAAGTTTTGAAATCAACAAATATTTTATTTCAAAGATTTTTAGTTAAAGGAATTCATGAGATTAATTGAAAACGTGAAAAATGAAATCTTCGTCGTTGCAAAGAAAAAATCATTATTAACATACCTACTACATATGTATAGCTTTAGTCAGCTAATCATATTCGGAGTCTGATAAGTTTATAATTTCATCACAGCCGGAATGATTGTCTATCACATTTTAGGAAATGATTTCCATACTTAAGTTATAATTGTATGACAAATAAGTCAGCTTCCCAGCTCAATCAGTGGTTAATCTGTTACCGTTTATATTTGCATCCATACAAATTTTCTAAATGATCTTTCCACTGCTGCTGATCTAGTTGGAGCAGAAAGGATTTTCTATCCTATTTGCTTATGCTTGGATTGAAGAGCATATGTTTTCCACCACATCAAAGGACTTACATATTGCGTCTGCAGCTTTCGATATAAAAGAACTATTGTACACATCCTTGCTAACTTGACACATGTCTAAATTCTCATTTTTACGGCCGTGTCATGAATGATCTCTGCCGCCTGTTTTTTGTTCTGATGTTTGTTGAATTGCCTGATCCGTTGGATCTAATTTTCCCGCTCGAAAATACCCAACAAACAAAAATCGGGAATGAAGGTATATAGTACCACCTGGTACATGGTACATACCAGACTGTGAGAGATGAATAAATTTGATATCCACATATTACCCTCGAGCCCGGCGGTTTATTTTTTTTTATTTAAAAATCTAAAAATTTGTTTTTTTTTTCGGAAAAAAACGATAAAACAGAACCTGCTTTCTCTTCCTCATATTTAACGACCTTTCAAAGGGCTATTGTACCTTACCGCTGAAGGTCAATGTTTTCGAATCGTATGACATATTTTAGCTAGGTTATGGATTTCTCCAAGTAAACTCTTTTGTTTATTATTATTGAAAGCAGTAAAAATTGTTTCTATTTTCAACGATATATTTATTCAAAAGCTTCTGCAACGCAATAACTTTCTATATTTTGAATTAAATTTTTTTAATCTGTTGGATTGGATCGAACCTATTTTGTCACAATACTAACTCTTGAAGCACAAAAATAAACTTTAAATTTTAAAAATAGAATATAACGCTGTTGCTTTTTATTTTACGATCAACATTTTTTTTCTCCTGTCGTGAGATGCTGTAAATTAACTTTTTTTTTATTGTATGTAATTTAGTAGAAGTATTTTTTTATTTCTTCAAGGTTTTTGTTTGACTAAAAAAAACTAATGTTTGATTAATGTTAAGCGCTGTATTAGGCTACCATGTTTGTAGAAAACCAATTTACATCTAATTGACTAATATTATTTCCAGAAAGACTTATCCGAATTGCCACCTTCTACTTAACTTGAAGGAATTTAAAATATGTTGTGAGTAAAAAAAACACCCGCACATCCACCAACGCTCTATCTACGGCAAAGGCAATCAAATCGATGCGTTCGCTTAACGTTTAGCTCCATTTCATACGCAACATTGTAGCACGGCCCGAGCGCAATCACTTTACGCTGTCATCAGCTCCATTTCTGCAACTGTTACAACCACATAGCAATAGCCGGCACTCTCCATTTGATAAGCGATAAATTATATTTTAACTGTTCAACCGTTTACGGCTGTCCGGACCGCCTGGGAGAGATTGCTTGCTTTGCTTCAACGACAGTTTAATCCCGCAGAAAAAAGGTAGCTTTCGCGTGCTTCCATCGTTTCGGTTCCCTGTCAGCTAAACCTTAGCAAGATTGTACAGAACTCAACTGCAAAGCCACTCGCCCTCCTTATAGCTGAGGGCACTAAACGTTCCAACACTGACTTTGCCATTGATAGAAAAAAGGTACAAATCATACTGAAATTGTCCTTAATTGATGACGGCATGCAATTTGCTACAATTACTGCTCTCATTTGTCTGTCGGTTGCTGTTTTTTCTATCTTCTCGAATCTAATAATCCCTTTTTGTAGGGAACCTCTATTTTCCATTTGCTTGTCATCGAGATTAGGCTAGACGCTTCCTTCAAAAAAACCTTGAGCCGTCTCGCATGTATTCGTTGAGTTCACACGCAAATACATTTCGCACACGCCGTGGCACGCAATTGCTGGGTTAGGATCACAAGACACAGTCACGCTTCTCTCGATAGTGTGCTATGAGTCACAAAGTTGTGTTTAATACGTCCTTTTTGAATCATAATGCACGAAGCAACGCTCTCAACGACTTGTTGGGAAAAGGTTTATAAAGGGATGATTCAACTAGTACGTAACGCGAATATTGTTAGTTTTTGACACCCTCCCTTGCTATCGTAACAAAACGTAACGCTGGAGGCAACCCTCTTTATAATTTACCTAGCAATTTGGCGTAACAATTTGAAATAAACATTTATAAAAAGTTTGTGGCCAGGTCTGTTAACAAAATACTTTACTTTGACAAGCGGCCAGTATCATCGTTCGAAATAAAAAGAGAACATCGTACTAGGGCTGGTGGCAGTGCTTAGTCGTATACGACTTCTTTTCAAAATTTTGTATGGGATTTGACAGATAAAGTTGGACGACGATTTTAGTCGTACGACCAAATCAAAATTTTTTGATTCCGTCGAATGACCGTGTACGATTTCTTCGTCAAGTTGAACTCGAACTGCATAGCCAACATATGTCCCAACCCAGTAACCCAGTCATGCAAATGCTCATATTTCTTTCGGTTCTTCGGGTCGCTAACTAAAGATGTGCAAAGTGAGTAAGAGTCATATAATGAGTTGAAACGTTGTAGTGAACGAGTTTCGTTCACTCATCATGAGGAGTTTTAGCGACTCTTTTAGTGACACTTACTCACTCATGAGTGTAAACATGTCGCCGAGGTGAGTTTAGTTGCAAAAAGAAGTAATTACGTGATTTGAAACGAAAATGTGCGAGTGAGTTGAAACAAAAATGAGTTGAAACGAAACGTTTGATGCACATGAGTTGAAGCGGAATACATGTGTACTAGCCAAATGAATATACTGCTCGCTCTGCCTAACTATCAAACCTGCATAAGCGAAGAAGCGGGCTAGTCTAATCGGAAAGGACATGAAGTGGGATACTATTAGGATATTTATTATCCTACTCAAAGGTGTATCATCCACTAGGCAAACTAAGAGGCCACGGGGGGGGGGGGGGGGGCGAAGCTAAAGGGGCCACGACATTTTTGGCCCCTTGTAGAAATCAATATGCATGTCCTTCCTCTCCCTTTTTGCAATCAGTTCACCCGTCGGTCAGTAGATTCATAATTTGACTTCCTCCGATCGGCCATAGTGGATCAATGCAAAATAAACCTCATTGATTTAAGTTTATTTGAGTATACAATGCGACTTAGTTTTTGGGGCGTCAATTACCATTCCGCTTAGAACCTACGAGAAACTTGATCCGCCATTGCTCCTAAGGCTAAAGCCTTAGATTTTTTTGGGAGATTTAGCAAAGTTTATAAATTGATGTATTTTAATGCGAACTTGTTGAAATAAGTTTCTTTTCACTCAAATAATGCTTTAAATTAAAAAAAGAATAAAAAATAATAAAAAAAATTTAAAAAAATCTATAAATTTTCAAATATTCTAAGGCTACACCTATTTACTCTTTTAGCAGCTCTACTCACCGCGGCTATATGCTTACACTCATGAGTGAGTAAACCGAACCTTAACTTATAAGTTTAGGCCTGATTTTTTATGAATCCGAAATGAGTCGTTAAACGAGGTGGCACCTAATAGCAACTCATTCACTCTGAATTGATTCACTAAAAAATGTTGCTATTCTCATCTCTATCGCTGACCGTTGTTTAATGGACTCCACCAAGGATATAATAAAAATTTAAAATTTTAAAAAAATTTTGACAGACCCAATAACATGTGCCTCGAGTGCCTTGTTGGGCCTACACACATTATTACAAAATGAGCGTTTTTTGTAAATGAGCGTATATATGAGGTGGCTGTTTTCTTGATGTGGAAGAATCGTTTCAGGAGGCTTTTACCGGACGATCTTGGGAAATTTACGAAAGGAAAATGTCGAACAATATTTTACTTTTTATCCTACTTACTAACGCTATCAATCATTTGTTCCACAGTTGGTATTTTTAACGCATTCGTTAAACATCCAAAATGTTAGAATTATATTATTTTAGGTTAACACAAATTTGAACCCTCCTATGTGTAACAAATCGTAACGCTGGGAGTAACCCGCGTCGTTCTTTTTAGTGTTACGTAATAGGTGAATGATCCCTAATATGTCAAACACCTCTTTCGACAATAAGTCATTAGAATTATATTAAACTTATATTCGGAAATGAACATTATACTACCGGAAGCAACAAACAAATAGTATAATGTTCCAAAAAAAACAACAACACATAACACGAATGTTTCAATTTGCAGTTGGCAGTTTCAGCATTGCCGCACAACATGGACGTAACATATGGACAGTTTTCCCATGGAAATCGCGCAGCTTAATTAACCGTACCGAGGGAATAAAAATTAAAAGCAAACATAAAAGACACACGTAACTCTAAGCACTTGGCCATGCCCACCGTTACTAAATCAATCCCAATGCACCCACGGACCGAAAATTGATACACATGACATGAAATATCACACCTGAGACATGGGGCCAGGATTTTTCTCATAACCTCCACCGGAGGTCACGCGAGGGAAAAACGTGTTCCGAATGCAGCGAGACGCAACTCAAAACAAGGAAAATATGTGTGCAAGTAGGCTGTTGATAAATGTATCAACGGCAACCTAATCGGACCAGATCGATCGGGGGGCCCGTTCGGTGTAGCATGTGTTCTGAAACCGATACCTCGATGCTGCCACTCCAGAAATGCAACGCTGCAACGCTTCCCGCTTCGGTGCTGCAAACTCTGGCCAAACGAAACGGTGCCCGAGATGCTGTGCGTTGCATGAGCTGGCCGGGCTTCGGTGCGTGTTGTTTTCTAGACGATGTATGTTGTAGGCATGTTATGCAAATATTTCGTATCGGCCTATTGCGAGCACTGCCACCATGCCCAAAACGTGCTGCTTTCGATTTCAACCGGCATGCGTATATTGCGCAGAGTTTGTGAGGCGCTTTTTCTATCCTGCCCTCTATCGGACTGGCACTGGTTTAGTACAAACTATAATCAGTTACACATTTCTATTGATTCGCCATTTCCTAGTTAATGTGGCTCTTATTAGCACTTCTCTTAAAGAAAGTTGAACGAAAACATAATTCGAAAAAAAATAAATTTATGTGCAAGTGTTATTGGAACAATTGAGATGAAAATATTAATTAAAAAATGCTCTTAAATTAAACTTCCTAAGAATTGTCAGAAGAAACTCGTCTTAAACCAATTTGGATATCATCCAACCAAGATCCTTCGGAAAAGGTTTACAATATCGCATTGCATTACGTTACGAATCGCATTAAGTTCGTTCCTGACCCTATAACACACTAGCACTTGCATGCTGCGTGCACTATCGTTTCGTGTCACCAGGATTTAAAATGGTCAGCCCGTATCGCGTTGCGTCACAACGATGCACTGTATGACCCCAATTGAAGCTGACATTAGAATCGAGTGCAAAGCGATCAGCTTGAGCCGCAATGTAGGAAATGCATTAACGACAGACCTCCTGGAAGCAGTGATTCGGCACGCACGTTCGTGCCGAGGCTGTTTTCATCGTGTGTCATACGTAATGCTTCGATTAGTTATTGATAGTAAAGCTTTATTTCATGAAGTACATAACGAACAATTAAAAAAAAATTATAAAAACGTTCAATTCTTAATCAAAAAGACAACATAAACTTTTAACACAAAATGGTCTTTTTGGACATTAAAAGCAGTCTTTGCGAAATCAAATGGGTTTGTAATCCTTGTCAATAATTTACCGAAAATGTTGGATGTACCTACAAGTAAGATTTCATTGATTTTGTTCTGTTTTGAGACTCTATTTGTGAAATTTTAGACATAATTTTTTCTCAAACGATTGTCCATTAGAAACTTTAACATGTCGTTTTTAAAATTCCTACAGGTAGTTAATGATTTTCAGTTCAATATAAAATCAGGCAAACTACCGACGCGTGTCTAGTCTCAAATTTTGGACGTATCCGTTAATGCTCGCATCAAACAAATTAAGTGAGCCCTTTACTCGAAGATGGTATGAGTTAGCGATAGCAATGCAAAATACCATCTGACCCTACCACGTTCCAACGGGATTTTCTGCGATAGCTGGTTAACTGAGCTAGTTGTATGAATAATAGAAATTAAAATCTCTTGATTTTGATAAAGAAAAGTGCGACTCCGATGGAAATGCCCTATTATGCAAATGATGTAATGTGAACTTTTAAATATGACACATGTATTTTAAAATTCGTGGCCAAGATATGTCAGGGACGTCAATTTTAGCAAAAAAAAACTAACTTTTAACAAAAAAACTGGAAACTAATTTGAATATCAAACAAAAGTATTCCATTAATACTTTATTTTAAACATCGTTAAAAAAATAAGTTGAGGTCTATACTAAACTGACATTCATTTCTAAAATGAATTCTAATTTTTATACAATTGGTAATACAAAAAAACATTGCTTTAGAAAACCGATGTTATATTAACCAAAACTCAATGTCCATAATTTTTCAACGTTAAATTGCACATTCTTGACTAAATATGGAAACATTGAAATTCGCTTATCCAGAACTACCAGAGACTCCCCCCGGTAAGACGTTGGAATGTCCTAAACCAATAAAAACACAAACGGCTTTGCTTCATCCACAAGGTGAGGCAAGTGTTTTACAAAATGCGAGTGAAATGGTACACAACCGGTGCGTTCCTCCAGCATGCCAAAGGAAAAGGCAGAAAAAAGCACTACACGATGAAATTGCAAGGGCATACGGTGTGTTGCGCGAAATGCATCATTGCACTCGACGTATGCGACCAACCAGCGCCGCATTCTTTCTCCTAACCCTTTGCCCAGTTTGGTCCCTCGCAGGGCCTTTTACCGGACCGCTCTCGTACCACCACAATTTGCCCGGGACAGCGAAAGAGAGTGAAATTGTATAATCAACCGTGAGCATATTTCGCCGTAGCGTTTTCTTCTCGCGATCAGATGCAATGCCGAGACGCGATCGCGAATCGCGGCCTACATCTTTGTCCCGCTCGTCCCAAGTCCAGCGTGCCGAATTCAACCGAACAACAATTCGTTTGCAGCCGCATTGAAAACGCAAAAGCCGGGGTGAGTTTGGATGTTGGCAAAACGGCAAAACTTACTGGAAAACCGATACCAATTCGTGCGTTACTGCCCGCATTCGGTCACACTCGTTGTCGCATGCGCCGGTGCACCAGAAATTATGCAATTCCCAGCACCCGGCGCCATGCTCGGAGCAACTTCACCATGATGCATTCTTCTGACCCCCTGTCTACCCTCATCTCTCTCCTTGTCCTCTCCTTCCCTGTCGGTATTCTGCCCTTTTCGGTGGGAAGCAGAGGAGGAAAGCACACAGAATCTGAGTAAATAAATTCATGCCTCCAACGCAACCCGTCAATAGTTACGCATCGTGCTGCTGTTTCGTTTGAATAGTTTCTCAAAATGCGGTTAATTAAGCCGAACGGGGCGAAATGGCCAGCGGGCGCTTGTGGGTGCGTTTGTTGCAGCAGCACGATCGATTGTTTCTTCTTCTACCGTTGCTGGTTGCATCTGCTGCAACTGTGAACTCCCAACAGGCGTTTCGAGCTGGAGCTTACTTTCTAATGATTTTATAGTGTTTTTTTGTTTTGTTTTTTGTTTTTGCTTCAGTTTGCTTACCCTGCTGCTTTGGGAGCTATAATAAAGCGCATAATGAAAGGGTTGCTGAATCTATTGATTGTAAATTAATTTCAGGTGTGCTGAGTATATTTTAATCGCTTAATGTATAAGGGTCTCTCCTCTCTTTGTTAATGATCGTTGAACATAACTTCATTAGAATATTTTGCAATAATTACATAGGATCAAGATTTTACGGTAGTTGCATTCCACTCAACCTTTCATGTACAGTACACGTATATATAAATTTAAAAAAAAAGTGCCGCTGCAGATAAGTGACTGTATAAGAGTCCATAAACAAGATGCACGTTTACTTAACCATCAGTCAGAGCGCGAATCAAAAGTTGTGGCTCAGCATGATAAAACTGAGCGAATCTTTAGCAGGAACTTGTTCTGTTCTGCTTGTTAGCTGGCTGAAAGTGAATATGTAAATACTTCACGGAGGCACATAACGCTAACCATTGATAAACTCTTTGATAACATTTTAATTAAAGGCTTTGATTTGTCTCCTAAATTAAATTTAATTTCATTCCATTGATAGTTTAAGCATACAAAGCCGCTTTACGTTACCTTGGAGCATAGGCTTCAACTTTCAAAAATGCCTTCAATCCGTACACGATCCTTGTACTGCATAAGGTAGAACAAATTCTTCCTCTAGAACGTCTCGAAAGGGGAGACACAGAATCGAGCTTATAGAATGCTGAAGCAGGAAAAGATGAAAAACAAAAAATATATAAATTACATCGACAATGAAAACCGGTGGTTTTTACCATGTTCAGTCAAAATGGCTCATGGCCAGGGCCAAGAACATTCGTCTATGCGACCGGTTCGGACGATTGTCAAGGATCGTAAAACCTTGGGAGATACTGGAGGTACTGTAACACGAGCGATTGGATCAAGCCCGATCAACCGGGAAAACTTATTCGAACAAGAATTGAATGGACACAACAGAACCCTTAAGAATGCACTGGGATACGTAAATTTAGCAGGAACAAACTTAAATAAAAAAGTAGTTTTTCAAGGTAAAGATCATTTCTGCCATTTCTGTCAGTGTTCCTCTTAACCTTTTGTGTGCATTTATCCTCGAAATGTTAAATATGTTGCATATGTTATGCAATATCTTATAACTTCCTGATAGAAAGGAACACCGGACGTAACCATTAAGGTTATTATTTAAGGGTAATTAAGTTACAAAAGCTAGAATTGCTATATTTATGTAATTATTCTGAAAATAATATAAAATGATGAAGGATTTCATTGAAAAGAATTAATTTGGAGTTTTACAACAGTAACAAATAGCAAAGATGTTTTCGATTTCCATAAAAGATTATTCAATTATTACGTAAAACTAATAAGGGGGAGTTACTACCAGTGTTACGGTTTTTTTAGAATAGGTAAAAGGGAGTCAAGGTCCAACACGTCGCGAAGGCATGACCAGGTCTCCAAACCGTTTCCAAGCAACTCGGTCTAGGGGTACAGTCGTTCATCCAAGGCTGTATCCGATATCCGACAGGTTCGACTCCACCTGTTCCAACCAACGAGCGCGCTCTGTTCCTCTACGTCTCTTTTCTCATGAGTCCGGCATCCTCATCACGTGTCCAGCATATCCTTTTACAACCGTCTGAATATCCGCAAAAACTGCCAAACAGTTCAACTAGGTTGTGGTTCATTCTCCTTCTCCACACGCCCTGCTAACACATACCGCTAAAGATAGTTCTTATCACCCGCTGTTCGAAAAAGGCAAGTGCTTTGGCGGCCTTCGTTAGCATAGTCCAGGACTCGTACGCGTAGAGGACTACCGGACGTATCAGTGTGCGATATATCGTGCATTTCGTGTTGTGCCGGAGTCTTCTGGATTGCAGGAGTTTGTGGAGATATGTACTTCTTAAATTCTTGATTTAAACGAGAATCTATCTCCACCACCGGGTCGTCCCAATGACATAACAGTTCTGGGAAAACCTTGAAACCTCGAGAAGTTACTCCATTAATTTCGACATTGAAACGAAGAGTCAACTAATAGTTTAGCTAAAGATCAAGAGAATACACTGGACGAAACAAGTATTTTTTCTTTAAGGTTTTGCTGAGAATAGGAACATGTTCTTATGAATATAAACAGGACTTGAACAGGAACTGAAACCAATGAGCCCAGTGGCGGATCTAACGGTAGGCGGTCGGTTAGGGAAAGTGATAGAGAATGTTGGTATCAGTAAAAAGGTTTGCACTCTCGGCAATAGTTCATCGCCACTCCTCTAAGAAATTCTCAAGCCAATGGCAGAATCGATAGTTGAATCATCGTTAACTTAACTTAACTTTAAAGTAAAAATATCTTAAGATAATTCCGTCATTTTCAAACCTGGGGTACTGGGGTACGAAGTAGGCCTTATCATCATCATTTCTAGTTAATGATTAATGAGCCTTAAAAACATCAATATTAATTAAATCAATTAATCAATTAATCTAAACGGATCTCTCTCTCTCTCTCTTCTTGGCTTTTAACGACCTTACAGGTCACGCCGACCATTTCTGCCTTACTAGACTTATTTTAACCACGTAGCCGGATAGTCAGTCCTCGCTACGGGGGGACGGTCCGGATGGGATTTGAACCCGGTCCGGCCGTGTGGACTGGCGCCGTTTATCACATGCACCATCGGGCCGCCCGCGGATCTATTAAATCAATTAATAATCGGATGAATCCTATCAGGAAATGTGAGCAAATCATGTGGATAAAAAAATCCAGAAATATTTTTAAAACACATGTGTAAAGATTGAACTAACACAGTTGCACGAACTAATTAGCTGTAGGTATTAGTATTAGTGTACTTTGTAATAATGTAATAATGTAATGATAGTTAATAAAATTAGTCTCTAAGTATCAGTCGAGCAGAACGGTCACTAAAGAAAGAATAAGCTGTTTCTTACACTGTAGACAGGATTACGGATAAAGCAGTAGCTAGCGATCGGAAGCGAAAGAATCGGAAAGGATCAATTGTAGTATAGCTGAACCCGAAATCATCTAGTTAAAGTGATGCGCGGATAGCGAGGTATTTTTTACGCTTAATGGAGTACGATTGCAAACTGGAACATAGAAGTGGTTCACAAATGAACCATGTGGACGCACTTAGTAGGGCACCAGTGGAAGAAAAAGCACAACATATGGAAGAAACCATGGCAGATCGCCTGATGGTGATAGAGTTTGGAAATAATGATTTTATAGTGAGCTTGCAAAGACAAGATGAAAATTTAGTTAAAATAATAGACACATTAAATAGGGAACCAAATTGCGATGAAGATAGACAGGTGCACCAAAATTATGTGTTAGAGAATCATCGGTTGTTCAGAATAATGGACGGACGGAAATGTTGGGTTATTCCAACGCGCGTAAGATGGAGAATATTGAAATCGTATCATGATGAAAAAGGTCATTTTGGAGTGGAGAAGGTATTATCAACGTTGAATGAAAAGTTCTGGTTCCCACGAATGAGAAGGTATGTAACGGAATATATAAAGGCTTGCCCACAATGTGCATATTACAAAGAAAAGGGTGGAAAACCTGAAGGGTTTTTGCATCCCATTCCGAAGACTCCGATTCCTTTCGGAACGATACACTTAGATCATTTGGGACCATTTCCAAAATCAGTAAAAGGATACGAGCACATTTTGGTAGCAATATGCGGATTCACGAAATTTGTCTTTATGAAGGCAACGCGAACGACGAAAACATAACCGGTAATAGAAATGATAGAAGAATTAGCTAGTGTGTTTGGATTACCTTCGCGGATAATATCGGATAGGGGGACAGCGTTCTCATCAGGAGCCTTTAGAACATTTTGTGAGGAATATGGGATTGAGAATGTACTGGTAGCAGTGGGAACGCCGAGGGCAAATGGACAGGTTGAAAGAAGCAATAGAACGATATTGTCAGCGTTGCGAACGATGGTGGAGGAAGAAGGTAGAAGGTGGGATGAAAAGGTAAAAATTGTACAAAATGCGATTAACACCATGCCAAATTCTACAACTAAGGTTGCACCGTGTAGGTTGGTGTTGACTTATAGACCTAGGGATATGCTAAAAAACATAATTATTTCGGCAATAGCATCAAATGATTCAGAATCATCAGTGCCAATAGAGGAGTTAAATGCGCGTGTAACAGAGAAAATTAAAAAAAGTCAAGAAAATCAAAAGAAGTATTATGATAAAAAGCGTAAAGAAGCGGATAACTACGAGGTAAATGATATGGTACTTGTAGTGAAGGATCAGTATACGCCAGGCGGAAGTCGGAAGTTAGAACCGAAATACAAAGGACCGTATATAGTTCGCGAAAAATTACCGAATGATAGATATAGGGTAGCCAGTGTACCAGGTACGACGACGCGTACATTTTCTACTGTATATTCAGCGGACCGGATGAAAAAGTGGGGCAATCTAGTGGAATTGGAAAGCCCAGAAGTTGAGGACAACTTGCAGAATGTGGTGTCCGACTGTTAAGATTGAACTAACACAGTTGCACGAACTAATTAGCTGTAGGTATTAGTATTAGTGTACTTTGTAATAATGTAATAATGTAATGATAGTTAATAAAATTAGTCTCTAAGTATCAGTCGAGCAGAACGGTCACTAAAGAAAGAATAAGCTGTTTCTTACACATGTAACAAAATGTTTTTCTTGGATACAACTTGGTACATTACAGTGATATTCTCTACATAAAATCATATACTAAATGGTAACAAACATCCAAAGAAAAAACCAACGAACAATAAGAAAAAGAAAACAAAAATTGCTTAAGCTTCCCAAAAACATTTGCAGAATGAACAACAAATCCTTCAAACGTAATCAATTTTGAATTTAATTACACAAAAATAAATCATTAAACATAGGATATGAAGTGAATGACCATTAGCATGAATGAATTGGCATAACGTGTTTGGTTAAAAACGTGATATGAACTATATTTAAAATTAGGAAAACCCTACACATATTTGTAAAACGAAAAAAAACTCAACGTGAAAAAAAGTCCCACCATAATTACGAAAAGCCGCTGACTAAATAGCTGCGGGTGTAAACGGGGCAGGACGATTGAAACAATAGCATACAGCAAAAACCTGCCAAGGAAAGCGACAGGGCTTCGAATTTCGCGCGTGAAATAACACGGCATAAATCTTGTCCACTCTAATTTATACGATAAAACCTATCGACGAGTGAAAATAAACTAATTTCGAATGGTAATCCTGTGCGCTCCGCATCGCCTTCAATCGCCGATCCTCGATACGTTCCGTTCCGATGGTTTCTTTCTACCGGATCGAATATTTATGACACTTCCACTGTACGGGCAAACCAGCCCAGTCCTCCGGTGTGCCTTCCAGGGCGGATATAGATTTTACGAAAGTTAAAACAAAAATCACCTGCCTCCATGATCACGCTACCACCACCGGAGCTTTGAGAGCAGTTGAATCGAGAGCAGTGTTCCTTGTTGTATCTTCAAAACCAAGAAAAAAAATAGAGACCCTGCCTCCTGTTAAACGGTGAGGGATGAAATCAAAACTTAACATTCCCGCCCAAACTCACACATCACGGCACACGGGAAACCAGGATCAAATCGAGCAGCCCATCTAAATTGAATCTCTTATCGGGCATTTTCTCACGCCACTTTGAACGTTCGTTTCTTCCCTTGTGCCACCTGTCGACAGCACCTGGGGGGCATGCCAGTTTGGAGCCGTATCAACCAAAACGGGAGACTAAACGCAACATGTCAAAAATAGAGTTGCAACTAATCCACCAGAAAACAAAACCGATCCATTCGAGATCATTTCGTGTGGACAGACAGCTCTAGACGCGACGCAGTGAAATGTGCAGCACATTTAAACGCGCCTGGTTTAAAGCTTTTCCTTTTCGTTCCGATACGCTGCTAGGCGCAACGGGCAACGGTTTTTATGTTTTTCTGTTTTAATTTTTGGCAACGTTTTATTGCTTTTTTTTGTTACAAAGATTATTATGTGATGCGGAATCCCAACAAGAAAAAGGAAAACGCATACTAGCCGGCAATTAACCAATCAAACGTCTCATATTGCACCCAAAAATGCTTCGGTTCCACCTGAAGCAGTGAAATGGGAAACAAAGAAAAATGGGTGATATTAAATGAATATAACCCGGGCACACGAAAGTGATTGACAATTGCCATCTGTCGATTTAAAAAAAATCAACCAAAAGAAGGACCCCACGGTCACTGTTGCATAATGCATTTGGCAACACGTGCATATAACAAAAAAAACCTCCGGCTGCAATCCGATGCGTTTACGTGCGGTTCAACCATTTCACGCTCATTTGTTTAGGTTTTGGGGACGAAAGTTTGCATCCCATTACACCCCTTGACAAACCGTCAGCATGATGAGCTTGACACATTCACTAATCCACTTTTTCCTGCCATAAAATTCAATCTTACGGAATCGCATAACACTTTCGATTTGCTAGCTTTTTTGAATGAGAACTAAAAACATATATTGCTGTTTCTTGCATTTCAGAGAGTTTGTGCCGCCAGTGCCATTCGCGTCTACTAGAAACTTATCTATGCCATCGGGCGTAAGGAAGAAAAACATACACTGGACACAGAGTTAAGTTCAGACGACGAACCCTCGAACACACCACACGAGGGTCGAACAAAAACTCCTTTGCGACTTGTTCCTGCTGAATCTGGGCAAACTTCGTTTTTGGCTACGGCACAGTGACCTTTTGCGGGCAACGGTACCATTTTAAAATTGGCAAACGGATCGGTTCGCGAATGTTTTGCATTTTGTATGCATTTTGTATTACAAAATTGGTGCTACTGTGACATTGGTTTGCTATTAATACAAACAAAAAATATTTATATCCAGTTCGAGTTTTGTGCATATTTCTCATACCAATGTGAGCATAAAATGCTGTTTGGTAAAAATAACAGTAAAGTTGATTCAACTCTTTGATTTGTCAGACAAAGCAATTTTCTATTGATTAAAACTGTTAGTGCAAGTTTAATAAAGGTTAATGACGACAGCGTTTTGGCTTACTGTCAAAGGGCTGAAGTACAATTTTTAGAGGGTATTTCCTCCTTGCATTTTGCTTTATCACGGACATATTCGCTTGTGTTAATGTAAGTTATCACTATTAAAATTTTCTCATTTTGTTTATGTTCACTTTCCTATTTATTTCGATTTTTTCCCTTATTTGTAATCTATTCCTTCTTTTGTATGAGTACTGTAAGTCCATTAATCTTCAATAACAAACTAAAAGCAGCACCAACAAAAAAATCTCATCCACCGATCTTTCAGCACCGTGGGAAACTGTAACTTCTTCGAAAATGTCGCCAAAATTAAACACTTAAAAAAAATCGCTTTATTCTTCCCCCTAAGAATAAAATCCGCAACGGGCAGTTTGTTTGTTTTCTTGCTTTCGCATCACTCCCATCACTCCCAACACGACAGATTTAAAAAGCAAAAGGTGGGAGACGGCTGTCCTTGCTCCGTTCAAGAAATGTGGTCAAATCAATCAAACATAGTTCCGTTTTGCGAAAACATTTCTGCTTCCCCCCGTTTTTTTTGTTCGTAAAAGAGCTTCGCGTAGCAATGTCAACCGTTAACGGATTGGGGTTTTATGGAGCACCGAACAACCATTTCGATGACACTCTAAACTCACTCTAATGGTCACCAGTATCAGCCCGTTGCTCGTGGCTTCCGTTGTGCTTTTTGTCGCAGTTGAAACCTTGAATCGCGCCAAAGGCCACATAAATCATCGCTGCGTAGTGTTTCGCGCAGTTGCAGATGCGATAAAGGTGCGACCTTTAATTGATGCGAATCCAATGTTCGGTCGATGGTGCGAAAAAAAACAAAACAAAACAGGACGCACGATAGAACTTTGTATTCCGGTGTGGTAAAGGTAAGGAAGATTAATCAAATAGTGAAAATGGTTTAGAATGTTAAATTTGGACAAATGGAAATGAATCCGAGTATTGATGTTTAACATCGGATAGCTGATAGGGCTCGGTATTCATAAAAATGTCATTTAGTTTTTTTTTATTTTAAATTATGACTTAAAATTATATACTTAAAATTATAACTGTCATTTAGTATTTTTTGTTGTTTTAAATTATAACTTTTGTTCAAGGCAAATTTTTATCAAGTACAGCTTGTAAAACATTAAATTTAATTACTACACTTTTTTAATATGACCACAGTACATGTGCGCTTCCATGGAAAATACTTCTTATCGAGAGGTTCTCATGAATTCCCATTTCTCTGACATTCATGATCGCAAGTGTTGAACACCTGCCTTTCTTAATGCTTCAGATCTAGTAAATGATTGAAATCGAGCTATCAGATAATGTAATCACCGTTTCATCTTTATAGTATCATGTAGTAAAGTGACAATATGTCATTAATCATCCTATTTCTTGTTTCTTTTGTTTGTCTGCAAAGTATTAAAATGTGTTAAATATCACCAATAAACCAGCGTTCCCGAGAAACAGGTGATTTATAATTTGATATTTGATTACCATTTAATTTGACAGCGTAATATGAGTTTTAGCATTCGATCTTGTCCGTAAGATAAATTAAAAGACTTTAAGCGAGCTTTCCTGAGTCGCCCAAAGATCAAGTACTTCCGTTTAATTAGATCCATTACTAGCGGGCAAAAGGTCCTACAACTTTTAGTGTTTTATTTATGGTACAATGTCCGATAGAAGCCCACTGCACGAACAGTTAATGCCAGCAGACGTACTACAGAGACGATAAACGACACCTTCTTTGGTGGACACGAACCAAGATCATCCGGGTGTAGTTATGCTGCCAACCGCACCGACCTCTCATTTCACCTTGAGGGTAGAGAATATGTCAACGGAAAAGTCGCCTAGCTTTAGACTCAACTAGTGGCATCTTCTTAACACCCGCCGTAAAGGCTAACTTTGCGGCTAGTGGATGCCATTTGATGTGGGTGTATATTTAAAGCTACCGTTAAGGTAGTCCTCTT
This sequence comes from Anopheles funestus, assembly GCF_943734845.2. Taxonomy (NCBI): domain Eukaryota; kingdom Metazoa; phylum Arthropoda; class Insecta; order Diptera; family Culicidae; genus Anopheles; species Anopheles funestus. The sequence continues at coordinate 65,071,720 of NC_064598.1, forward strand.
TTAAGCACGAAAGGGCAGCATCAGACAAATGCTTGTTTTGATTTTTTGTAGCTGTTTTTTTTTTGTTTCCTACAATTTAAATGATCAATGAACGAGTCTCGGTGAAAGGATTTTCTCAAACGTTATTCTCAAATTTTCGATCGAAACAACATATTTTTGAATCTCTAAGAAGGGTTTGATATTTAATAGTTTCATTTGATAAATCTACGTTCTTTTTCCTTTATCTGTTTTTACTTTTATAGCTATGTAAAAAGTACGTTATATTTAACCCATTTGTGACCATAATTGTAATTTGTTCTCAATAAAATTGCATAGTCAAACAACAATTAAAACATTCCTTTGGGTTCTCAGAGGTTTTTTTCCATTCTCTTCCCAGCCGGTAGAGCTCGTGCTCGACCGTTTTAATAATTGTAGCACAACATCCAAGAACCAATGCAAAGGGTGGAATTTGCAAAACAATTCCACGTAACCTTGTGTTCTGCCCGTGAGGATTTTTATTTCGATTCGCTCCACCCTCCAACCTGAAGTATTCCGAATTTTTCATACCCCAAATTATCGACCACCCGACCGTTCGAACGGTAGAGGGTTCACTTTTCCGGCCCCAAAAAAGGTTGCTTCTCTTCGATACTAAAGGCAACATCGCGTGTGCGGTACACGCTCCGTTAAAATAAAAGTCGAAGATTTTTTGAAGATTTTTGGTCGAACGGTTCGGTACGTGAGACTGTCGCCCCGAGGCTATCCGGGTACGCGCTAAAACCTTAAGACAAACAGATACAATGCAGTGGGTACAACCCAGTGCTCTACTACACCAAATCCAGCCAACTTTCATTGCGAACGGTGCGGCATGGAAGGAGCGAGAAGGGTGTGACTGACGGCAAATGAAAGTGAAACGAGACCAAAACAAAATCAGAACAGCGTAATTTATGCTCTCCATTGCCTTGATCGAGGCTGGGAAAATATATTATTCGAAGGTTTGGGTGAAGTTGACGCGAAGACATTGAGCGCTACCGGCATACGAAAGGAATTTCGGCATAAGCACCGGTAGGAGAATTGTGCTTAATTATTCTCACAAGTGATGCATTATGCAATCAATTTATAACAAAAAAAAACATGTCTATCAAGGATCAGTAGTGGTAAAAAGATTTTCTCCTAGCGTAACACGAATCTAAATCTGTGTATGACTAATTTAATTAATCCTTTATTTTAATTATTTAAGTGATTAAAAATTAATATAGTAAAGCCATATCTGATTTAAATAACAATCCCCAGCGCACTAGCAAAATGGCTATCGATCGTCAACGAAGAAAATAATTTTTAAAAAACGTTACTATTACGATGAACGTTCACAAGTTTATAAATACTTTAAAGATAAATTCTGCCTCTATCTCGAGACTCTACATAAAGTCTAACAGACTGTTTCATCCGAATCGCATCTCATGAAATACTTAATCAAATTAAGCTTACTAGCATGCCGTTTAAGAACGCCAAGCGAAGTAGAAACAGCTCCTCGTTATTTTACTATTTTAGGTAAATAATTTTTACGGGTAAATCGTTTGATTAAATCGGTAGAACATTGCTTCACGGTGCGTTTAAATTAATATTTCAGAGCCTGAAACTTGCAGCAATGTTGCGTTTTAAAAATTTATAGAAATTATAGAATTACTTTACCTTAGTCAGTACCTTACTAATCTAGTACATCTGTAATTATTTCTTACATGTGGTTAGGATGTTCGGTGTCTTTCGCTAATTCTTTTTCGTCTTTTTCTTCTTAATATGCGAGATGTCTGCGACCTCCTACGATCAGTGGAAACTCTATTTCACTGTCCATATTCAGAGGCTTACCTATCTTTAAGTTTGCCTTTCGACTTCTGAAAGTCATATTGGCATTTGGTTATTGGTTTAATTTATGATTATTTGTGCTTTTGGTGGTTTTTAGGATCCTAGCTTATGTCCGCTTACGAAGTTCATGATTTATCTAATTATTTTTCCGTCGCCATCCCTCAAATGTATTTTGCGGTTCTCTAAGGACATCCCTAATGGTAGATGCTTTTTGCATAAAAAGATCATGTGTCTGGCGGTCTCGGGCATTTCACATGTGTTGCAATTTGGTTCATCTGCGATTCCCATTTTATATAGCCAATATTTGGCCAGGTCGTGTCCAGCTAAAACTCTATTAATTTTGCGTATTTCGGTGGCCGTTATGTAAAGGTCTCCATACCAAGCTTAAAATTGGGTCGTAACTCTTCAAATTGTTTGTCCTTTTCTGCGCGTATGTCCTGGTAGAACTTTGTTGTGTCCTCTATCATTCTAGTTATACTTAGGATTATGTCATTTAGCAAATTCAAACTAAATTTAATAAACTGATTTAAAATAAATTATGCAAGGCTACATTTCCACATGTTGTGGAGCCTATTATTTTGTCAGAAAGCATCATTTTCACATTCGTTATATTGTTTCTAATATTTGCTAAATCATGTGTATAGAATAAGAAATAAATTCATTTTATAAACATTCTGAACATTTGCCTAATGAAGATCACTTACATCAAGGTTATCATTTAGCTATGCCAGTGTAAGCGAGAACAAAATTTTCAACTTAAACACAAACATGGGCATACATTCAAATCTCATCTTATTAATTATCGACTTATCTGGCGAATGAGGGGGATTTCCAAATGTTTATAATTTTTCTCGACCAGTTCATGGCACTCACTCTCGCGCCAAGCGTTCCTTACCTAAACCACCCAACCGATGCAACACATGCGGCAATGCAGCAATCTCACCGTCATTAGATCGATGAAAATCATTTAATTAAAATGCAATTTTGCGATTTTCTTACCAGCTACTAGCTTGTTCTAAATAAGCCCACGAAGATAGGCGCGTATGGGGCGACCGAGTGGTTTCAATTAGTGGCAGAATTTTGTTTTATGTTTTGTTGCTTCCGTTCTATAACTTTCATGCAGGCTGATTGAGGTGCATGATCAGTCGCTGTCAACCGAGAACAAGCTCCTCGGCGATACAGCTTGTCTTGCTGACTTCCCCGAAGGTCTGCCGGTTGTTGGCCCTCTTAGCATGCGTACCGCACTACGCTGAAAACCGTCTCAAAAGCTCGTTCGTGATCCACGAACTGGTTCGATTTCAGCGTACATTAGAATGACACCACCTGTTTGGACACGTGGATATTTGATGGGCGCGCGTAACTGGACACGAAAAGTGGTCAATACACTTTCGTATTGCCATAAACGTTGAAAAAAAACACCATCCGTTAAACCATAAATGGAGGCTTCTGGTGATGAAATGTGAGCGTAAACAAATTCACTAAATTGGTATGCGATTCGTGTTCCTCGGAACAATACTAGAGTTAACTGCGAACAGTGTGTAACTATTCGCAGAATGGCAGAATATGACGACCCTGACCGGCGATAGTTTTTATTTTCTGTACACGAGAAAAGTCATCCGATCGTCACGCAGATCTTTGCCCGCGAAACCACACCATTGAAGTCCTCGACAGTCCGCATGTCCGCATGGTACTGCGATTAGGTGACAGTAGGCGACAGAATGGACAATTGCTGCGTGTCGAAGTTGCGAATAACTGGGTCAAGCCGCGATGATACAGCTGACCTATTCCTTCCGAACTACCAAAAAACCAGCACCACAAACTAGGGCATCAAAGAGTGGACTTACAATTCGGTGCTCCTGTTACCTCCAAGCTGTTCAGTTCAAATTGGTCGCGTGGTTTCATGCCCAAACCTTTTTTTTTTTATTCATAAAGAACGGCCTGGCCGTATTGCTTCATGCCCGAACCTGTCCTAGGCTAAAACGGATGAAGAATTCGTCTTTGTGCGGACATAATGAAGATACTACGTGACTGATGTGGTTGATCCTTTCAGCAAACCGTACACTCAAGCTGCCACTTTTTCACTCAGCTACCAATCATTCATGTCCGATCATTGCAAGCTGCTTAAGCTGCAATGACATTTTGGTGGCCAAAGGTACCTGCCCAGTGTAACGTGCGTCTGGAGGCAAGACGGTTAATCGCTGATGGTTAGGGTAACTGCTGACATGGTACCGGTGTTCGTTGACAGGGTTCCACCAGAAAGTGTCCCCCCGAGTGTACTGCACGCATGACCCTGTACGGTGCGAATGCATGTCGCGACGGAAGCTGTGGTAATTAGCAGTACCAACTGTGGCCGGCCTCACGAACACATGAACGATGTCTGAGCACGCGACCAAGCATCCACCGACAGCAAGACATGACGAACATGATGGTGAAAATGTGATGAAACTAACTGCAAGCTAGTGAAAAGTAATGGTCGATGTTAAGTACAGAAGTTACTTTCATTGTGGGATCGCATCGAAACTTTCAAAGGTCCACCGTTTGATTACCATGCCAAATAACTTATGCTGTCTAACGTTATTCTTAACCGAGGTCACACAAAAGGAAAACAAGCAATAGTTAAGAACCATTTAGTTCTGGTCATTTGTACTATGTTAGTTTTGTTTAACGTACTTTCCTTCTCTTCAAAACGTGATCAATGTTTTCTCAAGGGTTAATAGCGTAACGGCTTCAACGTAACGTGCGGTAACGCTTCTAACTCAATTGACAAACGATCTGCATGCACAGTGGGATGTCAATCGTAATATAATGGTCCATAAGATTCATATTTTCTTCTGGTTAGAAATCATCAAACAAATTCATACTTAATATACAATAAAAAACAACACGTACATATATTTTACAAAATTGTATTTTACATACTAAAATATTATCAAATGACACCAAGCACACATTTCGGTTTTCGTTTAGTTTCTTCGAAATTGTGATTCAACAATATTTTTTTAATACGTTACAACAAATAACACTTTTTAAAATAAAAACATTATGACAGTTTTTAAGAATTTAAAAATAATTTAAAAACTTTAAGTAGGGTTTGAAATGTCATTCGAATTTCGTACACGATCGATTCACGCAGACCTCGACCAGTGTGCTTACTTCCAACCGTTGCCTTGGATTCGAAGCGTACAAACAAACAATAACAACAAAAAGAGACGCGAAAATTTCGGTAGTACGGTGTGCTTGCATCAAAAGTCGTATAGTTCAGTTCAGTTTTTAAAAAGAAATCTTTCCCCGTACGAAAAATGATAAGTCGGGCATGTGAAAAGAGTGCCGGCAACCATAAATGTGTATCGCAATGTAATCGTGCTTTCGTACATAAAGAGAACATTTCACGTACCGCCACGACGCCATGTCGGCCAACGACCTCAACCTGTAAAAACCGGAAAATAGCTTAATGCCCTGTACATTGAAGTAATATGTACCATTCGAAGGATCTTTCACTTTCCCAGCTTTTTGGTTGATATATTAAATCTAACAAAGTACTATTCGATCATTGCACTCAAACAATCGATCTTTCGTGATAAAGCAACAATGGATGATTTTGATTCCGCAACGTATTCCATTGAATCGGAACCAGAGCAAAAACGAGTATCCCTTGATGATGTTATCTTGCCAACCGTACGACGCAGTGCAATACAGATTGTTTCCCTGTCACCTCGCCGCCAATCGAAGCGTCCTGTACCTTTGACTACTGTCGGTGCCGACAACAGCACGATGCAAGTAACGAAGCTAGTACTGAAGACGCCACCGGGCAGCCCAAAACGCCAACCTAAAACACCCGGCATAATAATAAAATCGATACAAACGCTCGCTGGGCCGGGTTTGACCGGGGCTGGTAATCTTGAGCGTGAAAGCGTGGTGGCGAAAACGAACAACGTTTTAACGGAAAAACGAAACATGCCCATACTAGCATCAGAAGATCCGGCCTCTTATCGCATCATACCGATACTCTCTCCTCAGAATAAAGATGTCAAAAAAGAGTTCGAAGTGCGACGAAGTGAACGTGAGCGTGCAACGAATGATTTTCAAGACTTCCTGCGTGAAAGCTTTAAGGAAAACAAAACTCCCCCCTCTACACCACCCCCTCTGTCATCTGTTCCTGCTTCCTCGTCAGCAATTGAAATCATCCGTAGCTCTGACAAGGGATCTTCAGACGCAGACAGTACATCTGTAATCAGCGTAAATCAACTCAAAAGTACCGGCAAGACTGGTATTCAAATGGCAACGAAAGAAGAAATAATAACAATCAAAACTCAGCCTGCTATTCCAGACGCTCAATTAATGCTTGCAACGCAGCAGGCCGCAGCAGATCAGTATACGCTGCTAATACAAACACAAAAACCACCAGAGACTATTCGACCGTCCAACGAAATGTTCACAACGGAAAGTATTAAACCGTCTCAAGGTGAGACAACAACACGTAGTAGTATTATTATGCATCCACCTCAAGTTCTGAATCAAGAATCTCAAATTGCTGTCGAATTAGCAAAACCACCAGTAAGTAATGCTACGCGCGCCAAACCATCCTCTAAACATGTTTCTGGTAGTGCAAAAACTGGCGTAGTTGAAGAAGCCAAGAAAAAGGAGAAATCTTACGATCCTGCAAAAGCGCGCGAATTTATGAAAGAGCAACAAGCGAAACGACGTTTGGAGAAAAAGGAACCTCCTATTGGGACAGATGGCAGTTCCGTTGAAAAGGATCTTATCAAGCAGCGGCTGGAAACTCTACGCCAAAGCTCGCAAAAGTTGGTGACGAAAAATTTACAAAAAGCCCGCCAACGTTCAGTGTCTTGTGCACCGAAAGAAGCGCCCAACATGAACAGAAAAATCCCAACGGGTAAAATCAAAGGTCCAGCTTCCGCCCAATGCAATGATCGTACATCATCAAATCGACCGTCGATGGGATTACGCAAATTTGCCTCCACACCAACATTGCGATTGATAAAGAAACAAAAGGACCCGCCAGAATTAAAGCCTGCAAACGCACCAAAACCCACAGAAATTGCACTGCCAGCGAAAGAATCTTCACCAACCGTTTCTAAGCCATCGTCAGCTGGTAGTCGAGGTAGTGATGCGCGAATAGGTAAAGACTCTTCTACCGGTAGATCGGCCAATCCATCCAGCGCCAGTTCGGTGAGTAAAGCAAGTCTTAAAATTGGCATTCTGCGCAAACCGGACAATTTGACGTTGGACGATATTGCTCAACCAAGTCCACTGAAGGAATCGCAAGCTGCTTCAATACCACCAACCACCAAACCAAAGGTAAACGCCCAGCTAATAGTGATCAACGCCGACCAAGACATTACAGAACCCGCCAAGGAAGCAGAAAAAGAATTGAAACTCCAAGTGCCAGATGTAATGCTTGTGCCGACAACTGCCAGTACACTGCCTGTAAAACAACAACACGAAAGCCTTGTGGCCCCTGTGAAGGATGAAGAGCATTCTACACCAGTGATACCTCAATCACTGCCGATCAAGAACATTCCACCTTGGCTAAAACAATCCCTACGTCAGCCTGATCCGTATCCATTTATATTGGCAGTGAGGAAGAAGCTTGAAGCGGTTCAGAATGTCCGAGAGGAGAACAAACCCACCAACAATCAAGAACAAAAGATAATGCCACAAATGCCCAGCTCACGATATAGTTCTTACATGAACGAAATCGAAAGTGTGCCCTTCATCCGGAAGAAACCAACTACTGATGGTCAGCATGCTGAAGTAAATGTTCTAAACAAACGTCAATTCAGTACGGGTCATGATGAAGGATCATCGATTGTTACTAGGATATCACCATATTCTTCACCGAATACTACGTCCGAGATTAGTTCCATCAAATCCGACATAGCTCTGCCACTGCCTCCTCTGCTCAGCAGTACCAAAATCGAGATACCGCACGAACCTTATTGCCCCACTAAAACTGGTGGTCCGATTAGTCCGCTATCGGTGGATAAAGTTTCCCAAATGAAAGTCACTACACCGGGAAACAATACCATCAGGTCACCAAACCACAACGTCGATCTAAAGCCAGTGGAAATCAGAAGAAACGAAAAGACTAGACCCTCAAGTCCACCGCATTCTCATGGCATCGTTCAACAATCGCTTAATATGTCTAACATGGATCGATCACAGAAAGAGTTAGAATATCAACGTTTATTGGAGTCATTTAATCGAAGCTTGACACACGTGATCGAAGTCAACCAACAGCTCTACTCGGCATTAAAGAATGTTCCAACGGCGGCAGTAAATCCACCATTCCCGCAGGATGTGCTACGAATACGCGACGAAATGACGCAAACTTCCCTAGCGTTACCACGCATTCCAAAGGTCTCCGTTGCGGAAAAGGTTGATTCTGCCCCGCAAAGTACTAAAGTTTCTGAAGCTACCACAACTACTGCTTCAAACTATAGCGACGACTTTGAGCATCAAAGTCAAACAGAAGCACCACCACCACCACCGGAACAAACACCTAACGATACAGTAGCCTCATCCTCCGCATCATCGACGACAACCTCATCGTCGGGTAGTTCATCATCATCATCTTCTGCAAACAGCAGCGCGAGAAGCGACACTGGCGATAGTAATACGAAAAGCTCACAGTCCCACACAACTTCATCATCCTTCAATAACGATCGCGTAGCGTCACCCCGAGGCGTACAAAATCGCCCAGAAACTAATGCCACCGACGATGAACGAAAAGCAACTAGCAACACTACAACTGCGCATTCTAGTGACTTCGATTCTCGATCATTCAGCCTTTCGGATAGCCATAATAACACGACGAACAATCATCCACCGATGCCGGAAGAATATTTACCATCGTTCGAGGAGAGCTTACGTAGGAAACAATTACCGCTTGATATACATGAATTCGACGGACAAAGGAAGAGCAACCAAATAGAACGCAATATTGAGCCCAAGGAAGTCTCACAAGAGAGCAGCATAAGCGAGGAAATACAGCATAGCCAGGGCGAGGAAATCTCCTTTAGTTTTAAACATGGGGAACATGCAAACGATCTGAAAGTGAACTCTGTGCCATTGATTACGAGTTCTTCGGATGAAAGTATTATGAAGAACGACTCGCAGACAAAAACGAACAAGGATACGCTGGTTTACATGGAGAATGCTGATGCCACTATCAACAGCGATCTTCTCACTGCCATGTTCAATAGAACTGACTTAGAAGTGTCGATCCTTTCTACTACCGTTTCGGAAACAAACCTTAGCTATTCTTCGATTGGTATGGTAAGTACTCAGCTCTTCGTGTAATAATACTTAGGAAATAATTTTAATATCTTTCTCTGTAGTTTGATCAACTAATTCAATCCGAACGCAGCAAAGAGAACCATCTGGTATCGCGTGTACATGCGAAACAGAAGGCCTTACTTAATCGCGCCAAAGGACAACTAGCATGGCTGGAATTGCAGAAGCAGCGCTATCGTGAAAAAGGTATGACGGATCAAATAACGGCCGTTAAAAAGAAACAACGTGCGATATTGTTACGGCTCCAAAAGGATCGATCGGAGTTAAATCGGTAAGTGGAAGATAAGTTCTTTTCATTTGTATTGCTATGACTTTAACTGTCTGCTATTTGCGTTCTTCTAGGGCATTAAAATCGTCCACAGAATCGTCGCGTACCATGACGGCTAATGATCCTGTGTTGTCATCGAAAATGGTCGATAACAGACTTAACTCGTATTGTTCATCGCCGGTAGCCAATCACTCCGGTTCGCTTACATTGCGCAAATCATCCTCTAATATACGTATTACCCGCCAGCAACACTCCCGTACACCGGAAAGTCCAAATCGAAGATTAGCGGGTACGACGACAACAACTACAAGCAATTCTATACAAATAGCTGTACGTGGCAGGGAACTGGAACCAAACGATCGTTTGGAGGAGTAAGTATTGTATAAGCCAAGCTGTATTTTTGAGAAAACATGTACTTAACAAGTGGTTCTCTTTTCCAGCATTTTATTGAGAAGAGAAGAAGAATTAAGAAAACGAAAGGAACATGTACAGCGTTTGCTCGAATGGCATCGTAAGCTGGAGCGCGAAGAAGAAGAACTGATTGCAGTAGAGGATCGATTACTAGCTTACAATACTCGCAAGTTGGATACTGCTAATACTTCGTGCCAGGAGATAACCATTGAAGAACGAGTACATAGAATTGAGAAGAGTTTAAGAACTTTACAGAGTATTCCACCTACTGTTGTTCGAAAAGTAGATGATGGTATATCCATAACTCAAGAACACGAAGGACGTTCTTCCAGTGCGAATGTTAAAGAATCGGAATCAGAAGAAGAAATCGTATTAACCGGAGGAAGCAAATTAAACAAATTTTGGTTCCGATTAACTGGCATCGAAGAACAGCGGTACGAACCGGGACGAAACTATCCAATAACACGACTGCATATGGAAACACTATTCGAAGATGCGAAAAAATGTGTGCTGAAACGTTTCCAAGGAAATGATGGTCATCTGAAGGAAGCGCTTCTAGAACAGTCGATCAAAATCATTCCTCGCAAAGAAGTCGAAACGGATGCGAATACAACGGAAAGTGTGGAAGACACTGCGTCCTTGCAAAGCACGGCTATTGGAGAAGTGACGGTACGTACTGCCGCGCAATTGGCAGAGAAAGAGGTTACAGAAAACGAAACACCAAATGATACAGTAACGATAATAACGGATGAAACAACGAACACGGAACAAACGGAGACTGTTGATCAAGAGGAACCCGATGCGATGTCAGGTGAATTGCCTCCGATGGAAGAGGTGGACGACAAATGTTTGCTTTCTTCAACTGTTAATGCATGGTCACCGGGTAGTAGAAAAAGCATCGAATCAGTTGAATTTCACACGCTGGAAGAGACACCAACGCAGTATCAATCGATCATAGGGAACGAACCGGATGCCACGATGGAAGAAGAACCGGTGAAAAGCGAGAGCTATTCTATAACGTTCGAGGATCAATCTGTTGGTGACGTTGAGGCTGGTGAAGAAAGTCAACAATTGATCGAAGACATGTCCCTGCCACCACTGCTGCTCAACAATACATCACTTAAAATAGATCCGGAAGATTCTGCATCAACCAGCAGCTGTGAAAGTAGCGCTACGGTTGAATTGTCCGTTCCTCTAGCGACGGAGGAGAAAATACTAGAAGATATACCTACCCAGGATGGAAACGATTTAGATACGATCAGCAGCGATACAAGCATTTCAATCGCACAATCCTTGGATGAATCAAGCGATAGTAGTTCCGTTTCCAACGTCACGACTCCAACAACCGTTACACCCACGATGTCAATAGAAACTAACGACAACAAAAATGTTTCAAATACACACAAAATCCAAGGTGACGATAGAGAAGATGTCATGAAAATTATATCTCCTACGAAGAGTACATTGATTACTTTGGAAACATCGGAAAGTTCTTACGAGGAAGAGATATTTCACACAAAATCCTCCAGTGCTTCTGGGTCTGCGCATGGTACTACTTCCGAGTTAGCAAAGAGACTAGCTACACTGCACGATGAGTTGGAAGAGCTGAGTGAAACACTCGAAAGAACACCTTTGATGAAGTCCCCTGTAACAGTAGCTTCATTTGCAACCAAATCGGACCATTTTGAGGATCAAAACAGCTCAGAAGAAACTATCACGTTTGAGTACGATGAAGATGGAGATGGAATTGGTTCGCCCTCGGGTGATCTTACGAAGGACGTAGATGGTAAACCGACGAACGAGGCAGCAGTGAACCAAACCTCTCCAAAAATAGAAGTTAAGCTACGGTCAAAAGGAATGGGCAACAGTGATACAATGGCGATCGTTGCTGGTTCCAACTCAGTGTACAATCGTGACTATCCAGTACCATCGCAGCAGTTGTATCACCATCAACCGGAGGGCATGTCGACGTCATCATCAGTTCCCAACATCGGTGTTCGAATGCCAGACATTATCAACGAAGCAGAAGTCCTTCGTCGTCAACAGCTACAGATCGAACAGGAGATTAAGGAACTGGAGCAACAGGTCGGATTTTTCCGTGAAATCCCAAACAAACCACCACCACCGTATATCCCTCCGGCTAACGGCAGTCCACTAGCGTTGCTATTTCCTTCCGAAACTCGAATCGACGAACTGATCGATGGACGTGTTGAAGAATTGCATCGTGATCGCATCGCACCGGAAAACTTGCACTCAGACCACGTGACAAACGTGTATGAGAAGCTGATTCTGGACATGTGCAAAGAATTGTATCACGATTTGCGTCCAGCTGATCCGACCGTTTCTTTCCGTACGATACCGCATGACAAGCGGCCGCTCGTGTTCCACAACCCTCCCGATGCGTTGCGCTGCATGAAAGATTATCTTCGTGTGAAAATACGACGAGTATTGAACGACGCACAGCTAGCCCTGCAACAGCAACAGCACCAGCACCAACAACATCAGCTGCTGCTTCACCATCAATTACAACAGCAACATCAGCAACAGCATCCACATTTGCCTCACACGCAACTGCAGCATCATCATCTACTGCAGCATGGTCACTGCACAACCACGATTCCGTTTCTGTACGGAAACGGTTGCGCCAACAAGCGTAAACCGGATCAAGTCGACGAAATCCTTAAGCAGGAAACACACGACGACGACGCACGCTGGACCAACTTCGATCGAGAAGAGATCGAAGTGAAAGATCGCATTACAGACGAGTTGCTGAAATCGCTACTTGCAGAAGCGCTACAGGATATGGGTGAAGCGTATGAACGTAAGTGTGAAAACGAAAGTTTGATTCAACGACAGGAAAGTGCCATGTAGGAACGGTTAATGCATTTAAAACGATGTACAAATGACGTATTTTATATGCGGAGTACGATCGCTAACAGAGAGCACCCAACAACTGTATGTGATAGCAACTGATTATAAATGCATTTGTTAGCGTTATAGTTTCTTTATACTCACGTGCGTACAGTACGTTTTGCAACTTTAACGACTGATTTTAAAAGGTTACGCGTAACAGTCGTGTAGCAAGAATATCAATCCGACTGTTTATAATTTGCTCAAATTTTACCTTACTTAATTTTTACCACATAGAAGTTTCTTTTTGTTATTGTAAAACTTGCACGTCTAATAAAAAAAGGGATTTAAAACACACAATTATTATGTTTTACTTTGTATAGACTGAAAGAATCATGATTATAACATAGGAGAAGATTACTGAATGTAGTTTTGTATTGAAAGTTGGTGAGCAACTTTCGGCCATTTTTTCAGGATATAGAGCAAAACATTTCCTTCCGATAACGACAATTTAATTATTTAATCATGGTGGTTTATTTGCGTTTACTTCTATTTCATTTACGGTCTTCTATACAACAGCTAGTTTCGGGTGTGAGAAGGGTATTATTTTATTCAAACGCCTACTGGCCTTCTTAAGCCATTGCAACTTTCTCCTTTCTTTCCTATATCTCACATTGTTTGTGGTGTAGATTTTGAACTAATTAAGAGTAACAATAAAAAAATTCCGCAATACAAGCAAACAAAATTGAACTTATCCATTTAAATATGATGCCATTTCCATCATCACCTCAGTGCTGAGCAAACAATCCTTTAATAAATGTTTAAATTAGATCATCAAAGCTAACGAAAGAAAGTGGTTATTGTTTGCGCGCTCAACTCAAACACCCACTTCAATATTCATCTGACTGGTTGCTGAATATTTATATATTTGTTGAGCGTTTAATCAAATGGCATCTATAAGATACAAAACGGCACAAGGAAGATAAAGTATGCAGCTGTGTAGTCTTTAACGTAGGATATACACTCAGAGACTCGGAAAGAAGATAATTTTTGCGATTTTTTAAAAGAAACTTCCTTATGTATTGGGTAGCCGGCAAGGCCATTTGGAAGTTCATCCATTTCAGAGTAAGTAATAAAAGATATATAAAAAACTTGTGGATACTACAGGGACTTTTATCGGAGCGCTGTAAAAAAAACTATTTTGCGGTACTCACTTGCATTGTGTCAAACAGCATCGGTATCCAAAAATTTAAGTATATTTGAACAGCAGATACTGAACTCTACTACTTGCGGTAGTGGATTTGGGGATTTTTAATTTTTGACAAAATGACAAACGATTAAAATTGAACTAGAAAACTGTTTAAATAATATCTGATTAAAAGTTCAAGCCATTTCGGTTCACAGATACCGATGGATACCGATTTATAACAACATATGACAACATTGAAAATAGCGTTTTGACATGGCGATGAGTTAACTCTTTCGGCTGTAATTTTGTTACTTGTGGATATATTTTTGAGTCTACACCAGATGTTCTTCACACCTTTTGATAAAGAAAATTGAAAAGAAATATTTTCCTTACAATACCCTGGCTGTATATCCACTTATTCTTAAGTAGAAGCTTTTATCTGATTGTAAGAAAGCACAAAATCATGGACAATCCTAACAAGATTCACAAAAGGAAAAGTCTAGCAAAATCGCGTTCAAAATTCAGTCCCCATTGCTCATCTATAATCTAATGCTCATCCGTCGGCAGGGTAGATCGAAAACAAAACGCAAGTCTCACCCTTTGCTATTAACCTCAACTGTGCGCACATCGGCTACGCGTAACTGTTACTAAAAGCCAGTAACGCTTCCACTAGCTACTAAACCGGTTAACTTTAACAATACTTGAAACGCGCGTGTGTGTGTGTGTGTTATTGCAGTTTTCCTGCCGTTTACATGTTGCTTACTGTTTCGTTTAGCTTGTTTGAGCTCGCTGAGTTTCCTGCTATTGCTTTATCGGGAGGTTGTGGACTGTACTGTTCAATGCATAGCATTTTTGCTTTCAACTGTAGACTCTCAGCCCAACCCACACGTCTAATACTAGGTAGCGTAAAACGAAACCATAAAGGCTTGTGCACCAAGCAGTGTGTACTGTGAAGCGTTCAATTAAATCACGGTTTATAATATCCATTGCTCGTGCAACTTCGTAACACCTGACAGTTTGCTACAACATCGTAGCATATTCATCATTCAGAAGTAAAACGATCAAAGTATCAACAAAATGACCCCAACATAAAGAAAGACGCTGCTTTCAGCAATCATAAATGATTTGAAACATGTTTACCAAAAATCAAGGGTAGCGGTTGAAGTTTACGGACAGCCATAGTGTGTGTTGGTTATTACGATGGGTTTGGCCTCGTTTGCGTGATTATATATGGGGATGCTTTTGGCGCTTCGAACGTGCCAGAACGGATATTAACTTTTGATCGTATGCTGTCCTCCGTCCTCCTTTTTCTGTTGCTTTTGTCTCATAATGTCAGCATCCCTGAAAAAAAAATACCTTTTTCAATAATTGCAACATCTCTGCGTGATAACAAGGATAAAATGATTTCCTTTCAATTGTTGAATTGGTCGATTTTTATGTGATAGTACATTAGGCTGGATTTAATTCAATGTTCTCCTCCATGCAATCCTGCAGAAGGTTCTTCTAGCTTCTACATAAAAAAAATTAATGCTTTTTTACTAAGCATGATAAGTATAGCCCAACCGGATAAAGAATTTTATTAATCTGTGCAATTTATCTTAAATTCAATGTCTGTTTTTTCCAAACATAGATAGTACCTGCACGGCGTAATCACACTATATCATCTAACAGCAATTCTAATCAACTCAAATGAAATATGAACATTCAACTTCACACCCGAACCGATATCAACGGTTGTGTTTCGATAAGGAACTACATCCAGTGTGCTTGTGGTAAAAAATAGGGCTATTCCACCTACCGCTGCTTCCTTTGCTCGTGAGTAAGTCCGTCGTCCCGTTGCTTCGGTTGGCCGGCATTCTTTTTTTGGTTCTTTGCACGCGCCAGTTCACGCTGGTTTCCACCTGCAACGAAGATTGTAACATATTATTTATATGCATTACTATCGTTAAAGAAAGTAAAAGCAAAAACTGATATTAGATGCGCCTTTCTTGGCTGGAACGTGTTTGTCGCTGGTGTTGTGCGCTGGCGGTTAAGGTAAAAACATAAACAAAGCCTCCTTCTCTTCCGCCTACTTTGACAGCATCAAACACTTCTTCAGCATGCTGCCATACCGCTAGCCGCTTATTCAACACGCCTAATTTACATACGAAAGCCACATACAACTGTAGGGTTAGGAACTGGGCGCGGAGACAGTTTTCTCCTTGTGAAGAGGATTATTTAACATCTTGCCAAAGACTCGCATTAGTAAAGTGCGGCATCTCCAAACGAAGCTTTCGAATGTGCCAGAAGCAATGAACAATGTCATTCGACAGCGGGTGGGATGGTTCAAAGCGAATCTACGCTATAAAAGAAACGTAATAACCCATTAGCAGGGGACCACAAATTGAACCAAATTCCTATCAACCTCCCACATTGATTATTTACAATTTGGAAACATTCTAACATTTCACAGCTACAAAATGCATCAGCTTCAGTGAACTCAATAGTAGACAGAAAACATTACGTCGCACATAGACAATTTCTACCTCTCCTGTTGTGTGTTACCATTGCTTCAACAACGAATGGTGCAGCCATCCACGCATCTATCCGTCTTATCCGATAACACTTGTTTCGTATGCAACGATGCGAAATATTACAAGATTAGCTCTACGTAGCATACTTACGGGTCATTTTCTATTTTAGAATCGAGTAGAATACGCCAAAAACAACTCTCACTGCAGGTAAAAGCGGTCCACAAGTTTTAACACCACGGCACTCGAATATGCAACTAATCACGACGGGACGAAATATGTACACGGACGTTCAAAAATGCACCGGAACTGTGATTTTGGGTGACGGAAGTTTCGAGAAATCGTGCCTTTTTTACTTGATCTACGGCGAATAATGGCTTTAGCTACACGACGAGTGTACCCCAAAAGTGAGAAGGTAAAGCAGGTAAGCTCATGATTGTTTTTCTGATCGGCACACGCTGTCATTCCGGTTTGACAGTTTAGAGCAACACATATTCGAGAAATTATTTCAACAAAAATGAAACGAAAGATTAAATATGATGAATATTTTTTATGGATTTATGTTCTGTTCAGTCCATAAAATAATCCTTAAGCAATGCATATCATGATTAATAAATGAACGTGAGAGATCTTAAATCGTCATATTCAACAGGGTTGTCAAACTTAATTTTAAAAACGACCAAATAAATGCAGCTCTTGCAAGCATGGCGTTATTGTACACATTCCGCGATTTGTAAGATTTCGTACTTGTCCGATGATTTTTAATATATTCAATCATATCTTGGTCTATTCTTGAAATATAAAAGTAAAGTCTTCAGTAGTAAGTTATGCACAACTTCTGCCATTTTTGGCTTTCCTTTATTTTATTTCCCTGTAGCAGAATAGTCAGTTCTGCTTACAAGGGTACGATTCGGATTTGATACCAAGCCCTAACGCATAAGACCGGCGCCGTTAGCACACATACAATTGAAACAACTTCGAAACACAATCTTAGTATCTTCCCATGGTAATTTTATTTAAACATAAGTTAACATTATCGCAACGTGGTGACATTCATTTCCAGGGAAAAAAGGATTACTAACTAAACATTCATCTTTAACATGTGCATGGTACTGAGCGGGAATACAAATTATACAACACCTGTTTCCTGTGGCTTGATAGTTTTTTTCAAAGAACATTCGTTAGCGTTTGGACCGATCGAAAGCAATGAGATTGATAGACGATCTCTAAATTTAGCTTTAAAAAACTTCTATTCAATGAAGAACAAACGCCAGCAATTTGATTTCTCCTCTGAACGAACACGTTTTAGGGATCAGTTCAGCGCTTTTTAAAACACAACATTATGTACAAATAGATGGTCTGTGTACCATTCGTATACATAACTTTGATTTTATCATTAATTCCGCTATCATTTGTTGTATGCTTTTCTGATCTATATGGAATTGTGAAATCTAACCAAAGTAAATCTAAACGTAAATTTTCGTAAACCCATTTCGTTGTTTGCCTCCATTTCTGTGGCAAACAAAAACCTTGGGCCAACTAAAAGGATGAACTCAAATAAAATCCTGATCTGGATAATTTGGACGCTATATCAACAGTTTATCACACTGTAAATTTCTCATTTTTTCACATTGTGTTGTGCGTATATTATTTGCTTAGAAAATTGACGACTGGCAGTTGGAACAAAAAATACAGTACAGTTTTCGCTTAGCGATTATATCCTCGTTTGTCTACACGTCCCTTCGATACAAACAAATACAAGTGATCAATCTAAACAACGTGAAGGAAATCACCAATTGGTAACACACAATAAAAGGCGACCGGTAGAAGACAAACAATTTCGGTTGCTGTTATGCACAGTTGCACATCGAAACGAAAGGTTCTGAATCATCTCCAACAGTTTTCACGCGACACTTCGTATGGCGCCGAAATGGTGGCGAAAAAAATTCGTAAAACCTAACTACTAATATTCCACACTTCGTAGATCCATTTCATTATAGTTACACGACGCTTTTATCATACCTTCCCTTATCGAAATCACTCTCTAGCGAAGCTTGTTTTAATTTTCATGGGCTTATTTTTCGTGCGTTCTGCCATTTAATTTCCATTACAACTTCCTAGTTACAACCCGATTTAGCCCCCTTCTTAACTACGCTGTACACTAAGTACAGCCCTTGTGTTTCTTCAAGGGCCATCGCAATAAAAACACTCGCCGTGGGGATATCGCTTTAGTTATCAATTCCTATTAACACTAGTAGTTGCAAATTTCAATGTTTATTTTCCTGTTGCCACGACAGAAAAAAGCTGCCATACCACTATCTACGATCATTCGTACTAATCGCTAATTTTTGATTACCCTTTCATAGTTTATTGGTTAAAAATTTTAAAAAACAAACACCCTCCATTCCAGTTCCTTCATTAAAAAGTCAGAACAAAGTTGATGAGTGCATTGGTTGCAATGTTTGTTCTTTTGTTTTTTGTTCCTCTCCTCTAGCCGAATGTACGTCCTAACAACGAATACGATTATTTATGATACTTAAAGTAAAGTTAACTAGTGAAATACAAATAAAGAAAAAAATAAAAACCCTTTCATTGACACTTTCTTGAGCAAAATCCTAGGCCACATCTGCTTGTTGGTTATCTCCGCATTGGTTTTTCCTGTAAGAAACTGAACATGAAATATCTCGTCCATATAAAACGCTCGGAATTTGACAAATTTGGCCTCATTCTTCTTACAGAGCAGTCCAATTTCTCCCACAGGAACCAATACCGGAAGCAAACCGGCAGACCGTTGACCTAAACGCAATTGGAAAACAATTTGCGCACAAAAAGAAGCACAACCTAGCGCATTGCAGCATACGACGATTCTAGTACGGATTCTAGTTTGAATTTAACGAACACAGCTCGCAATTGGTTTGCGGACCACAGAGTCCGCCACAGGACGGTGGCATCTTGAACGCCAACACTCCAGCCGTCTGGAAGTTGGCATAATTGTTCCAGCAGGCAGCGGCGGCTGCCGCAGCAGCTGGCACTTGCCACAGCGCTGCAGCATTCGTTGCCAGCTGTTGTTGCTGTTGTTGAAGCTGCTGTTGCTGCTGCTGTTGTTGCTGCTGTTGCTGCTGCTGTTGTTGTTGCTGCTGCTGCTGCTGCTGTTGATTATTTTGTTGTTGGTTTTGTTGAGATTGCGGTTGCTGTGGCTGTTGTTGTTGCTGCTGCTGTTGTTGTTGCTGCTGTTGCTGTTGTTGCTGCTGATTCTTTTTGGATTTTGCTCGGGAGGAACCTTTACTGCGGGTGACAGCACCTCCCGGGGTTTCCACTCACATAACCTACAAAAAAATGAGAAAAACCCCTTAATACATCCACTTGTTGAAGGTATACAGTGACAAGGCACGAACCTGAAGTATTTGTGATGCTTCAAACGCGGTGCCGGGCAGCAGAATGACCGGTGTCGAAACGTGCCCGGCCTCGACGCAAATCATGTTCGGGTACTCATCATCACCAAAGTCTTGACATTCGCGTGCCTTCTCCATCCACGGGTTCCACACGACCGTATCGGGGAAATTGTACTTCTGCAGACGCATCTTGCGCCCGGACACAACGTTCGTGATTATGTGTTCCTGGGGCGTGTGCTGATAGATCCGATCCGTCCATTCGTTGATTGTCACCGCGTCACGACCCTCCTGATAGATGGCTCCGTCCCGTGTCTGTAACAGGTTGGAAGGAAATATTTTAACATCGCGCTTATTACGAAAATCAGCTCGAGGATCTTACCTTATCGATGAAAGTACAACCGTTCAATCCCGTGATCTGACACCGGCGTACGTCCGGCACCTTTAGGTAAGTGTGGAGCAGTAGATTAAACGAGAAGGTCATGTCTTTACTCGGGTTGTACACGCCGATGTGAAAGTGGAGTTCTTTCTCGCGTAGAATCAACCGGTACGTAATACGGAAGCTGCGGAAAAGAAATGTAAAGCGTAGTTTCGTGAACGATTTCACACCCTTCGAACAACGGGCTTACGGATAGTTCCACATCGAGCGGGTTATTTCGTTGTCCATTAGGCTGAAGACTGCTTCCACGTCTCCACTCGGTAACCGTTCCGGGGCACGCTCCAGTGTCCATCGTACCACTCGGCCAAAACCGTGCTGTGGACCAAAATTCCAGGGACCAAATTGGGCTGCAAGAATAAGTGTTGTCGAAACTTATTGCAAAAACTTGTCCCCAAAAACTATTAACTGATAAATACTTACGAAAAATGAAAGGTATACCACCACGGATTGCCTTCTTCCCATCAAAAACTGCTAGTTTGCTGTAAATAAGAGTAAGAAAAGATATGCTTTGAATTAAAATTCCATTTTATTTCATAAAAAATTAACTGTTAAATAATAATTAGCAACCATTTATTTTTTGGCCACGATTTATGGTGAACACTAGCAAAGGGTAATGTTGGGCGAAGATCTGCACCAATTCAATTGCTCTCAATGTAACTATTGGAATACTTCGGGATCATTATACCTTCAACAGTTTAGCACACTTTTTGTGCTTCCGGTCTGGTCTAGTGAAGGTATGCAATAAGTGCGCTTGGAAAGTTATATTCACCGCTTACTCATTAGCTCATGCGTTTAGGAAACGATCAATCGAGAAAGATTTAACGATATTGTACGATCTTTCCTCGAAGATATTGCGCAGGTATGCTATGCAAATCTAACTAACATTTGCTTGGTTCAGATCAAAATTCTTAACGTCGAATGAGGTTATAACTCTATTCTTTTCTCTATAAAGCTTTTACTAAAGTAAGGTATCAACATTTTAGGCTTAGAAATGATCATAAATGATCACTTTTTTATTACCTATGCACGTTATACGCTGTATTCTACCGGATAATCACTCAACAAAACACAAGCATCTATATCAATTAATTATTATTTGAGTAAATATCAAGCTCTAGGATTTTGAAAACATTAAATGCATATTTTATTTCAATTAACACTGCCCTACGAATTCTCAAAACAACTAAGTGAATTACGAGAACAATGTTGAAATAAAATTCACAAAACGTAATTAAAAAAAGGTCTTTCAATGCCATAAGAAGAATTAAGAAGTAGTACGGCTATGTACATAACTATCTGGATTTTAATACATGCGAAACTGAATCAATTCGGGTGACGTAAGTTCTAACATTACACCATCTTCCTCCTATTGTGATCCAGATATGACCAAGGGAAGAAAGTATTTATGCCAAATAAGAAGGTGGTAAAGACATCATGTCAAATGAACTATAATTTAATCATTATAAATGCGTTGTCATGCGTTACTACCAGTCGATCATCTGTAACGCTGTAAATGTATTTCGATCAATGAAAGTAGGAACGTGTTATCATTTTCCATTCATTCATACGGGCAATGACAATTTAAAGGGCTTCTCGTACCACCTTTTATTCACCGATCGGCAACTGTTTCCTTGGCGAATCGATGAATGAAATTGTCACGCTTATCAATTAAACAAGGCCGCTGACGGTGGCGGTCAGCTGTCAAAACACTCACCCATTCATCTGTTGCGCATCCGAAGACCTTGCACAACCGGAAATGGGTAAGCATACGAGCGTGTAGCGTATGTTGCTGTATTTTGAGCTTTCATTCATCGAACCGAATTGATCACCTGGTTGCTTTTAGCACACGAGCGATCAGTGTTCGACTAGATCGGCATCTGCTTGCGGTGAAATCACCGGAAGCGATAACGATGGGCACGTTCGATATGCTTTAAAACAGTTGAGAGCCCATGTCGATCGGCAATTATAGGGTCCCCATCAGCTGCTACCGGTACCGGTGGCTTCAATTTTACAACCAAGACAGTTGTCTGGGATCCATTGACATTGTCCTGACCGTCCGCTTATATATGTTTTGTGCTTGTCAATAAAGCGAATGATCATGAGTGTCACTTTTACCTTCATCTGGTGATAATTAGCTACAAAAATTAACGAACTTTAACTGAAATTTCAACAACTTTCTGTACGTGTAGAAAGGCACACGCGCATATTTTTTATGAAGTTATCATACAGTGCACCTGATCGCGTGCAACTACACGTTGAGTACCTTTTTCATGGAAAGATCTATCGAGAAGCTTACATCAACACAGCATCCGATCGCAAAAATACCTCTGCTGAACAGATCAGGTCAGTTTTAACTACATCTACAGTGAGATCTTGCACTAAACCTTTTTGTTTTTTTTTCTAACGAAAGCACCCATTCCGAATCACGCGTAACGACGCGATCGCCACGAAGCGCCACTGACCATTTGGACAACTTTGTACAACGGGAGCGCCACAGATGGTAAGAACGATGACAGACCTTTTTGGCCAACTTTTTTTTTGTTTCTTCCCAATTGTTCCTCACACACTTCTGGGCCCGCTGTCGCTATTTCTCTATTGCTACCACACCACGTTAACCCGCAACAGTGTAATTGTTCGTATGGTAATGAACGGTCCAGGATAGTTAATTACTTTTTTCAGCAATCAATTATCGAGTTACCGTTTAACGCGCACCATCGTTGTTTGACGCCTGTAGGATCGGCCACAAGCCATTCCTCTCTTTTAGCTCTGTTTCATTCTCTTTGTTCCGGTTTTTGCTGTTGCGTCCGTTGGATTTGAAGATTTTTTTTCTGCTCCCTTTGCGTCTAAAGAGTCATCTCAGAACCCGTGGCTTCACACAACCATTCATTTCGTGCTAGCCCGTGCTAGCGGATGAGGGAAAGTACAGTTTAGGGTGGTAGATTTCCCCTCCCGCTAGTACCGGGGTTCGATCGTGATCATAATGTATGGTGTATTTTTTTAGTTCATTAATTTTGTCGGCCCCTAGCTTGGAGCTCATCAGGCGAAGATCGTCATTTTAGAGGGCACCCTTGGTGTGGATGGTAATTTGATTTTTTTCTGCTTATGTACCGGAATATGTTTTTTTGTTGTTGTTGTTGTGGATAGTTTTTTTTCGGTGTACAAAAAAGTACAAACGTTCGTGGTGCAAAATTAACGACAAGGAACCCGCTCCAAACTGTCCGGACGTTCATGAGTTTCCAAATGCTTACCGTTAGTTTGCAAGTGGCGTAAATTAAATTGTACTTGACGGTAGCTGGAAAATTATAGGAAAACCTGCCTTGCGAGAACGTTGCTACGGCTAATGAACAAATTTAATTACAGTATCAATACTTAGTACAAAATGGTAACGAAGTATAATAAAAATGTAAGAAACAATATTATGCTTCTAAAATCACACAAACACAAAACAATTAACAGAAAGACACTTTTGAGAGTGTGTGTTTAATATAATTGTTTAAAGTTAAAATAATTGATCATCAATTTGATCTTTCGATTATTATCGTTTAAAGAGAAAGATCAAAATGTTTTTAATTTATCAGAAAATTAGATAAGATTAAAATTTACTTTAAACAACATAACAATAATAATATAATGTAATAAATACTTATACAAAAATATTCAATAATACTTTAACTTAATAATACTTTAACTTTAACTTTCGCAATAATACTTTAACTTAACTACAACAATTGGTACAGGAGCGCACTTTTCACCTACAAATAATGAAGTTGCACTTTTAACGAATTTTCTCAAGTCTGCATCCTAAACTTAACCAAAAAAAAATACTGTTGCTAAGTGTCTATTTAAAGAAAAAAAACGTTTACATGACAAACAGCGGTTATCATACTCTATCATACGATGCTGTTCGAGTGAAATACACATTAACAACATATACTATTAACTTAAATTTAAGTGTACAGTCAATTAGAAAAAAAATGCGTACACAGGCACACATACTTTGCAAGTAACCATTAAGACGAATTGCGCTGCTAATGGAAATAGAAGAGAAATTCAAACACATTGCCAGCTAAAGATTTGGCTGGAGTACCGGTCACTCACTCAATGGTGGTTGGGTTTCTTCAAGAAACGGTTTGTTCCGGCTGTTTGAGAGCAACTTCATACAACTCCTTATGCCGTTTATATACTTTTAATTATTTAGTCAACGAATAAAAAATCGCAAAAGCCTCCCCCATGTACGGTCGTAGGGCATAAATATTCAGAATGGAAAAAATGTAACACACCAAACCGGTACTCATTATCTAACCGAACAAAAAAGAAATAAAAACATTAGCATCGAAGTGTTCAGTCAAAATAACGGAAAGACGCTCTCCCTTTTTAACTGTCGTCGGCGAAGGGTCCAACGACGATCGTTTGAGTTGTTTTACATGTATATCATTTCAAGTGTCAGGTTGTAAAGTGTTTATTTTACTTCTCTGGCTATTTTATAAGCCATATCATGATAGGAACTTTGGGTAAAGCACAATCCAACAACATGACCGTTGTGGGTTCGAACCTCAACAGGTATGTGTTCGCTTATTCGATTATGAACAATTCCAGTCATAGGTTAAGAAAGAAGTCTCTCACTCTCTACTTGGCTTAACGACCTCTTAGATCACGCCGGCCATTTCTTTTACCACGTAGCCGGATAGTCAGTTCTTGCTATCGGGGGACGGTCCGGATAGGATTTGATACCCGGTCCTATCGTGTGAAACCAGCGCTGTTTATCACATACACCTCCAGGCCACCCTACATAACAATCATGTTTAAATAAGAAAGATTTGAATTAATTCGAAATTCTAGTACGAACAACTTCTTATGCATGTTTTGTATCGATCGTAAGAAAACGTATTCATATGTATGTTAATCCGTAGTTCAAGAAGAACAACTTGTCGTATCCAAAGAACCATGTAAAAAGGGGATTTAAATGGATAACTCATTACGATCGATAAGAACATCTTCATCTCCCACTTACGTATATTCACCACCTAGAACAAAGCAAATGTTTCTTGCAATTGAACATCACCCAACAAGCCCACCCTACCGGACACTAAATAAACGAATGGGTTTTAAAATTTAACAGTTACTGTACATCTGGGCAAAAGAAACTTTTTTCGCTTGTATAGACAGGGCAGAGGAAAGGAAGTCAATTACTCATTTCGATTCCGGTTATACAGTATCAACTGCCATTAGTGGCACTTTTTTGCTCTTAAGTCGTGGAAATAATTCTTCACCATTTTTTTTTTTGCTGCTGTTGGTGATCCTTTCTCGAGTGTTTTCTTGACAGTATCGCTGCCTTTTAAGATGGATGGGTATCTTTTTATTTTTTGTTATGAATTTGTTTTCCTTGCAAAAGGTCTCCGCGTCTAATGACCATCGTTTAACGGCTCATCACATTGAGCAAATAAAGCCCTACACAGTCAATCAGTGAAGGCAATGAGCGCCGCACTTGAAACGCAAATTAAATATACCTAGAACAGTTAAAAAGATTCTCTGACCACCGTTTTGGGGATCAGAGTGAGAAATGGATTCTAGAGAAATTGGTCGTAGCAATAGAAACCGTTCCCGTAATCCGATTATAATGTAACATGAATGAGTCGACGAATTGTATTACATCAAAAAGAGATTAAGTTTTCTCAGGAAGAGAAAACGAAACTGTTAGAATGTTCGTCAAGTATCATTGTAGTTGATGTAAACAATCAAGCTCAATGTAAAAACATTATCAATTACCATGTGGCTTATTAGTGCTTGGTAACATGAATCAATATTTTCCCAAGAAAACTATGGAAATTAATGATCGAGATAGCGCTAGCAAAAATAATAATTAGGATGAAGATTTTCACATACTCAACAAAATTCACATCCTGACTTAAGAGTCTTGAGTGAGACTTAAATTAAAGTTAAATGATTTAATACATTTACCAGTTGCATATACTCGTTACTGCTGTAGAATCACAACTCCACATTCAAACGAACGATTTAATTGAATACGAAATAAAGCGATTTTCATTGAAACCAGTTCAAGGCGAATTTTATACAAATTATATTTCATTTTCAAACTCTTAATTAAATGCTGTGTATCTTGAATTCTCACAATGTAGCATAATTAAATAGTGGAAAGTAATTGATTCAGAGGAACAGGAACATATTGCCCTGCTAGAAAATTTAATAATGAATTTGCGAGAAAATTATTTTTCTGGAAACTGGAACCGTAATGAATGCGTTGAACTACATCTTTTTTTTATCATACAAAGCTTCGAGAATAATTACTTCGTTCTACTTTGTGTAATTGTGGATTTGATAAATTCCTGTTATAATGCAGCACAAGACAAACTGCTTCCCAAGAAAGCCCAAATTTCAACATGAAAAGCTTCGTGTATAAAAGAAACTTTTAATGTTTAGTGTGTTTGTAGTTAATAAGATCGTTATGTTTGGCCTTCAAACAGCGACTATAGGTCTAATGTTTATCTACAAATCCTTTCTCTGTGCCCAAGCCCTTGCCGTTTCGCTGAATGGATAAATCGGCCTCGATCATCGCTGACGGTCGTTTTTTCTTTAAATTCGTCTCTGCAACATATCGTTTTTTTTCGCACTGCGCTCATCGTACCACTCTCGGATGACCCGTCGAAACGTCAAGTCACTCGTACGCCATAAATTAACCAACGCTAAAACATGTGGTTCTTCTCGTTGCCGAACGTTGTCGGCGTCTATGGCAAATGGTATAGCTGTAAGCGCCCTCCACCTCCTGCTCGAGGCTCACGGTCAATTTCCAAAACCCTATTGCCCTTTTGCCCTGCGCTCCGGGTCCTTCCGGGTTGTCGTCCTGAATTCCTCGTTTTTTTTGTCATCGTTGCGCGGGAGCAAGAAATGTTTATGTACGTCTACGAGAACGACCTCCGAGTGGTGGCCATTTGTTTCCCGCTTTGCGTTCGCCTTTCTTCTCTCGCTCTCTCTTTATATCTCTCTGTCATTCTCTCTCTCTCTTATTCTCACACACACACTCTCTGGTCATGTTGGAAAGTGTTCGTCTGTCTGTGTTGGTTTTGTATAGAAAGTGTGCAGAAAAAGCACGTGGTGAAAAACGCTAATGGCGCATCTCGAACCGGAAAACCCCCCTGCCGAAACGTGAGCGGGTGTACGGAGAATGGAACAAAACGGAGCCTCACTCTGCCCCCCCTCCCCCCCCCCCCCCCCCTTCTGGGCGAAACACGTTCGAGTGCCCACAACAAAAAAACAGCCAACATGACAGCATTTATTTACGACGCGAGACGGTTGTGAACACGTGCATAAAAACCAAAACAGAGAGAATCGGTCGATACGTCGGGAGAGCGCACGAAGCGAGAGAATCGGCGAAAGGGGAAAATGGTTTCGTTTTTATGCACGCAACAGTCGGACCGTGATGACGCCAGAACCGCCACCGTTTGTCCATTCCCCGGGTATTCTCCTTTGGCTGTCCCTTTTCGGATGCCAAGGCTACCGTCCGGACGCCCTCTCCCGGAAGGGCGTAGATAGAAAAAGCAAATGCACCAGTTTGGCTATATATCTGTTGGATTCATAGATGTTGATAAGTTTTTGGGGAACTAAGAGCAATTTATATTATATTTCTCATCCATTTCTTTCAGACTAAAGGTTCAAACAATAGATAAAACGATCAAGTATTATTTTTAATGATCAACTTTCATGTCATTTGATAACTACAACTTCTATTATTCTTTTATTTAATTCATTTTCATAGTCTTTCCTAGTCGCTTTTATTTTATTTTTGCTTGGACTTGCACATCCTTTTATTTTTTTTAAACATTTAATAATTATGCAAATTTAAGTATAGTAAGTAGATATGTTTAATGTTTAAGTTTTGATTTATTTTTTTATCGTTTTTTTCAAGCATTCCCCACTCGATGGGACTAAAATATTTTCTAATGACTCTATTCCAGCAAACTTTCAACCGGTACACCACATGACCATGCCCCAAAAACGTATTTGAAAGTGTTCAGGAGCAAAAGAACGCCAGCAAAGCAAATGGTGAGCGTATAAAAACACAACATCGATCCTCCCGTCCGGGCAGCACACCAGGGCACAAGGTGAATGGCGCAATTGTGAAGAAAATGAATGCAAAAAGGGCAGCATGAAAAACCAAACAAACTTTAACGCCGGCTCCATACAGCCCCATTCACACTAATACAAACAGACGCTCCTCTACATGCTCGCAGCTTGTGGCGCGGGTGGTCGAAGCGTTTTTCATGTGATTCACAACGCTTTTCCGAACGTTGTAAGGAGAAAAAACCTGGGGAAAATTTTTGCACGTAGTTGTGAGACCATGGCGCTTCATATGGATATTGCGGAGTGAATAAATAGTTATCTAAAGTGTGTGAGCGAGAAGAACGGGAAGCGTTCCGAGATGGCCATACCAGGATGGGATGTGAAATGGTTTTTTTTTTGGATTACTCCACATCCTTTGCGTTTGGAAAAGTGGTAATGGGGAAACCAAACCAGTGAACAAAACAAGCTAAACAAGTATGTAAGGGCAATGTTATGTTGAAAATTAAAATACGAAAAGCTTTTATTTCTTTTTGGTTTACATTTTAAGCTTTTGTAAAAAATTCATAATTTATACGACGAATAACCGCCGTTCATAATCAAGAAAACCAAAATTTCATAAATGTATAAAATGAATCAATCTTTTATATTTTAGAGGAAAAAACATTCTTTTTATATTATTTTTAAAATCAACTTAATTGTTTATTTTGCAAACATTACGACTTATTAACGCAACATGTATGTAACCAACATAGTGAAAGTAAGATGAAAACGAGAGATATTCATTGGAATACTAAACGCTAGGCGCTGTAAACAAAAACACATGGCTCGAAATGTTCGGCACCGTATATATCGGTATCCTTTCCACTTCTCCGTTAACCATCAGCATACTTCACTAGACTGTATAACCGCCAGTAAGAGATTAGTTGTTTTTTTTCCTTATATCATGAAATACATTTCCTTCCTTCCTTCTCTATGTATAAAGCTGATGTCTGCCGTAGATGGTTCAACAGCCGCACGTATTCCGAACCTCAGCTGGTTGGATCAACTTTAAACGTTCATTTCAAATGCATAAAAACTGCCGCCAACCAACAGCCAATTTGAAAAAAAGTCCTCACCAAAAACGGTTGGGCCATGGAAGAGCTGCGTACGGGAAGGATGAAAAATCGGAAGCTCGTGGAAAACAAAGAACTGTTCCCGATTGCCACACTCTCTCACACGCACACACAGATGCAAACACTAATACAACCACATGGTACCAGCGCCCAATCCGATGGCAAGCGACAAACGGGAAGAAAAACTGCACAAACTGCCAACTGGGGACTGTCCCAGGTTATCATTTTGCTGCTCCATTCGCATCTCCAGTGAGTGTTCCGTGAGCTTGTAGCGCGAGGCGCAAGGATACCGTCGATAAAAGGCAAATGCCGCTGCCCTACTCAACAGCCAACCAAGAACCGAAGGCAAGCACTTTTTTTTTATTTGACTCCAGCAGTTCACTGACGGAAGCAAAATGGGGGGATGAAAAAATGTGACCATTTTTTCGACGCCCGCAGACAAACCGGTAACGCTTCTGTTCGTCAGATGATAGTTGAATTGGTTGGAAGTGGTTCACCGTTTGGTGTGGAAGTGGAGACAGAGAACCGAAATGGATTCATTGTGTGTTGAGTTCCCATTTTTTTTTGCTGCTGTTGCCTTCTAACAACAGAAGTTACCGGGAATGCGAAATGGTGGAAAACAAATTTGGCAACAAAAAAAAAGTCCAACTCTTATACCTAACGGTACTCTTTCGACAAGAAGATTTTAGGAACGAATTTTAGACACTTTTAAAATGATCAAGTGACAGTGTGTAGATCAAGTGTTTACACAACGATCAAATCGCTCTCTCTCTCTCGCGCGCGCATTCTTTGTGGAAAGTAATTTTACGCAACTTCATGACATCCACCCCCGGAACAGTTCCAAAATGCGCATTCCGTTTGCAATATCAACTCAACTCATCTTCCGCGCTTTGAACGAACGAACCAACGTGAATAAAATGACAATCGAAACTGGGTCGCTCGGGTAAACACACAGCATACAAACATGCTTCCCCATTCCGGCCGGCGGTAGGTACTTCTGTTCGTTTGCATTTACTGACCTTGAAAAGAGTCTAACCACCACCACCGCCACCTTCGCCGTCTGGTTCGCACTTCTCGCGCCATCACTTTGATTGTTCCGATCTTTTATGTTTTGGCATTACAATTCACCATTGCACAGACAGACGACGACGACTACGACGACGACGAATTCCAGTGAGCGATTGTTCTGTTTCGTTCATGCAAAACTTGCCTCGACAAAGGGACGAACCGAAAACCGTTGGAGCGTTGGCACAATAAACAAATACGATTCCTAAAACGAACCCGTACGGTGTTATTGGCTGTGTGGAAAGTATTTAAGATGGAAGGTTTTACTTTTTTTCGAAATTCCTTTCTTTGTTGGATGTGTTGTTCGTGTGTACTTATTGCCAAGGGCAAGGACGCCTACAACGGTGGTACCGTAATCGATACACATGAACTTCATAAAGGTACAACAGATTGCAAAAAAACATCATCATAACCTTTTTTTTGTTTTTATAAAACTGTTTTACGAAAAGTATTGTGCCCTTCAATAACATTCATATGCATAGATTCGAGCCGTATGTGTTTTATCAGAAGAAGATCAAGAAGAAAGGATGAAGGTTTATTGTTCAAATCGAAATTTACAAATGTTTAGATTAAAATAAAGAAATAAAATGGAGTCAATTGAATAATTACATGAAACCAGTAAAACCAATAAAACTTATTCCAATAAACCTAAAAAATCGTTCCTTTTTCTCTACCCTTTCCAGCGAAAGCTACTTTACACAGCGTGAAAATTATGATTTGTCTACACATAAATGTTTCAGATTGCTTTTGCCACTAAAAGAGAAGACGGTTCCCGAGAAAAAAGCTGTAATCGTGCAGAAGTGCCAATGCAACAGACGATTTCCCGGAACGTGTTGCCAGTTTCTCGCGAACCAGGTAAGCGATAAGCCTCACTTACTGGTAACAATTTATGTTGCCCAGGCGGATAGAAATGAAACGTGGCCACGGCTCGTCGTCAAACAACAATTTCACGAATGCTTGCGTGCGACGACGCGCGCGCTTGTCGTGTTGTCGAACTTCAGTGAAAACACATTTCCTTTCGGTTGTTTTTGACCGTCAACTCGTTCGTAGCCAACCCTGCTGCTGCTGGGAAGGATTATTATATCGTACGGTGCAATATGAGGCGGGCGTACTTTTTCAGACTGTTCAGGCGGACAAACAATCTGTTGCCCACCAAATATCGGTGGCCTTGGGCGGGATGAAGATGCATGAATGTTTGCTTGAAGGCATCGTTTGAAGTAAGTGTGAAGCCGACCGCCACGAATTAGGGGGTTAGAAAAGTTTCCAATACATTTGATGTACTTTTAAGAATGATCAAAAGATTTGTTTAGTGCTTAAAATAATCACAAGAAAAATGAATAGAAATGTACTCACAGTTACAAGAGGCATCAGGCGTCTCCATGTTGAGAACAAAAATTTTATTTATATCTCAGCATAAAACCCTACCAGTAGAATACATTACTGTACATAATTGATATTATTATAATATGGTTTGTTTTTCGTCTATCAATAAAACTGAAACCTAAAACATACGGGCTGGTCGTTCTAACGCAAATAAAAAAGGCTTAAACCTTGTTAATGATCGCTGTCACGTGTTCAATAAATTCATTCATCAATTCATCCACGAACCGAGCGGATAGGTCAGCGGATGTGTTTCCTTGGTACATTCTACGTGGCCCATCAAAAAGGCAAGAAAATCACAGCCGATCACCTTCGCTTGACCAATTAGAACGTCAAACGTCGAAATCAAAAAGCAGTGGAAAAATGTTTGTCTTTTCAAAAATGACACCAAGAAGGACAGTGTAAAACGGACACGAAGGAGCATGGGAACCAAGATTAATTTACTGTACAGCTCAGCAAAACTTTTCTTGGCTCGCTATCGACCGTTGTCAACGTTGCGCAATGCTGCAATTTCAAAACAACAAAAACGATCCTCCTAAAGATCCCTTTGTTGCTGTTAGACTCTTTTTTTCTTCATCTCAATTATATCCGCCCTTAGCCGTTCGATCGGCAGGCACGCACCTTATGGGGCAATGATGTGGAAGGGCTACCAACCAGGAAAGAGAGAGAAAAAAAACATTCTTCACTTGAACATCGTTTGAAAGGTAAAACTTTGGTGCTTGTTAGCAATTGCTTTCGGTTTCGTTAGATGCTTTTTTCTACATTTTACATTTCTCACCAATATTCCCGACGACGTTCGCTGTCCAGCATCGAAGACTTTATATGGTGCACACTAAACATACTCTCCAGGCGAAGGAAAAAATCAACACGAAAATGAATCTCGTAACATTCACACACAGGATCTCATCCGATAAACATCACCATCGGTCGAAAGCATAAGACAATATGTAAGGGGCTTTTGTCGTTAAAGCACATAGAGAAGAAAAAAATTCTCCGAAAAATCCGAATTGATTGATTGATAGACAGCTGAAGTCGAGCGCGGTGAAGTTCCCGCGCAAAGCGAACTCATTTCGAGTACCGAACACTATGCAACCAAACGAACAAAAAAGGGGAATTTTCGAACTTTGGAAGTACCAAACGCAACTGACTTTGTTTAAGGTTCGAAAAAAGAATTAGTCATTCGTAATATTAATTCACAAAAGTTTCCGTAATTTATCGCACATTAATATCAATTGAATCAATGGAATTGAAGTCCGTAATTAATCTTATGAAAAGAGTCATTCATATGAATCTTCAGTGAAGAGTCATTGAACTCATAAGTCGACTCTTAAAAGATTCATAAATCCTCACAGATTCATGAATCTTCATAGAATCATGTATTCTTAAAGATTCATGAATCCTCAAAAAACGATTAGTTTTTCAAACAAGGCTTAAAATGGCAAACTAAGACCTCTTGTTTGCAATAACAGAAGAAAACATAATCCAAGTACTGCAAACATTCGACTATGAAGAGCAATTGAGCCGAATTTTGTTTTCTTACAGCTTATTTCTTTGTGGCACTATAACATCAAGAGATCTGGTACTGCCTTTTCTGTCTTTCATTGACTTTATTTGTGATAGCGAGCTAGACCTGCGCACGGGGATCTCAATCTGTAAAAATTGACGAATCTTCAGAATAGATCTACATATGTCTAGAGATTTACAATAATTCATTCAGTTCAAAGATTCATGAATCTGAATTGCGCCCAATGAATCTAAATCTGGATCTGGATTCACCTAACACTAATTTCAACAATATATTTCTTAGATTACCAAACACCAAAATACACTCCTCAAAGCATGACATTTTAAAGGCCTTGTATCGCTTAAAATATTACTAAAAAAAACTTTCTTGTATGACCCTCTCTAGCTGGCCTTTTCCCAACCGGATATCGTTGAGAGTCGGTTTTTTTTCTTCACTCAACAAATGCAACAAGCTATTAGTCCCGCGTGCCTTTTTTTCACCACCACTCATGAAACCGTGCGCAGTAATTATTCAAACAGGACAAACCTTCACCGCCAGCAGCTCGACGCACCGACGCAACTTCACATCCTTTCAAGTAGTCACAAAGTCTTCAACTGAACTTTACGCACACTGTGGTACAAGCGCAACAACAACAGCAGTAAAAAAATGTTAAAGCACAAGTAAAATATGAGCGTAAATTAAAACAAAAAAAAAAGGTACCAGGATATACCGATCCACTCGGGGTGAAAATTTTTAATGTTTAATATTTAATTAGCGTACAACTTTTTTTTCTGTTGCTTTCATTTTGCAGGCGATCTATTCACTACGCATTCTTCAAAGGGATAATTTCTTTTGCTTTGAAGGCGTGTATATGTTTTTTTTCTTCTTTAAGTATCCTTCGTTTCCATCGCAATTGCAGCATTAATCATTGCCAACGGCATCAAACGGTACCTTCGTCACTGATTCAACGAATAACGGGCGAAAATGGAAAAGTTGTTAGGGTAGTAAATAAAGATAGTAACATTTTCTTATCCTCTATTGATTGTAGCTTTTCCGTTGAGATGTACCGTATAGATCGTGTCCTGCGAGACACATTGACATGTTGTGGAAATATTTTTGTAATAAATTATTATTGATTGAACGAAATTATTTTCTTTTTGGTTCAATCTTTGAATATTTATTTGAGAGCTAAAGTAATTTAAAAGCAAGTTTGCAAAATACTTCCCAAAAAAAACTTACATAACTTTTCATCTTCAACTTTCCAAACCTTCCGCCCGGATAATTTTGGCAAAGTATTTATCTCGTCTATATCCCGCTTTTCTCTTTTTATTCTTTTACAGCGCGCTGTCGTTCTAATCTCATCGCTTCAGTGGCTAAAGAATTCTGCACTTAAAAACTACCAGACAAAACGCTAGAAGATAATTTACGATCATCACAGGAGCTCCCGTGTTTTTTTTTTCTTGAGCCCTCTATACCGCCATGGGCCAAAGAACCGTTCCCGATCGAACAGAGTTAGGCAGAGAAAAAGCATCCTCCGACTCGACATTCTTCCCATCCATTCTGGTGGACATTTTTGGGAAGAAACCGTTGTGCGATTAATGCAACCCTTCGGGATGGAAAGCGATGAGCAACCGGCTAGTGTTGCAGCAGCGTTTGGGCTTTACGAGGGATAAAGAGCTGCGCGAAGAGGACTCCTGATGAGCTGATACTCCCTCCCCTCGGTTTCCCGTTTCTCTAGAATGGTGGAAAAGTTTTTTTCCAACATCCCATTGGTTTGCGGATTTTGTTCAGCCTTTCAGAAGAATCGTGCAGAACGGAATGGGAAAGGCGATTGGGAAACGCAAAAAAAATCAAGGAATGCCAAGCAGACAGCTAAACTTTACCATTCCGTGCAGCAGGACAGACATCGATAGTTGCTACAAAAGTGTGTGTGTGTGTGTGTGTGTAGCACAAGTTGAGAGTTCAAAAAAAGGAAGAAAAAATCCGAAAAGAACCGGCATCGTGTCTCGAGCGGATGAAGAAAGGAAGAGAAATTACACTCACTTCGTACGTCTACCGCCTTCGATCCTGCCGGCAATCTCGTTTGTTCGGAGTTCGTTCGGCAACCGACACAGCGTCTTTCATCGTTAGATGCCCCAAAAACCGACCAAATCTGCTATCCACGCGGTGCTCTAGTTTTTATTTACACGCGACACACCGTCGGAGACGACTGCTCCTAGGTTCGTTTGGCCACCAAGTGCAATGAAACCGAACGTGCGGTAGACCAGGCTGGCGGATGCTCAAACTACCCCGTCTTGATGGGCCACCAGTAGAAGCGTAACACACATACACACAAACCAGTGAGCTCTCGCTGCCATAGCCATATTTGAATTCCTTCCGTGTCTGGATCTCGTATTCTCTCCTTGGTGGCGGCAAGTTTTTCTACCGTGTCATGCTCACATTCCCATAAGAATGGAATATCCTTTTTTTGTTGTTGCGCCTTTTGCGCTTATTTCCTTCGTTTGCCTCTTCGTTTAACCATTTGTTGAAATGGGAGTTTATCTTTTTTTTTTTTTTTGCTTGGCCGCTAATGTTGTTGTTGTTGCTAACTTTCCTACAACTTATACATAGAGCTTTCGAAGCGATGTTTCGTTTTTTTTTTGGTAATCGCGTTTTTGTCCTATATTTTCATTGCGTCCCGCTCCATTTCGCTACCATTGGGAGGACCCAGAATGGAGGGGTTAGTGCCCGTCGGTCGGTATCCGTGTATCTTTCTCATGGCCTTCCTACCTTGACCTCTATCGTCGCTTAAAGGAGAGTCGCGTTTGGTTCAATCTCACTAACACTCACGTGCAGAATAGTATCCAGCTCGATGTTTAGTCGTTGCTCACTATACCGAAGGACATTGATTCTAGTTCTCCATTTGAAGTAGTATACGGTGTATTAAAAACCAAATGAAGCAAATATGCGTTTTTCACACTTTTTGTAGCTTCTCCCTGTGGAAAGACCAACTCAAACACGGAGTTGTGTTTCAAGCAGAACGAACAGCACGTCGAAAAAATCTCAGTTGCATCATCGCGTTCCATTCACCCCGTTTCCTGCATTGGCTTACGTTATTCAATTCTCTACGGAAAACTTAACCAGTAAAAAGAACCTGGAAAAACTAGACAGGAAGTTCCATAATGTGTCTAGTGACAAGAGTTAAAAAATACTTAATTTATTGTAAAGATTCAGTTCCAATTTCAGGGTATTAAAGAATATTCTTTGTCTCCATCAATGGCTTAGAAACGATTGTAACAAATGTTAAGCTCATGTAAAGGAATTCTTTCGCCCAACCTTTTTTGTTTTTGGGTGCTACTGTGCACCGTCATCGTCCTGTCAGCGTCATCAACATCTGTCAAAAGTTTCGTTCATTCGCTTTCCTGCATCGTCATCAGTAGGTGAGGGCAAGTATACCTCCCATTGAGAGTACCGTCTCGTTAAAGAGCCTCTCAGGCACGGACAATATTTTCTACTAATGTGCCACCCTACTTGCCGAAACTTGACGTGACTGAAGAGTAGTCTATGCATGAAATCTTCAAGAAGAAAAACAGGTGAATGATATTTAAGCATCTAATTTATGTTTGGAATATTTTTATGTTTAAGAAAATGATTTTCGGTAAACCAATGTTTAAATTTTCTGTTCATGTACTAATTTACGACCCAGATTTGTTTTGGACTATCGTACGTTTATGTGAAGCACCAGGTGTCTCCATTGGCTTCGAGGTACATTATCAAACATCGAATATAATACATTCAAAAAATAATGTTTCCTTTACATCTTAACTACCCCTTCTCGATGGTTTTAATATCACGATCGGCTGCGGGTGGACAAGCCATTTTGAAACTCTTTATTCTCCCTTCCCAAACTAGCACCAGAATTCCACCAACGAAAAAGTATACTTTATCACATCTTACGCATCTTAATCCTGCCTTGCGGCAGTCCTGCGTTCGATGCCTCCTCGTCAGCAAGCAGAGGCTTCACGTCGAATCAGCCTCTTCTGGCGCGACAAAGTGCCGACCTTTTTGCTTTGGTTCACCGCCACCGACCAATATGACTGCAACGGGATGCTGCTGCTATAGTGGCAAGCGACGAAAGCAAAGCAAAATCAATTTTAACTTTTTTCGCTAACTTAGGATATTATTTCCCTTCCCTTTTTGCCGTATTGGGGTTTGGATCCGTGCAGGGTGGTGGCCGCGAACTGTGGGTGCGCGTACACACACACACACACAGAACATCTTTTCGCAAAAAAAGCGAGTGTATTGGCAGGCGACATGAGCCCTTCGTTAAAAAGGGAGGTAACACACCGGTTTATGCCACCTGTCGAGAAGTTGCAGCAGTAGAAGTTATTTATTTTGCAGCTCAACACGATGGGTTCAGTGAAGAATTTCCTCCGGCCAAAAAGGGCTCAGATAAGGTGAAAATTGCACAAAAAAATTATATATACCGACAAGGAATTACAACGAGCGTAGGAGAGCCCGTTGGACGCATTTGATAGCTTCATTTTTTAAGGAATAAATAATAAATTCTTCCTCTAGTGCAATCCCGAAATAAATGTGGTTAATGACACTTTTCTTACTTTTAACGTAAACTTTCCATTTCTTTTCATGTCCACATTTGTCTGTTTTTCATCCCAATTTTCCCGTTCACGGCTAATTGCGGCACCTTGTTCACATTAATGCACCATCAGAACACGTCATAAGCTGGTACACATCCTTTGGATGGATTTTCTTTTTCCCTCTTACCATGTACACCCCACTTCAACTATGTGTATGAAAACTCATTTCATTTAAAGTTTTCCTATGCACTTCTTTACGGGCGGGAGGGGATTCGTACAAAAACTGCCAAATAAAAAAAACACGCTGTCCCTGCTGTTGTTGAAGCAGCAGTGCTCGTGCTGGAGCCGCACAAAATGCGGACACTTCCTGCTGATCGAGTTGGCACAAGCAGTGGGGAACTTTACCAAACCACGCCAACGGAACGCAAAAGAAGCGCAACATAGAAAAATGGAAACTTAAATGGCACCCAAAAACTTGCCCCCCCCCCCCCCCCGGAACTGCCGCGCGTTGCAGATTGGAGATAGACATAACCGTCCGGCGGCTTTTGCTCGCTATGGCGGGAGTTGGTCTCTTTCAAGTTTTCCTGTTCCTGGTTCGGTTTCATCATCGTCCTTGGTTGATCCCATCCAACAACGGCGCGGTGTTGGAGCTTGTTGGAGTATGGCTCAATGTTGCGAGAAAAAAAACACGCACACACACACACTCTCTCGGGAGCCGTTTGTGTAGCCGTCAGGAAGAGCTGTTCGCGTACACCGCCAAAAACCCTCTACAACTCCTTTATGACTCTCTGTGACACCTCGCGCTTATTTTTTGTTTCTTCCGTCAATCCTTCTCTTTCACTATTGGATGCTGCTACCCGTAGCTACCGAAGAGCCTTAACTTCACAAACTCCTGCTCCGGTTTCATCATTCGCCGGGAGCTTTTCTGCCTCCATCTACTATCGAGGCTACGAGGAAAAACGCATAGGAAAAGAATTTTAAAACGCACTCATACACACACACACAAGGGACAAAAAAAATCTCTTCACATCAACGGCAGCAAAGGCTGATGTTTTCGCTATATTTTTTCACCTCTGTTTTCAGTTCCTTTGATACCGTCAACACAGTTCGCAGTAGAATTGCAGTAGCAACGCGAATGAATTTGAGGGAGCTATGAAAGTTTCTTTTATTTTTATACCCTCCATCACTTTCATTTCAAACAGCTTTGCCGCAACTTTTTTCACATAATTCTTTTGTTTTTTTTTGTTTTGGTATGCAACGCAGACATCGATTGGGCGCGTTAGTTCTCGGTTTGAAATCCGGCGCATTTTCGGCAACCAATACCGTTGGCGTTCGAGACTGACCAAAATAATCGACAAATCGGTTGTATATGATAAGGCTGCAGTTTACGGTAAAGTACCGTACATTTCGTGTAAATTATAATTTTTTAAGGAGAAATAGCACAAATAAAAAATAAATATGTCCCGATCAACATCATCTTATGCAGCGTTATATTGAAAGTATGAGTTAACATTTTATTGACTTAATAATATTCTATAAAAATAGTGCTGCGTGCGGCCAACTTTTCATTACGAGGACAAAAAAATCATTATTATAAAAAAAACCTCGCAAACCAGACACATTTACCCGAAGAAGTAAATAGCACACCGTGGAAACGCTGCGTATGAGAATGTGAGAAAAAAAGGGACAACTCCAGATGAAGGGCTCGCGGACTCGCAGTGGCCAGCGTAATACGGATGCACGGGTTTGGACCTGAGAAGAATGGACCGTACGCTGGGATTCGCGAATCGGACGGCCGAAAGTTGAATGTGCGCGCGAATTCTCGTTTATTCTTTTGTTCCAAACTTTCCATTCCATTCCTCTTTTTTTTGGGAAACTGCCTTTTTTGTGCAACTTCTGGGTGTTCTTTTTCTCCCCCCGCTTGCCTCCGAAGCTTTGCGCTCCCCATGATCGTACACTATATCCTTATCCCTTGGTCATCTTTCGGTACTTTTTGCAACTACGACGGCGATTTCTCATCAGCTCCCCGCCCAAACCCCTAATGTACTCGGGCAATCCTCTATGATCGTTACCGTGTCGGCCGTGTACTAGGGTTGTATAATTTCGCGCAGTTCGCTTTTAACGAAAAATTCCCCCATCGAAAGTGGTTAAAGTTGGGAACCGGACGGGGCAAAAAAAAGCTTTCTAGTGGCTAGAATGGAACGGACGGAAAAATGAAGAGGAGCTCTTCTCAACACGATGTGGCATTGAAGAGGAAGGGCCCACAAAATGGCTCGATTTGGGGCTGCAGCAGGATGCTAGTTGCACATTTTATCGCAGTGAACGCGAGCAAATAAAAGAAACTGTCCACTCAAAGGATATCATCAGTGGAAACGTTCAAGCAAGTTTGAAAAAAAAGAAGTTTTCTGGAAATGATGGTTTCACAAACTGTTTCATGTCCCGTTAATGGTAGTTACGTTTATGGCAGGAATTGTTAAAATATTTATTTCTTTTTAATGATAAACTTAAAAATGCTACATATCTAACACTAACGGTCTTTTTGAACATATTTTCCAAAAAAATTATTTTTTTTGTATAGTTTTTAATAAGTCTATCATTCGTGTTAAATATTGATTAGCATACATAACAACAAATTCTCTGAACTGCTCGCACCAATCAACAATGAGAAAAGACCGGTTGACTGCAATATTGAGTTTTGCATATTTTTCTGCCAGCGGCAGTTGCTATGTACCTATTTGCAATGCGTGTGCAATAAAATCAGAACATTTTTATTTTAATTAAAAAAAACCAGCATATTTAAGCGAATGCAACCGAGGGGAAAAAAATACGAAACCAGTTGAGGTTTAGCAAAACATGAGCTGATTATGTAGGCGTTAGTTAGTGAGGATGTCAACCACAGTAAACCAAATCTATTTACGTACGCATACATGCACCCATGTACTCGGTTGAGCCTGTTTTCGCACCGCAACGTACCTCATTTACTACTACACATCCTGTCACAAAATTGACCCACCATACCACACCACACCAAGGCACAAAAGGGTTAGCAAAATTCATCACAATAGTAAAAAAAGGACGATGTTACCACAATACATAACAAATCGTTCTACCACGTTATGTTCCCGCTGGACAATGTCATGGGAAAAGGTGAGCAATGCAGTGCTCCGACAACTACAATAAAAAATGTTGATGATTTTAATTTCAAAAAAAGGTAATATTAAATTTCAAAATACATCTCTATTTCATGGACTGATAAAAACAAAACCATATCGGCATCGCATAAAACATTTTACCACACAAGAATTAAAAGTTCATACACGCTGAATATTGTATCGATTTGTGGTTTTTTCTTTCTCTTTGTCTGCATGCGTTTAGTTGCGATATGTTGTCGGTTGATCGTGTACAGATTTATCAAAGAATGGATTCCAATGTTGCTTGCAATGGAAATGTTGTTTCGATCGAAACAAAATTGTGGTTAAAGTCGAATTTAACATTTATAAAGGATATGTTACATATTTCTGAGTCGATTAACGCTTTTATATAAACGAAACTATTTTTCTAACGAATGTAAAACATAAATTCCCCCGACTTCAGACAACAATATCATTAGAATTAGTAACAAAAGTTCCCTATTCCGAAGTGACATTGGATGATAGAGTTAAAACACCTTTTTGATGAACGAATAGTGACATTTATTCGTGTTCGTTGTCTATTGTATTTTGCTCCAGTCAGTTAACCGTTCTCAATCTCGCACGTTTACGTGATTCGCTCCACCGGTGACTCTTAAATTCGTGATTTGAATTTGTTTCATGACTGGAGTACGGTCTATACGTTTCTATCAGGTTCGTTTTTTTACTCTCACACATATATCGGTTTTAAAATGGTAAGGTTTCCTACTTTTTGTTCTCCTTTTTCGTCACAGTTCTCGATTGTGAGCCAGACAGTTTCGAGCGGAAGGATTGAAGCTCGCACAAAGATTGATAACGAGTGTGTGAAGGACATAGGAGCAGCAAATGATATAACAAGGGTAAGAAAAAAAGAACAAAAAACCAGCTAATAGATAGCAGCATAACGGGAAGAAAAACTCGGTATAACGGATGTGCCGATCTAAAGTTTGCACTTGCTCAAATATGCACGAAATGAAAAACCTCAACCAACACAGAGGGGGCCGTGGATGAGCCGTGCTTTTCCTCTACCAAATACATCCGACCACATATACATACACTCATCAATCCGATCCAGGATCACAATTCATAACCTAACCAAACCAAGCCCCACTCGGTCCGGAACCAGTGCCAGTGTGAAAAGAGTTTAGTATACGAATAAAAAAAAATTGCTCACATCCTAACCAATGGCAACAGCCAAATGATGACCACAACACACCGATTTTGCCTTTTACCCCCGTTTTCCCGGTACAACCACTGGTCCACGATCTGGTCGGTGTGTTGGTGCAAAAGCTCCTTCCCTTCCAACCTTACCGGAATTGGCAAGGATAGGGAAATGGTCCAGAATGGTAGGACGGAAGCAAAATGGGAGAAAAAAAAATCATCCAACCACCACCACTTCCATGTCACAGCACCGCACAACGACTAGGGCAGTGTTTTAGTGCGTGTCCCGTGCGTGAATAACGTAGCGGCAGGTATAACAGATACCTCGTTGGTAGTGATTGTGTAAACCGATAGAGGCACAAATTGCATAGCACTATATGCGATAGCGAGATGTGGATTTTTTATCCTCCATACCGATGGCCCAAAGCACAACCCGGATAATGAAACTAGAAAGACTCATCGGGAATAAGGTACGAAAAAAAAGCGACCCAACCGTCGGAAAACGGAGGCTTGGGGTGGGGAAAAGCATTGGAAAGGGTTGTGGATGAACTGAGCGGTGTGGTAGGACATGACACAAAAAATCCCATAC
Source organism: Anopheles funestus (assembly GCF_943734845.2). Classification (NCBI taxonomy): domain Eukaryota; kingdom Metazoa; phylum Arthropoda; class Insecta; order Diptera; family Culicidae; genus Anopheles; species Anopheles funestus. The sequence goes on from NC_064598.1 coordinate 65,114,563, forward strand.
ACACACTAATACACACGTAATAAATTTAATCACGTTTTCTACTTTGTTCCCGTCAAACATTATTCTTACTATTCCTGGAAGCGGGGGATATTTACTATTTTTTAGCACTTGTATGTGATAGACAAGTTTTTTTTTTGCTGCTTTGGTTTTTGGTTTTGCTATTATTTTTATACACTGCACCGGTTTATGTTGTGTCATCACAGAGCAGGTGTCATAGATGTATAAAGTGGCGAATTAAACATCATCAGTGATGAAACGCTCGACGGAAACTTTACAAAACTTGCTAACGAAGCCATTTTGTGCATTTAAATATTGACATATTTTAAGATAACATTCTATTGATTCAATATCGAATACTACATTATAATCTTTGTACAAAGTACATCTGTATTATAATATTGGTACAAAGTAAAGGAGGCGTACTTGAATAATGAAATAGTTAAAGAGATTGATCAAAATAATCAAATTTTAGTTAAGTTTTCCTTTTTTTATAAATAGCCATGAATAAATCCAACTGATTAATTTGATTGAATATTAAATGATTGAAAAATATTGAAATAATTTAAACGTCAAAAAACCCCAAAAAAGTATCCATATGATATGAATTTCAGATAATCCTTTTTTATATTATTTAAAAGACTCATTAAACTTAATCTTACTATATCTTTATCTTACTCATTCCACTATTCCACTTTATAACTTACCTCACAAACAGCTGTTCTTGATTATTTACTCGCCAGGACACTACGGTTGCACCTGCAATTGAATTGAAAGAATGTTTTAATAAAAAAGATCTCAAATAGAAACAAAACCAACACAATGCCATATTATAAAGTGTAATCACAAATGTTTGCCACATTCCTAATGCTGGCAGTCATCATTAACGGAAACAACGAAAACGCCTTTCTAACGTCATACGGAAGTCTTCGTGTAGAAAAAAAAACAAACAAAATGCCGACAACTTCCAGGCGTGTGGGATCAAACGTTTCCTCTTGCGATGGAGAATTCGGTAACATGGCAAAAGTGTCGAACATTGAAAGGACGGAAGGTCTGTTCATAATTATTTCATTGATCGTTTCAAGTAGGCGAGACGTTACGATGCATTCCACACATTCCGTTGCAAGTTGCAATTAATCGAAATACATCCATCGTGGTACATTTAGAAGAAAACAATAATTAACACATTACATTTTTGTTCAAAGTTTGAAGGAATTATTTTTTTATCTTATCCCGTTAGAATTTTAATCATTTCATTCCTTTTTATATATTTTTTTTATGTTGTTTTATACCTCTCGTATCATATAAGGAACAAAACATAAGAAATAAATTCGATAAAACGGGATAATAAATAAGTATTATTAAAAATAATAAAAACAAAATTTTGTTGTTAACAATAGAAGAACAAAAGGTACATAAAAGTATATTATTTTTTAATTAAATATATCAAACATTTTACTTCTAACCGAGCAAAAAAAATAAACATTTTAAAAACTATTGTCAAACACTTTGAATAATTCATAATAATGTACGATTATTTAAAGCTTCATTCAGCAAGATTATAATTTTTGGAGGACTTTTAGCGTACGATATTAATGAACTTTTACTTTACCTTTTTTTATAAACCACAGTTTTTCACTATAAAGTGTATAAAATACATTTAGAGAAATTTTTGCGTCCAAAGCATATTTATATTAAATTCTTTCTAGTTCCAATATTATTCGTTTTTCGTATTTTAAGAGCCAAGTTTTAGGTTTGAACGACCACGGTCCAGATGAGAGTTTAATCTGGAACTGTCTTGCGGTTTATTCGTTCGCCACAGTACAATTGGGGTAGTACTGTGCAGAAATATACAATTTGGGGTAGTCTTTACTGCTTCACTTCTTTATTTGACGTAGGATCTGCTTTTATGTACGCGAATTGCGTTAGGCGAAATGATAACTTGTTCGTTCTGAATCTGAATCTTTTTATTCTTCATGCTTTACATGCTTTAGAGACATTGCTTTACATGAGTTTATTATTAAATTCTAGCTTAGAGTTCGTTTACGCATACTTAGATAAATACTTAGCAGACATTACTCCTTTGAAGATCGTGCTTTTAATAAATGGAATAAATTGTACTAAATTTGGAAGGATTGTGAATATACTAAGCTTAGTCTGCAACTACAGAACAGTTCATATTAAATGCGCAATGTACGTTTTGAATTAACTTTTTTCAACTGCTTAAATTGCACAACATAAAAAGGAAATAACCGAACTAAACGTGTTCAACAATATAAACACCCGACGGATGAATAAACCACCAAAAAAAATAAGCCAAACCAACACATCATTTCGTTCCGTTTATTGTGACGTTTTTTTTTCTCTCTCTCTCTCTCTTGTCCGATCTTTACCCACCATCAAGACAGCATAACATACTTCTCCACGATGACCCCAACATTTTTATAGTTTTTTTTTCTTTCTTAAGTTAAAAAACTTTTTCATCCAAAAGGAAGAAGAAGCGGGGAAGTAAGTACCAGCCCAAGAGACCTCAAACGACCTTCAACAAATTTTTACTCATTCGTAAAACGTGCCCGAAGCCACACGTTTTGCGTTAGACAAGTATCCGGTAAAGTGCTTGCCAAAGTAAGTGATGAAGGTAATGATGGTCTGAGGCGAATCGTAAAAAACGAAACAAAAAAAAACGAAACACCAATCGAAACGAAACGATGCGATGATAATTTCTGTATGCCGCTCGTCAAGCTCGGAATGTTTTTGGGGTTATGCATGGATGCACCATGAAGTTAGAAGTGCAATTTTTGGCCACGATTTGCGACCGAAAATCGTAGCCCCACATATATCATCGGCATGTTGTGTAAGATCTGTACAAATTTACCAATCGTAAATATTGTGATATTTGTTTGCTAAAACACTTGTCGGAAATGCGATGTACTAGAAGTTGTTGTTTTCCTAACTACCTAACACCTTCGGCACCCCTAACTAAATGGGCATCGCACATTCACTTTTCTCGGTTCATGACCACGGCTACTGCCGGTGTAGCGCAGCGTCTCGCGACAGCTGCGACGCATCTAGCAAACACTTGCCTGTGGTCGCTGTTTGCACTACGACCACACAACCGTCCGAGGTCTGCCGGTTCGCAGACGGAGTACAACACTTTTCCTTAACTCGGTGATCGCTTACCGTCACAGTCGGAGCTTGGGGTCAAGTGTTTGCTACCGCGAACAAATTATTCGTCAGCAGCCGAACTAGCTTCTACCATGGTATTGGTCCAATCGAGCCCAATCCATTCAGTTTCTAGCATCGGAACCCGAAATGGCCTTTACACGTGCTATCGCTTATTCGCGCTTATTCGAACATTTATCGCTGGTGAAGATATCGTTAACATAAAATCTTTCCCATTCGACGATGATCGTTTATTTGGGAAGGTTTGCATTTCTGTCTCGAGTGTTAAGCGTTCTTTCTTAATTTTATTCGAGAAAAGATTAATAATATTCATAGCCGGGTAACTGTGGGTGGCTAATGCAAAGAAGTGTTTGCACAAACTGAGCCGTATCGTTGATAAATATACACTTTTTCGTGAACATATCTTCAGACGATACGGTTGATGTTCTGGAAACCTGCCGAGCGACGCGAAGAAAGATAAGCTTGAAGTAATACTATTTGAAGTTTTTTAGTTGAATTTTATTAAATTTGATTTTTTTATCAAACTACAATCGAGATTAGTTGAAAGCATGTTAATGATTTTGGTGCAAGCAATAGGCTTGTACAAACGAAACAAACTTGTTTGAAGTTGTTTTTTTCCTTACTTTTATTTATTGTTGATATTTTACTGGTGAATTTTGGCAACGCATAACAAACATTAATATGTTCCTAAATATAATTACTTAGCGTTTCCGTATCATGTTTGCATATCGATAAAGCTTCGCTACGATGTATTTCGCTGTCAAACATTTGCAAATATAACAAACTTTCTTTCCATGCCTAACGGTATGGCTGAACTGTAAACTTTCGTTGCAAAATCGGTTGCAATTTTTTTGTTTTATTTTTGCTTTTTTGCGAACCAACACTCGCGGATGATGCAAAACGAACTCTAAAACAAAACCTCACGACAAGCGACGGCTCCGTTGAGATTAGGGTTTGCCAAAAAACCTGATCGGTGAGTTTTTTTTTGTTTGGTGTTTAGCGCTACTTCATGCTTAGTTTTGGGTGCTCGGTTTGATTGGATGCGTCTAGCTTTCTATCCACCAGAAGGGAAACCATAAAAAAAGAACAGATCACAAAGCAACAACGAAAAAAAATCGGCAAGCGCAAAACTGTGCCAATTCTTCCACTTCCGTTAGCTGTACCCGTTTGCTGCAGCTTCACACGCACACACCTTCCCAAAAAAGGTATCGCGAGCAGTGGGTTGGTGGTTCTATTGCAAATTTTTCATTTTATTTTGCGTTTGCTTTTCTTTTTATTCATCATATTTTTTATCTCTTTTTCCCACTCTTTTCTTTTCGCTTCATCTTTAAATTGTTTGTTTGTTGTTTCGACTACACATCTCGTTGCTATTTTCTATCCCAAGCCGATCACACAAAAATCGCCAGCGCGCCTGATACGCCGCGAAAGTTTTTGGGCGAAATTATTGTGCGACCACAAAGCACCGCCGCCGGCCAAACCACGGCACCACGGATCTCGCAGTAACGGCAAGATCTTGTCGTCTTCCGCGAATTTTCTTTCCACTTTTTCTGCAACCCACCCCCCCGCCTTCTCGTGGAACGTGGAAATTGGAGCCTTCTTCTTTTTTTCTGGGGCCTCTGTGTGATGGCCGATTTTCGGCCAAGAACGGTGATGAATGAAGAAGTGGCAATAACTACAACCAAAAAAAAAAATATCTACCAAACACCGCTCCAGTTTGGGCTTGTTCGGACTAATTTATCCTGCGCCATGGGCGCCTCTAGGCAGCTGACTTTTCAAAAAAAAAGAGGAGGCAGTGCACTAGTGATGGGTTCTCGGAATCGCACCCACGGCTCCGAACCGCTTCCGAGCATACCAACTCCGGCTCCGATTCCGGCTAGGTTAAAACCACGATTCCGCCCGGAGCCGTCCGGAGCCGTCCGGAACCGTCCGGAACCGTCTGGAGCCGCCTAGTCGGCAGCCGGAGCCGTCGGAATCGTCGGAATCGTCCGGAGCCGTCCGGAGCCGCCTAGTCGGCAGCCGGAGCCGTTGGAATCGTCGGAATCGTCGGAGCCGTCCGGAATCGTCCGGAGCCGTCCGGAGCCGTCCGGAGCCGTCCGGAGCCGTCCGGAGCCGTCCGGAGCCGTCCGGAGGCGCTAGTTATTGCTAGCGCTTTTTTTTATTTTTTTTTAAATAAAGATTGCTTTATTTTTTTGATTTTTATCAGATTATATAAAATTTGCGGATAGTGCAATAATCTAGGTTATATCATAGCCAACTAGCGGCTCCGACGGCTCCGGACGGCTCCGGACGATTCCGACGATTCCGACGGCTCCGGCTACCGACTAGGCGGCTCCGGACGGTTCCGGACGGCTTCGGACGGTTCCGAATTCGGAGTACTGCACCTACCTTCCGGAGCCGCTTCCAAAATTTATGGAGTCATTCGGAAGCGATTCCGTTTTTTTGTCGGATTTACCCATCACTACAGTGCACTCGAGCGCTGAAAGTGGCAAACATTGCAAAGAAGAAAAAAAAGATGCCACACACATACGCCGGCACGTGACGCAGTATAGAAAAATTAGTCAAATGAAGAAGCGGATCGAAATGCGGGAGGGAAATTAGAAAGGATCCTTCCATCCTAAGATGATTCGAAAGTTTCGGGTCTGCCGCAAGAAATGGGACAGTACCCCTTAAAAAGTGCCTCCGGGTGACTGATGTAACGGGTTCGGGTAAATGTTTTTTTTTTTCCTTCATCTTGGCTGGGAGCTAGGGAATAAAAATTGCTCACCCAATCTTCCTTGTGCCGTGGATCGAACGAAATTTTGTACGATATAATTTAAATTTACCACGCCCGTACATAATTAAAATCATCGCAAACTTAGCCGGAAAAATCGTGATAAAGGTTGGAAAAAATAACTTTATACAAGACGCAACTGAATTCAAAATCAGTAAGAACAGGATTATTTTTTAATTCTTGTTACAATTTGCTATAAAATAATGACCCATTGGGTGTAGAACTTTAATGTGTTTTTTTCGTCCTACAATAACTAAATACTTTTTCTGCTTATTACCCAGGTTTCAATGGTTAGTATCATGCTACTTTAAAAAAAACACAACCACTTTTCCAGTAATCGACAACCGAAGCAGTGGAGTTGGACGGTTCCTCGCTTCTTGCGCGAATGTCGCTACCGATGGACCATGGCTAATGGTTTGTCGTAGGCCGTTAGTAGGACGGTAGCGAAAGAAGCCGAAAAAAATGCGACACAACACGCACACATAACCTGCAGAACAATGGCAAACTGCAACAACGGTTACAGCGGCCACTGGTGCCACTACTGCCAGGCACGGTAATGAACGCGCACAGTAATCCGGCAGCAATGGCAACGGCAAAGGAAAAAAAAATCATGCATATGCCGCACACGAGCATGACGGTCAGAGTACTCGCATATAGTTTATGTATATAGTGTAATTACACATTGCCCTCTCTTCGGGCATTCTAACCTTCCTACGCCTTTCAAGTCATTCGCCAAAGCTAATTCGAACCAGCTCGTTTCCTACCGATGGCGTGGAGACAAACAAAAAATTACATTCAAATTTAAATTACTCGGCTGTGAAGTAATCACATTTTTTTCTACAACAAACTCTGACCTCTTGAAGATGCTGATTAATGTTAACAGTTAAACCTACACCCAAAGAACTAAGAATAAATTTCTTCTAAATGAAATATTCAAGTAATCGATTTGCTACACTTAAAAACACTATGGTAATTCATTAGCTACGAGAAGACATTATGCTTTGCTTGCTGTAAATGTACATAAAATTGGGACGGCATGCTTTTGGGTTTTGGAATCCTTTTTCCTCGCTCCATCGCACTGCATAAACAAGATTCAAATCAATTAAATGGATGATTGATCCCACAAGGCCAATGGTAGCTAGGCGCAAAACGGAGGCGAGAGTTCACATTTCTAGAGAATATTGCTTTTAAAAACATTTCCAAGAAGCGAACAAAAAAGGATTCCAGGCGCCCGAGAGTTTGTCTGTCTCGGCAAATATTCTGCAGCAAAAACAAATCAATTGTCTATGTTTGGGACTGTAAAGTATCCAGTTGCAAATGTTTGACTAGGTTATGACTAAACTTCATTCGTGTTTAGTATCTTGTACGAAATTTTATTACACCCTCATCAATTTGTTACGCCTATGCAGTAGCTTTAGAGCTCTATAAATGATAGTATAAATGGAAAATAAAAGACGGAAAGTGCACTCGAACAAATCGTCAAATGGAAGATAACTAGTTCGAAACGCATGAAACTCAAGTAAATTGATAAGTATTTCGCAATCAACGAAATACGGACTGTTCTTTTTATGTTTTTGTGTAACGAAACATTGTTAAAACATCCTCACACTTCGATTATTTCACAAGTCGTGTGTATGAAATTGAAAGAAAATTACATTTCAAATTCCATTATAAATTATAATAATTTGATCGTATTTAACCAACTTAAAACACCGTAACAAAATACAACATTTAGCTAAAACAATCGACACATAATAATCAAAATAATAGAAACTAAGCAAAACACGACTTAAAATGTAAAAAAATGCAATTCAAACAGGAATTTCGTAACAAGAATTTCACAATAAATGTAACAAAACTTAAAAAAAAATATGCTCCCTCAGTAGCAGCAACAACAAAAAAACCTTTTCTGATAAGGACAATACCTCCATGGAAGAATAACTCATACTCCGTGCTCAATAGTCAAATGTTCACGATCACGTTTTGGGTTGGATTATCGACCTTTGGCCTTTTGGGGAATGTTTACGCCAAAAGAAAAAAAGAGCAAACTAAAAAAATACATTTCACAACCTGACGTTAAAGCTAATCAATGAATATTACTGCCACTGCCTTTTCCTTTCTCTACATCCGAAGGTTGAAACGCGATCCTCAGTTCCCAGCGAACCATCTGGGCGGTATGGTCAAGATCATGAAAGCTACTGTAGCACAAAATCTTTCCAGCAGATTGTTGCTGTAAATAATGGCCACCATCTAATAAATCATAACCGCTCGAACGAAACATCGAGACAATTCCAAATGTTTGTTTGATTTCGTTTTGTTACAAAACCATGGTTCGCCTACATCTAGTCGGTTCCAGATGATGGTTCGTATGGGTTCATGAACTTCTAATCACTGCATGACAGCTTCACATAAACAAAATTTGATAAGTTTGTACCTCCCAAACACAGAACGATGACGTCTGTGCTTGGGTGCAGTTGTCCGAATGGTGGAAAGTGCAATGCTTAATACTTCATTTAAATACAATAATTGTCATTAATAGATATTCGGTGGAGCGCCGATTATCCGGGTACCTTTTATCCGGCTGTCTCATGATCCGTGCAGCTTCATATCGAATCCGGCCATGTTTATTTGCAATTCATGGGATCTGAGATGCGTTCTTTCGTGCTTTCCAAGGAACAGGACGTACACACATGTGTACACTGTGTATAAGAGTAGTATATTTCTGGAAAAAATACTAATGTTCATACCATATTTTCATTGGCCCAAACTTGGGAGAAGGATCCGGATGTAATTCTACTTCGTTCTTAGTATAATATTTTACCAGAGATTATGGCTGTTGCTCAATATGAGGAGAATGATTCTGAAGAAATTGAAGGATTGTATAAACCAGGGGACTCCAAACTACGCATGCGGCCCGCGAGGCCCTCCCGAGAGATCCCGAGATTGGACCTCACCTGTGGCTATTCCACTCAAAGCGGCCCGCCATCTAAAATGTTTGAAGGCCCCTGGTATAAACTAACGATTGGAAGGATCTTCAAAAACTAGCATGTTTCGAACATTTAGGCGAGAAAAGGGTAGAAGAATTGATACTAATAGATCCTAATTAGCCTGTATACGAATTCAAAAGCGACACAGTTATTATTATAAAAACAAGATGCAATACGGACGATGAATATAGTTCAGAATGAGAAAATGGTTATCAGAAAAACCCCTAAAGATTTCAACACTGCAAAATCGTATGCTGATGAGTTGTTAGAATTCATGGACAGCAAGGGATTTTGTTACAACAATAATTTAGCCGTAAGAAAAATAGAACATCTGTCAACCAAACCTTGTGAAAAGTTTAACCGTGTTGTTCGATTATCCGGCCACCATTGCGTCCCAACATGACCGGATAATCGGCGCTCTACTATATTGCGATTTAGCACGTCGTGAAAGTTTTTAACAGACCTTTACTAATGTACAACTGACACGGTTATCAACCAACTAAGCGGTAAAGATAACGTCTATTTAATCTTATGGAAGACAGGCACAAAGTTGAGATAATTTTATCATTAGTTATTTTGGTGTCAAATAATAACAAGAATTAGGAATACAAAATGTGAAATGTGAAATGTATGATCGAATCGAAAAAATATTGTTTTTTTTTACTTTTTGCAAACACATGTCAGCTAAAACTTTGCAATCAAGCAACAGATCAAAGAAGTAACCTGCATTCACGTTTTCAGCACTCCAGTTGCAATATTGGCGTTATCAGCTGGCCCCGGTGTTTAGGTTGTCCCCGTTTTCTATCTACCAAAGTAAATACCGCACCAACCAAACTTTACGGCACTGGACACCAAATGATAACGACTACGCTGCTTCAAGTGAATATTCTTACACATGTTCGCTTGGTGATAAGAGTAACCGCCGTGTGGCCGTTAACAGATTTTACCGAGAAAACCTAACCCAACCGAAGCGCATTTACCGCATGACGCATATTTCTGTGATTAATTTTATGATTTCACGATGCCCGGAAAAGATTCAAACAAGTTCTCGAATATGATGGACCATAGAGATAGAAGATTCTTCGAAACAAAACTAAGTAAGGAACAGCTATGACTAAAACCTGTAGTTACGTGTCATTCCTTTTAAGCATGAGTTGCCATTATTAAACCCTTCATAGGTTCAAAGATAATAGTGTAATTTTTTTGTTGTTGATCTTTATTTATTTAAAACGCATGAATTAAAACTCTGCTACTATTTTCTTTACGTCCATTTAATCCACCCCGGAACCGTACGCACATTATGTTTGGCACACGCGTTTTGAGTCGAATTTCCAATTTGTGCTTAACTAAACTATTTATTGATTTATTTTTCGCGTACAGGAAAGAGAAAAAAAATCCCCCCACAAATTCGGTACAATAAAGCAACAAAAAGTATCAAGGTGACAAAAAGGCCCATCGGCCAGCAAACAAACAATCGAATGCAAAAACAAACAAAGAATGATTGCGAACAAAACAAAAAAATAACCATTGTCAGCAGCGTGTACTACATTTGCTATGCAGAAGGAAAAAGAGGGTAAAAAAAATTAATTATCAATCTATGAATAACTTAAAAAGTGCAAAATCAACACCTAACCTCCCATCTGCATGGTCATGCAGAAAAAGTGCATTGGATGCATCTTTACTGGTACATTGTTTTTCTGTTTATTGGACAAATTTTGGATAAACATTTGAAAAGGAAAAAAATATATACCTAAAACCAAAGTTCAAGTAGCATTCAACCTGAACAAAAACAATAATTTAAAAAAAGCGACCTAAAAACAAATAACATAACAAAGCATTTGGTAAATTACAAGCTTTTTTTTGTTTGCTTTTTGCATACCGGATGTTGCCATGTATCGTTTATGCACTCGGTGACAGAAATTATTATTGTCCGTGTGAATTAGTGCGCAAATTAGTAGAAAACATCAAACATAAAAACATTCATGGTGTTTGTTTAAAACAAATTCATTCTCTTTTAATTAATCTAACTTTTTGGAAAAATGTACCGCTAGTAAAGAATTTTTGTTCTTTGTTCGGTAACATTAAGTAATCTTTTTTTTTGGAGCGCGTTATCCTTATCTTATACATGTGCGTTTAATAAATGTTTGTTACTTCATCGAAAACTATGTGACGATCGGATATTAAAGTTGCACTAGCCGACACCTTGTTAATGCCCGCCACCGGAATACCTTCTCAAGCCTTCTACGCGTACCGGAGGGAGTCACATTGACTCAGGGTCACCCCGGGGGGGGGGGGGGTAGGCCTATTGTCGACTGGCTAATGCGCCTATCCCCACCAGCTGTTTTGGGGCCAACCGCACTACTTCATCCGCGTGTGTCTGTGTGTTGGCGCGGGTTTTTGCAGATTTGTTTGCGCCGTCGACCATGTTTCCCGTACGCAGTGCAGTTCGGGTCTAGTTCAAACTTTTCAAAACCATCGAACGAGCTAAATCAATTCCACCCCAAGGTTGACCTCACTCAACCTGCACCACCGATCCCTCCCTCCCAGTGCATCGGGGCTCACCCGCCAAGGAGAGAACGAGAGTTAAGGGGGGGGGGGGGGGGGGGGGGGGGGGAGAAGCGTGATCGTGAGTGAATGGCCACAACACAACAAAATGCCACCATCATATTCTCCACTAAACAACAAAGTTTTGTTAACCATCCAAATTGTGGCCCGTCCAAACTGTGTCGCAGGGTTCGCGGTTTAGCTCACGATGCCCGTCACGAGTGTACCAAGCGGCCACTGACGAACAGACGCACCTTGCGTATGTGCGAATTCTACCTTCACATGTGCACTTGATCGCACCCTTTCAGCGGTCATTGGTGGTTGCGTTTTAAGCGTGCGGACGGGTAAAGTGGTTCAAAAACCGACGTAATTGATTGGACGTTTTTTTTTACCAGGCGGAAATTACCATCACCGCTTTACGGTGATGATTATAAAACACAGCGACAGCGGATTGAGCGTAACGTAACGTTCTGCAACGGGTGTAGTTCAATCAAAATGCGTACTAGCTGGCTGCAGGATTTGAAAAATCTTACATAAAGTGAAGAAAAAATAGAGAAACAAAAGACACCACAAAAATGGCTTGTAAGATTGAAATAATAATAGTGGTATGTGCATTGAAATGCTTCTAACCTACGCACGTTCATTTCAAACGAACCATCCGGTTTTAGGTGAACACATTCACACATGAGATTGTATGAATAATAATAAACCAACATGAAAGCCGTTCGCTATGGTGGTAGGTTTTACTTTCAAAAATAGCAATTGATCGAACAGTGAAACATTCTTTATTATTATTATTATTATTATTATTATTATTATGGCTGTGTATTAAGCAAGGTCATTAATCGTTCAAGAATTCGATGTCAGGAGAAATAGAATGATTTTTCCTCGATTTAGATGTTCAACCGATTTCCATTTAACTTCTGCATATAATAATAGCACGTAGTAGTAGTATCTAGACATTTTTCTCCTAAAAACATTGGCTCTATTATTAAAGCTTTTATTAATAAAACTCACAAAGCGATCGTTTGATCGATCGCATAGCTTATCTGCTTCGGATTTTAAAACAAACTTTGTACGAAGGAATTTAAAATAGTTCTGTACTATACAAAAGAGTTAGCACACTTACCGTGTAAATTAACGGTGCAGGTCGTATTGTTGCCCCGATCGAGGACCACCACACTTGTGGCGGCCATGATCGATTTGTTGTACTGGAATTTTTCCTTTTTCTTTCGCTTGCCCTGGTCACACATGTACACTGCTGCACGTTTACGGTGGTCACGTGAAAAACGGTGGGACTATCAATCCCGTTGGGGGAGGCTACCACAGCCTAACCACCTGCACCACCACGACGGAAAACGGAAACCCGGAGTCTAAGTAGTCTTTCGCCCTCCACAAAAAGGGATGGGCACGGGGGTGGGTGGGGGCGATTGGCCCGGAACCGTTGAACGAAAATAAAGGCACAAAACTATGGACGGACAAAAACTTGTGCGCGTGGGGAAGAAAATTTGTAGCCCCACACTGGCTACAGAAATACAATTTCCTGGAAGGATGTTTCCCCCCTGAACTGGTAATCGGGTGCACTTTCACTTTTTTCACCCTTTTGCTCAAACGGGGTTTTTCTCACACATACACACATACACACACACACTCACACAATGCGCTTTTCGATCGATGACACTTTTCTATTGGAGTGGAAGTAGAAAACGGAATAGATGTTTAAGAAGGAGAGAGAGAAGAAAAAATACATCAAAACACAATTGTTGAGTAAGCAGATTCCTTTTTTTTTGGGGAAAGGGAGGGGGGGGTGTTACTAGCCGCCTTTGTCCTTTGCAATTTTTTTTTCCATACCACCTTCTTAAAGCAATTAAAATCCAAATCCTTTTTGCGTTTCCGTTTTCTACCCGACCTGTTTCACTTTTCTTCCGGTCGGGTGCGAGAATTTGATTCTGTATTGTAAATCACGCTCCCGTGTTGGATGCGGCGGAAACTCCAAGGCACACTTTACCGGCTTTTGGGATCGCGTTTCCATTTGCTACCCCATACACGTTTCCTCATCCCAGTATACACACACACACACACAACCCCGAACGTGGGGAAAGAGGTGAAAATTAAAAGAAAAGCGTAGCAAAAGAAAAGATGCGCTCCCACCCAGAGCGGCGAGAAGAAGGTAAACTCCGTTACTAGGGAACCTCCATCCTCCAAGGGAAAACCGGGGAGTCCCTTTTTTTAAATTTAGTCCTCGCTGTCGTTGGGATCGACGGTAAGACGGTGGATTTTCTTGGCCAGATTGAAGCATTTTTTTACATTATCTTAACTCGCTGATGAATCGGATCCTTTGCTGTACCTACCACCTTTGTTGGCGGAAACGAAATTCGATTAAGCTTTTTTTGCGGGCTTATTTTTTCTCCGGTTAAGCGAAAAAACAAATGGAAACTAATTTACTAGAAGTACACTACAGCAAACCGGTTAGGGGTGGTTCATTTGAATAGGAGGATGAACGATTTTTTTATTATTTTCAAATACTTTAAGGCGACAACAGAAAAGCATTTCATTGTGTTATGGAAAAACATAATCAAGGGGCGCTCTATTAAATAGCTAAATCGAACAAAAACGGTAAGTTCCAGTAGAAAGATCTCTCAACTGCAAGGACATCAGTAGCTAGAAAAACAGTTGATTTTCACTATGACAAAACAAGCCCCTTTTTCGAATTTCGGAAAACGTGTCTTTCGCCTGAGTTCACGCAAAAAAATCTAACCTACAGCACACACACACACGCACACGCGTAGAATAAAAATCAGTCTTCTACTCTAAACGGTAGTGACGGGAAGAAAAAAAAGCCAAAAGCCAGAAAACTCCTTCATTTCTCCCCACATTACACTTTTCCACTAAGGAAGCGGGAGAACTGGCAATAGGTATTTTGCCGCAGAACGCGCACTTGGCTTCCTTTACGACAACGGCACGGCAGTGGGTACATACACACCAGAAACACGCACACGGTCACGAGCGGAGCTACACTAAATGTACGTCTGCACCGGAACACGAAACCGTTTGAAATGAATGGCAGCTTTGGAGGAGAAGCGCCAACAGCCCAACATCATATAGCGGGCCCGCACCATCAGTGTATTGTGAGACGCGTTTCATCCAATTCCATTCAAGTGGGAACAAAAAAAAATGCGCTGCACGTTGGCGAGAACGTAGAAATGAATGGGGAGAGCAGAAATCGCTCCAACATTATGTTCGTACCGTGAGCATCGGTTAAAGCGTTAAGATGAGAGCATACGTGGTGGAGCTTTTACTATATCAGCGTGACTCCCAATGGCAGGGTTTGAAGAACTATTATGAATTGGGCTGTTTTAACTTAAATTTTTAATTTTATAAAACAAAAATCGAATACTCGAAAGAAAGAAACCTCAATTAATTCCATTTCCAATTCCAGCTCAATTTTGTTTATAAGGAGTAGGAAACATTTCTTAAGGAAAATTAAAGACCAGTAGCTAGAGTATAAGATCTAATTATTCGGCTTGAACTAAATCAAATAGATGTAAATTAAACATATCCTGCTGGTACATTCGGAACAGAACGTTTACCGATGGTAAATGGCAAAACCAAATTGACAGAAAGACGAAATTGAATTCACTTCGTCTACCAAGCTCTTAAAAACTGATCCAGAATAAAGTGTAAGACATTAGCCCTAAGACACTAATATGATCCAAGAGGCGACTTTTAAATTTTTATTAATATTAATGCAACAAATCTCGTTTATCCGGGGCCGGATTAATCGACGGGTAGAATATCCATGAGTCTACAAAACGACACAACCATTTTGAATTGTTGTTAAAAAATTATCGGGTTTTTGGAATTATGAGTCGAATAAATATCTATCTAGCCTGTATTCAGATGATTCCCATGATTGCCACCAGACCGTATCAACCGACTTCGTGTGATGAGCCATAGTTCAATTCGTGTAAGTCCTTGCTGATGGCCCCACGGTATTGCTGAGGATCTGTATTTAAATAAAATAATAACTTTAAGCCAAAGACTTTTGTATAATCATGGCCAAATTAAAAAAGTTCTGTGGATTGTAATCGTCAAATGCGTACAAACACAGAACATCTTGTATGCGATACTGACCCTTATTACGAATGATGTACATAGATGTTTTTTTTAATATTCAATACACAAGAATCTTAACATACATACCTTCTCTATAATTTAAAAGTACATGTACGGAGCTACAAAGGATCGGTTATCATTATAAAGGACAATAAGGAATCTACCGTATAAGCTTTGTCGCGATAAGCTACTCCTCCGACTTCGTGCTTCGATGCTTCGAGCGAACGTGTATATTTAGATTGCGCTTGTATGTATAGAACCGCGTACACCCGGCATAAGGACACTCGTACACTTCCTGCACATCTTCCGCCAGATGTACCTGCGCATGGGCCTTCAGATTACGTTTCGTGCGTAATAATTTATTACACTCCTCACATCGAAATTGTTTTGCATGTTCGAGCCGCTGATGTGTGACCAATTCCAGCCAACGGACAAACATTATCGAACAATTAGTACACTTGTAGCTATTGCGTTGGCACCGGTGGTCTCGCATCGACTTGAGATTAATGAAACCTTGTCCGCAAGGTTCACACTTATGGGGATACTGACCAGTATGGTGGATCATGTGCTGTTTCAATTGAAGCTTACGCCAGAATCGTTCACTGCACAAATCACACACGTACTGTTTCCCGAGTGTGTGTTTCACATTGTAATGACGCTTCATTGCGTGCTTCCTGGCGAACTGCATCGTACAGTTTGGATGCTCACAGTTCCATACTTTCGGACTGGATGCACTGCTTCGTTCGAGATGCTTCGTCTGCATGTGTCGTAGCAAGTGCGACCGATTAGTAAATGTTTTACAGCAGTTTTTCTCCTGACAAGGATATGTGTACACTCCTGCATGCAAAAACTGGTGCCGATCGTAATCATCGCGTCGTCTAAAGGTTTTTGTACATGTGTCGCACTTGTTGGTTCTTTGCCTAGGAACCGCACTGAGTGGTTGCATATTCAACATACTATTCTCTTCCATCTTGTTATTCCGTCTCCTTGGAAAAAACTTTATGTTATTGAGAGATCTATAAGTTTATATAGGTTTTAAGCAAAACAAATTACTGTGTTTTTATGCACCACTAGCAGGAACTACTGCGCTGGATGTTTGCCAAGCAAACTGGTTCGCTTCTTCAATGACAACAACTGACAAAACTGACAGTATTTTAGTGGAAAAAATATCCCGCCCAAGGTTATTAAGGGGCAGCTGCCGCCCTCAATTGACAAAAAGCCTAAAATTTTGACCATTATTTCTTGGAATAATACTCGATGCTCCTGAAAACAATGCGAAAGATGCCCAAAATTATAAAAATTGAACATTTGCATGAACGACGGTTTTCCAAACCGTTGAATTTTAAGCGAATTGCTTCTTGGGTCCTTTTCCAACTAGCCAAATCAATACGCTTTCTCGCTCTGACTAACTATCAATCAAACCTGCAAAAGCGAGAAAGCATGTTAATTTGTCTACTTGGATTAGGGTTTATTGCCAAAAAATATGAGAGAATAATTATTCCTCTCTTTCTCATGATTTCAAGTGGCTTCACTAACACTATGCCAAAAGAATGTGATGCTTAGGCATCGGTGTAGCAAAGGACGGTGTAAACTTTGTACAAAATTGTGGAAATGTAGTATAAGAGAATTTGGCTAAAGTCTGAAACACGACCCCCCCCCCACTCACGGGCACTCATTTGAGTGATTTTTTTTCGGGCTAAAGTCTGAAACACGACCCCCCCCACTCACGGGCACTCATTTGAGTGACTTTTTTTCGTGCAGGGTGGTTCGAAATCGGTTGCGTGTTTTTTAATTATGTTTCGAGACACAGACACCTGAGGGCATGGCCGTCGAAGAAGAAAATGTAGCAATTGGTGCCATCTATCGACCACAGGTCAAAGATTGGCGATCCGTTGGAGCTTTCGCGAATAGCTCCGGCCACAGACATGGTAGCGATTAGTGGTGCATGGACGAAATCTAGCCACAAGTGCCATCTAGCCATGGCCAGAAGAAAGTGTGGCGATATCTTGGATACCGGCGGAGCTATGGGGCAAAGTTGGGCCAAAAATGAGGAAAATTTTACGGTTTCACAAACAGCGTATGGAACTTGGTTCCTCGATGAATAAATCACTTTTCACTATGCGAAAACCTCTTTACAATTTAATAGTAATTGTAAAAAAAAATCAAATTCAGGCCACATTGCATAGTCTCCGAACCACCCTGTACGAAAAATTGACACGCAGATGAGTGACCGTGAGTGGGGGGGGTCGTGTTTCAGACTTTAGCCGAGAATTTAAAATAAATCAAATTTACATTGTTATGGTCATCGAAAACTCAGAAATATTTATTTTTTGTTAATATTTCATTTCAATATCGATGAATGATTTACTTCAAATTAGTGAGATATGATTTTTTGTTCTCTTTAATATACTGTAACATGTACAGCAAAACGACCAGATTCATGTCTTAAAATTGTCTTAAAACAAACCAACCAGTTTTTACATCGACTGTTTTTATTTACTAGAGCATCGCCTCAGCCAGTGAGAGCGATTCAATCTCACTTCTTCAATGCAGTGAGCTTGGCTAACCTTGAATGAGAACGCGCTATGCCAAGACGAGTTGAATTATGAGCACCGGCATGCTCAACAACATAACAGAAGTGGCGCCAAGATAACATAATTATATTTAACTAGTGTCTGACTAAGGTGGCTGTTCTTGTCCAGGTTTTTGGGATGGGTTTCGTGGTGTTGTATGGTCTAATACAGTAGCACGTTAATCGTCAGCTTATATATCCTATCTCGTGTGCAAATGTTTAGTGTGGATCGATCATAAGCTGTGCGGGAGCAAGTTTATATTTTAACATCACCGTGGTAGTAGATCGCAACGCACCGTATTTGGAAAGTGATCGAATGTAAATAAGTTTGGCGGAAAACACATCCAGGTTTCATTTCACGATCGTGTAACAATGTGCTGGAAATGAGGGCAATGTTATTAGGGAAGTGATATCGAAGTATGACGACACTATTTATTGACGGAGAATGAGCAGTAAAAACGAAGCTTGAAAGTGTCTATTTTTGGGTGTATTAGTTGAATCGTTTTGTTTTCGTCGTTTTTGCTATTCCAAACCATTGAATGCTTGAACCAGTGATGTCAAACTCAAACTGACTCGTGGGACGTTTTGTATGTTGAATTTTTCTGCAATCCTGTAGTGATGGGTAAAATGCTATTTTGGTCAGAGTTGAAGTGGTTCTATTCCGTTGAACTATGAAGTATATTTTAGATGAACTCAGCATTTAAAATGATGTGTAGGATAATTTTCATTTCCGATAATTGGTTATTAACAGATAAACCTGTATTTCAAAAAAATGGTTGGATTTATATAAAAATCCGAATAAAGAGGCAATTCTACACACATTTAAAAGTGACTTAATATTTGCAAGAACATCTTAGCTTTCACCGGAACTGGTGCAGGATATTGTAGGGCGTAGACTTCGGCCCCAGGTGGTGTTAATCTGAAGACGTTTTTTGTAGCCCTCTAAAGTGCGTTCTAGTTACCCGCGCGATGTATATGGATCAAGTGTTATTAAAGCTGCGCCACCGAATAGGTGTCCAGGAGCTACATCAGCCACGACTTAGTAGCTTGTGTGTATACTTAGCATTCTGCAGCGCTGTACTACCTCATAATGCCTTAGTTCTAGCTACGCCTAATCTAAGCACATCGGTAAGCATTGAGAAGGTAAGCATTTACAACATCAAAATCTTAAAGAAATAGATATCCTACTTCACCAAACATATCATCCTTCTTTTATTGTTTCCACGGTTGCGGTTGTTTGCCGGAAATATGTTCTTTTGGAAGTACTTATTATTTTCATTTCTAATTAGGTATGTCAACTAGTCCCTGTCAACGGATTCCCCAATAAATTTATATTTGTTACATACACATATTCATCAGAGGACATCTTAACAAATGCCATTGTTGCCAGTTGCCATGCTAGAGGCTCGGTCCAGTAGTAAATTAAAACCTTTCCGAACGACTTGTTGAATTCGGTATCATTACTAAAACTGATATTTTACCAGTTTTGAAAAAGAGTGATGTACTAGAAATGGTTTGGAAAAAAATTGAAAAATAAACTTCCTTTTTAAAATGGAAATACAAAACATAGATTTGTTGAAACAATTATTGGATGTAACTGCATAGTAAAATAAAAGAAAAAAAGATCTAGCGCTTTTAAGGGCCTAAAAGCGCTAGACAGCTCCCCGGAAGCGAAAAAAGTCTAGTAGAAAAAGTGTAAAAACTTGCAGCTCAAATGACCGATCTATCTCTAGGATCGATCATTTCTCTATATCTCTAGAATCAACAAGTTAGGTTTTTTCTGCGAATCAATTATTATTTATTTAGAAATCATTTACATTTTGTACGTAAATTATCATATCCCTAACCCTAATCTTACCACTTTTCTCCTCCAACTTAAGCCGGTCGAAAAATTATTGTCTTTGGATTTGGCGTTCGATGGCAGTAGCGGATCACTAACGAGTGCAAATCAAATAAAACGTTCTGCCAAGGAAACAGGAACAATCGCATCATCCTCTCTGTCGCCAAACGACGGTTCTGGTCATGGCGACGAGATCGAATATGACAGAGTCGATGAAGGCGAACATGGTGATGAACACAACAACGTACGGTTTCACGTTTCCCATGTCGATTTTTACCGCGTTGAAATTCCGTTCGTAATTGGTGTCTGGATTCTGTCTGCCACTTTAGCAAAGATTGGTAAGTATTGTTAAGGTTTAGTATCAGTTATTAGGTAAGCTTGTCTTAAAGTTCAAGTTTTAAGAAAAAGTGTAGCTATAATTTTAACGGAATTGAATAATTTACTGGAAACTGTTGATTTACTTCATTTTTACAATGTATTGTTTTATCTTAACGCCGTACTAGTTACCCAACTAGCATAAAAACATTTTTCTGTTTACTAGTCCGATCAGGCTTAGAGAACGAAAGTGTTGTTTAATGATCCTCACCACATATCTGGAGCCAAAGCATTGAAGCAATTCAAAAAAAGGCTACATAATTTGCTATCAGGCTATCCTACCCTGGAGACCCAACGACCTATACCCAGATTATCCGACACGATATCTACTTTTAGGACTCCATCCGTTGAAGTTCTGTTCGACAACTCAGTGCCTGTCCGTGGACGGTTTGATCGGCAATGAAAAGAGACATACTAGCTATCCTAAGCTCCATGAATTTCTTTGCGTCGTTTAGGAGCCTAGGACAGCGTGAAGTAAATGTATTGTGTTCCGTTTTTTAACGAATTATACCATGCATATATTTGGTATTTCTTCTTCTGCGTTTCGTTAGCATCTATACAAGGGTCCATCCATTGTTAAACTCATCTCATTAGCTCCCATGTAATTCTACTAGATAATATTTAACATACTATTAATTAGGCATTAAGTAAAAGTATTAAGTATTAACTAAAGAGTTTTGAAATTTAACGAGTCTTTGTGTCCTTCTCAGTGTTCTACTTGATACCCAAGCTGAGTGGCATTTTCCCAGAATCTTGTGTGCTGCTCGTGATCGGTGTCCTAGTCGGTGGAATGTTGCGACATGCAGCAAATCTGCACGGACCGTCCCTGACACCGAACACGTTTTTCTTCTACATGCTCCCGCCGATCATCCTAAATGCCGGGTACCTCATACCGAATCGCAAGTTCTTCGAAAACATTACAACCATTCTTCTGATGGGTGTGATTGGTACGCTATTTAATATCGCCACCATTGGTAGCTCGCTTTGGGCTTGCGGTCAGGCCGGCATCTTCGGCATTGACATACCGTTCCTGCACATTTTCCTCTTCTCTTCGCTGATCGCAGCCGTCAATCCGGTGGCGGTTCTCACTGTCTTTGAGGACATACAAGTCAACGAGGTACTACAGATCGTAGTGTTCGGTGAATTGCTACTTAACTATGCTGTCACTGTACGTATTCTTATCGATAGCAGCATGGGAGAGGGCGTAAACTAACAAGACTTTTACTTTCCACTCTCAGATCGTAATGTACCACATGTTCCAAGTGTATAACGAAATTGGTGTTGACGAAATCATAACCGTTGACATAGCGGCCGGTGTTGGGTCTTTCTTTGTCGATGTACTAGGCGGTTCGTTTATCGGTGAGTGTTCAAACTTTGTTCACTACGGTTACAGCAGTAAATACTTAGCATGTATCCAGCCATTACTAGACTGTTTTCGTTTTACAGGTATTACATGGGGCTTCCTGGCTGGATTGATAACACGGTGCACTGATAAAGTGCGAGTCGTCGAGCCGATCTTCATCTTTGCGATGGCTTATATGGCGTACTTGAATGCGGAAATTTTTCACATGAGCGGTATCCTCGCGTAAGTTGGAGATACAAATCAATTGTAAATCAGTAGTTCTGATACCGATAAGATATATTATATATGTTGAGATGAGATATCCTGCATGCTTATGTTTTGTATTATAAAAATGATTGTATTTCTGTTCTTCCTATATCTTCAGCATCACTTTCTGTGGATTAACGGTGAAAAACTACGTTGAGCAGAATGTGTCGGAGAAATCACGCACTACCATTGAGTATACATTGAAAATATTGTCCTTCTCGGCGGAAACGATTATCTTCATGTTCCTTGGTGTGGTCACCGTTAGTTATGAGCATGAGTGGAACACTTGGTTCGTTTTGCTGACCATAATCTTCTGTTTTGTGTATAGAATTTTAGGTACGTATTGATCGACTCTTAAGCACGTGATATCGGTTATTAATATTTCATTTTTGTTCACAGGTGTTTTGATATTGTCAGCGTTATCAAATGCTTTTAGAGTTCAGAAGCTAACTAAGGTAGATCAATTTGTCATGTCTTACGGAGGTAATGAAGCATGTCGGTTGGTGAATGGTGCACTTTTAATAATAATATCCAATGTCGTTTCAGGCCTTCGAGGAGCTGTTGCGTTCGCTTTAGTGCTACTGGTGGACGAGGATCGCATTCCGCTGCAGCCAATGTTCTTGACGACGACGATTGCGGTCGTTTTCTTTACAGTGTTTCTGCAAGGTACCACCATTAAACCGCTAGTCAAAATACTGGATAATAAGCATTTGAACCAGCACAAACCAACCATGGAAGAAAATAGTCACGAACTGGAGATGGTGTAGTTGTGTAATAGATAAATGTTATCTTGATGCCCGGTCGGCCCGGTTGTGTATGAGGTTACGGCCGGTTCCATACAATTGGACTATTACAATTTCCCGTTTGGACAGTTCATCAGTAGCAAGGACTTACTATTTGACTACGTTGTAAAAATAAGTTTAGAATATGGCCTGGCTGTATCTTACGAGAAAACCGTTTTGATAATGTAAGGTGCGTATAGATCTGAGCTTTATAACCGTTTTTTTGCAATGTATTGTAACATATAGATTTATCGAGTTTAATTAAACAGAAAAAATACTAATATTATAATATGGCGTGAAAATGCAGGTGAACACTTGAGAGGGTAAAGTGCCTGGAGCATGGTTAATACGTATGACTCCAAATTGTGTGCTGGCTGTAGCATTGAATCAAGAACATTAATAGTATCTCCTAGCAGTCAGTTATGCAACGCGTCAAATGTGTTCAACATGTATTATCTATCACTAACACTGCCATGCCGATTTTGGGGTATGATCACGCGTGAATAAATACTTAATGTGTGGGAATTAAAAAAAAATATATTGAAGATTACGGGACTCGTCGCACTCGTATTTATTTCTGTTTCTTTGATTCTAAACGAACGCCATGAAAATTGATTACTTTCCATAAGAACCATATACTTCTAAATATTTCATACAATCTTTTTAAATTAAATTAGATTGCTTTATATACTTATTTGTTATTATATTGTAGTCACTCCCGAGATAGTTATTTTTAGTTTGTCGTTTGTTTTTATAATGTCTTATAGAAACTTTGATCCCAAAGGAATTCTTTCGTCTCTATTCGTCGTTCGTACTACAAAATTTCCTGCGTTGTAAAATTTAATCACTCTGATATCAGCAAATTCGCGAACAGCGGAAACAGTGTACCTCCCTACCCGATATCTTCCCTTCCGCGGATTGTTTGAATTTGACAGTTGTCTGTCGTCATTGTTTGACACGAAGAATTGTCCGTATGTCAGTTTTGTTCTTCGGGCGAGGACGGCAATGACAGATAAACAAAATTCATCCTCCACGAAGAGCGACTGTTGTAAGGTTCCCCATCAGCACTTGCAAAACAAGAAAAAGAAGAAGTAGGCAAGTTTGTGATTCTAAATGCAAAATTTCTCTTGCTAATTGGGATTGAACCCGTGAAAAGTGCGGTTTTCCCCCTATTTCGTAAGGGAACGCGTTTCAACGATCAGTGATCAAAAGGGTGTGCAAAAGTTTGTTCGTGGGTGTATCGTAGAGGTTGGAAAATTGTAGAAATTGTTTTTTGGTGCTTGTGAAGAACGCACTCCCGTGAGCATAGCCAGCCAAAGAAATCGATATACAACTTTCCATTGAATCGTGTCCTGCGCATGGTGGTCCTGTGTGTAGGCTGCTGTGTGAGCTTCTATTCCCTTCAAGAAATAGAACTCCTGAAGCAGACCTTCATGCTGGGGGAGCTATGTGCCCCTTGTGGTGTAAGGTGTGATATCATTTCCTTTCAATTGCAGCAGCCCCATCGGTTTAGCTGCTGCCAGTCTGAATGAGAAGTGATGCAGTGTTCGTGTGACGGTGAAAATATTTGAAAAACACAAAGTGAAAAGAAGGCCTTGCGGACAGCAAAAAAAAGCTACTACGCCTACTACGCGAGTGTTGGCAGAGCAAAAGAATATTTCAGCACGGGAGTGCCCCGCGGTTCGACCCGTAGCGTTCGCAACAGAAAACAGTGCATGGATATTGTTGGTGGCCCTTCCCATTGATAAACGGCCCACTTTAGAACCCGCGTAGAACGTAGAGCGGATATCTCTCTTTCTGTTATCACCCACCACCACCACCAGCACCAGCACTATGAACGCATCCGACCCGTTCGTGATAACCTCCCGCGAGAGGCTCAAGTACGAGGACCAGTTCAAGTCGCTTCAACCGGTCGATGGTGTGGTGACGGGGGGCCAGGCCAAAGGATTCTTCCTTCAGAGCCAACTGCCCCCACAAATACTCGGCCAGATATGGTAAGATTATGTGTTTTAATGTTTTTTTTCTCCATAACTGTGTTATTTTAGAATGAAATGCAATGCTCCCCAATCGTACGCTCCAGTTACTGTATTCCTTGCAACAAAAAAAACCTTTTGTGGCGTATATTTTTTTCTTGGTTTATCCTTTCACTGTCGCCACTTCCGCTGGTTTCAAACTTCCGGTTCCTTTTTCGCTTACATAACTGGAAAGTGCAATTGAACTGAACCGTTCGTTCTGGCATTCTACAACTACAACAACGTACCTACTTTGTTTAGTGAATACAATGTGCTGCTGCCTGGATGAACGCAATGGGTGCTTGATTGTGGGCAATAATTACAGATCCTGATTTTCCGTGCCATTTTTTAAAGGCTCACGTGACTTATGACTGCTTCATAGTATTTTTGTTACGGCTCGCGCAAATTCTATCGTTTTCTCCATTGCTAGGAGCTGATATATTGTAGCATGTTTCATATTCTGTTTGCCGATAGCAGTGCCAAGACGATTCCTTGCGTCAACGTCATTCGCATTGATTTTTTATGTTTTGTCCAGTCAGTCAGTTGACATTATCAAGTGAGTGTTAATGGCATACAACATGTTCGGAGCTGTGTATGTATACTGCTATCTGCACTGGAGATATGATACTGTTTCCTTTGGCCTTAGAACGCCTGAAACCACCCTCCTTTTGGATGTCTTAATTGCATTAAACTATAAAGAAGCTAACCAGCAAATTGAAAAAAGAGCACCAAACATCAAACACTTGTTACCTTGCTTAACTGCCCTAAATCTCACCAAACATTCGTACGTGGAAGGTTTCCCCAAGTGCATTATTAGGTATCGAAACTTTGGATGTGTGTTGAGAGAGTTGGAGCCAACTCCAAATTAAAGCTCAATTACATCGAACCCCCCCGATGTAGCAGGGCCGAGATTGGAGAAGGGTTTGTAAGCATGTAAAAACGATTCTCCCGAAAAACCCAAACTAAAGCACTCGATAATGTACTTCTCTTCTGGCTCTGCCTAATTAATGAGAGGTTGACCGAACAAGATGAAGTAGATTGGTACAGCCCACGGTTAGTTATTTGGTTATGGGGCGCTCCCCATTCTAAATGGACCGTGGTATTATCGTCGTTCTCAAGGGCATACGAAAAAGTTGTTTACCTATGAGTCATCGAGTGGTTCACGTCGTCCTTTTGCGCATCGTTGGTTCCTTTTTTTGTTAACCGCATCCATTAAAGGATGATATTGATTGTTGTGAAAGAAATATGCAAAATTGCCCTGTATATTGTAAACGTTCTCTCAAGTTTGTTGCTCTGAAATGTCTCAAAAAAATTTATTAACTTCTTCTTAGCTTATTTTCGTATTTTTTTATTAATTTTCTCTCCACTCCACTCTCCAATTTCAATTTTAAGGGCCCTTGCCGATACGGATGCCGATGGTCGCATGACGCTCGGTGAGTTCAGCATCGCCTGCAAGCTGATCAATCTGAAGTTGCGTGGATTTGAAGTTCCCAAGGCACTTCCGCCAACACTCATCGCTTCGCTCACTGCCGTTGGTGGAACACCCATACTCACTCCCACCTCCGGCTTGAGTCCGCTCGATCCGTTGAAATCGCTGTCCGGTTCGATTGCGGCCGTGCCACAAGTTGTTCCACAAGCTCAGCCACCCATGATGGCTCCGCATGCTGCCGGAATCGTTCCGCATGCTGTAGTGCCTCCGCTGATGAACAATCAAATGGTTGCCTCCCAGGTTCCGCTAATGGCTAGTGTGGTGCCTCCTAAGCCGGCCCTTCCACCACAGCCCCTAATCGGTGCCACCTCTCAGGCACCTCTCATTTCTATGGGACAACCGCTGATTCCCGGCGTGCCGACCATTCCGGGTATGGCACCGGCTTCAGCTGTAATGCAACAGCCGTTGATCGGTGGCCTTGGAGGAAGCGCTCCAACCATTCCACCGACTGCAGCAGTGAAGCCGCTAATTGATCCGCTAGGAAGTGTTAACGCAGTGCCACTGGTGGGCGGCGTAGCATCGGTTGTTCCAGCACCTCCGACACCTCCGCATTCGGGTGGCGGAACACCAGCGCGCTCGATGTCAATCTCGGAACGGGCACCGTCTATTGAATCTCCGTAAGTAATGCTTCCGATCCGTGTTTGCCCTCTTATCGGCAATCGTCGGTACAATCATATCGTTAATTTCCCCCTCCCGTACAGCGGACAAATGGAGTGGGCAATTAAAGGACCAGCTAAACTGAAATACACCCAGCTGTTCAATACGACTGATCGCAACCGTAGCGGATTCCTTACCGGGCCGCAGGCACGCAACATTATGGTGCAAACGAAACTTCCACAGGCGATGCTTGCTCAAATTTGGGCCCTTGCCGATATGGACACAGATGGGCGGCTTGGCTGCGAGGAGTTCGTGCTGGCGATGTATTTGTGTGACATGGCGGCTGCTGGCGAAAAGGTTCCTACCACGCTGCCACCCGAGCTCGTGCCGCCGTCCTTCCGGAAGGCTTCGTCACGCCACGGTTCGGTGGTAGGTTCTCGCCATGGTTCCGTTTCGTCACAGGGAGCACCGGTGCATGCCGCCGTTGAGCTTGATCCTCTGTCTGGCTTACCACAATGTAAGGAAACGTTGTTGTTTGTGTTGGTTAGAAGCGTAATCTAATAGCACTATTTCCTATGATCCTTCCTTCCTTTAGCATCGTTCGAAGATAAACGCAAGGAAAACTTCGACAAAGGCCAAGCGGAGCTTGAACGGCGACGAAAAGCATTGATGGATATTCAAAAGAAAGAACAGGTAATTCATGCTAGTGTTGGATAGCGTAATTTTCTAACTGTTTAATTCTAATTCCTATTTATCGTAAATTTTCAGGAGGAACGTGAGCGCAAAGAGCGTGAAGAACAGGAAAAAATACGCAAAGCTAAGCTCGAGGCCGAAATGAAGAAGCAGCAAGAGCTGGAGAAAGAACTGCAGCGTCAACGCGAACTCGAACAGGAACGAGAGGAACAACGCAAGCGTGAACTCGAAAAAAAGGAACTTGCTCGAAAGTATGTGTGGTTGTTTAATAAGCTAACTAATCCGTACCAACTATTATTGTTTGTTGATTGTAACGGTTGCCAATATTTTTGAATGCTCACGCTATTCTTTCACACGTCTACAGGGAGCTAGAGAAACAACGTCAGCTCGAATGGGAAACGCAAAAGATTGCGGAAATGCAGCAGCACAGGCAGCGTGAACAGGAAAATGTGCTCAAGCTAAAAGCACAAAACCAATCGCTTAGCGTTGAGCTGAGCACGTTCAATGAACGCATCAAGGAGCTGTCGCAAAAGATCTGCGATACGCGCGTTGGTGTTACGAACGTCAAAACCACGATTGATGGGATGCGCACCACACGTGATACGCAGATGGCGGAAATGAATCAGCTAAAGGCGAAGGTAAAGGAACAGAATCAGCGGCTGGTGCAGCTGAGCCAGGAGAAGGCTAAACTAGACGCGAAGAGCAAATCGGGCGAAACGGAAAGCCAGCTACAATTCACTAACAAACAGGTATGGCAAATTGTAGCGTTTGGTTATTTGGCGTGAATTAATTGGTTATTAAAATATGAACTTTCCTTCCAGATCGTTATACAGCAGCTAAAGGACAAGCTAGAAAACACCAAGCAACAGATCGAGAACAAATCGTCGGATATTAATCTGAATAGAGATCAGCTGATCGAGCTGAAATCACAGCTGACCGATCTGATTGATGCATGCGAGAAACTTTATGGCGAATATGATATGCAAAGAATTCAGGTATGTATAAAAGAGAACAATTTGACATCCCTTTTCAGCATATTAACATTGTGTTGTGTGTTCGAAATAGATTTTGGAGATGAAAAACAATCGTAAAAACGAATCCTACACCAGCGCATGGGACACTTCGAACTCATGGGCCACTTCAGATACCGCGACGCATGCGGCAGTCAGCAGTGATCCAGTGCCAGCGGCCGCAAGGGCTGGCGATGATGTACAAACGCCACCGGGATACATGAAGTATCGGGCAATCTACGAGTTTAATGCCAGAAATAACGACGAGATTTCATTCCAACCTGGTGATATTGTGATGGTAAATGACTGTAGTGCCAGCAGTCTGCGTTGGTCCGTTGGTGTAACCAATGACTTACGTACGTTGCTCCTCGTTTATATCCATAGGTACCGCTGGAACAGAATGCAGAACCGGGATGGTTGGCAGGTGAAATCAATGGTCATACAGGTTGGTTCCCGGAATCGTTTGTAGAAAAGGTGGACAGCAACCTGAACGTGGTAGAAGCAGCAGCAGCACCAGAAACGATAGCTTACAGTGAACCGGTTGCAGAATACACCACTGCACCAGTTGAGGAGTACCAACCGGCAAACGATAATACAGAGTAAGCAGCGAAAGAAAAGAAAGTGTCACCCGACCGGAATTACATTTACACTGTGGTTTTGTCTTTACAATTAGGGCTACCTGTAACGGTGACGTTGAGTATTATGTTGCTTGCTATGCGTACCAATCGGCAGAGGCAGGTGATCTTGTGTTCGATGCAGGCGAAACGATTGCTGTTTCAAAGAAGGAAGGCGATTGGTGGACAGGCACAATTGGCAACCGGACTGGTATTTTCCCTTCAAACTATGTGCAAAAACAGGAAGGTGTAAGTAAAGAAGGGATTTTTTAAAACGTCCTTGTAGTGGACCGAGTAATGATTTTGTTCTGTTGCACTTACAGGAGGTAATGAACGGGAATCAAGCAACATATAACGAGCAACCGACGCATCAGGAACAGGAACAGCATCAGCCACAAGTGCAATCGTACGAACAGGAAACCAAACGCAAGCAATCAACTACCGCTGCCGGTAGCAATACTCAGGATGCAGAAGATGCACGAAATCAAGCCGAATTAGATTCGGAAGTGTCGCAGATCAATACTCAACCACCATCTGGTGCGGCAGCAAACGAAGAAAACATTCGTTACTCTTCCATGTCCATGACGTCGGCCACACCCAGCCTTCGGCGGAAGGGCGAAGTGGCACAGGTGATTGCACCGTACGAAGCAACGAGCTCCGAGCAGCTTTCGCTTCAGCGCGGACAGCTAATCATGATTAGAAAAAAGACCGATTCCGGCTGGTGGGAGGGTGAGTTACAGGTATGTACAGCGTCTCATTAACATGGAGCGTGCCCAAGATGGATTACATCACGTTAACACTGTTACGTGTGTTGCAGGCAAAGGGTCGTCGCCGACAGATCGGTTGGTTCCCGGCGACGTATGTAAAGATACTGCAGGGTGGACGAAACAGTGGTCGCAATACACCGGTGTCGGCTAGCAAGGTTGAGCTGACGGAAACGATTCTCGGTAAGTAGCATGTTGAAGTAATTGTGGGGGGACATATGATCTCCTATTACGGCACTACGCAAATTAGTTGATGTTGACTTACGATTGTTTTTAAATCGGTAGATAAAGTCATCGCACTGTACCCGTACAAAGCACTGAACGACGACGAGCTGTCCTTCGAGAAGGACGATATCATTAGCGTGCTCGGCCGTGATGAGCCGGAGTGGTGGCGCGGTGAACTGAACGGCACCACCGGTCTGTTTCCGAGCAATTACGTCGGCCCGTTCGTGTCGTCCGGTAAGAACGGCAAATCTCCCGCTGCTAGTTAACACACAATATACACAATAGCTTGTAAATCGCGTAGTCTGTATGGATATGCTTTTTGAAACGTTTGTATATTTTCTTTGTGTGTGTAAATGTTAAGTTACGGTGTCATTATGTGTGTAATTTTTTGTTTGTATGTTATACCTTTCTTTATTTGCGTCTGTTTTGCCAACATCATCATTCCCATCGCATTACTTGTAGGTGTTAGTGCCTCGTAAGGCTCGAATCGAGCGTATTCTACAGTTGTCTCTGAGCGAAGGAAAGATTATAAGAGATGGAAAGCTTATAAGCTATACTTTAGCTGATTTACGTACTCTATCAAAAAGATGTATTCTTTGGAATTTGCCACATATTTGATCAGATCTGCTCTTTGTAATAGTGTATACTATATATATACGCGTTATGTTCTACTCAAATATCAATTAAATATCATACCAAATGATATCTCTAACTAGGAAAATGTCAAGCGATACCGGAACGACAAACGTTGTACCGCATTGAGGTCATTTTTGTTTAATCATATGTAGTAGAAAATTGATCGCTATTTATATATATATGTATATTTAATCGGTATTCCTTTTTTAACAAGCGGTTCTTTTATTTTCACAATTGTTATATCTCTGAGGACAGAAAGAAAAGTCATCGTTTTTTAATGTGGTGTTTTAAATTAAACATTGTTTTTGTCTATTATTTTTGTGTACTATACGTTTTATTTTTAGTTGATTGCAGTATAGTAAATATGTTTTTGGCTCTTCTGTTAGTTATATTTTAGAGACACAATTACCACACTCATGGAAGAGAGCGTG
Source organism: Anopheles funestus (assembly GCF_943734845.2). NCBI lineage: Eukaryota > Metazoa > Arthropoda > Insecta > Diptera > Culicidae > Anopheles > Anopheles funestus. The sequence goes on from NC_064598.1 coordinate 65,145,809, forward strand.
TATCGCTGCCAGTATCGTAAGCGTGTTTTACATATCTCTTTAAACTTTTCCACCACGCTGCGTAAAGGCAATGTATAACGGGTAGCAGGGCTTTCTGCAACGTTCACCAAAGCCCATAACGACACGATATATCGAGATGGCTTAGCCCGTGGTTTCGCACGGTGCACCGACCCTAGCACCACCGTCAGCAGCGATAAGCCTTGTCGTACGGATTATGGTTACAGTGACAGCAGCTACAGACAAGCAGCGGACGGTGCTGAGGACGATCTACACAACAACAATAAGCGATACCACAACAATAAAATCAATAATTATAAAACTAATTATAATAACAATAACTGTAACGAAAATACTATGAGTAACAATAACGATATTAATCAGAGCAACAATAATCAGCTAATAATGCGAGCATTTCACATGGACAGCAGAAGGACAGCGCCGCAGTAGCACCACTTTAGCAACAACAAAAAAAAACATTTAAAAACAAAACCCACTGTTATAGGTGTATAATGTTAATGTAGCGCATCGAGACGAATGTTTTTCATTTCGATGGAAACCTATGGAAACAAAAGTCGGAGTATAGTTCGGGATCAGGTTGGGGCAACAAAAACAAGGAACGAAATCACTTTCCTACGTGTGGCGTTTACTATTGCTGCAGTGACACACATTACAACAAGGAAAAAAACACGCATAGTAGTTGTATTCTATTTACATATACAATCATCTTACACACAATTACCTCGCTCTCGCTAGGAGAGTGACGCATAAGCGCTGCAAAACCGTTAGAGTTGCTACCATGCAATCAGCAGCAGGTGCAAGTATTATCAGCTTTTGTTTACAGTAAAATAGGTTGCAAATGAAATGAAGTATTTAGCAAGAGGCTGATTCACGGATCTTTAGTTAGTTTCACCACCTCCGCAAGTGTCTACCAATTGTGGTGTTTTTACTCATACTTCTAGAAGAGTTTATTTTTAAAAATCAGTTGCAAGTACGAAAGGGACAGCGTAGTATTCTGTAATACCACAGAAGAAACGCTGTCCAATACAGATCATTTAGCAGGTCAGAATGAAATATGTAGATATTAACCTTCGTGAATATTATTATATCCTGTTTCCTAAAAGCAATGAAATCGTCACAATCAGCTGTATGTTAAAGTTGTTAAGTTAGTGAATATGTGGAATGTGTTTTTTGGTTTTGTTAGTGTTGGAAAGCGAAAACATTCCTGTAAATGAGTTTATTTACGCGTACAGCCGAATGTGTCACATAATCGATAGGAATAGGCCTCCCAAAAATGAAAAAAAATAGTACATCTCTAATCTTTGGCTTGTTACACTTTAAAGAATGCTAGTGATTATCGGAAACGTTACACAGAATAGTGTTAAATGGTTGCAAATATGCTACCGATTCTGTCTCTCTTTCGATAGCTTCATTTCGTTGTTCTTTCTTAGCACATCCTTTACAGCAAATTGTAACTTTACTGTGCAAAAGTGCACAGCAACATTAATGCCGAACACATCGGTGTAAGAGCATTGCATTTGTAACAAGCAAGATGCGGAAACTAATGGAAGGCATCCATGAATGATAACAGAATGTGTGGCGAAGTGGGGATTTGGTGGGTGATGAGCAAATGTGGCAGCCATTTGGTTTTCAGTGATTCATGACTTTTCGCTTACAGATACGTCCTCCAATGCAGGGCGCATTGTTTATAGTTACTATTCTTATGATTATGAAGCGATCTAGCAATTAAGATGCTGTACAATTTCAGTATAAACCAATCGTTTCTCGGTACGATGTGATGTGTAATCATACATGATTATTAAGGGAGATCGGATGTGAGTTAGGTTAAATGCCGCCGTATAGCACGAATATTTTGTGCTGAGACTAGTGCGGTTCGTTAAAATTTAGGTTTTGTTTATCCGTGTACATCGGTTTGTTTTATTTATCGAAATGCTTATCTCAATGTGTGTGCGTGGAAGCAAAAAACCGGATACATTGTAAGCATACTTGCATATACATATATTTAAAAACGTATAGCCATCGTTATTTATTGCGAACGTTGCATCGTATCGCCCAAAAAGAAACCGGATATCAATTAAAATCGCAAAGCAACTACTGCTCGTTAACGCTAGTAAGAACACAACCCCATCAAAACCAAACTCGTTACGCAAAAATGCTAGGATGATTACTGATGAAACAGAAGCATATATAAATATATACATACATACACGCCCACGTATATACATATATAGATATATATACATATTTAGAACTTAAACCCGTGCCCTACCCTATTATTCGACGAACGCAAAACCTCTTAACTCCTTGACACGCTATATATTCGAGAAATGGAAAGCCCACTGCTATGAAACGTACACGGAAAAATGGTTATTTCTTCAGAAAGTGTTATTTATTATGCTATTGCAAGCGTTAAATGAATTTAGTAGCGGATAGGACGGTCGGTGATGTTGAACGTTTTCTCTCTAACTCCATATCTAAACGGTTCCGGCAAACAATGTTCAGGTTGATAGTTTTTAGGTTGTAGCTTCTGTTCCCTGTGTCCTGTCGCACACATCGTCGTTCGTACCGCTGTAAGATACAGCTAATGATAAAGAACATTTAAAAAAAACGAACACATACAAACACACACACACACATATATATACATATGCTCATGATATATGTGAACCAAGTGCGGAAACATCATACATAATTGTTATTAATTGTCTGCAAAAAACCCGTACGACGATTAAGCTGCTGCTGCTGCTCCAGTACACCGGCTACCAATACCAGGATTTCCCATATTTGTGTAAATTGTGAACTCCTTCAGCAAACCAATGGCTAATAAGCAAACCCAAGCAAATGCATCTAAACGTACTCCCCCCAAAAAGCAAATGTGTGTTGTAAATGTAAATGAAAAAAACAAACAAAAAGAACAGAGGAAACACATCAAGATCAAATAAAGTTGAGAATAAACATGAAAATAATAGTAAAACTTTCAGTGGAATATTGCTCCATCTCTCAAACAGTAACTTTTCAACTGGTTAATGAAAGCAAAATTTGGAAAGAAATATTTTAATTGCAACACGCACGTTTCGGGAAATTTCAAAAGTTTTTGGTAATTCAGGGTAAGGTTGTACCCAACACTCTTTTACTTGGTATATACTTTCATTTTCAGAAATGCTTCTGATGAGCTAAGTTTATCAATTGATGTGATTTAAGTATGGCATATCTCACTTCAATGATTTTTTTTATATTAAATTGTTGAATTGAAAATGAATGTGTTATCCGTGCAGACTTGAATGTTGTACAAACTTGTTTAACAAATAATACAATAAAATTACTATCGAACGTGATAAACATAATCATAAAAAAGCCAGCAAATAGTATTCGAAATAGATAAATTACTTACGCCACTAACACAAAACATGAACTGGTACCACTGCAAAGGACAATTAAAAACAAACAAAATACATATGCTACCTATGTAGGGTAGAAACGAAAATGGCTTAAAACGGCTCAAAAGAAAAGCATGTTCCACCTAAAATTACAAACTCAACTTAACAGTAAACAATAATAAATCACGATAACGTATCAGTCATACCCATTTACTCAATCGTTTTTAACCTTCATATGTTACAATGGATGTGAATGGTGTGTATGTGGTGCAAATGAAAAAAAGCAACTGAAAGAAAAAAAAGGAACGAAACAACACCTGATACAACTAAGCAGCATTAAACAAGAAACACACTCTAAAGAATGTGTCATAAATCAGCAGCTTGGCGTATGAGCTGAAAGTAATAAGAAAAGTGTAATATTTATTAAACAATAATGCCGCAGCACATAACAAAACCATTGAAAGGTGAATGGCATCAGTGCTGAACATAGAATTTCACTTAATTTACATGTATAGCAACTGTAACAAACAAAGCGGAAGCGAATAAATATTGAAATGGGAATGTATTAATCGTTCTGTCGTGGGACAACTATGGAAAGAAAGAATCGCCAGTAAAAAAACAATAAGGTTTTTGCGTATAAATGTAAAATGTTTATAATGTTTTAAATAATAAAATATGTAAACATTGTTTTGTAATACTTTTTAAGTATTAACAATATAAATCATATAAGCTCGCCGTTTATACATAAACATGAAAGACGACCGGCTAGAGGCATGTACGATCAACCAATCACCGACCCTTGCAACTGTACGAAGATCTCAATTGTGCAGTACACATAACATATCAATTCGACCAACATATCAAGAAGGAGTTGGTCGTCCGGTAACATTCTCATGATATGACCATGGAATCATCATTAACTTTCGATTGAAATTTTGAGTTTGATGGAGGATGGAGGAGGTTTAACGCAACGTAAGGAGTTTTTATGATTCTTTTACTCACTCTTTTACGTTTTAACTCAATCTCTTTCTGTGCCGACTAATGATTCACTCATATGCTTTTAACTACTTTGACTTTTAAAAGGGTAAGTAAAATTTCAAATCATAATCACTCATTCGCTCTGTTTCACTCATTTCTATTTTCTCAAAAGAGCCCTACGCCAATATTTGGCGTGAAAATCTGTAAACAGGAATGGGTAAAAAGATCATTAAAAATAACGTATTGGACTCGGATGATAAACGCTATAGAAGAATTTTGTAGGAATATGTAATAAATGATCATACTTACCCTCTCCTTTTTTGTAGTTTTGTTTGTAATTTACTTTCAATTAGTAATCATCAAACATTTCATGTTTCTTAATATTCTCCTTCACTTTTATTATACACTCTCTGTATGTTCGTATTCACATGCTTCGCTTCATACTCACACTCTTGTTGCTTCTGCTTACCTTTCGCTATCCTTTCTACTTAACCGTTTGTTTTGTTATACTCTTATCTATTCTTGATCCATTAAGTTTCATCGTTTACATTCTCTTCTTCTTTATCTACGAGCCGTATCAACTCAAACCCGTACGGTATTGTTTGTTTGTTTGTTTGTTTTCTTTCTTTGAATCCTTTGCCCGCATAAAGAGACATAAGAAACTGTGACAACAATAGTATACATCCCTGGTGTTGTCTATATAATGGTTTGGTTTCTTTTTCATTCATTTCCAGATGATTGTGTAACGTGTCCGTAGCTAAACGTGTTCATTTTCAAACATTCATCATTTCGGTCATTTGTGCATAGTTTTATAGTTGTGCTCCTGCCTTGTAGCTTTCGGCTAGTTGACGCACATTCGCGTTCTATTCGGTTTCCATTTTTTTATGTTTCAGTTCTTTTTCATCTCACAGCGTAGTGATCGTAAGTGTACTGGCTTTCATCGTCAACCCATGTTCCTAGTTGCATCACTTTACGTGCATTGAAACGGTGCATTTCTGCAGCTCGCGTGTGCTCTACCGTTGCGTTGGAAGAGGGAAAGTATCGGCGGCTTTTGGGGTTTTGTTTTGCTGCGTGTGGGGAAAGTGTGGGATATAGATAGTGTTTTGTTGTTGTTTTTTTTGTTCGTCCCTGGCGCCACTGGTGGACAGAAATAAGCGTTCTATGCCGCAAGAATGGTGTTGCGGTTTTGTTTGTAACTTTTAACTATTTGCACCACACGTGGCAACCGTTTGCCGTAAAATGTTGACCTACAGTCATTATAAGTTCAATTATCAATAATGTTTAGTTTTATTTATCGCATTCCACTCGGACAACGTGGTTGTTGTTTAAGCCGTTTTACAGAGTCACACGGAAGAGGGGGGATATGCAACGACCCTACGCAATAAATTTTGGCCACGTCTTACTCCACGTTTAATTTATGTTTCCCGATGTATTTCGCTTTAAAGCATGTACCAAATGAAATGAACTGGTAATTGTTTCATTTCTCCTTTGTTTCAAATAATTTCAAGCTAATGTTTTTTTAAATTAAAACTAACAAACAATATAAATGGAAATTGTTTAAATTTATCTGAAACGTTAATATCGAAGCATTTATTTAAAACAAAACAAAAACAAATGCAAATAATATGTGTAAAAGACTACCATTGTTGTGCACCGAATGGATGTTTAAGTATCAGAGGTGTTTGAAAAGTAAGTAAAAAAAAAATAAAACGGTTAATAAACCAAATTGCTAAAGGTCTCTTCTTTACAATAAAGTTCACACATGTGAAAAATAATGCAATAATTGCTACTTGCTGAATATCTTACTGGTGTTCGCACTCAAAACCTACATACCAGTAGGTATACCACGTCGCGTACCCTAGAAGCTAATGCTAGCTTACGCTTCGATACTGTTGTGTAATAATACCTCTGTTTTGTGTCATTGATCTAACACTAAACGAAACACTAAACTTAACTACACGGAAACTAAGTAGCGTAATAGCGCCAAAAGCCGCCTAAAAGGCATGGACTAAGATCACGTTGGATAAGTAACTATTGCGCCATTGTAATATAATTGCTGTGTGTGTGTGTATGGTTTTTTTTTTTTTGTCCATATATTTGCTACACTATTTGTTTACCTGTTTTTGTGTTTACCCTTTGTTCACACTATTACCTTTGGCAAAGAAGAAGTAATAAGTTAAAAAAAGAAACGGTTTTTTGTTTGGTTTTGAAAATATTCCACTGGTATTATAGTATGGTGTACATTGGAGTAGAGCAAAATGGTTCCTTCTTTGGAGTTATGGTAAAGACAACTAAACCGATCCGATCAAACTTTGTCCTAAGATTGCATTAAACTAAAACAGGAATATTTTTTATTATAAAAGAAAAACTTCTGATGTGGTAGTGGGTTTTTTGTTTTAACTCCTTCTAACAAGTTTGGGAATTCACCTTTCTAAGCATCTTAACACCTATCCAACGGAACGCATGTTCCTGTTAGACGGATATCTGGTAACTGACGTGTACGTATGTGACACTTTGTGGCTTTTCTAAAGGGAATCTAACCTTCGGCTCATCCATTGCAAAACGGTGACTGTGTTTAGTTAAAAATTGTTTCTAATATTGAAATTGTCTAGCATTTGTAGAGCTGATAAAATCGTTCGTATCAGTTCCATATTTCGATGGTTGAGGGAAGAGGGTGGGTTTTGTGCTAGCGTTTTCGCGCAAATCTCACTAAACAAGCGACAGTCATCATCGGAGTGAATGCAGCAGCTAACTGCACGCGCAAAATAGCAAGGATTTAATTAGCTAGTTTTAAGTACACCGTTTTTTTTTCGATCAGAAAAATCCCTATGATCCCCACCCTTTGTCTACTTTCTGTTGCGTTTCGCGTGGAAGCAGCAAGTATTCTTCCGTGAAACGCATCAGTGTGTGTGTGTGTGAGAGGAAGATTCATTTCGATCGAAAAATTAGTATCACCCTACCTTGCATTTAGAATAGCACCAAATTATGTTGCATTGTGTAATTCTCTTCTTCTCAATTTACACCCGCCGTTATTAAATTATTTTAAACTAAAACATTTATACTTCCTACTAACCCCGTTTATATGTATACGTAATGATCGATTGTTTTTTTTTTGTTTTCTTTTTTAAACGGTCGTCTTTTAAAATCTAATTTCTCCCAAAATAAACTATAACGTCCCTTGCTGCGCCTATCTGTCCACTAAGGTTGTCCACTAAGTACGGCGTGCAGTTTTGTTTTCAGTTTTGACAGTTGACGGAGTTTTTTCCCTAACCTTACCTAAACGCAACCGGAATGATTTCGAATACTTTCAGCAACATAACACGAACGATCGATAGTAGTAGTAAATAGCAGTAGTAGTAGTAGTAGTAGTAGTGGTAGTAGTTGTAATAGTAATAGTAATTATTTTCCCACCGGATACTTGAATTACCTCGATCAATGTTGTGGTTCGTTTGCTGTTCTTTGCTACCCCACTGATGGATTTACTATTTTTCTCGCTCGTTTTTGCATTATGCTGTGACACTTTTCATCTTACAGAATCTGCGGGAACAGTGTGCGTAACGCCACGTTACGCTTGGTAATGCAAACCGATAGAATTCAAATTCGGTTTTCCGTTCTACATGTTCTACATCCTCCGCTAAGGCATCGGAATTACGCGGAGTGCGGGGGGAACGAGTTGGAAGAAGCGCTGAATGTTACTTGCAATCTGCTTCGATCACGAATTGTGCTTTTGTGTTTCGGCCGCATTTTGCTTGGTCGACCGCAAACCAGTGAAGCCTTTCTCCTGCCATTGAGGATTGGGCGTTAAAATTTACCACGATAGTCCGCACGACTACCCTAGATGAATATTTCTCATATGGGATGCTGCTCGTCCGCACAGTCCTCGTCCTCGTCGTCGTCGTCCTCATCGTCCTCCTCATCGTCGTTGTTTCCATCGCCGTTTAATCGACGCGTTGCATCATCGCGACTATCCTGATGATGCCGATGGCTATCATGCCCATCCTCCTCATCGTCATCCTCGTCCGAATCGGTCGAGCTGGCCGACAGGAGGGCCGTTGTTTGCGGGTTCACCGGACCACCCGAACGTCGCCCGGCCGACTTCGGTGTGTTGGTGGATGATGCTTTGATTAGAGCTGGTCCTCGGCGGGTTCCATACTTGTCTCGTTCGGGCAGAGATTTGGTGTAGTTTTCTTCTGGGATTGCCTCGCTGGTGTTCGGTAAGGGAGTACGGATCAATTTGTTTGTTTGTGTTGTTGGGTGAGGGAGGAATTCGTAACGAAGGCAAGGTATTCAGTGGTTTGTTGAGATTTCGCATGAAATTCAAAAATTTCACAAAACAACAAAAGGATTGCAGGGCACAAGGCAAAAGGGATAACAACAACAACGAAACAAGGATAGAAAACGGTTGGGCAAAGAGAGAGAGAGAAGGAAGAAAAAGAGAAACGAGAAATACGTATATGACAGTGTTGAATTTACAGTTCAATGGTGGGTGTCTACGTATGCGAACGAGTGAACACAAGTGGAGCTAAAATGATGCAAGTGTTGGCATAATTTGCGCTTCGTACCGTATCGCTCGGAACCGTTTTACAGTTTTACACGAGCGAGAGCTGTGGTACGATCAACTAAAACGAAAACACTAGACTGAATGTGTAGCTCTACAGCGTATCGCAGGCGAAAGATTTCGATTGCTTTCCGATGCAGTATCGTTGGCCCTATGTGGCCCGGAGAGTTTTTTTGTTGCGCCGATTGTGTGTTCCAAGCACCAGATGAACCCGATGGTATCAAGCAAAATCGTCAGAAGTGATAGGATCGAACCCGGGACGGGATGTTCAATGCAACATAACAACAACGTAACAATGCAAAAAGCTACCACCGAAGTATATGGGAGTATTGTAACAGGAAAAAGACATGTTTTATACTAAATATAGCGCACTACGGCTACGCATCAACGGCAGGCGCGATTTACGCATAGTAATGGAAAGACTAATGCAAAAATAAGAAACATAGTACACAGGATATTCAACAAGCATTCAGTTTTATAATAATTACAATAAATATACAAAATACAATGTCCAACATAATTACAAGATCAAACGGAGTTGAAATATCCCAAGAATCAATCCAAATGTAATATCATTTTTTTATGAAACCCTAATAGAATGAAAAAATGAAGTGTTAGCAATGGTGGGTTATGAAACTATTATTAATGTTGTTTAATCATATAATGCCTCATGAAAATTAATTTTACCAAGATGCGTTAAATATCAATGGAGACGCCTAGTCTTTTTCAACAACAACAAAATCATTTAAGGGGAGACGTACACTCGGCAGCTCGAAATGAAGTATTATTTTTGGGTTTTTTAAAAGAACCTCATGTGTAAAATGAGAAGTGTTTCCATTTGAAAATATTCATATTAAAAATATATATGTACACGTGGAAAAAAATTCAATGAAATTTATACTAATATGAAATTGATGTTTTTGGAAGAGTTTTTGAGGGAGGCAGCAATCTGTTAAGTTATTTATTAGGGCTGTTTTTTTTCCTTTAATGTTCTATTTAGTTTTCCAAAAATATAAAACGATAAATTAAGGGGAAGTAAATTTACTTTAAATCTCTAATACATAAATGTCAAACTGTGTCAATGGAATGAATGCAAGAACTGCTCGTTCAATTTATCGTTCAACTAGCTTTGAAGAGCTGAAAAAATGAATTTACGGTTTTCAACTATGTTTTGTACAAAACTATTGGAAAAGTATTTTCTTTTAAATTGTTTGGAAAGAAGAAAGCACCTGTGAATATCGCTATATAAATTCTACTCGTGCAGTAACGCAGCGTTACTGCAGTGTTGTTATAGCTGTTTTTCTAAGGCACTGTTGTAAAACTATAATTTGCACAATATGAAAGCTCAATCAACAAACCCTGTATGTTCACTAGATCTTTATCGTTTTTTGGTTGTTGCACAGGTTCTAAGCCTACTTCAACTTATCAAAATGTGAATCGATACAGTCAAATGCTTAAAACGATGGTTGACGGTAGGACGATGCTAAATATTCCTTAGTAGGCTGGCTCAACAAATGGTACAAGTGGTGCGGTTTCCAGAGTGTGTTGGCCAAGTGAAAGTATTCAAGAGCGCAAAATGAACCGCATTTTATCACCAGAATATTGAAGCAATATTGCACGAAGATTTGACTTTTTTGAATTGCTGAGCAGGAATTGCTGGATGGTAGTGGCACACGTATCTACACCACAGAACGGGTGATCAAATCCCATCCAGGCCAAACCCCTGTACGCAGGGTTGACTGTCTCGCTACGGCCAGTAACGACTGGCCAAGACTTCTTCAAGTTGTAATGAATTTAAAAAAAAGAGAGTGAACTCAATACCAGGTGAAGATGCCTGTTAAGGATAAAAGCAATAGCTGGTGAAGATGGTGATAATATTACCAGGACCGGGGAACCGGGCCACTGGTACGCAATTGAACATTGCCAATTTTGAAAAACAGTGAAAACATTCATAAATATACTGCGTTAAGCCGATCTCATTCGTTGTCGGTGAGGGGTAAGGAATTTTGGATTTTCTTAGACATTTTATTCAAGAAGTTACTATTTTTTAGGTTACAGGAAACGGAATACATGTCATGCGCTCCGAAAATATTCCTTTTCCGTGGTCGATCCTATAATGACACATTATGAAATCAGGATTGAAGAGACGCCCAGTCTATCTCAAATGTAGTTTTTTCTAGCTTCTATCAAAATCTTCCATACCTGAATTTTCCCTATTTTGGCGATTGTAGTGGAATTATTGTGCGCAATTCCGACTGAGCCAAGTTCATTGCGCAATGGTAAATTAATAGAGATAGTAAATTGGAAACTTTAGATGGTTGAAAAGAAGCAATTCAAAACCACGATGGCCGGGCTAACATTAGCCTTGACCAACTTTGAAATCTGCAAAAAGAACGAATAATTCTTAAATCGGATATCAGTAGCTCGCGATGAAGGGTAAGGAACATTTCGATTTGATAAAAAATATTTTCACAGGTTATATTTTCCTTTGGTTTTTACACCTGATGTTCGAAGCAAATTGCCATATTCAGTCTGTAACTCTGGATTTCACTGTAAGTACCGTAGTATCGCCAATGTAAGCCGTAGCTACATCAGAAAATTTTCAGCTTGATAAAAAAAAAACTTTTACTAGATGTGATGAAAACTCCATAGAACATACCTCGGCATTACGTAGATCTGTTGTGTAGCCCTGTAACCGGGCCTATTAACTAGTTAATAAAAAAAATGTTACAGTTTATATTCTATAGCCACACTTGAATTAATTATTGCAAATAACTATTTCAATCATGTGAAAATTTGTTATTGTAATGTTTTTCCTATTTTAATATTATGGCGCATTATTTGAACCTTAAATCATCCTTGATAATATTTTCGAGCTTCGAGGAAAAACTTAATAAAATTCTCCCCTTAAAACTTTATGAATTACAATTTTCCCGGGATGCATTTAATGTATATGGAGACGCCTAATCTTTTTCAACAAAAATAGCATTAATTTTTCCACTGCTGTTATCGTTCCTATTATATTTAACTGAAGTTAAAAATATTGTTGTAATTACAGTAAATAATTTTCTATGTTTTTAAATTTTATATCGTAACCTTCTATAACATACATCTAACATCGAATGACCGAATACACCAGATGCATAACGATAATGAGTTGCCCTAATAACACATGTATAAAAGCATAACTTCCTACTGCTTATGTGAACAAATTCTACGGCAGGTGGATCGTGTGAAGCGAAATAAGCGTATGTGCGGGTGAAATGGGAATGTGAAAAAAAAACAAAAACTAACCAATGAAGATGGCACGAAGTTACAGAACGAATATTTCACCCTTACTACAACCTACAAAATAGTATCCCGAGCGTTTTTCTTTCATCCTTTGTACTGGCGCTTTCTTGTAATCGTATACAAAACGTTCAAAACAAAACATTCATTTCTACATATGTTGATATATTTAACGATCGTGTTACTACTATATAGTTAGAAGATTACTCGAATGCATAGCATACCGGCTCTAATCTTTGCTATGTGTTCTGCTGCCCATAAGATTAGATTACAACGTTCGCGATCCAACCCACCAGTAGTTCCGTCCCGAGCTTTCGTTTGGAAAATGTAATTCCCCCACACGGGAAGTAGATCGGATGGGTAATATTACGAATGCCTTCCGAGAGCGCGAGACGGAAATACTGGAGTGTGTAAATAATGTTTCCATTCTACAATGCCGCCTATAAACCTACCAGCCGGTTAGGAAAACCTGTACATTAAGGCACTTAGTAGTAGAAAAGCCACCAACAACCAACAACCACGCAATACTACCACCTGCACTACCCTGTAGTTTGTTCGTTCGGTTATCGTGATCGGAACATCTTTATCCTAACTACTTATATAAGCAAATAAAAACCACCAGCAAATAATACTACCGATGAGTGATAGCAAACTAGACGGCGCTGTAAATAATACTTTCGAAAGCTTTCGTAGCTTTGGCAAGCTGGTTGAATACTTTTCATCGATAATGCATGCAGTTTCGTTGTTTGTTTGTTCTTTTTTTTTGGATATAAATGCTAATACTATTCGCTATACATATATAGTACACTACGAAATACTTGGTTTAATGGAACATTTGTTTGTGAGATAGAAGATTCAGTAACAAGAGTGGCTGACCAGATCGATGGATAGAATAGTGGAAAATGGGACAGGATTTATCTTTCTTACAAGCGTGTGTTTGAAGAAAAGGATTTAGCGTTTCTCTTTGAGTGTGTATGTTCAATGGAAAAATGCCACTAAATCAATGGCAGCCATTCCGTTGAAGGGAAATGTTAAGTACATTTGTCTGTGTCGTTTGCCGATTTATTCATTTCAATTTTAAATTTAGTAAAAAAAAACGAATGCTATGTTTGGTGTATGAAACTTGCAAAGGGAATAGTTTAGAAGTGAGTTAGAGCAGATAGTTCCTTGTTTTTCACAAAGCGTAGCAGCTTTTTTTGTTGCAAAACCAGTTATAGTAATAGCTAAAGTTGGATAATGAGTAGATAGATTAAATGACGTTCTGTGTTTAGTAAACACGGGGTGTGTGTGTATGTGGTTGTGGGATGCTATACACGATGCAAATACTAGCGCAAACGAGTTAAACAAGGAACGAGAAGAATGGCAAAATATTTAGTAGTAAATACCAGCATTTCATCGACAAACGACGATGGGACACAAGGTTAAAGTCAAAATCGGTCGTATTGTACCTGTTGTGGAAAGGGAAGAAAAACGAAATGGTTGTCGTTGTAAGAAGAACGTACCACGGGCCGACAAAATTTTGCGTTTTCTAGCATTCTAAAAAGGAAACTCATATCGTGCCTTAAACTGTTCGGGCACGTGTCGGGCAACGAGAACGAGCGCGGCTTATCGCGGGCATTAAGTGTAGGAGAATAAATTAAATGGAAGAAGAAGAGAAAAAAAACGTAAAACTGCCATTAAGCAGTAACACAGCACGAGAATTACCCGTCCGTAGGTATTTGCTAAAGTTATCTAGAGTTTGATACGGCACTAGTAACCGGGCTAGACTAGATGCAAGTAGTTATTTTCGTTGCTTGATATATGGTGGCTAAAAACAGGGTTTTACGCTGGGTAACATTACTAGAACTATGCTTATTTGAAAGGTAAAATTCATCTACAATTGTTCTATCTCACTACCAGGGTGGCTATACTACAGGTTAAGCTTTACTGGAAGGGTTTTAACCTACCTGCGTACGTTGCATCTACCATCTACAAAACAAAACTCAAACGCATTTGCTACAAACCTATCAACAAGAAACTACACTACACGTTTGGCAAAACAAAAAAGAAAACTAATCGCAAAAATAAACAAACAAAACACTACTTTTCTACTACTCTTTCCTCATTACGACATGCAACATGCAACAACAGAGCGAATAGCGGGCAACATCATTAGCTTTGTTCCATTAACAGACCCGACCATGGTAACGTGGTGGCTCGATCAGGGATTAGTGATCGCAAACGGAAGATCACACCAGCGATGCAGGAATGGGAAGTTGGCATGCAAACACACAACCCTTTAAACGTGTAGCGAAACCCTCCCCTCGGCAGAAGGGTACCATCGTATTGGGGAGCCATCACCGTGATCGTTGAAAGAGCTGCGCAGAAGAACGGTCCGAACGGCATGCTTGTATGTTGTTTGGCCGTGGCGACCATCCATCCGTCTCGTTGGAAGCGGTCTCAGTTGGTCGAAGGTTAGGCGCAAAACGTTAAATATTGGAGGGGGTTGGGTTAGATTTGTGAATCTTTTGCTGCTGGTTCGCCACATCCCGGTATTAGTGCGGAGGAGTACCACGCAGATATTATTGGTTTGTGTTGAAGGGAGGTGATTTTTTTTTGTTACAGGGATTCAGGAATATTCGTAGGAAAGGAGCGGAGCGGTCTTGTATCTTTATTTCCAATAATGCTCATTTAAAAATTCTCTCATTTTTTGGTCAGTGTCACCACTATACACTTCCGCACGCATTCTCTACCGCATCCCCTAGTGCTCTACTCTACTGGGATTGCGTCGGTTTTTCGTCATCCGTCTCGAGTGGTGGAGCTGGGAAGGGCTCTAAGGTGTACCGGCTTGGCCGTCGTCCGGGCACTAGCAGCCTGCGGAAGGGTAACAACAACGAACATTTAAACACAACAGCAAAACGCCAACCGACGCGCATGCATGTCTGTAGGGTGGTGATTTGTTTGTTTTTCGTTTGTATTTGTTGTGGTCGATTTGGTACACAGATTCTTGTACGAATTTTCGTGTCCGAATCGGCGAACGGAATCGGGTTCCTCGCTTGTGCCACTGTTTATGTTCTGTTGTAAGTTGTGTTTTGTTACGTTTCAGGTGTGACAATTCTAACTCTTGTATTGTATCTGTGAATAGGGTCAGTGGTTTTATGTACGTTTTTTCCCTCTCATCATTGTAGTCCTGTTAATCTTTGTTTTTTGCTTACCAAACATCGAAATCTCTGGCCCAAAATGGTTTTGATGTTTAATGTATTATGTAATTTGCAATGAAAAAAATACGATCAACAGATACGATTGATTGGTTGAGTGTTCACACATCCCATTGACACGTATGCATTTGTTACAGCATAATATTACATGCCATAACATGTTATAAATTTTATCATCAAATATGCCACGCTTCACAAAAGCGTTACAGTTACAATTGTTATATTTCTGAAGTTAAATAAACCACCGCTTTGTTAAAACCGGAACAGGGAAATATTCGTTGCTGTTGACACGAGGCTTAACAATTTGCGACGATTGTGCAAAGCACATTCAAGCGACGACACACCGTAACATGAAGCCAGGCATCAGAGTTCAAAATGGACGGCAGAAAAAGCATTACACGGACATATGTGAATGGAGTAGAAATTAATTCAATAAAGCAGAGATAAAGGTAGACAAATGCTTCGCTAAATAGACAAAAACCTCTTCAGAAAAAGCAGCAGTACAGCGTAGGGGGTGTTTTTCATACTCCATCAAGCAGTATTACGAAAAAGCAAACAAAAAATAGAAATTGAAAAAATGGCTACAAGCTTGCTAACATTGGAAACTTTCATTAATTGCTGCACCTTGTATTGTTTCAATAGAATAGCAAACAACAGCAAATATAAATCTAAAAGTGTCTACTAAAGTAACACTAAAAGTCCTATAGTAATCCGTTGTAATTACTATCGGTTTAAAGTATAAAATAAACTTTGATTCCACCCCAAAAATCTATCTTGTGTTTAACAATTTTGCATCTGCAGCGTGAAGTAATCGTACCACGATGGCTGGTAGCGTGGTAGAAAAAAAGTTATAAGAAGAAGAAGAGTAAGAAAAACAACTCAAAAATTTAAGCTTTCAAAATTTAGTGCTATCCGAATGTGCGAAAAATACGTTTTGAGAAAGTAAGGAGCACACATTTACCGATGAAAACTGTTTGCTAAGGCCACATTATCTAGAAGAAAGAAATGTAGAAAAAAGACAAAAAAGAAAGATGAACAAACAGGTGAACAAATGGTTTCACTGAAAAAGTTCGGTAGTTCGGGCACGTTTTCTTGCCCTTTCCTTTTCATTTTGTTCGACGACTCGGAACCGGAAAAAGGAATTATTTCGCGTACCTTTTTATTCGTATTTATTTTACCTCTCAAAACACGTTCAAAAAATATGTAAATCGAAATCAGCAGCTAGAAACATGAAATCAAATCGTTTCATAACTTAAATTGCACAAACACTTACACAAAGAAAGAGATTGTGAATTAGAAATAAAGAAGAATAAAAAAACTATTTTAACAGTGCATTTAAGAGGAATGGGAACGAAATTAGGCTCACTTACATACAGTTGAGCATACTAGTCTGTTTCAAGGATCGAACGGGATCGTGGGTATTGTGGGTGGACTGACAGACGAATATTTGTGTGAGAGTTAGTACTGGATTTTGCAAACCCTGCTTTCCCCCGTATGTGGTTTGATGTATTAGTTTTAGCTTGTGATGTTGTGTTAAGGTGTGTTTAAGTTCACTTTACGTTTATGAGTCTCCTTTCGTATTGCCGGGAGATTAATTGTTAGTTTGTTTTTTAATGTGTTATGTAGTAGTGAGTGTACGATTATTGTATTACGGATAATTAGATATATTAAAACTACACACTACGCTCAACATACATAAGTTAAAAATATTCTACTGTGCTTAACATAACACACACACACGCACACATACACACACGCGCACGCACGCACAATCACAGCCGTACATTGCAAGGTTTGATAGAAATCAACAGCACACAACAGGGCAAGTTTTGGTTGGTTTTTTTTTACACAAATTATACTCATGCAAAAGCACATTTTTGTAGGTTTAAGGGTACATAATTACTGAAAAAAAATCTTTAAAACTTTCACTGTCTTCTTTTTTAGTGAAACGTCTTACCGTTTGAATTGTCGAAGATCTAACATTTTGATTTTTTTTAATTGTTCAATAACCATGAATAATGCCAATTGTATAGATTGTAATTTCGAAATAAACCCAATTCGATATATCATGCGAAATTGGGCAAACTTGGATCTAAATGTTTATCATTTTTAGCAACAATCGGAAATATATCCCATTTTAAAAATTTCAAATCATTGAAAAATCAGATCATCAATCTGATTTCGCACAATGGCGAATAGAAAAGAAGAGATTAAACAGAGTTGGAAGATCTATTGAGATAAACTATTTTGTTTAGTGAAAAACTTACCCGCTTAGCTCCAGCATCGAACCACGGCGATTGTTGCGCCGATGGCTAGCGGTGACCGGGAATGCAGTCGCGTGTGGTCCAGCCCGGGAAATACCGAGCGGATCCAGCATCGGGTTGCCAGCCGTATCTCCGCCATCGATCGTGATGTAGCCGGCGATTGAGGCCGACCGTTTGTCCTTGGGTATGGCCACTCGGCCTACCGGTGTGGTTGCCGCCACCGGGGTCGATGTCTCGGAATCAGTCACCCCGCCGATGACGACCCCACCGGAACCGGAACTCTCGCGCCGGAACAGACCTATTACGGACTTAGCCTGTTTAGGTTGCGTTAAGCCACCTGTGGTATTTTGTGGTACAGTTCACACATGCGTGTCCGGTGGAGGGAAAAAGGATAACAGTGGCACACACATACACACACACACGAACACACAGAGGCGCGTGAGGCGGTGCAGTGGAACAGGGATTGTAAACGGAAGCGGATTGGAATGGATGGAAGGATGTGTGGGATGTAGTTTATCGGGAATGGAACGCACCAAATGTCACCGAATGCCATCGAGACAATCGAGCATACATTGTTGTGTGTTTGTGGTGTACGTTTTCGGTGTTTTTTTTTGTTTTGTTTTGTATTGTTTTGCAGTTGTCGTGTTGAGGTTGGATCGTGTAAAGAGAGAAAAGAAACCATACGGGGAAGGCACGGATAGATGATAAAAATGCGGTTAGGTGCAAGCTAATGCGCGGATGCAGAAAATTATATGAACCTAGAATGTTTTACATAACTTAACAACGGAAACGTAAAGTGTACTGCAAGTTGTTTGGGGGATTTTGTTGCTGAGCAGATAAACGTTTGTATCATTTTCGTAAGAAAATAATTGACAAAAAGACCAACTTACGTTCGACGGAAGAAGTAAATCAATTAATAAAATTGATTAAATTAAAGTGCTTTCAAAGTTTACTGTGAAATTATGGAGTATCAAATCATTTGCTCATGAATACAAATAACTCACAAGGTGTATATATTGGAAACATCCACACAGGAAATAGAGGAAAAACAGAAAAATTAATCGAGAAAAAACGATCTCTAAAGCAATACTTATTAATCAACGAAAATTGCACACGCGCCTGTGCAAGTTTGAGAATGGTGCGTTCGGATACGGAATGGTTTGAAACGAGAAAACGATAGCAGAAGGTATTTTGAAGGTTGGATTCATGAGCTAGACAACAGCGTTAGTACGAATATAGAAGCAGCAGTAGCACAGCACATACTTCCATGTATACCTATATATGTTCGATTTCGAGCATGAAACATCGATACACTTCATTTCATTTGTCATGCACGTATATACACAATTAAAACACTTAGAAACGAATGATTGCAACGCGAGCCATATAGAAGGCGAACAGCATTAAATAGTCTAAAGGACGGACATGAACTGGAAGAAGGTGAAGAGAGCACACGATGAACTGGCCATCGCTTTGGCGTGAATTGATGTAGCAATGGAAACGGAAGCACTGTTTCCTGATTCCATTACGTCGCACGGGGAAAATAGCTATTGCATTGGAACGTAATCGTTAGAAAAAAAATGAACTAAAATGACATAAACTGCTCAGTGGACGTATCCAATAACGGATCCGGATATTTAAAAAAACACAGCTGATTCTACAATGGTACACACAAGAAAGCGGTGCTTAGAAATCTAAAAAATAAGACTGTATTTGCTTCTCATTTAAATTTTGAAATGCACTTCGCTATACTCTATACGTGGCAGTGTAGTGTTTGCTTTTTATGATAATTTCAGCAGAACAGCACAATTTTATTTCAAGCAGTGTATATAACCTTCAACTGGTATAGAGTAATGCTGTGTTTGGCAGACTGGAGGTGCATAAAATTAGCAAGTAAACTGACATGATAACATAATGAACACAACAAAAAAATATCAAAACAAGAAATAATCGAAACAAAATTCCAATTACTCTGCCAAAAATACCATTACACCGGTTCAGTTCGGGTGTGGTACATGCAAAAAAACTAATACACTTGTTCTGGCGGTGTGTAATCAAAAACTACAACTGCAAGTAGCGCCGAATTCGAATTTCGAAATTATTTTAACGCCCTCTCGCTCTGGAAATGGCGATTGTCAATGCGATGGATAAAATAAAACAGGTGGGCGAATAAGTGCGCGAACAACCGCGCCAGGGTTGATGTTGTTGGTGTAAAGAAGGAATCAAACCATGTTCTTAATATCGGTCACCAGGGGAGGTTACGAAAGAGTACACCACCAAGAATTACGGGGACAAATGGTGGGAATGCATAGAGACGCTTGAGTCGGCTGCAGAACCGATCGCACCCTCAAAGCTTCCGGCAGCTTTTCTCGACCTATTAGAACGGACCGGATGCTTGTGCACGAAACTTACCCAAAAATGTTGCACTTGGTGAATTGTAAGCTAGATACTCCTTATTCGAAGCCCACGATGGGAATTCGTTCTGTTTGATAGCACCATTATCGTCACTTTCGTCCACTCGCTTCCAGGGTAGAACCGATTCGATAGCTGTTGGTGTTGCGACACGTTGTTCCGCTAAAATAATGGAAAGCGTTTATTAATAAAACAAAAAACAGATGGTTTATTTAACTTTTTACTATCCCATACTCACATTCCAAAAAGCGTGATTCGCGAGAAAACCTTTTGTCTTCCTTGTTTGCTCCTCTTTCGTCCACTGTTACGAAGTTTATACATATACATTTTTTTGCAAATAAAAAAAAAAATACAACGATCAGCATGATTATTTAGTTACAATCAATATCATAGCTTTACAACAAAATACACTTCAACCAATTAATTTGTTGAGGTTGAATAAGGCAACCTAATTTCTTCATGCTGAATACTATGAACTTATAAGCGAAGTGAATTCATTCCGAAACGACAACAACTTTAACAACATCAACGAATCACAACTGAGGAATAATTTGTAAGGACATAAAAACACAACATCTAATACATTTCTATGTGATTATTAGCGTGCATAAAAGCCGCACATAAGGTGATCGAAGAACGGGTGAAATTGATGTGAATTGTGATTTTAAACAGGACAGTGTAAAACGGATCTGCAACATACAACAGTGAGTTCAGTGTCATCCGTCGGACCGTTGGGAGCTATTTTCCGCAAGGTCGCAGCCGTACATTATACCTTTGTTGTTCACACGATCGAGCAAAACCGAGCTCTCATTACAAAACGCGACGATCACGTGTCATTTGTACGCGCGAGAAGGGAATAAAAACCAGTGTCATCTTTTGTACAGAATTGCGAGTATGTACCGAATGTTGGTAATCATAGGAAAATAAAATTAATTTTAAAACAATCGCAACCATCATGCAAGAAACGTGTACGTGTTGACTAAGAACTAGAACCAGTAAATAGGGAAAAGATAACGAGATAACTTACCAGACCGTCCAACGGAACGATCGAACCTTTATCGAACAAAATGTACAACAATAAACAGCTAACGTAATTGGCTTGCATTCTCCTAAGGAGCTAATCGTTTTTTTGTGTGTGGCCTATATGCGGGGGTTAAAACGAAACGTAATCTAAACAATCAAACGTAAGGCTACGCACTGCGCTAACCATAATCGTACAACAGATTTCAAACGTAATGGAACTGTTCTTTTTTATCAATCATTCCATTTGCTACGTCTGAGCTCGTAACCGTAAACGAAAGAATTGCTCAAAATGACAATAAAAATATAATAATCAAACAAAACGCAAGATTAAACGGGAAAAGCTTGCGATATAAACTTGCAGCGCAACTTGCAAACAAGAGTGAGAGCGCAAGAGAGACAGCGAGCTTGCGAAAAGGAACACAGTGTTTGTTTTGTTTTTGGTGGGTTTTGGGTAGGTGGGCCAATGCACCCGGACACATACCGAAGGTCTGATAGGATCGGTCCCTGCGCCAGGGCAGGAACGATTCGGCCGCCGTCGGCGTGATCCGTTCCCTGTCGGATGCGGAACTGATGCTGAAGTTACTGTTGTTGTTGTAGGTGTTGAGTGTGAGGGTGTTTCTATTGGCTTTACTGTGGGGCTCTTGGCTTTGGGTGGGATTGCCGGACGGGCATGAGGTGGAGGGATCGGAGGCGGAGGAAGTAAACTTGCTCGTGTAGTGCTTCACAATGCGTGCCTTGGTGGGATCGAACCCGGGCAGGCTTGTGATATGTGCGATCAGCGAGCTGTTGTTGTTAGCAGTAGTAGTGGCGGTTGTCTTACTTGCACCACGGTCTCCTCCGCTGGCGAGGGATTGCTTTACACTTACAGCCGGTGATTCGGCTAGAAGAAGAGATAGACAGACAGATAGAAATAGCAGACGCCCAACAAAACCGAGGACAACGAAAAAAAACGAGGAAATAATGGGTTAAAGAACCGGCCAGGATTTGTTTATGAAGGAACACATAAGCAACCCGGAATTGTGATGGAAAATAAAACCAAATTTTGAGAAACAAATTTCAAACAAGTAAAAATGCAGTGATTTTCTTAACAACCACTAAAGGAACATATCCCGTGCAAACGATAAAACGTTCCCAACAATCCAGTCACAATGTTTAAACTCTCAAATTCAATGAGAATTGCGCAACTTCCACACAAAATGAAGGACATTTTTAAACGAAATATACCAAAACACTAAGATAGCTACTGCTATCATTAAAAATTACAAGCAGATATTCACTTTCCAACCAAATACACAAACTGGTATGAAAAAATTACAACATACGAATGAAAACAAAAGAAAATCGTGAAAATTTTGTAGAAAGATATTCAGAAATACAGACGAGCAGAGATCAGAGAAGTATAGAAAGATAGTAGATATCAAGCAGCAGAGATGTGTAATAGGAGAGATAACACAAAGAGATGCTAAAGAATTGAACGAGACTTTGCATATTTTTGACCACCTAGGAAAAACCAAAAAAAAAACGGACCACCGAACAGAGCTAAACGTCGGTACCATACAGCACATATTCCTCCGATAGTAAACTCAGCAACGTTGGAAATAAATTGTACATAATAAAAAAAACAGTGGAGAAAACTCAACGAGCTTATCTCACATGCTCGTTATGCGGCGAACACCGAGCACCACACTTACGCGATGATTTGGCGGTAAAGGTAAGGCCACCTCCGTCCCAGTCTTCCGACGGTCCCGCCTGCCTTTCTTCGTCCTCGTTGTCCTCGTGCAGCACTTCGTTGATGTAATCTGTAGTTTAGCCGAACAAGAGAGACACATTATTGGAAGCAGAAACATTTGGTTGATTGACTAGAGTAGAGATGAAAACATAATGTTTAAAAAACGAAAGATTTTCTACGTGAAAGCACAACTAACAAATTATGGCACAATTTTGCCAGATGGTAGTTGAATAAAAATGAAAAACATACACTGATAAGGTATGTTGATACTGGTAAACAAATTAAATATGTGTGAACATGACATCTAATAGCATACAAATGAGAAATGGTGCTAAAGTTCCATAATGTTAGCAAACTAATAATTATAACTGAGATGCAACGATAGAGGACAGTGAAGATTGATGGATGAATAGATAAGATATCACAAAAAAAGTAAATTCTTTCTCAACACCCGTACGACAGGTCATTATAGTTTCGTCATTTAAGTTGTGCAACTTTGGAACGCTTGCATTAAAATAACTAAAAATAATTTGGAAAATTCGTAACTAAGTGTAGTGCTACTAACGAAAAACAAAAAGATTTGGGTTTACCTAATGACAACACAAATTGTATGTAATTCCACATTTAGATAGTCAGGATACATAAATACTTTAATTTAATGGGACATCATTCAATACGACAACAGTGAAACATTTTTATAATGAATATAAACGTTGTTTTGTAGTATTCATAAACATAAGAAAATTAAATACTCGCTTTCCATAGACTTCTTTTTTTCGTACATCAAGAGCATAGAAAATAGCATATAATAAAGGCGAGTGCATAACATATCGTTTGAATACAAATTCAGTTCGACACAAGGCTAGACAAAGAGTATACAACACAAATATTTTAGAGAGACCCATAAGGAATAGCGAGAGGAAAATCACGGCTAGAAAAAATAATCCCAAAAAATACACAACATACGATCAAACATACGCTTACGACATAGGAATTAACTGCTTTTTTACCTATTTCTAATCTACGGTACTTGTTTAGACTGTGAGAATATTTTCGTTTACTTTTTTTGCGAATGTCTTGTTCGGTTAGTGGTGGTTCTAGTGGTTGTGGTGGTGGTGGATGGTAGTCGGTAGTAATCGTAATTGTATCATTAGTCATAACGATATCATTCGTACCGTTCGCAAACTGTTTCGCCGATCCGTTCTGCACGAATTCCGGAAACGAGACGTGATTTTGCTGCTTGCCGTCCTATTACGGATTGGAAGGACACAAAGGATATTTATCAATTACTGTCAGCAAATATTGTGCTTCATTACATACCTTGACACGTTTGCTACGCTTGTGATGTTTCTTTTCACTTATCATACGGCGTATGTTCATCTGCATTTTATAGTTGACCTAAAATAAACAAAACATTTTTTAGTTAATCTTTACATTTGCAAAACTAACTCTATCATTACCTGTGTTGAAAGATCACGATCATCAACAGCATGGCGGCTATAGCTAAGTCTTCGATGCTGTGGAAAAAAGGAACAAAAATTAGTCAAACCCGACCAAAACTAAAGGAAATAAAGGAAATAAATTTGCTGACTGTATTCGTTCATTTAACTGACATTCGAAAATGGTTTCCAAAGAAAACACGAAGTAACAGAAATGAACACGACACAAGTATCGAGCAAAATAAGGAACAGTAATTATTTTTTTTATTGTGAATCAAACAGTAGATTGAGATTCTGTTATTTTATTCTCCCTTTCTTACGAGGATTTCATTGTTCGATTTGTGTTAGCTGTTAGAAAGGTGCGTTTTATGCTAAACATGCCGTTAACCTTCTTGGCTTATGCTAAGTGGTCGATAGTGCTTCGTATAATAACTGAATAATATCCTCATTTCATTTACTCTTTTCGTTTCCATTGAGAAACCTCCAAAAGCGGAATATAGAAACAATCGTTTTAAGCATTTAAAGGGACCAAAAGACATCAAAAACATCTGTACAGACGTGTACAAGCTTAACGAATTACAACAATAATAATTACACACATTAGACAAATATTTTTTTATACAAATTCACACTATCACTAGTAAAAAACAGAACAATTGATTTTTAGAAAAAAAAATATTTTTTTCAATGACAAATGAGACGAAATGTACAAATGTGTGTGAAATTCTATTCTACAACTAAGCTCACTATTTATAACATTCATAGGTCCAAAATTGAATTTAAATTAAAAAGAAAATGGTCAAATATAATTTACTACATCTTAGTTTGTCAAAATTCCAAAATTTTGCATTCTTTGTTTGCAAAAAAAGAAAATAATTGCTGTTTTATAAAAATAAAACAATTTATATAATAAAAATCTAATGGAATGTACTACACAAAAAGCTTGCTAGTAAAAAACATGTCCAAATAAAGAATAAAAAAACATTCATTGCATTCACACAAAATTGTTTCAACAGATTTGGCTCAACGTTGAGATGTAAACATGGATCGTGTAACGAGAAACAGGGCAAGCATATATACAGTTGCATACGATCCTGTGTTTGTAACATACAAGTAAATAAAACAATATATTTACACAACAATATTCGCGTCACACAGTACGCTAACAGAAACATAGTTTATGCATCGATTTGAATGCTACACTGAGAGATAAGGAAACAAATCTCAAGAAAAGGATAACAGTTTGGTTGAAAAAAACGAATCGCACCTTCACTTGCTTCACGGTTCGCCATGTGCGCCATCAACACACGTGCCACATACGTTAGTATCCAAACCCCGATCAGGAATATGTGTTAGAAATAGTGATTACACACGCACACACACAACAGATACACACACATTGAGACACAGAAGAGCACATAGAAAGATATGCAGCACGGACAGTCACATACAGTAGGATACAAAAAAATATAGGAAACACGTACAGAGAGGTGAAGAGAAAATCGCTAGATTAGTGTTTTGTTGTGACGCTCAAAAATCAAAATAGAAAAACAAGGATGTGGAAAATGGTGCTCGGTGTATATTTTTTCCATTAGAAAATGGTTAACGAAAAATGAAGATGAAGAAGAAAAAACAGATACAAACAACACAAAAGACATGAAGACAAAAGTAATGACAATAAAAGGTGAAAATTATTTGTCACAGGATCACACGTGATCACAAAGATAACAGGTTTGAATTGCGTCAAGATAGCAACCACAGTATAATAGTGAACATAAAGTTAGCTTATTAGGAAAATCATAAGAACAATGGATCATTTAATGTTTTCGTACCGTATGTAGTGAAGCCTTCGTTTCGAGTTTTTTTTGTTTTGTTTTGGTATTTGGTTTTGCGCAAATAGGAATTTTAGCATAAGAACGGAATGATAATGTTGGAGCCGGGAGTTTCAATCGCATGTTTCGATAGTATTTGCGTGTCGTTGTCGTATTCCAATGGTAAGAATACAGGGATATTTTGAAGGATGAAATGCGACACATGTTGCCGGTGGTCGTTCGATCCGTGTTTTGTTGGGTTGGGTATCGGTTTTTGAGGATGTTTTTTTTTGATTGATTTATTTTTTTTTTGTTCGTTTCAGTTCGATGATGATTGGTTCGGGATTGATGATTGTTTTGGCGAGCGTCCGTTGGAGCACCAAATTTTGTGGAAGCGATGTTGAATGCGCAACAGAAATAATTTGTTCGATTTTTGTTTTTCACAAATGCGCAAACATGACACGCATAGGGCAGATGGTAAATATTGAAGGATGTACAAAATTTGTATGGTCGCATCGGCATGGATTTTTGTTTGTTTTTGTTTTGCGATAAACAGAAGCACAGATTGTTCGAAATAGTTAAGCAAATTGGATTCATTTTGTTGTTCATGGCGAAGAGAGGAGAAAAGAAAAGAAAAAAATAGTTTTCATTATGTGAAACAGTCCAGCACACCGATCGTTGGATTTTAAATAGCTACAAATATTTGGTGCAAATATAGGATGAACGGGATGAGTGAATATTACACATTTCGTGATTTGGACATATCGAAATCAGAGTGTGTAACGGTGAGGATGAGTGCTAATCGTACCGGTATTTATCGTAAGAAACATGTGGACAATGCTACAGGGATACAGGGGGTAACTTCTAGCTGGAACGTTTGCAGGTTTGCAGGTTGTGTTTGCAGTCCTAGCATTACCTTCGTGTCAGTGTATTTATTTTCATCGTTCAAACAGACTAGCATGATATAAACAAGCAGCTACGTGTATGTGAAAGTATAAGTAGGTATATCTTCCCTGATCTGGTCTTTTGCTTTGTCCTAATTAATAGCAATATTGATTTCATTTTTGCCACACACAATTTTGATCGAATCTTACACGGTAGAATGGAACTGAATTCGGTCAACAATTGACCAAGTGCGTGGTATGACTTGGTGCAAGGAATCACTGCTAGATACCACCTACACCTACTCACCCGGCGGTATGGTTTAAGCTCTTCCGACAGCAAATGGTGTATTTTGGCATCCGTTAAGTCTTTCTTCGAAGGATTGTAGTCCAGCTCCTGCATGTCTAGGTTGCGGGTCGAATTTTCCAGGTTCGTAAAGCTAGGGCTACAACGATGCGCATAAAGGAATGTATTGAAGTAAAGAAAAGTAAAAACAACATGATAATGGTGTTTTCAACATTTTTCTGCTGCAATAAGCCATTCGGTTATTGCAAGATTATCAACATAAGGCACACTCTACTCCAACAATACGGAACTAATAAATGGATGCATGTACTTCAGCTAAAGTTACCTTGTACCTAACTCAACCAAAGGTAGAATTACATACGTTACACTATGTTCGCAATAGCACAGTGGTTTTTTTTTCATTTGAACTAATTTTTTATACATTAAGGGAATCATAGTGCAAATATTGCATTATTGTATGTTTTATCACGTAAGGCTATTTTAGGGAGATTGGCTAAGCGCTAGCTGTTAGGATTGCAGTATTGGCAAATAAATAAATTCTACGAGCTAGCATCAGTGAAGGTACACGTTAGCGCCGTACACATGTCGCTAGAATTCCGAAAACAAAAACAAAAGTAAAGATACCACACGGATGCTGGGCTCTGCCGTGATGTCTCCAGCCAGCGAGACCAAACCACCAAACAGCAACGCAAAAAAACAAATCAAAAGAATAATTAAATCAAAACACACTCCGTGAAGGGGGTGGCATGCATCGATCAATTAGTTTCCCGTTACCATGTGCCGAGCATTGTGGCGCCGCACCTTCCGCCGAAGTAGGACGTGTAGTTTCTAAATAATGCACTCATTGATTCAGTTCCAGACATTTGTCCGATGGTGGATGGGTTACGTCGCATGTAGTCCATAGCGTCGCGCATCGTTAGCTTAGAGTAGGTTTCCAAAATCTTCGGCTCCGGACCCTGTTGAATGATGGATTCGATGTTAAACAAAACTCACAACATTTCACCCAACAATTCTTGCCTGTAAATTCTTGATCAAATATGGACGAATGAACCTATTGTCGAATCTCTTAAACTTATCGCGTATATTGTAGTTGCCCGTCTTGCCAACGATATCCTCAATGCCGGCCATCATGTGATCCATAAACTGCAAGCAAAATAGTGAATCAGCAATATCGCTTTCAACGCGATAACTTTACACCGTAACCTTACCCGTTCGTGGATACGTTCGTTCATGGTTGGTTTGCGCTTGTTTGAACGCTTTACATTCAAAATTTTGACTAGCGGTTTGATGGTGATGCCCTGCAGGAACACAGTAAAGTAAACGACCGCAATCGTCGTCGTCAAGAACATTGGCTGCAGCGGAATGTGATCCTCGTCCACCAGTAGCACTAAAGCGAACGCAACAGCTCCTCGAAGGCCTGAAACGACATTGGAATTATTAATAAAAGTGCATCGTTCACCAACCGATTTCTATTCCTACCTCCGTAAGACATAACAAATTGATCTACTTTAGTTAGCTTGTGAATTCTAAAACGATTCGCTAACGCTGACAGTATCAAAACACCTGTAAACGGAAAGTGAAATATTAATAATCGAGAACACGTGCTCGTGCAGGAGCCGATCGATACGTACCTAAAATTCTATACACCGAACAGAAGATTATTGTCAGCAAAACGAACCAAGTGTTCCACACATGCTTGTTGTTAACGGTGGCAACACCAAGGAACATGAAGATAATCGTTTCCGCCGAGGAGGACAACATTTTCAGTGCATACTTAATAGTAGTGTGTGATTTATGCGACACATTTTGCTCGACGTAGTTTTTCATCGTTATACCACAGAAAGTGATGCTGAAGAAACAGGAAGAACACAGATACAATCAGTTTGTAATAAGCATGAAGGATACGACAGCATCAAGGACATTGTATGATCAGCGTGGCATCATATTAAGTTCAAGGCAACTATAGAAAATTGCGGCATGCAAGATATTATTCCACTGCACCATGATGATGTGTCGACGAAACAGATGCATGTGTATGATTAGAGATAACCATATCATTAAGCATATGCATCATATTAATGAGTATATATTTTAAAGCAATTTTAAATTATTAGTCATGTTATCTGCATTAGGTAACATTCACGTCTAACTCTAGCGAGTAATTGACAATTGCTTTGTCTCAACTTACGCAAGGATACCGCTCATGTGGAAAATTTCCGCATTCAAGTACGCCAGATAAGCCATCACAAAGATGAAGATCGGCTCGATAACGCGCACGTGATCGGTAAATCGTGTCACCAATCCAGTCAGGAAGCCCCAGATGACACCTGCAAAACGAAAAAAGAACAATCAACCAATCGAGAATTGGATAGACACGTGCACGGTATCTACTGTACCAAAGCTCTTGAAAATGAACACCTTACACCATAGTGGATCAGTTTGAACACTCACCGATAATGGTACCGCCGAGTGCAACCACAAAGAATGACGCAATGCCCGACACAATGTCAACGGCTATGATTTCGTCAACACCAATTTTGTTGTACACCTCGAACATATGATACATTACGACCTGCGAGTGGAAATTCTTGTTAGTATGTACGATGTCACGTGCTGGTATCGACAGGAATACGTACCGTGACAGCATCGTTAAGCAGCGATTCACCGAACACTACGATATACAGCACCTCGTTGACGTGTATCTCCTCAAAGACAGCCAGCACCGCCACCGGGTCGACGGCTGCGATCAGCGAAGAGAAGAGGAAGATGTGCAGGAACGGTAAGTCGACGCCGAAGATGCCGGTCTGACCGCAAGCCCACAGCGAACTACCAATGGTGGCGATATTAAATATCGTGCCAATCACAGCCATCAGGAGGATGGTGCCAATGTTATCGAAAAACATGCGGTTTGGCATGAAGTATCCGGCGTCGAGGATGATCGGTGGCAGCATGTAGAAGAAGAACGTGTTCGGTGTCAGGGGTGACACGTGCAGGTTCGTTGCATACCGCAGCAGAGCACCGATGATGACGCCGACAACGATCAGCAGGCAGGATTCCGGGAAAATGCGACTCAGCTTGGGCGTCATATGGAACCCTGTGGAAGGATAGCCATAAAGAGCAATTTAGTTATATTTTGATATAATTTTATTCCATTCAAAAATATTTTAGTAGTAACTTAAGTTTATACTATCAGCAACTCAGCCTAGTGAAGAACATAATTTTCTTTATTCAGTGAAAACCTACTCAAATATTGGTTTTCAAGAAAAACAGAATCAATAAAGAATAAAAGAAATAACGATATTCTAACAGGATATAAAGAGTATATCAAAAAGTATCATAAGATATTTTACTAATACTTTTACATTTTCTTTATCAAGTTATGGATCATGTTTTCTGAGTAGATTTTAATTATTTCCAAAAAAATCCGATTTTTTAAGAAATATAATTATTTTAAAAATTAAAAAAAGTAAATTTAAATATTTTTTGAAACTTAAAAAAAACCCCTTTTTGAAGATTTTTATTCAAGAGTTGATTGCTTCACGCAAACAAATTTCAGGTTTTTATTCCAAATTTTCTTCAATTATAACAGCTTAAAAAATTATAACTTCTTATTACAACAGCCGCAAGTTGTACAAGAAAATAATAAAAGGAGAGTACAATTGTTCAATATGCATTGATATGTTAATGAAAAAAGAATGATAACAACGATAAAAGAATGTTACCTTGAAAAGACTACTCCAAATGAGTTTATAAATGTGGGTAAACACAAAAATAATTTAATTTGTCTCAAATTATACAAAAAATCAAGAAATAAGAGTTTTTTATAATTTTGTGTAAGAAAGTATGATAAATTAAGTAATGACTATACTATTTTAATGATTTTATTCAAAAGATAAAATTTTTCATGCAACAAACCATCTAGTAAAACTTATGGAAAGCATGGCAGATTGATTAACAAACACTTCGAAATCGATACCAACAAAATCTTTTGCCTTTGCCTCTTAACGACCCTTAACCTTCTTTTGTTTGGATCAAGCCACGCATCCTTATATGAAGCAGCTGCATGTTGGTAGTATTTCCTCCTATTACGTCGACTAGACTACTCGAGAGAAACAACGAACACAAAACTGCACACCACAGGCATCCCATTTAGAACGACAGCGT
Organism: Anopheles funestus; assembly: GCF_943734845.2. Taxonomy (NCBI): domain Eukaryota; kingdom Metazoa; phylum Arthropoda; class Insecta; order Diptera; family Culicidae; genus Anopheles; species Anopheles funestus. The sequence continues at coordinate 65,177,255 of NC_064598.1, forward strand.
TTTGATCTTAACGTGTGCTCCAGGCGACGGTCTCCAAGAATTCCCTTGTGAGCATTTCGATGCAACCGCTGCAACCTTAAAGCCATCAACGCTCATGATACACAGGCATGAATGCGATGAAGTTTTGAATCAGGGTGAAAGCACTCTTCATAGCTAAAGCCCTTTTTTCAAGTGGATATTGTTCGATGGTGAGTTCAATTCTGAAAGTGGATACCCTCCTACGCTTCTCTGCTGATCCCAAGCTAAATGTACTGTTCAGTATACGTTCAGTGCAGTATACCGGGGCAATGTTCACCCGTGATAAACAAGGACATAAAAAAAGACTATAGCACACATCGATGCATTTATGTTATTTCATTTTAACGGCAGAAAAGTGGCATCATCTTTTCATGCATTATGCAACGACACGAAGCCGACTCGGTACTAATAATACGGTTGATAACAGCAATTCAGTTAGCAGGTAACAGTCCTGTAACGAAATGTTGTTTTGACGAGTCGCACGAAACAGTAAACAAACGAGATGTAAATTTTTCCACCCATGCTCATCCCTTTTAAGCAAAGATAAATATACCCGGCTCGACCGTGAAAAATTGCGGTTTAATATTCATCGTGAGTGCCGCTGTTAAAATAGCTACCGTAATGACCTATTAGAATCGGTATTTATTTGAAATGAAGATGGGTGTGATGGATTCCTAAGTTTACATTCATGGATAGCGGATAAAATATTCATAAATGTTTTGTTCTATTCTACGGCATGGTTTGCAAAACTTTAACAGGTTTTTCAAACCTGGTTCAAAAGAGTTTTCATTTAAACCAGTCTCTAATGAAGCTCTCCATGGAAATTTTTTTTTTCATAAAAATTCTCAACTATCAATACTAAGCAATACCTTTAAAATTTGTGTCATAATTTCAAACTTAAAAATGTTAGAAGAACTACATTACAATTAAAGGGGTAAGTATTTGGCTGTGAAATACAGCATAACACCCCGTCGCGTATATCGTCATGGAATCTAATTGCGTTGTCAGGAGTACACCGGATTGAACATAGAAACATGTTGGACGGAAAGCAATTAAAATGCTCTGCCACTAACTCATCAACCACTGACATGCACCAGGCAAGTTGTTGATGGCGTTGCCCCATCATCATCTCCATTAGCTTCCTCCCAGAATTTTGCTTCCAATGATCCATTCGATCGGACGAAGTGCATGAAGGTTCCAGATTGTTGGATCACGACCATTCGCCACTTGAGATGCAGATGCCGTGAAATTGAAGCCCATCGCATCCCTGGGCCCATCTACCCATCGTCAGCTATACTGCTTGCTTCACATATGAGTTAATATGGGGCCCCCCACGTGTGCTGTTTCTCCCCTTTCAATTTCAATCATCATCAACGGGTTGAGCGGTCGGAAACAATTCGTACCAAGTGGACAGCCAAGCGACTGGCCATGCGACACACCCTGTGTCGTCCGGTTATCGCCGAAACAGTGAGTTCACTAAACGATTCTACGACGTGTTGCGCATTTTGCTTCAAAAACACTCGCACAGGTCAGTACCAATTGGAGGGAATAAGACTAATTTCCAGGCACACGATCAAACGTTTATTAGAAGTATTGGATGAGTTATGGAATATGTATCTTCACCATCTTGAGGTCCCGCTGACCACTTAAGGAAATCGTTGCAAAGATTTTCTCTGAATGGTGTTGATTGAAATTTGATTAAAGCGAGATTGTTTTGCATCGATCAGCATTCAATTCGAACCAAGCCACATGTGGGTTCATTTTTCCAACACCAATTGAGTTTATGAATATTCGTAATTAATTGGTCCGCAATTTATTACACACCAATTAGGTTCCAAAGATACACATAAACCAAAAAATATATATATTTTTGTTTCCTTAAAACAGATTTCTTAGAGTTTAAATATAAAGTGAAATAACGACTTTTAGTAACATATTTGCAACCACTACACATATCTTCAGTTAAAAAATAATTAGAATAGTTCATAAATTCAGTTAGAATACGTGCACACGTTGACGATATCCTATAAATGGTTTCAACTATATTTAGATGGTTAAAAACTACCATTAAAGTGTTTTTTCCATTAGTTTAGCAGCAACTTTTCCACATTTAAGTGCTTTAAGTGTTAACTAATAGATTTTAAATAATAATCAATGTCTAACTTGAACATTGACAGCATATTTATCATTTTATTAACCACCATTCAAACGTTTACCAAACAAATTATTACCTTTTTTTCACCACAACCAAAGGGAAGATAATTAAGGGCCATCAAACAACTATTATCATGATTTGAGCGTTTTAACGTTCAGGAGAAGAAAAAAAAATCACCAATCTGTTCTCGAAGCAGAGTGTCGGACAAAAACACGAACTGAATTAGAACCGACACCTTTGCCAGGGCGTCAAAGAATAACGAAAACTAACAAGACACGAAAAAAAACAACAGATTACCTTCATGCTTGTTATACAATCTCCCAGCAGAAAACGTGCATCGCATGATGATGACAAGCACAGAAATCGTGAGATGATCTATGTTTTCTTAACAGCCGCATTCGAATTGTCTCGCGTCGAATGGTAAATCCAGCCCCACAACCCGTGCCACGATGAGCCTAGTCTTAGCTGGTGTTATGCAAAAAATATTCATTAACGGGACTAACGCGCGCTAACGTCAATCGTTACGAATGGTGACATTTTGCTTACAGGACACTAATTGGAAGATGGATGCCACGGCAAGTAAACAAGATAAATCAAGATTGAAATGATGAATTGATATTCGCTTACGACAAACCGTACAACGCGTTAAGCTTTAATCACATTAATGCGTTTTTCTAATTGGAGTAAAAACTGATAACGTGCTTAACTTCTTTTATGGTTTTCTTTTAACAAGGCTTTCAAGCCTTTTAATGCTATTTTTATGAATTATTATATGATTTTAATTTGGTTTCATTTTTGTCATATTAAGCATCAAGCTTCCAAATGCTATTCGCTATATAATATAAATGCTAAAAAAATAAATGACCAGAAACAAACAAAAAGCTCGATTTCGTCACCAATATTAAAGATTTCAATTTTTATTTAACTTCTATTTCAAAATCTCTCATATTTATATTAGCGTTCTTAATAATTAATAAATTAAGTATTCCTTTATATAAAATACTAGCTCATCCGGCAAACCTAGCTTTGCCCTTAAACATGCGTTTTGTAATTAAAGCAAACATTTTGAGAGTTCAATCTTGATTCTTGTGGTATTATTAGAGTGGCGATTTGAGAAAATCGTTGTTTAATTGAAAATTCTTAAATTATTGCCATTCTTAATCCAAATGATATTCCCAATCAAAACAATTTTTCTTCTTTTTTTGTGGCTCTTCTTCTTCTTTTCTGCTACTTCAGGAGGCATTTCTGGCTTTCCTTGACGATTGGGTTTTATACCAGGTCCTTCCGTGCAAGGCGCTAATTCTACATGCAAATCACTAAACTTTTTTTTTAATTATTCATACACTTATCTAACTTTTTACTTATTTATCATCCACTTTACGCTTTAAAGAATAAAATTGCACTAATAAATCGTCATGTGTACCTACTTTGATTGATTTGTTCGTTAGAAGCTTTTGGTCTCAGTAGTGTTCAACATTATTCGTGTTGAAAAAATGCCTACGCCTACTTGATAACTCCGGTAGGAAAAACAGAAAAGAACTCATAATATTGGCCAGAGGCCACCTAGCGAAACGAAAAGTAGCGGTAAACCTATTCTCATACCTAACGAACGTTCAGCGAAAATTTCATACAAATCGGTTCAGCCGTTTCGGAGGAGTTTGCACACTAACACCGAGACACGAGAATTTTATATATATAGATTATTTTATAAAATTGCTTGCCGAAAGTACGGTTTTCAAACTCAAAATATTAAATATTAAATATTAAAAAACCAAGCGTAACACTGAATTTAGTTGCAAAATCACAAGAACCGTCAATCTTCGCGAGAATCACTATTCCATGAATGGATGTCGCTGATTGCGTGTGTGCAGATGGAATTTAAAAATGCATTTCGCTCGCGTGTCAAATATATCGCATTTTCTTCCCATCGAAAGGATAGTGGTCATGCATGCGGGAAACTGTTACACCAGCTCGCACAATGCTTTCCAGATTGATTTCATATTAATAAACAATGATAAAATTGATGAGAAAGCTATCGACGCCAATTCAAGCTCGACGGTTCACTTTCATACGGTCAGTGGCCTTAATTGGTTTTATGATAGAATTATCACGTGCTCATATCTAGGACGAGGGCATATACGTATCGACACACAAATGGATGCTGGAATTTGTGGACATATTAAGCAAGTCTTGCTATATTTAAGCATATGCGAGACTGTTCTATTAAAATCATTTCCCAACTGAAGTACAAAGTACACCATCTCAAATATACAGCCATGAGGATTCAAGAGAATTTTCGACGAAAAGAAAAAAAAAGTTTGCCCTTTGAGAACTTTTGACAAATAACAACGTAACACAATGAGACGTTTTAGCTTTTCTATGTATTTTTACTTGCAGTGAAAAGGACTGAAATAGCTTGTTACATGTTCTGTTTGCTTAACATGGCACAACAACTGAGGCATATATTTTTAGTTCTTTGAAGTTACAGAGAGGTTTTAAATTTAAGGAATGAATACCTAGGTTAGTTGGTTGCAGAAGAAACATCATTTTATCATTTGCATAAGAATTCATAACGTATTTAATTTTCTTATAAAAGTGAGAAATTAAAAATACACATTAAAGTGGATTTATTTTACAATACCAATCATTTTGGAAAAACAAACATCTGCCAAATAAAAATCAACACAGTATGAAATTTTCCTCTCATTAGTCGATGTCGAAGTCAAAATACGCGAGGAATATACGATTATTCGCGCAGTTAGTTAAGCGGAACGATCTTTTGGATCAATCGTCTGGTACGAGTTTTGCAAATCATTTGAAGGTAATCGTAAATATACTTTTATAAAAAAAACATACACGCCTTACACAGTGTCTGCACCCTCGAAGGGCAGCTTCGGGCGATGTCTTTGGAGAGATGAACGAAAATGTCGCTAGAAATGTTTCCAACGAGAGCTATTTTTAATACTCGGAGAATGAGGTTGACGTTGGCGGAATGAGCACCCGTTACATATTTTGTCGTAAATTTTATCGTGCAGCTGTACCATGAACACGTATTGAATGCTTCAATGCGCAAAAAAGGGCTAAATACGATTAAATATCTTCTTATTTGTAATTTTAGTCACAATATTTCAATCGTTTTCAGTTGCTGGACCGGCGCGATGTCATAGCCATTTGTTTTCCATGTATTAAAAATATGAAAAAAGTCATTCTTTTAACACATTAAGTTTCAAACAAACCTTGAATCATTCAGTAAAAACCGCTAAAAAATTGGTTTGATATTAATATCTTTGTAAGTCCTACATTTTATCTAAAAGTTATCTCATCTATTTATAAACATCTATTTATATATAAGAAAATGCATACCATCACAAACCGGTACCACTCAAAAGGATTAACTGTATTTAAATTACTGATATCCATCATTCATAGAACCCAGCTGTTCGGTGGAAGCGAGGAACACTGAATCAGAAATTGTACAGTTGTTTATTTAGATTGTGTATAGCCATCGAGTAAATATTATGAAATTTTAGCACACATTTCTTAGTGTAGTGTTTCAGCTGAAGGTAGTCATAACAAAGTAATGAATGCTGACTCGATATAACTGACCTGCATCTTTGGCACAGAAACCGGATGAGTGCAAATAAGCTAAAATGCTCGATAAGCAACTAAAGAGTTTTATCAAATTTCTCTCGAGCTATTGGTGCGAATTAAAAATAAAACCTTTTTTTCTTAGAACCCAGACTTTCCGACACGCTTACCTAGTAACTAGACCCATCACATGGACCCCACCGAAATGGATACTCACCAATCTTTGCTATACTAGCAGACAGTATCCAGACGCCGATCACGAACGGAGTTTCGACGCGGGAAAACTCCACCTGCGAAACAGGATACCGCTCGTAGTTATGTTCGTCGCCGTGTTCGCCCTCTCCGGCTTTGCCGTGTTCGACCACCATCTCATTGCTATGGCCAACGCCGACGTCCGACGATGGCGAGGTCGATGCGATGATGGCTGACGCCTCGGCAGAACGTTTTAATTGACTCGCGCTCGTTAGCGATCCGCTACTGGCATCGAACGCCAAATCCAGAGGCGATAATTGACCGACCGGCTAAAGGTAAAAGAGAAAAGCGAAAAGAAAGTGGTAAAGTAATAGTAACAGACGATCATAAACAGGAAAAATGTAAATGATTCCTAACTAACGGACAAATGATTAAGAAGAAATAAATAACAAAAATATTTCTCCTTAACACGCCGATGAAATTAATGATCCTTAACAAAGAGATATTGAGAGGGAAAGCATCGCACTTTATTGTTATTAACAAAGAATGTGCATCAAGGATTTTTCCAAGCGGAAATATTATGAAATATAACTTGATATCCAAAACTTGACAAGCATATGACATGGTTGCTTGCCAAACCAAGATGCGAGAGGATATCTTTTTCTTTTTAGGGTTGATACAACATTGAGATTCATACAACTTTGTTAAAAAAAAAAATCATGCCTTACATTCTACTGTTTTTCAAAAATATATGGTTTGCTTACGAATCCGGTAGCGGGTTATATCTCCATCGATGTACATTTAAAGAATGCCGTACAAACAATACATGTGACTCGCATCACGGCGAAGATTCACAAACCTCATCGATCACATGCAAGCCATCACCGTAAAACGTTTTGTCGCCCGCAGAGCGTTATCAGATAATCATTCATCATCGTACTGACCATCAATTGCCCCAAATATGGGCCATTCATATTGCCGGTCCAGTCGAAATTGGTTATTACAGGGCCCGCGCTGAAGCCCCCGGCTACCTAATCACGCTTTCTTCATGAGAAACCATTGCTATCGCTTATCCGCTAAGTTCTTTGAACTACCTACGATTGCGAAACAGTCAGTAAAAGCATGACCGACAACAGATTGCCATCAGCTGTTCGTAGGGACGTTAGAACTGGATTAGTGATCGGGTACCTTCCTTTCTGAAGAAAAACGAAGCGCGATACTGGTAGGACAGAGCTATTATCGGCGCGGAAGCTTCAAATCAATTAGTGTACTTCAATTTTATGCTCTCTGTCGGCATGATAGTGCATTTAACGGCAGTGTCACGATCGCTACTTTCGATACTTGCCACATGGGTGTTTCATAATTGCATAATCGTGTTATAAATGGCGTCAACGATTTTAGTCATGACGCTAGCAACAGTTTCACTTATGCTATCTCTGATGAATAAAGGGTGTGTTGGAGGAGTGGAACCTGCCAACTCTATGAGCTGCCCTGTCATGAACATCTTGCCATAAAGCGACAAACTACGGACAAAGCTTTCCGGAGAGTACGTCATTGCTGATAACAGTCCCATTGCAGTGCTCTGAAGATAGGATCAAGCTAGTTGACACTATCGGAAATGACAATGATAAGTACTTGCACAAGAACATCTTCCAGGTCAACAACAATTTAAAACCAGGTCAAGGATTTAAAGCGACATCTTCCTATCATTTAATCAAACTATTCAGTATTTCAATCAATTGTTTGAAGACATTTGGAATATAAAAGTGCTTTGTCAACAGATGTTTTAAATTATATTCTTTAAATGAATAGATGTTTTAAATTCTCAAGAACGACTAATTGAACAATTGATGCATGTTCTTCCTGCAATGGCATGATTTCCGTGAATTTTAAATTAAAAACAGAATATATTGATCTTTGCCTTAAACGTCTAAGCTGATAAGATTTTGAACTATTTCCGGAAACCCACATACAACACAACAATTATTTGTTAGTTTTCACGCAATTCCATTAGCACATCTTCGTGAACACTTACCACCTTCTCGCCGCTGGCCGGTGCGCTTAGGTTTGGCCTAGCTAGAACGAAGGCATTGTGAGATAGTAAAGCGCTGCAGAACACTACATATATACACAAGCTGCCGAGCCGTGGCTGATGCAGCACCCAGCCACCGGTGCTGCGGTGGCGCAGCTTTAATAACACTTGACCCGTACACATCACGAGGGTAGCCAGTAGGCACGTCAGAAGGCTACCACTTTGGCCGGTGCAGCAATCCGTGAGTTCCTTTGCCGGTATCGTCACCAAGTGGTTAGCACCTTGTTCACCACAAGCACTAGCGCTGCTGTAATGCCGACAGTCACTGATGCCTGCTACTGGGGGCGTCAACAGCGTCCTCTGCTCTCGTGAGCAGTCTGTGGGCCTGCAGGCACGGCGCGATAAATTAACCTCCTGTTTCAGCGTCACAGCCATCGCTCAACCCGTACGGTCAAGTTGTACACCAGTGAGTTGACACGGTCACACAACTGGGCGCACTGCAAGATTCTGCACCAAACCACTTCCGGGTGAAAACTTTACCTCACGCGCTGTACGGTAAGGACATGTGGAGGAATAGAACCCAACGCCGCATGTACAATTCTTTTAAGCTGTATTCTGTTCACACTTTCACACACACCGGTCTTGAAGGGTGCAATTGCTACGCGGAAGTGTGTCGCTCTGTTGAACCAATAATCTTAGAACGGCGTTAACTAGCATATGTGAGCTTTCAATGATTTCCTTTCCTTGACTCTTAAGCAGGATCCTTATGATGACGTCGTCGTCGAAGGGTACTCGAAATCAGTAAGAAGCACTAGAACCGGTTACTTCTATTCTTGATGTGGTGCTGGTTACAAAATTCCTGAAAGAAAAAAAGAACAACGAAAAGATTAATACGGCTAACACGATTAAGAGGATATCTTTAATTACGTATAAGCTTAAATGTTCTTGAAAAGATGTCAATTTCTCGAGGAGTTCTGACAATGTCAAAATGGCTATAGGATATCATTAGATTATTTCCGCTTAGTTTAATTTAACGTAATATCCTCCAGATAATGTTGAGATAAAATTGAGACCGTTTGATGTAAACATTTCTCCCTATAGTAATCTAGCAGTATAGTAATGATAGGATAGTTTAGTTTGAGATTATTGCACAAAACTGCAACAAAAGCTGATACGCAGTGCATTAACTACTTAGAACCCTTATCAGTAGTCATTACATAACACCCGACAAGAGTCAACAACGTGTGTATTAAGAAGTCTAATCATCTGCTTATTAACGGTATATGTAGGTATCTACGTTTCATTTACTGAGTAGGATGTAGCTTCTTTCTTTGATTCTTCTATTCTTCAAAATAATTACTTTTTATCACTAATCATTCCCTCATTTGTCCTGCACATGCACCGCATTTTCTCGGTAATTACAACTTAATTGGAAATGAAGAATGTTTAGTTATCAGCCCGTGAGATAAACAGCTGGTGTTACGTTGAGTAAAGCTCTCTTCTCAAGTTGGACAATGTTGTCCCGGTGTACCCCTAAGCTCCCGGCTCTATCCCTACTGGCTGCGAAAGGTTGCAACGCGTTGTCTGTTTACTTCTAGTGTACACGACGGCGAACGAGCCTCTTCGCCGAGCTGCCTACTCAACCAATGCAAACACACGTGCCACATGACATCCCTTTCGTTAGCAACGTGCGGCCAACCAGCCATCCAGCCTGTCTCGATGCAATCTTGCCATCATATGCACCAGCGCTGCCACTAACAGATGGACGTCCGATAGTGGGTTGTAAAACTTATTTTTTACTTCACCATTGTTTCGCTCAATAAATCAGTGCGACGTAATTCGCTAGGAAATGGTCTTGCCAACTTCCCTTCCCATGCTACACTAGTGACAGTTTCCCGCCAGTCCGCTTCTCGTCTAGAGGAAGGTATTTTAGTCTCTCCAACCACCGGGTTCCACTGACCGACTGATATACGCGCAGCGGAATGAGACTGAGAGAGGACGAATAAAATATCCCAGACAAACGGACGACAATAAACGACTTCATTGTATTACAATAGACAACCCATCTGTCACTGTACCGGGAGAACCTGTGGACATATCGCAGTACCGTCGTACTGGCGTCGTTTCCTGGAGGCTTCTGGTTTTTTGTCTCCCCAGTGGTTGCATGACTATTTTTTGTACCATCTCACTGTTTATTTGAAGAATACCCCATTCTATACCCTGTACGTCCATCCGGAGCCGCTTGGCTCGGGATGATAATTTTTCAATTTATTTCCACCACAGCATTCGCGAGCCGGGTCCGCTGTGAGTAAGGCAACAGAGAGCTATAGGGAAATAGCGCCATACCGGCAATGGTGGTGCAAAAATGCAATTCAATTTGCAATTGTATTAAGATCATATCGGACGGCAGCAAACTGCAGCACCGATGGTCCGTGCGGGAGTGTAAAGATGAAGCTTCGAAATGGTTTCTATTTGTTTTACATAATAGCGTGTAAACAAAAAGCGTCATGCAGTGTACTTGAGAGGAATCTTAATTTAATGAGATTCGTAACAAAATAAAATTGCATTAAAATTAAAAACTAGTCTATTAAATGATAAATGAAACTAAATAACTTTCCTCACCAGTGTAAAAGATTAAGACCAGTTCGAACAAAACATTTAAATATATACATTTTGCTGTTTACTTGTAAATATAATCCAAAAAGGACTGTATACTAATACTACGCTACCCACATGCTTCATAATTCTCAATAGAGATAAGATATCTATCACGTTTCAATGATTTCCAGGACGTTCTGCTTCGCCAGTTCTCCGTTATTTATAAATTTCGCTTTATTGCGATACATCCTCCCCGATGACGTCCGTCTGTCGACAGGGAAACCACGATTAGAATCTACTTGATTGATTCACGGCAACATGTTGAAACGACTAGGCAGGTGTGTTACCATCGTTTGTGGACATTTCCTTTCTTTATTCCGGATGGATAAATAAATCACCTGAATCGCCATTCGGAATGTATTCGAAACTCATTAGCAACTATACTGTGAGAAATACCACATTGTAAAGCGAAGTCTCTTTCAAAAGCCAACCTTACATTGTAGATTTTTGTAAAAAAAGAGCAAAATACCACTAAACAATAGACTGTACAATTAGAGTATACGTGTGATGACACTTTGTCGCATGACAAAGAATCGAATGTTAATGCTAATCTATGTTAATCATCTGTGTTAATGATCGGAAAATTGATTAATTTTGTTAGCCACTTACACATTCTATTGCACTGCTTTGACCTTTCAATTGATAAAGTTTGTTATACATTGTTCATTATAGTTTCAATTGTAATCAGCTTTACAATTATCAATTGTAACCATTGCCTTTGCTAGCAAGATTACAAGAAAATGATAATTTCTTTAGATTTCGCTTTTTAAACATTCCCGGTTTCGCGCTGACACTTACAAAGTGGGGTAAAACAAAGATCATTACTGACTGCAATAATTTCTTCTTTGACTTAATAACACGTTGTCACTATTGCATTACATTTCAAGCTCACCCTCTTACAACTGCAACAATATCTTCATCTTATCGCACTCTATTATCCCGATAGGGACTGAACGTGTCCACAAACAAATGATACTCGGACGCAACTGTGCAAATTATTTAGACACTGACTTCTTGGGGCCGCGTGTGAAGTTGCCGAGATGCACACATTATGCACACTCGCACGTCACGGTCACGCTGCATCGAACGAGCAAAACAAACCCCGCCGATACGGAATAGTTCCACGTTCCATGTTTAGTTCGAGTCACGGGGCAAACTACAAATTCCAAAATGAAACGAAACCGGACGGACGCGAAGAGGAGCCTGTTTTGGGCTATGCTCAGCCTCCTTTCAATATGCCGGTCACGTGCTGATAACTTCGCTTCCCACCCAACGCTCCATACGTTCCCTTACGGAATTCTCATCAAGCTCAAGATCAAGGTCAGCGCCACGGCATTTTTTTTTAGATGCTTTCAATAGGCTCACAATCTCAAGTACAGCCACTTCACCCGGGGGCTGTTAAAAACGGCTTAAGCGACAGTATGAAGACACTTACGGTTTGACACAACTCAAGCATAATCGATCGATCGTAGGCTAGATTGATACGAAACTTTCATTATGTTCAACTCCATTCATCTGAGCTAATATTGCGAAAAACAACATTATATTGGAAGCCTCTGCTGACTCGAACAGAGTACACAAAGTGTTAGACCTTGTTGTAGTACCAAAACAGAAAACAAATATAACGTTACCGGCATACAGAAATAGAATGTTTGCGTTCGAAAACGATGCAAAACCCTTGGTTACTTCGTCAGTTCCGAGGCGTGTTTGGTGATAAGAATCATCCCTTTTATAGTGTCAGAATACTGCCGTCTAGTGCAGCAACAAAACCGTCCGGAAGTTGATAACGATTGAGAGTGCTTTTTCGAATCAGAAACATTACGCGTTTGATGGTAGCAAGTAGATTGTGGTGAAGACATAAAATTTGTCTCCAAATATCACACAAGAGAATATGTTATGTGTAGTCTTTGTTTCTGGCACGATTGGCCTCTGCTGGTGCGTGATGAGTCAAATAAAAACAAGTCCAATAAATAACTTAGTCATAACTCATAAACGGTTATTCGGTTAATCTCCATTCGCATTGGCAGTTCCACGGTATCATCCACATGACGCGGTTCGCTACGAAAGGAACAGCGCATTGGAATTAATCGGAATAACTTCCATTTCGTTGCCCGTCACTCAAGACAGTGGCGCCAAATTGACTTGAATTCGTTTACATTTGAATAACTCCGTTACCGGGTGTTTATAGCATTGACGTCCGTTACATAGGCAGCAAATATATCAGCTTAAAACGGATCGATCAGAATGATTGTAAGTGAACACGTTCCTACATGGAAAACACTTCCAGTTGAACTTTGAATGTATAATAATAAAAAACCGATTATTCTCTTAGCACGCAGCTTCCGTTTGAGGCCTCAGGACATTTTTCTCGAGACATTCAAGGCAAAATGCCAATAGCGTCATTCTGTCTACGGATACAAAGATTCTCACTCTTTTGAGGACACGATCGATAGAAAATGTCTCTGCTTGTAATGGTTACATGTCCCAAAACGACACAATGTCCAATGAACTTTCCTAAAACATAAAAAAGGTACTACAGTAAGCATCACTGCCTTTTCACGACATTAGTTTGTCTCAACCCAAAACGCTTTTAGTGTGCCTCACTAAATCTTCATGCATAGCGCGTTGCTTCCATTATGCAAAACAACACAGTGATGTAAACAGAATGTAAATTGTTATCTTAATGCTAAACATATTTTGTTGAAATTTGGAGAAAGAAAGGTTCACCAGCACTTTGCGTCTAGAGATAGGGAGAAAGTCAAAACGTGATGGTATACGACGGCGACATGTCTTCCAACGCAAGTACGCAAACTACACCTCCAAACTCCCGTGGCTTGGTAGCAACTACAATGGAAAAGTTCTCATTGGTACCGAGTTAAATTATAGTACTGATACCCTTCACATGACACTTACGCCTCGACGTGAGACTGTCTGCTAGTCATTCTCGTCTTATGGCACTCGTAATTGGGTTGTCGAAGGAAATGAACTCGCACAAAAAGAGAACGATAATTTGATCCAGCTGCTGCTGGTATCAGCTGGCCGGTGTCGGTCAATTTCAAGATTACGCTCCGTAACCGACATTAGTCCAGATTGCACCAGATAACAAAGCATCAATCGTGACCTGCGGCTATCCAAAGAAGAAGAGTGATATGTTGAGGTATTTTTACTTTTGGTGTGTTTTTCCATAAGGTGTATACATGAATATAATATGAGGCGGCCCGGAGGTAGAGATGGCAGCCGTGCCGGTCTCTACAAGACAGAACCGGGAATCAAATCCCATCCGGATCGAACCCTCCTACGCAATACTGACTGGTAAATAAAGTCAAGGATAGCCAGCAATGGCAAACCAAGATCTCTAGAGGATGTAGTGACCGAAAAGATGGTTCGGTTTTATCAAATAAGCTCAAGCTCAAGCTAGCTCACTAACTTATCTTTAAAAAAACTTTTTTAAATGCTCTTGGCTGTCTGAAGGGATGTTCGACATTCCCCCAGAAGATTTCATTTCATGTTTTTTTTTCTATTTCGTTATTTCTTTGCTGTTGGCTTTCCAGTAATTTTTCAACCACCTTAACCTTAACCATCGTCCTTTGTAAGACGTGCAGATCACCTCTTAGACCACACGCTCCATAATTTCGCCCGGTTCACGGCCACTAACTAACTGGGATCGTTGGGCATCCCTCTGCAGTCGTTAATCAATATCACCAAGGTTCGCTCTATTCTAGCACTGCTCTAGCACTCCCATCCTATTACCCCTGGGATACCACGAAAAACCACATTGCGTGACGGCACGTGATATGGGTTGGTGTGGTGTAAATATTTTTAATCATAAGAAGCACCACCAATCCCTCATCGAAAGGCTACCATACTGGAAGTCTTATAACCGAGTGCACACAATGAAATTAACAGCTTTCATTCTAAACATGCAGCAAATTGGAAAGTTTCATAAAATCCATCGCTTAGTTCGCTTCAGCATCAAAGTCACGTTTACAATGAAAAGTTTAAAAATATTAATTAACAGCCAATTTAAAACAAATTCTTATGCCTTTTAGAAATAATCCACTGAGAAACAGTTGTAATTAAACTTTGCTTTATCTCGCCAAACATTACCAAATCGAACAGAGCCAATTTAATGGAGTTATCACGTGTATCACAACTTTGTCTACAACTGTTCAACAAAGACTAGAGTATGGGAATTTTCACAACTTTCCATCACATATTTCGAAGCACACAGCGGTAAGTTCCAGGTAAACTTTTCCAACAAAAGTTGTACACAATGCAAAAATTTAGTCCTTTCATCGATTTCCAACATTGGTTGTGTTTCTACATACGACCTACATATCTTCATTCTCGAGGACTTTTCAACAAAAACACACACTCTATTCGTGGTGTGTGGTTGCGTGAAAATTTGTTGAAGAATGAATGCATACGAACAAATCTCATGAAACATTGTCGGGCAGGCACCCCAGGGTTGGACGAATGGAAATTATGAGACATCATCGATGCCATTTTAGAACCGGTGCGAAACAGTCAACAGTCGGGCGTACTTGCGGCTTGCGGAATTATTCTATTCTGCACGTTTCAAAGCAATCAGCTGTTGTTCCCTGATACACCTGCAGTGCCGGGCCAGTGCAGTTGCGGTTCTAGACTGTATCGTCTCTCGTGCAAAGACCCTATTAAAGCAACCGCGATGACACCGTCCGTTCGCTTCACCTCTAAACCTGAAACTTAACACTACCGCAAAAAGAGAATGATAAAAAATGAATAAACTTCCCCTATATTTCTCACAGCCATGGTCCGAGCCCGAAGCGACCTTTAAGGGACTGACACTGAAAACCGGCTGTTCATGCCAGGGTCATCGCTGCTGCTTCAGGGAAGCTTAGCTAAGGTGTTTGACGGACCCAAAAGCATGGCACAAAAAAAAGCTTAGACGGATTTTGCCATCTTTTTATCAACATTCAACACCACACCTCACCGGAACCGGTCGTTTTCGCGACCGTGAGCGCTGCAGTCTAAACTTCGAGAAAGATTACCGAAAGGCAGTAAGGCAGTCTGTAAGTGTTGTTTTGTTTTCTTTTTCTCTTAGTGAATCGCACACCACACAATGCTGTTGTCGTCTTGGCTAACGCGTCGAAAACCTGCCGGCTTTTTTTCGTCTGGCTAGGTGTTTGCTTTTCAGATATCTTCCGCCCTCAAAGGAGTGTCACATTTCAGTCGGCGCCCGGCATTACTCATGTTTCGGCGAGACGCATAAAATTTTTGCTAATAGTTCATTTTTATCAACCGGTTAAATGGTGTTACGGTTGATGCTTTCCAGAAAATGTTAGAAAACCGAACCAGAAAGTTTGCTCATTACAGAGTATTTGTTAGGTTGAGTGAGTAAGTAAGCAACACCGTTTCTTTGAATACGAACAGGTATGTATGATGTCATTGCGTTCTGTTGCAATGTACGTTTTTCAATGCATCGCACTTTGCAGCAAAGTTATTGTAAAAAAACTATGAAATTTTGAACTTTGAAACTTCTAGAATCTGCGGACGTGAACGGAATTAAGTAAACACTAATAACAGTTAATAACAAAATAGTATATTAAAGACATTAAAAACAGCTAGATACTTGGATCAAATAACCTAGCATTATGGAGATGTCCAAATAAAAAATAAAATAATAAAATATAACGAGATCTTTTTTAAATCATCAATTAATCGTCATTATTCACAGCATCAGAACAGAAAAATCCGATACTATCAGAATTCGAACAGGGAAATGAAAATGATAGGCTGCGAAGAGAACAATATTATTATGAAATACGGGATTGATATGGAAACACCCAATACGTTAGCGACCCTCTCAAAATTGTTATAAAATCGGGTGCCATTGATATGGAATGTGAAATGAGCGGAATGTTTACATATGGGAGGATTGAAGAGTTGAGATAAAAAATATTTGTAGTGAAATTTTTAACAAATATTCTCCAAAATCGGGACTACAAATTATTATTAACAGTAATAAATACCAAATAACTTCGTTTTTCGCAAATTGGAGCTGAAATTAAAAAAAATACAGTGTAACGAACAAAGGATCACCCGAAAACAACAACAACAATCGTATGAATCTGACATTCCATATCAATTGCACGCGATTTTCTATCAATTTTTGGTGATTCGCTAATTCGCTTTCCATATCAATGGTCACGGATTTTATATTCGCTTGCGCGATTCTGTAAAATTGGAACGCACACTTGTGTATATGTATTTTTAAGATGTTGCGACTTTGTAGTAAAATGGTTAACAATCAGTAATTTACGAGAACTGGTAGGCAATTTCAGTTTCAAGATTCTATCTGAAATTTCAATAATTAAGGAGAATGATTATGATTCAATTAACATGAATCAAAATGTTACCAACATTAATTGTTTTTTTTTTAATAATTCGGCTTAAACAACCGATTCATTTAAGAACAATAGTCAAAGTTATAGTTTCGTAACCAGTAGAGGCAAGAATGATTGCAAAAGACAGGCGATTAAAATTAAGCCGCTAGGATCAGCTGCTGGAAAGTCAATGTTTTCTGCTCCGAAATATACAACGTACACAGAGTACATCCATCTTCGACTGCCGTTAACACAGAACAAATGAAAATTTCTCCATGGTACGGACTTTCTCCACGGGAATCAAACTCCCCATTTCAAAGGGTATAATTAATCTGCGTCGAAACCTGGTAAGAAATGTGGTATTGGCAAGAAGAAACATAAATTTGACGGAAAAATGTACTTGAAAACAAGTCTGTACTATAGTACGGACGCGGTTTGATTTCCACCACTTTTGAAGCCAAACGGCCAAGACGAGAAAGGTCGGTAGGTCAGAAGTGGCGGTACACGTTGGCGCAAAGGGCAGATTTCGGGCTATTTTTAGCAGAAACAGATCCGTGCCATAAAATACACGAAGGCCAAACCGGCCAGACTAGTGCTTGTGGTTCGATTTTCTTCCAAATCTTCGAAACCGATAGTCGCAAAACATTTGCAATACATTTCAGAAAAAAAACATCGAAACACTACCACCACCTGCTAAAGATGATAGTGGGGCAATTTCGTTGGAGGACAATCCGGTTGCTGGTTGAGATTTGTTTAAATTAATTTTTAAATCCCATCCACAAAAGACCGGTTTAGCTGTGTGTGTGTATGTTAATATCTTTGAATTTGAATTTTTCTTCATTTGCAGTTTTTGGCCAGCGATCAAAAAAAGCGAAGCTGCCAGGTCCCGTGCTGCCAGGGACCGTATATATCGATCGACAATAATGAAACGTTTTTAGGGAAAGCAAAACATAACACTGCATTGCTTCTTAATGTCGATGTCAATGTGCATGTTGTTGTTGAGTAAGGTTTGGTTATAGTACCGTTTCTCACACATCGGACTGACGACGACAAACGGTCTGTTAAAGGCCCGATTTGTAACACTCGAAACGTAAACACGAACGGAGCTTTTAATAATTAAAACTGCTGATCGTTGTGAAGCGTGTGAAGTGCTCCAAACAAGAAAGAGTTTTAGCGATTAGCGCTATTGAAGAGCAACAAATTTGCTTTGTTTTGATGGGCGATTCCGAGGATTTTGTGTATTTTAAATTTCGCTGATGAGGGTTTCACAATTTATACCAAAAGAATACATTTTGAGAGGTGATATTTAATCGAGTTTGTGGAAACATTTTAATACCGATAAATTGCGAAAATAAGACTCAAAGGTCAAAACTCACCCCAATGAAAATGTTGGCATTTTTAAAGACAAAAAACGCTTTCCAAATTTTAAATGTTTATCATGGAGTAATTTAAAATCCGGTAAGAAAAATTCTAGATTCAAGTAGGTATATTCTTTCAATATATTTTTTGAATTTCGATGCAGTTCGTTCTACGCAATTGGACCATTCCTTGCCGAAAAAAACTCGATACAAATGGGAAAAATCTATCGTATTAATGGATTTTTACCATCAATTCTGCATCACCATGATTAGCTCGTCCGTCAACGTCCATCTCCCCATCTCCCTTCCGGTGCATTCAGCACAACTGCACTGAAAACGTCATCCATCCCATCCCGGATAGGGCAGAAGCTCAAACACATGCAAAACTCGGTGCAGGGGGCCCATTTAGAGCGTTTGCCTCATTAATTATTGAACATTTCTTCGTAGCGTCGCAACGGTACGACAACGCCAACGTCTCGAAAGGGAAGGTGTGTGTTGGTGCCGCCACTCGAAATGAGCACTTTTGTGCTGAATTGCAAATAACTCCCGACTGCCGGCAAAGGGGTTTAACGGAGAAGAGTCGTTGGGAAGTTGATCAGATCAATCAACCGTCTGGACTGGGGTGCATCGTTAATTCCACTATCGCCGATGCCTATTAAAAAAATAAAGGAACTAACTTTTAAAACATTCCTCCACTGTCAATGATTTCCAACAAGGAAAGAAAAACAAAAAGAAAATGACGACTTACTTCAACCAACGAGTCATAGTTCATAGAAAAAAATCATGACAAATCACCATTGAAATGTACGGCACAAATATCAAGTCAAAAGCAATTATTTGATAAGAGTTTAACATCTTCCAAAAAAAAACGCTTGCCTTTGCAAGACTCCCAATCCACGCAGTCAATTCCCATTGGACAGCGAGCAAAGAGGCGAGCAAATTATAGCGAAAAGCTGTTAAAACCAAACAGAATGGCGATGCGGGAAACCATTTCGTCACCACTGTGATTAGTGGGTCAAAGATGGGAATAGCTGACCACATTTGCAAGCCATCTTTGAACGACACCATTTTGGCAGATACGCAAACGTGTTTGTATACGCTTTAGCGTCGAAAAATGGACATTTCTCCTTCCTACTCATTCGCACTGCAATCACGACGCAGATGAGATGAAGATCATCTTCTCTCCGTTTTGGACCTTCTGCAAAGGACCTTGACATTTGTTCTTGTTGGAATGGGTGATAAAAAGGATCCGATGAACCAGAGGATTTGTCAATGTTTAACACTCGAAAACATTTTTATTACCAAACACATATAAATGAAGCTACACTAGAACCAAATCTATTGTTTTAAAAAGAAATGCCTCGCCGCGTACATCAAAGAAATAGTACAGACAATTCCAAAAATGGGAATTCAATTACCGACATTCCAATGCGCTCCTGTTTCCACCCGGTTATGCTTCTAATTCTGTTTTGCTTTGTTGAAGCCAAACGATCGAAACATAAACTACCGATACCGATACCGTTTTTATCGTGTTCAAGCTGCATAGAAGAGCACAACGAGAGGTAGAGAGATAAAGCATGAAGCCATGAACAGCCGGCTTTGGTTCAAAAAGCCGCCTGTTTTTGTTTTTTCTTCTTCTGTGATTTCTTTTTCTTTTTCACTCTCATGTTTATTAATGGTTCTCTCTCTCTTTATCTCTCTCTCCTTCTCTTTCTACTGTCATTTTCGTTCGGTCCATAAACGATTCCATTCATTCCAGCGGAACCGAACCAAATTTGGGCCATAGCGCTCACAACGGTGTACTGAACATTAGATTTTTATTTTTGCTTTTAGTACTTTTGAAGGCAATTGATTTTTATAAGTGAAAATATCACAATGGTGAGCTTTAAACCGTTTTCTAATTTGACACTAAAGCAAGAAAAAAATATCTCACACCGTAAACTAGTTCCAACGCACCGGAAACTAGACGCATTGTCAGAGGCATGATATTCGCATGGCTGGTTTCATGATGCCTGATCCTATATTACTCACCATGTATGAGCAAATCCCATTATGCGGGCTGGTGCAAGACAAAAAAAAGGGACCAAATCAACTAGGGAGACAGGTAAGGAAGCTACGCGGCGACCAGGACGCGAGACAATGGCGAGTGAAACAAACAGACGACGCAGGAATAAAAATTTAACAAATTTCCATAACGATTCTGTGATTCACCGCCGTATAATAGTTTGCTTTTGACACGTTTTTTTTAATAGTTGTTTTCGACGTGAAATTATTGCTTACAGGTGAAGGAAAAAAGGTGGGCTTCAATTTTGGTTTTACCCAAAACTTCGATCGAATACATGAAATAAACTTCTTTTTTTTGCTCTTTTTTTTCGCACAACAGACACGATGATGATCACGATGAAAACTTACATTGAGTTCGCACTACGCCAAGAAGACTTGTTTAAGAACGAAACCGTTTGGAACAGCAAACAAACAAAAAAAACGGTTCAACTCATACACCTAAAAACAGATAGCATGAAGCTTCGCTTTTACTGCTTGTTCTCCGTTAATAATGCCGTCACACTTTGGTAGCACTTCCTCAATAACATTGCCCTCATTTCCGGCACATTGTTAAACGATCGTGAAACGGAACCTCTGACCATTTTCCGGCAAACGCATTTCCATTTGATACACTTTTGCGAGGACACGCACTTATTTCTCTTCACAAATGAACCACAACCAAAAACAAAAAAAAATTACACACGTTTACAAAAAGATTGCTCACTGCGCTGGTTCAATCACAAGATTTGATCGATTCACACTAAACATCTGGCACTCCCGGCACGATCTGCGCGATGTGAAACAGCATACAAATTACACGTTGAACCGAACGAAACCGTCGAAAACAGCGCAAAGCCTGAACGACACAGCCACCTTAGTCGGGCATTATGTTATGTTATGCGCCACGACTCTGTGTTGTGTTGCTACACGCCGGTGCTCATTCAACTCATCTTGACAGAGCGCATTCTCATTCAACGTTTCAACGCTGCTCACACAAATAAAGCAGCGCGAATGGATCGCTCTCACACGCTGAGGCTGTGCTCTACGAAATAACAAATGTCTATGCAAAGAATGAAACACAGAAAACCCTTACCATCTCTATTCGAAACAAACTACTGCATTGATAGGTTCATGTAATATTAAACAACAGATTTTTTTCTATTATTATTATTATTAATGAAACAAGAACAATTCTATATTTCCCTTTAAATAATTCGTTTTCTTTTGCCGCTCTTCTAAATATGCTGGCTATGCTACGAAGTACAATGTTTTGTCTGTTGCTAGAGCATGGTCTAAGGTTCACGTTTTATTGGCTTAGTGTTAGTGAAGTCACGATCAAATTTGAGAGAGAAAAATATTCTCTCTTGTTTTTTTTTTCTTGTAACAAACATTGAAACCTGGGTAAAGTAGAAATGGTTAACGTTAGAAGTACAGCTTTGAAATAATCGTTAGATTTTTTCTAAAAAAGTCATCAGTAAAATTCATTAAATTTTACAGGTATTAAACATTATGAACTAATTTTAAATTCGGGGCGGCTCAGTGTGTGATAAACGGTTCCGGTCCATACTGCAGGACTGGGGATCAAATCCCATCCGGACCGTTTCCCCCCGAAGCAAGGACTTACTATCCTGCTACGTGGTAAAATAATTCTTGATACGCCAGGCCATTTTTAGGAAAGTAAAAAAAAAATAATTTAAAATTCATTTCATATTCATAACCAGATGCACGCCGTTTTGCATACTTTAGGGATGAAACTTTCCCGCACAAACTCTCTTTTAGTTGATTATTTTCTTCTTTATGTTTTCCTTCAATGTTTAATAATTTTTATTTTGCTTCCAATTTTGATTCACACTTTTAAAACAATCTCTTTCCATATAATACCAGTATGGCAAAATATCAAAAGTTCTCTTTCTGATTGCAACAAAGACATATTTTACTATTTATTGCACAGAAAAGAAACATCATAAAAGCGTCAGTTGCTGGTTTTATGCTTCGCTTCGTTTATATTCACATCTCGCTATACCACCGGTTCTAATCAACAACAAAGTGAAGTTGTTAATTAAGATAGTAAGCTTAGCAAGCAAAAAGCGAGTATCGATTAATGTCCCCTAGCGTCATGCAGATACAGAAGGAGCAACGTACTTTTGCTAAGATAAAAAGAGGTAAACGCTACTATAATCAGTCCAGTCAACTGTTTTTTTACAACTTTTTTCGTTTCCTTCTCCAAAACAGAAGTCCTTAGACAAACGTTACGGACAAAGTCGTGACAGGGCTACTTAGAGGACAGACAAATAGCTCCGGTCGGTCGCCAAGGTTATGGCACATACACGAAGCAGCTTCTTGGCGCCTGGTAATTGTCCGAAACAACGACACGAATAAATTTTTCCCAATCTTTCGCTGCGCTACCCCCATGCGGATTGAGACCACATGGTTGTGAAAACCCGTTGGCTACTTTGGCCAAGTGTGAGTATAAGTATGCCCATGTGCTGTGTCTTTTATCACACTCAGAAGCTGTCCCAACACATTGAGCACACGCGACTATCCTATGTTGTCCCTATGTTGGGCAATAGTTTAACGTGCCACAAGCTGGCTGTAGGTCAAAGAAAATCGATAATGACTCCCGTACGATCCATTTGCAATTATATCCGGGCGCGTTAGAAGCTTGCACACGTAAAAGCAAATACAAGAAAAAGGGAGTACATTTCTATCAAATGATCATACAAGGATAATGTGTCTCTGCGAGGAATGTTTGTCGCGGGATAACGTCATGCGGTAGAAATAAAGTTGCTTAATGCAACGAATCGAGAGTCCACAATAATTTTCTCGCCTAACATTAACCGAAGTTAAAGAAGAAGAAAACGTAATTTTATTGTAATGGAGATGTAACATCGATTATATAAACCTCATTGCTACAGATTTTAGCATGAATTTAAAATTGGTTCAAGGTTTCATAAATTCACTGTTCTTTATCAATTGTCAAAAGCGTTCCAAACAATACTTTTATCTATTTTCAAATTACAAAAAAAAACTGACTTAATTAAAAACGATCTAAGCCATCAGTAGCAGACTGCTCTTTCGCTGTAAATCCGAATATGCTGTCAAAGTGACACGGTGGTCCACTGGGGAGACACCAAGGACAAGGACCTTCGTATGGGGCGCTCGGTCGTGAGGATGGAAATTTGAAGGTTAAAAATTACATAACCTTCATAACAAACGTTGCACATACAAAAAAAAACCCGAACCCACCACACGCGGCATGTGCTCGTGTACGTGAAGGAGCCGCCAGGTGGCTCTTGACGGCGCATGTTGCGGGCTTGCATGCCAACGGATGGGCATGCCGATGTGTTAGTATGCGTTGTGCGGGCATAATTTCCGTTTACCTAATGGAGTATTCGAGATGCACATAGTTCTAGTTTCACTGAATTATAAGAAGGCTTTCTACACGGCATATTTTTTCCCATAAATCAAAACACAAAGTTATGTGGAAAACTGTTGTACATACACTAGCGCGTATTAATAAAGGAAAATTTGTACCACCGGAACACTTATACATTAAGATTTAAACAACAATTCACTGCACGCAACTAAATAAAGACAACGAAACAACAATATACAAAACAACGAGTAAAACTAGTTTGTGCATCAGATTATGGTGAGATGATTCACGACCTACTGTGATGTAAACGAACGGAATGTACGATAACACTGCCGACGCATACAAACGCGCGCACCTTCCTTTCTGCGGGATTTTCCAAACGTCAAACTTTGACGGCTTTTGGGAAAACATTTCTTTTCTCTCTCTCGTTTGATGAAGCAAATGCAAAACAACAACAACACAAAAACGACCGAAACACAATAGATGAACAGAACAGTTGAAAAGGTGTAGTAAACATCACATACAAAAACAAAAACCCGTACACAACACACGCTTCAAGAGCGACACAAAAAACACACACCTATAACATACACAAACACACATCAAAACGGGAACAACACACAGGAACACTGTTGCTCACGGGATGGGGAGCATTTTCTATTCGCTTTCTCTCCTTCGTACGCTTTTCCAAGCAGCCCGGTTATACACTTTGATATTGCACTTCCGATGGAGTGTGCTGGGGCCTGACTGTTGTGCGCTTGGGTACCGCGCTTGAGCCCTTGCCCTTGCACTCTTGTGTACACTTATGTAACGTGGCTAAAATTTTCCCTTCTTCAACGCAAGGCGGCGATGCGAACTGTTACCCTGATCGAGGATCATTTCTATTCGTTTTAGAGGAAAACTTACCTATTAATAGTGAATTTCGAGAAACGGCTGCCGATCTTATCGTTGCAAACTATTCATAAAACATTCGTTCTCTTAGCGGGAGACAGGGTGCTATACGAAGCGCCCTTACGGTCGAATCCCTTCGTTTTGTTGTTATGAAAGAACAGACGGAACGATTAGCAAATTTGGAACACTCTGAATACACTTTGGAGTATTTCTATTACGCATTCAACGAACGAAACAACTCAACTTGTGCCTTTGTGGCCATTTTTGTCTCTCTCATCTCGCGGGACAGGAAAAGCTGGCTGTTTTATCGTGACGAGGAAAGGGGTTCAATTTGCGTTGTAAACATCTATTTCCGATTCGTGCTGCTGGCACAATAAATCGATAGTTTATGCTTAAAAGCACTCTTTTTTTTGGCCAAAACCCTCCACAAGCGATACTTTCCCGTACTGTTTTGACAAAATAAAACGAACGTAAACGCAGCACACACACAGACACAGACACAGTAGATACACTGGAGAATGATATTCGTCGTCGCATCAATCCCCTTAGATCAAAACACACTTTAGTGATAGCGGAAACGGGAAACCGAACTCGATATCGACCGCTTACGGCTAACGCTGTCCACTACCAACACTCCAGCTGGTCGTCTGCTGGTTTTCGTAACAGTTTTCATACAGCCCTTAATGGTGGCGGCCCCAGCTGTGCTTGCTAGGCGAAGTTGCTGGCTGCAGACACAACCGAAACAGTCGAGGTCCCGCGAAGGGACACCGCGGACGCTGCTGCTATTGCTGCTGTTCTGCTTGGTGCACCGTACTAGTAGCTGACCGTGGACGACGGTTGACGTGGCCGCCATTTCTTAGCTCACCGACTGGAATGAACCGATGACGTTTTGCGTCCGGCACGAAGAGCGAACTCATCGCAATTTTTGATCTAGCTGGCGGTGGGTTTTCCACCCGATTTTTTACGAGTTTTTCTCCGCTCGTTTCTAACTTAGCTTTGTGCCATAATAGAAAGGTTGGCGTTATACCGATCGGACCAATGTGTGTGGCGGCACCATGGAAAATGAGTGCGAGCAACACTCTCATCAAGCGCAAAACATTTTTCGTCCCATTCGAACGCAGTATGCTAAAGTGGGAAAATCGGTATGTTTTCCCTCAGCTGCAGTGAACGACACATTTGACAGTTGTTCCTCTCTCACGACATTATCACTTTCAGCACGGGGAAATTATTCTCTCGCTCTCGTCTTTCCATTTGCATACGGCGTTTTCCCTTATTTTTGCCAAATGTTTGTGTCACCTCTCGTCTGCGTGCGTGTTTGTGAGCTTGTGTTTTGTTTTGTTATTTTATGCTTTTTTTGCTTAAGGAAAACTCATCCCTCACCATCTGACATGTGACTAGTTTGTTTAGGTATTGTTGAAAATTAATCATGTTTGAGGTTTCCAGCAGAACTCATTCATAAAAAATCATACCAACGGTTTTTAAACGTCTCCCAGCATGATATACAACGTTGTTGATGATTAAATGATTATCTCAAAAACAGTTCGAGTTTTATGATGCCCTCGTATTGCATCTCTCTACCTACCACTACCTATGCACAAGTGTTTGTACATGTAACGAACAAAACAGCTGATTCGTTGTTTGACGAAAAACGCGCAGAATCGCTTTTTCCCTCAGATATGCTAATATAATAGATAAGGCGTTCGTTGCTTTTCGTAACTGCTTTCCACCGGCCGTGTTAGAACGTGATCCGGTATACTTTTAAATTTCATATATCCACCATATTTCGCAAACAAATATCAAACAATAGCGTCACTGGCAAAAGAAATATTTAATAAGCTTATCAGTGTTATTACAAAAAAAAAAGTACAAACTACCGAAAAGCTTCCCCCCTGACAGCTTGTTTGGCCCGTTGTCTCCGAGAAGACAAATTGGCAATGTCCTTTTGTCGCCGTAGCAAACGACATGACACATCAATCATCATGTGTGTACATGATATACTACACTGATAAGCTCATCGCGCATCTGCCGGCCACACTTTGCAGAAACTCGCAATAAGTTCTGACGTTCGTGGCCAAATAAATAGCTTCCACAGCGCTTTGCGATAACGGGTAATTTCCAAGATCCCGCGCACTAATTAAATACCATTGGAAAATCGCAATAACCAATTGGTACGGCCTAAAGTCCCCTGGTGACGTACTGCTTCATTTGGGAAGGGAAGGTAAACTAATTGCTGTCTATGGCTGTCTATTGAAGGTGTCTCTTCATGGATAACATGTGCCCCCCCTGTATGCAATCGACTGCGCTTATATGACCCCGCAATCGGTACTCTACACCCTCCAGCTAGATCTACTTCGATTATGATTGATGTTTGCAACGAAGAATTGAGTCTGTGAGTTGGTCGGCTCTATATTTCTGGTAATGTGTTTTATTACTTCCAAATGGCCCTGCTTGCCATACAGTTCTAGTCGTACGATAGTCATATACATCAATTGCTCGGATCTTGGATCTGTACTAGAAAACGGTACAAGCAAAATTGTTACATTCTTGTTCAGACATTACTTTAGATAAGTGCGCCCACGTGGCTGACAGGATGATTTATAATTGCACAAGTCTCATCTGGCTCATCTACACCGATGGGTTAAGATTGAGTCCTTCCATTATCTTGCCACCAGCTGCAATAGGTACAGTGCTAGTGCAAAGATTGACCTCCCTCCTCCCCTCCCCATTTTAAGTTCTGTAAAGATTGAGTAGCAGCCCGTGTTATCAGATGCCATCTTCAAAACCAACAGCCAACCAACGGGATGTGATCGGGGGAAAGAAAGGAGTCCGAGCGAGGAAAGTGGACTTCCAAAGCTAACAAAATGAAGCCCTTGCACGAATGACAACCAGCACCTCACCACACTTGGCACGATTCGTTTGCTGTCTTATCACAGAACCCCCGTTATAAAGGTACATGTCACCATAATAAGCGCAACATTTATCTAGTTCATGCACTTACAGGCACAACAAGTGCTATTACGGTATGAAACTGGATGAAATAGTAAATAAAAATATACAAAATTGACACTGATCCACATACGCCGACCTGTTACAAGTGGCCAATTGAGAGCCCTAGACACCTGCACCCAGTGGGTGAATGGCGGGAGGATCTCGTGACGTCCTGTTTGGTCATCTGTCTACAAGCAATTAAAATGGGTTTGGGGGATGTGGCACGTTTGAGCGACACTTTGACTGTCTTTCAGTCAAGTTTATTGAGTGCATTGGAGCTCTGCAAGCTTGATGCAATCGTTTTGTTAAGGACTTTATCGATGACTCTGTCTTTACTGAAAGGGCACAATTCTTAAGCAATCATCTAAACTTATTGCTTATCCTTTGATTGTACATATATTTTAATATAGAAAATGTGTATACAGGCTCTACCTAATAAAATTACTGTTCCACGCACATTAACGGTTTTTGATTTGCATTAAGCACCGCACGACAACACAAAACTGAGAACAGGAACAATGTAAGACAAGCACAAACTTACCAAAAAATATGTCTAATTGCTATATGTAAATCACTCAGCATACAGGACCACTACAATACTTTTAGACTATCGAAACAAACTGGAACAGTTCGGGACGGAACCGTCCCGTAGAACGATGAGTACACGACTGAACGTGACCAGCTTAGACGAGCGCCACTACCTTCGGTGGCCAAGAACTCGAAAGCTTAATCAAACAAACCACCGAGCTACCGTAACTACATTCAAAAGCTGGTCACGGTACGCCCGGACACCCCATGTGTCGATTCATTTTTCTTTTTGTATTATCATTTTAATTAGATATCCGGTTGTCATTGACATACACGCCCGCTGTGTGGCCTCCATGTGCGTGAGGATGTCCTGGTGAAACATTGAGTAAATTGAAATTCTAACCTCCAAACTATGTCCAATTTGATGTAGTTTCTGTATTGTGCTGAGGAAGCAGAAGTTTTTTTTGTTATCAGCCAAGTGGTCAAATTGCAGGTGATAAAAGGTTATCTTACAGCATGAGATGAGTCTGATAAACAAATTAAAAACGTATGTAGATCAGCATATTACATTGCATCATGAATAAGCCTAGTAGCAGTAGACCGACAAACACTGAGCTTCTGGAATTTTATATAATAAATGTAGCCTATCTGATTTACGTCATACTCGCAAAAATCTTCTTTATATCTAGATAGATACAGCTATCAACCAAAATACGGAATAGGTGCGTGTACCAGTTCACCTTAATGCACGTTCCAGTATTTACCAGTTGCAATGGAAATTAATTAAATATTTACTTAAACAAATTGATAACTCTGCGTTCAATGACTTTAAAAAAAGTCTTTGTTTTACTAAAACACTGCATAACTTCATTAAGCGCATATACTCCAAAAAATAAAACCTTTTCAACCCGAAAAATGTAACGGTTTATTTAAACAACTGTTTCTGTGATTTAAAGCGCTCAACCCAGATGTATAACCAATGTCAAGCTTCCGCTATTAACCGCTGTGGCGCTATGGCGCCAAGGAGAAATTTCAAAATCTCGTGCCATTTGAGAAAAATCTACTTTATCAGCATGCACACCAAATAATAACATTGTAAATATGGAAAAAAAGTTTAGATTTACGTATAAGTAGCCGTATATCTTTACAGAATGTTTATTTCTGATGAAAAAAGAAGGAACGGAACTAACATGTAAATTAAAGCCCAATTACGTTTGCTACGTTTCTTATCTTTGTATAATCTTTCGCAACGTTTCGTGATACGATTGTCTACGTTCGGATCCTTGTTGCTGCAACGGGTACAGCAAGTGAAACCCCACGTTCCAGCTTTTTCTTGGTACAACACACGCATACGCAAGCTACCTCACAATGCACGCTGTTTTATCTAGCAAAACGTGACGCAACATTACATTTTACTTATATACACAATTACATTTATGATTTCTTTAGTTTTCCCTACTAATTGCTAAGTGCTAAAGTGCAGCTTGCAATGCGCGCTCGATCATGCACACGCACACACACACACACTCATCGGCATTTGCCTTTCCTAATCTAAGAATTGTGATTTTGTTGAAGGGTTCCGTAAAAACGGGAACACACACTGCTGTTGCTATCCTCATCCATCATCTTACATCGAGAAGGACCGTTAGCCATGTACATCCTGACCAGACGCTTTTGAGATCGCTAACTCTTCCCACGGGTATTTTGTTTTAATTGTGTGAATGTTTTTTTTTATAATTTCTATTGCAAACAGTTCGGTTTATGGTATGGTTGCTAATTGTTTTATATTTGACGGGACTTTTACTTCAAAAGGGATATTTCATCTCGAATAGGAACGCCAACACATTCACATGATTCTACCTTCTATGTAGTACCACGACATTGAACCACCGATTTATACGCGATGATGTCTGCTTCTCGATAATGAATTACGTAAATGGGAACAGAAGATCGTTCCATGTGTTGAACTTTTCAATATAAAAACGATACCAAAACCTGGCTTTCTGTTGTGTTAGATTTCACTGTAAGAGTGTAATTCTAATGCAGTAATGTTCTCTAAACTAACAAGTTAAACCTAATCGCACAAATCAAATTCTGTTTAAATTATTTAGTTGTGGAGCGCACTTAAGCGCCCGTACGGCGCACAACCTGCAGTGCGCCATAAGCTTCGCTACGTTTGTAAAACCACATTTTAACGCCAATGTGTATCATTGCCTTTTCCCATCCTTCTTCTAGCAAAACTTGATAAAACCGAACTTACCATCTAACTATACATGTAGTTAGAGGAAATTAATAATCGTCAACGATCGTAGCATACGATCGTACCAAAAAGGGAGACGCTTAATTTGCCGTTCGTCTTGACACCCAACCAGCCGCTTGACAACGAGTAGCGATTGTTCTTATCCGAAGTGTTAAGAAACCGTAGATCGGGAGACGCTGGACACGTCTCGATCAAAAAAGACACAAACCTTTCTAGCAAAACTTCCAACGGTGGCCACACTCATTGCACATTACGAACGTAGTCATAGGTTCATCAGCACTTCTCGTCTGCAGCTGGTTGTACGTGCAGTTACGCTTCTTACACTTGCCGCACTTGAGCAGATCGGTCTTGGTGCCCTGCACCGTCGCCAGCTGTGCATCGTTGATCGCCTCCTTTACGAAACGATCGCGCAAATGCTTCATCTCATCACTCGCCATCTCCTCCGAGGTCATCTTGGCGAGCCGCTGGGCAGTGATAGCACCGCTAATGAAGTTTGCCCGCAGGCTCGGATTCTTCGGGTCCTTCAGGTTAGCGACGCGCGATCTAACACGGTTCTTGTAGCGCATGTCCGTGTTTTTGAACTCGACAAAAATTGCCTCCTCAAGCTCTTCGCCTAGCTCTTCCGGTGACTGGCAACCCTCCGGCGGTTCACCATCAACGCGCAAAGCGTTGGCCAACATTTCTCGACATTTCAGCCGCACTGCGTCGGTCGTATTGCTGCTCGACTGAGAGGACATGCCACCGGAAGGAGGTGCTTTCGATTTGCTTTCCTTCTCCCGTTCGTAATCCTTTTTGTTGCCACCAACTCCTCCTGCCCCACCGCTTCCACTGTTTGCTTTCTCGCCGTTTGCTCCACCGCCACCACCGCCCCCGGTGCCAGTGCTGCCTGCGTCGGATGATTTGCTGCTCGATTTGCTCGACGATTTGCCAGACGACTTGGACGAATCCTTCGAACCATCTTTCGATGGTGGCGTACCGGCGAGAAAACGTTTCCAGCTCTTGATAAGCGATTTGGCCAAGCTTATCACTTCATCGTCCTTGCTACACTTGCGCAACTCGTTCACCGTCATTCCGATGCGCGTTTTCGTCAGTATATCCAGATCAATATTCAATCGTTGCAACTCGCGCAGCAAATCAAGCGCCTGCTCTTGACCCTAAAAGAAAACATAGACAAGAAAACCAAATGGGACGTTGCGATCAATCTATATTAAATATGGGCTCCGGAAAGGTTCTATTAGTCACAAAAGACATGTACCATTTCCAACAGACTATACAATTTGCGTGCATAACAAATGTATGCACTCGTAGACCAGTATACTTCTTTTCGATTCGCCCTCTTCTGCAGTTGCATGCATTTTTCCTTGCACATGTATGTATGCGCGTATCTTAGTTGTTTGGGTGTTGTTTTGTTTTGGATGCAAAACCGGTTACTCTCATATTCGCTCTTTTCAAGAGATGCATGGGTGAGCGCGTTGCCTGTTTCTACGTTCTCATTTTTCATGGCAAGTGCGTGCGCGCGCGCGCTTTTGTGCCGGTTCACGAAGAGACCTTTCCTCTGCCCAGCCAATGCAATACAAACAGAGCTCGCGTTAGGAGCTTCACGACAAAGAGCGGTCCATGGTATTCTCAGTTGCAAAAACAGCAACCAAAATTACACAGCCTCCTTTGTATGTGGAGCATTTTACCGATACACACACACACACATTCGCGACAAGCCGATTAACTTGCACACTACGATCTGAATTGATTGGAACTTCATAGGGAAAAAACAAGTCAGCTTCAATCGACGAGAGCTGCTAGTAGTTGCCCGCCAAACACCACGGGACATATTTTTCGCGCGCGCACTCGTATCGTGCAGAACAAAAACACACATCTCACATCGTACATCGTTGTTCAGGCTACCGAAAAGGCAGTGTGTGGGTTAGGAGAAACATCTCGCCCCACAGTTTGGCAAAGATTACGCAAAAACGAAACGTGCAAACTATTCGCAGCACGTTATCGCAAGTTCCAAGAAATAAGGAAAATGAGGAACTAGACAAACAAAACAACCTCCAACGCAGCTGCTATACTTTTCCAGCAACAGTATGTTTTGCAAAACAGATATGCATTTTTTTACGATAACTTACACTCACGTGTATTTGACCGAAGGATATTATTTTAGAATAAAAAAAAGTCAGAACTACCGTAGGCTGCGAAGCAGAACACCCCGGGGGGATAAAACTGGGTAGAATTGAACCGTAAGCAGAAAAACACTCGGTACTGCCTCACCGTTCTTTCATTCCATTTCATCATCATGTCAGTGAGCCATGGAAAACATTTTACATATCAACCAACTGAGCGGGAAATGAGATGCACAACTAGGGGTGCATCATGGTTATTATTTCCATCACGATGCTCATTCCACAGCAGGATAATAAACTTGGGTGTAAAAATGCACCACCTGACCGCAAAATTAGAAGTGCAACAGAATTACAGTAACATCTCGCCACCCTACGGAAAAGAACAAGCTATTTATTTTTTTCCCCGTTTCCCCGGAAATGTAAACACCCACTCTTACCGATCCATCCGACTGGGAAGTCATTTTGCCCAGCTTTTTCTGAATACGAAACACCTCTTCCTCGACGTTCATCTTTTCGCCAGTACCAGTCCGGAATTAAGACAATTCTCGATCCGATCGGAAGAATATTGCAGCAAGCAGAAGATGCGGCACCTTCGATGTATGTTCCTGGTCTAGCCCAAGCTTGGAACCCACGCCTAAACGATGATGTTGGTGTTGCCGTTGCAGGATGAAAACACCCGATGTTCGCACAATTTGCGATTGCACTTTACGATGATGTGTGATAGATTTCACTTAATTTTGTCTATGCGTGAGAAAACGCGGTTTCTTGTGTCCCGGGCGGAGAAAAACGTCGTCGCTGCGTGAAAAAGCTACAGAAAACAACGAAGGCTGGATAGTGTAAGGTTGTATCATATCAGTTGAGCTTGTGGGAAGCCATATTGAATTCAGCTTTGACAGCTCACGCGAAGAACGAGTGGTGGCATTGAACACACACTTGAAAAGGATGTGGTCTCATCGACGTGAAACATTTTCCCATACGAATAAAAGAAATATATTTTATAGAGACAGGGTAGAGCGTTTTCATTAAGAACAACAAAAGAGACAAAGCCGTGGAACCAAAATTCAGAAAACACTAGGTAGTGTAAATACTTTTGCATACTTTTACGAAAATATCTTAAATAAATGAAAATATCTTTTAAAATATTATAGTTTTAACAAATATAAAACAGCTATAGGCGTCTTCATAGACCTTTCCATGGCACCAATTTGTATGCTATGGGATTGCACTCGAGACAATGGGCTCGAGAAGGAATAAGCTTAAGTAAAATGTTACACATGTTTAAGTTTGAATAAAAAGCGTTACAAAAGATCCTCAAGCATTTGTTGCAAATGATTATATTATAAAAAAGATATCCTTTATTCTTCTTTCAAAAGAATATTGCATCGATATTCAATAACTTGTTCTAAACTTGTTCATCTATATTGGATAACATGTTCAAAAAAGATAGCCTCGAAAGTTGCTGGCTACTCCTGTAGACCAGTTGCTTGGAATAGGATATTTTTTTGCTTGCTACTGACAGGTTTAATATGTTCAATTGCATTGCCAAGTGCCAAATGCACCCGAAAAATCGGCGTTACATTGTACGTCCAACTGATGAGCAAGACCCGGCTCTTTGAAACTTATCGTTTTTGCTTTCACAAACCTAGCTGTCAAACAATATTCTTATTTTTTTAAAGCTCCAATTGTCAATATGCTCGAATCGGTCTCACCTGTTATAATGCACTTTTACGCACCCATTGCCAAAATCCCATTGTTGCTACAGCTCCAAAGTTGGTTGAACGGTGGGATCTATCGCTCTGTGGGAAGTGTTAGCTCTGGAAAAGGTGGAAATAATGCACTTTCTCACAGTGTAGTGTTTCGTTTCCGGCCTGCTTTACGCGTTGCTCGGTGTTGCCGTATGCTTTCGTGAACGATGCACTGAGCCTGAGCGCCTTCTCCTCATCCCACCGACGAACGGACACAGCGAGCAACCAACCGACAACTTCACATTCGCAGATCGACAATTTGTCACTGCGGCCCTTCAACATCGTCCGCATCCCGTTTTGCTGTGCTGTCCAGTCCGGGAGGCGTTTGTTTCTCCTAGACTGCTTTAATTTGTCCCGTCAAAGTGTATACTTTTAATGTTTATTAGTGCATGTGCATTGTTGTTAAAATCTGTAGCGTGAGCATTGTGTATGTGTGGTGCCGGAAAAAGAAAGAAAAATGTTCGCTTGAGTTGAGTACGTGTGTTTGTGTGAGTGTGTGTGCGTGTGCACGTCGGTACCGTGTTCTGTTTCCCGTTTGGCTCACCTGTATCTGCTAAAATAAGTGCGTTCAAATATATTCTCCGACGCCAATTGTATGGAAAACGGTGTTTGATGTTCGATCAAGTGTTTCGCGTGTGTACCGTTACCGTTTTACCGTGTCTACACTTTCCCGAGCGAACGGCTCCCATCGTACGTGTTGGGCGTTGGATGTTGACGTCGTCGGTGTTGCATTATTAATTAATCCCGAGCAACTCTCGTGTGTCCGCCTGCTATTCAAGGCACAGCGCAGGTAAGAATGGGTTGTTTTGTTAAAGGATAAAAAAGGATGTTTCCTTTATCAACAATTTGCCAATGTGTTTGTAGAGTGTCTGGTCTTGTCATGCCTCGTAAAGAGCATAACAAGACACCGAAACGAACAAAAAATACATTTAAACAGGAAAATCCATTTTATGCGTTGTGTATGCTTAAGGCGCTATAGCGTTTCTGGTGTGCGTGTGTACGAGCGTATGTTTACGATGCTGATTGTAAAAAGAAAAATCAAAGAAGCTGGCCACTCCTTGGTTGGCGAAATCTCATGAAGGAAATGATAAAGCCAGCAGCGCCAGTGGGCGGAATCGGGGAATGGAATATTCCCCGTGGGGCTAAAGCGAAATCCAAAGGGAAGAACGAGGGTTGACCGTGCCGTTAAAGCTGTTAACACAAACGCTCGCCGTATCAGTGTCAAGAGCATGTGCGCGCAGTGACTATTTTTCGTGTGACTTTTTTTGCACATGAAATATCAAAATATGCTTAGTTGATGATGTTAAACAAAAACCAATCCATACCTTCGTAAAGATTCATTTCATTGTGAAGCTCGCGCCATTAAGGAAGGTTGTCGCGAATGATGTTTTTTGTTGGTGCGGTTTTGTTGTTTTCTTAAGAATGACACCGTAAGCAAACATTCGCAAACGGCGCTCGCTCTCTCCCTTCTTAGTTTCAAGGCAATCCCCTTGGCCACCAGGCAGTAAAAAGGTTTCGCATTCGAAACGATTGGATTAAGGACACGAATTTATAGCTTCGGTCGGTCGGACTGACATTTAGCATGTCGCTGTACGAGCGAATGTTATGCCGGTGTAAAATGCTTCTTGGTGCCATATTCGAAAACCGCTATCGTAGCAGTCCTTTGTAGAGCATGGTAACGCAAGTACCGAAATTGGCAAAGCAGTGAAATAGAAAGGCAAACTCCCGAATGGAGGGCGATTCGTCATCTTACGAAAGGCTGTATACATTTTCCTATGTGAGAGCGTTGAATGGAAACGCAGAAAAGAAAGTTGTGCTGACCATTTGTACCCAATTTGCAAGCATCCATCGAACTCATCATTGGTTGCCATGACACGCATAGACGCAGACACAGACTCACACACAAAAACGCGGTTCGGCACTTTTCCTGTATCCAACCTGTGCGCTATGCTCTGCCGCTAGGAGCATCCACTTTTCTGCTTCATTCCACACACATAACCACCACTACATTCGACCGGATATCCGGCATGTGAATACGAACCTGTGTGCGTGCGTGTGTGTGGAATATTTTCATTGAGGAAAAGCACCGCAACAAAAGTCCCCATCCATACTCTTCCCGTACGCACAAATGGGACGAGCGTTGGAATTCGAAGCATTCCGTACGCTCTAGCCCGCACCGGGACGCGCTTGCACGGGTAGCCGACAAAAGCACGCGCTTTAACTGTAACAAAAAGTCACCCTCATCACCAATACTCTGGTGCGCCGGCAGAGTTGGGTGTATTGTGCCACCCTATTTGGCATTGGGAGAAAACGTACCACGCTCTACCGGTCGACGACGTTGTCGAAGTGTCGATGTCAAGGAGATTCTAAAAATGAACCCCACGGCGTACGGCAGACAGTACGCGTCACACCCTAACTCCTTTTCGAAGTATTTTTCCTTTCGTGCAGCAGCAGCAGCGTTACGTCGTCTCGCGGACTGGCACTTGCCGTCTGCAGATGTTATTACCACGTTATTCCATCCCATTCTGTCTACGCAAAAGGAAATGTTTGGTTTTTGGAGTAATTTTTCATCCCAGCATCCACTTTGTGACCGCGGGGGAGATTCATCAGTTTTGTTTAACTGATACGAATGGCCTACTAGTTCATGTGTGCCTCCTCTTTCCGGGTCGAGATGATGAAGATGGAGTAGTAGTTGTTTACCGCCGTTAGAAGATTGGCCACAATAATATCTACGGCATGCTTTAGCTTTTAAAACGGCTGCTAGACTAATTATTACATTACAAATCCATTCACTCTCGGGCCATACTGCACGGCACAAGATGGTTCCAAGTCACGTTGTCTTTGACGCTGTGTGTGAATGTTAACAACTTCTTGTTGCATTTCATCCCTGACAATGGGAACCATGGAAACATTTAAACTACTACAGTTATGGCTTTAGACGATATTTATGGTCCACATTCTAGCGGTGGTATTAAGATTTATGAGAAGCATGGGGAAACTGTGTGTACAGTGCTTACCATAGCTATACGATTATTTCCTTTTAGTGGATAAAATATCTTGAAGAGATAGATCTCGGAATTACATAACGCAAGTGGGCAATAAACACTAAGTATGCTAAAACGTACACTAACCTAGAAATTTATAGTAAACGTAGTGGTGGGAACTCTGGAGTGGATTCAAGAATCCAGTCCGACTCCGATATACAAAAAACGGATTTAACTCCGGGAAAAATCCGAAGTTTACCTCCGGTGTAATCCGGACTTGACTCCGAATTACTGCGAAGCTGAATACAGAGTTAAGTCCGGAGTAATCTCCGTAAATTCAACTTCGATTGAATCCATAACTGGGTAGCTTCGGTAACTGGATGGGAACTTGAATAAATCTTTCAAAAATTGAATCCTCGTATATCCCCCTCATCACGAGTACTCTTTTTTACGAGTTTTACGAATAACGCATTTGGTTGGCTTTTGCAGCTCGCGGCCGAAAATTGAAACATTGAAGAAACTGTGGCTTGATGTAGAATGTCAAAAGCTGCTCAGATCAAATTATATTAGATAAATGATATTTGCTCATTTTCAATCATTCGAACTCAAACAACATTACAGCTCGTTATAAGTGGGATGATTGCATTTGCATTTTAGAGCGATATTTAAATAGATGTGCCAAGGAATCCACATTTTATGTTAAAAAATATAAAAAAGATTGTTTTTCTGTACTTTACGTAATTTACTAAAACATTATTCTTATTATTCATTTGAAGGATTTGTTTTATGCTTAAAAGGGATGCGTTCATATATTTATGCAACACACTGTAGAATTATTCTATATTGTGTTGAATGTCATAGAAAATTAAAGTGTTTGGGATAAGCAAAAAAATTTTAAATTATAATTGAAGTATATTAACAGAAAAGCAAAGTTTGAAAGAGAATGTTTTTAGTACATATAACTTCTTCTTCTTGGCTTAACGACCTTACAGGTCACGCCGGCCATTTCTGGCTTACTAGACTTATTTTACCACGTAGCCGGATAGTCAGTCCTTGCTACGGGGGGACGGTCCGGATGGGATTTGAACCCGGTCCGGCCGTGTGGACTGGCGTGGTTTATCACATGCACCACCGGGCCGCCCCGGTACATATAAGCAGTTTACAAAAAGAATAATAAATACACCAAAATAATCCAATAGACGAAGTCAATAAGCTGCTCTAATTTTTAAGCACACTTTCTGATGTTGCAAAATTTTAACTTAGATAAAATTAAATTTACAATTTCATGCTTATTGATGTATGGAAAAGAATCGATGTGTTAACAAGCAAAAAAAGTTGTTAATGCATTATTTGCAACTTGCCCTAGCACTAGATGGTTCTAGTAAGATGTACGATCTTCCAGGTCTTCGCACAATCTTCGCTCTACTGATTTGCGTTGTATAACACGGCAATTCAATAGCTTCGTTCGCACACTTCGGACTCGAGACTCATCTGGTTGTTGCTCACCGATGTGTGCCTAATGATTGAACTTTATTGTCTTGCCATTGAATATTGTGCTTCCTGGCGTTGATAGTTTGCCATTACAGCACGACACATTAAAGTATGTTTTCTTTCGGCGCACATACGCGTCTGCTTCGACGCTATTTATATCGTACGTGTAGATAGAAAATAGTAACATGTGTTCTAGTGACCTATAAAAAAGCTGGAAAGGGACACAATTTTGTCAAACTAATCCACCGTTCATACCCACCGCATCACCGGTCCGCTTATCTATGTGACTTTTTTATTTGTGCAATGATCAGATCAGTCCCCGGAAGGGGTTGGGCCACTGGGAAGGGTTTAGATTGATTTGTTGTACGGTAGGGATACTCTGAAGTAGGTTTTACTGCACCCTTCTTTCCACCGGTAGCTTAGTGACCTAATGGGGTGTGCCAAGGTGGAGTCCATCACTTGTGTTAGACGGTACCAGATTAGATGACCTTTACGATGGGTGTTACCTTGCGGTTGTAGATTTCTTTTACTGAATAGGTGAAGTTTCTTTTTCTGCTCATAATTTTTCAACCGTAAATTAGGAATTTTTGCTTTAAACCTAATATAGCGGCACACAAAAAGGAAAATCATAATTATCTTCATATTGTCCATTGCCAGTAGTGTAGATTTTTCTATAGTTTATTATAGGAATATTAATGAACATGTACTAGAAATTAAGAGAAGTATTAAATTAAAATTATTTGCGCTTTAAATAAGCTTTGGTTTATGTTTCACCTATTCCTATGCCATAAAATTTACCACACGTCTGGCATAAATTAAAAAAACCCAGTGAACCGAAGTACGAAACGAAAACCATGGAAAAGTGCAACAACTGCCGCAATGCTCAAAAGTGAAATGTACAAAAAAGATATTGATGATAATTTAAGGTGTCATTAAACGATTCCGTTTTTGGGCGGTATCCGTTCCTTTCACCTTCATTGCAGCACTTTCATATCGTTATGGTTTTATGACGAAGCGAACGAAAATCAGTTCAATTTTCAATGTGGAATTTTCGTGCTGTGAAAGAAAAAATGAGATTGATATATACATAAAGGAAAATGAATCCAGTTTGACGAACGCATTTTATCGCTTCCCATTGGCTGCACTGATGCAGTTCGAAGCATCCCAGTGATGAATGATGAATACATAAAAACATTTCCAAATGAAGCTTTAGAGACAGAAAACAGGGACATTCACAAATGGACATAGTTCACAAACGGCACTTGTCCCTGCAAATGAAAAACCTTGGCCTTAGCAGCCAAACTTTGCCCGTTCGTATCGAAATGGCTTATCTGTTGCCAACATCAGATGCAATGGGACACAAATACACCACGAACGTACGATAAAGCGTGATCGCTATCGTGGCAGCGATTGTTTGCCGGTTTGTCCGCAGTCGAAGAAAATGTATGCGCCGGCTCAGCTTATCTCAATAACGATATGACCATTGCGGTGGAGGTTTTTCTTATTGTTTTTTATGTCCCATCAACCTTTTTTTTTCGCTGTCCATAACCTAATACTTGTAGATGGAATAGACACAACCTGCCAATTGTGTAGAACGTAAAAATAAAGTAAGAGAAATATTGTTTTGGCATTTTGTTTTTTTACTGTTTTTTTTCTCTTGCCTACCCAAAACCGATAAATCGTTGATAATTACGCGTTTTAACTAGTAACCTACCTTAACCACAACCTTCGCATGTATCCAAAGCGAACAAAAGAAGGGGTGAAAAAACTAAATTAATTCACTCGATCATTTGCAATCGTGCAAACCGTCAAAAGGGATGTTTTATGGATGGAAATACTTTCTCCATTCCATTACGCCAAACAGCGCGGGGCGCAACCAATTGCGGTCCGGTACCGTATGGCGATCGGTGCGGAGTGATTTTTGTTTCGTTTTGTTTTGTTGAACGAACTTACCCATTTGCCGCATAACGAACGGCCACAGCGCTTAGCCATATCCGTGCGGAAACTTGTACAAAAATAGTGAAAAGTCCCAAGTCCATCTGCCGCAACAGTTACCCGGGGCCGGAATTGTTGATGGTTGTCGATTGGTAGCGAAGCGGGGAGTAAAGTTG
Source organism: Anopheles funestus (assembly GCF_943734845.2). Lineage (NCBI taxonomy): Eukaryota > Metazoa > Arthropoda > Insecta > Diptera > Culicidae > Anopheles > Anopheles funestus. Next base: position 65,218,158 of record NC_064598.1, read on the forward strand.
GACTGGCAAAGCGTGCTCCATGATTGATGAAAGATGTCACCAGTGCTGTCGCAAAGCATTCGCAAACTTATGTTTACACGATTTACGCAAATACACACCGACTTCGGAGGTATCTTGCATACCAGAGCACGTCTCTCCAACGTCTAGTGGCCGTAGTTTATTTTGCTGCGCTATACTTCTTATCATAGGGAACGATCGAATGCTTAATGACTTGCGTTCAATGTTCGTCTGCGAATGTTTCATTCGAATATGGTTGTTTATTTCGAGTTAGCTTGCTCCTTCATTCCAATTCCGTTCCTTGGAGTGTCATTTTTTGTTAAGCTTGGTTGCGCAATTAAAAATCACTGCATTGAAAAAACAAACTCCCCAACAATTACTTGGACACGTGGACGATACCGTGCACTGATCGATCTTCGTTATGCGCCAAAAGGATGTTTTTTTCTTTCTTTCTTTCGTTGTTCTTCATCTTTTGACTTCACCAGTTGATCCCAATTGCTGTTCGAGCCCAATTACCTACACGCGGTAGCTTCTTTCCCTTCGTATCCGCGTGAGGGCTGCGACGGTCTTGACTTGGAAAGTGTTCGTGACGTTAGTCAATATCTTGAGTTGGTTGGGATAATGTTAGACTCTGGTAGTTATATGCAAGTTTCTATTGTCTATGTTGATGGTCGTGTGACTGTGGTTGTACGACCGGTGTCCAACATTCGTTCTGGTGTCAATGCTCCTTATGATTTATGATTTCGCGTTGTAGCTAACTTTAGCTGAATCGTTGGCTGAGTTCTATTTGGAACGGTGATCCTAGCTTCCTATATGCATGCACACACGAACTCACCTCGTACTATTCATAGACGAATAACCGTAAAGACAAATAAAATTTCACAATCACGAACAGTCTGAAGATTGAACAAGCAACATCAATTAAGGAAGTTGCACTGGATCGCAGATTAATAGCTACAACTTATGGACTCAAACTATATCACTTGGGAGACGTATAAAATTGAGGGATTTTTTTGACAAAGAGGGTTGTCATGTATTTTTAAATACAAACAAATATTATCTATTGCTTCACACATCGAAGTTGATGCTGAGACTAGATAAAGCATTTATAGCCGCAGCACTCACTTACGTCACTGAGACATGCACTCTGTCCAAAGCTGACTATTAGATGCATTTGCGAAGAGAAGAATTTTTGGTCACTTCTGTGCGGAAAGAAGATACGAGTATGGTTAGAATAACTATCTCTATTTGTTGTACGATGCTTTAACTGTTGTTCTGGTGGGTTCGTTATGTCATTAGAATGATACCGGACGACCTGGCCCATTAGCCTATAGCCATTCCGCCGAATGGCTGTATGAATGAATTAATGAATTAGATCTTTCCAATGAGTGAGTTAATTCTAATCTCAACAATGAGTTAATATAATTCCTTTGCAATGTAATCCTCTCAAAGAAATTTAAATATCTAATAATTTAAAATGAATGTGAAAGTTACAATACGCTCATAAACGAGTCATATTCCTTTTGAAAGAGTCAATTAATTCATTATAAACTATTTATATTTAATACCAACGTTTCTTTGAGGTGTTGTGATCTCAAAATTTTAGATAGAATTAACTCATTTATGTCAATCACTCATTCAGAGTTCAACTTCCCTTAACGAGTTATTATTCGCATCTCTAGTGTTGATTCATCCGCCTGAAGGGCTTGATGATGCGAGTGTCAGGCGGAGACGATCGAATGTGAACTATTCTAAGGACTCCTCCAGCTGACCGAGTCTATGTAGTGTGCATTAACGTTACAACGCTTTTCGATTAATTTAAACTGTTACACCATTTTTAAACTGCAACAAACTGCGTTCTTGGAATCGAAAAAACCTATGTTTTTGATACTTGGACCAGGCCGGTGGTGGAGGTGACGAATATTTCGAATTTTGCATAATTTATAGTATTTTAGTAGTAAATTTTCAAACATTGTATATTTTTATCAATGTTCGTTTATAACGTTTTACGTCAAAGTTCAATGGCATTTTATTTGTACGAGTTAAATTAATATTATATTTAATAATTATATTTTCCGTTTGATTATTGGCACCGCCGACAAAATCGCTTGCAGTGCATTCTCAAGATGATTTCAGCATATTGCTTAGAAGGGCATCATGTAAGCTTGTTACGGCTGTGCTTCTTCTCAACCAGTGCTGCCCACTTGGCAGAAATCGCATGAGAGGGGGGAAATTTCTTCATTCTCGCTACCCCTGACCATCACTTTCGAGCGATCGTACGACAAACTCTCACTCCACCACACTACCTCACTCACACACGCTCCTATATTCTATGTAAACCCTCACCGCAACCTGCGTCACCAACCCACCCCACACCTGAACGGTCCCATACTCGAAGTGTTAGACAATTTTGGTTCCACACTTTGAGGCCTGTCGAGGAGTGTGGCACTATATTGTTTTTCGCTGTCTCCTTTCTTTCACTGCAAAATTGCTTTTGCCCTGTCTTTGGCGTATTCATATGAGTTTGGCCTTTGCTGGAGGCGGAGGTGTGTGCGCAAGCGTTATCGTGTTTTGTGAAGTGATTCTTTGCTCCGGTAAGTAATGTGAAAACTAGTGATTGTGATTAGTGAATTAATTCTAATCCATGTGTTTTGTGCGTAGTGAATCCCATCGAGTCGATCAGCTGATGGAAAGAGTTTGGCAGTGAAGCGGAAAGGGTGAAGCCGGAGTTAAACCGCAGGATGGCAGGACAAATCACATCGGAGAGAGTGCTGAATATTCGACGTCTTGAGAGGTACGCATTTTAACACTCGAAATGAGTTAAAGAAAAAAAACAAAGTGTAAAGATTTCTCATGTCTCTCCGTTTTTTTTTCTTCTATATATTTACAGAAACCTCTGCCGAACATAGGAACCCCATCCCACCGTCCGCTTCGCAGAACGCTGGCAGTTTTTTTTACCTGTTCGTCGCATGATGAGCGTATGTGCAATAAAAAAAAGGATCGTATGTATTTCCTGGTAATTATTTCGTTCACGGTCGTGGTGTGTTCGGGACGAGGGTGTCCCGAATGCAGCAATAGGAAAGAAAGGGAAAGCGAGAAAGAAAAAAAGCGAAGGAAAGAACGGGACAAAATAAAGCTAATTTTTTGGCTTCCAGGCTTATTATAAATAAGCTTGGGAGCTTCCATGCTTGCAAGCTTGCATGCTCGTATGCAAGCGTACATACGCCCCGTCCCCTATACCCGATTCCCCCACCCCCGCGAACGATCCACGAACGAGGCTTACTAAGTTGCTAGTAAGCCTTTAATAAGCCGGCTAATAAGCCTCGATGTCGTACGACTTTTGCCAAGTGGGTGGCTTTGTCTCACTTTTATGAGCTGGCACGATTTGCTTGTTCAGTTGCTGCTTGAGGAACATTGTTTGCATGATGAGTCTTATCATCCGTTCGCAAAGAGCATGATGTGCCACCGTAAACGGGTGGCTTATTCAGTTCGGCGATATATAATCTGTGAAACCATATCGTATCGTAAACGAGGTAGCAACAGTAAAGCACATAACTCCGACCTTAAACCACTTTTGAGGAAATATGGTAATTATGCTACTCACACAATTTTATCTCTTTTCCTGTCTACATACCGTACATACTTCGTAATCGTGGCCTTTTTTGTAGTATTCTTTTGATTTGTCCAGTTGAAAAAGGTTCAGTTCTCCCCAGCGGAGTATGAAGTTCTATTTGGTGCCCTGTAGTACTCTGGTAGCGTCACCACGGTTTTGGCGTGAAGTTTATGTTGACGTGAAAATATTTCATTTTTATTACGCACACATTTCCGCACCTTGCATTTGTGGCGCTTCTAGTTCCCTTTTCTTATTTGTTGGTACTCGTTGTGATTGTGTTGATAAAAAGAAGGCTTCCGTTCACTTGTTCGCCTAGACCACACAGGGCTGTCGCAGTAGGCCACCAGTAGTATGACTGCAGGGCTTAACGATAAGTTTCATGGGAGCGGTCGTTCGCTTTTCAGTTTGTCCTACTTTATGCAGGTGTAATCGTCAAAATGTTCTTAAGCTACTTTTCTAACGGATGGCAACATCATCAACATCACAACGAACGGCCACCTAACTTGGCAAACTGGGCATGAAACTGAGATTGCTTGTCGCACACCTGATAATGAAGGATGACGAACGGTAGATTGCAATGTGCCGTGTGTGAAACCATTTGCCGTGGACCACATACACACACACAGGCAAACACACCGCGCCATGTGGCACAATGTTTTTTATGTTCCATTCAAAATAGCAAAAGCTCCAAACATGGCATCAAACATCGCTCGAGTGGTGCTGTGTAGTACGTGATTCGTAATGTAGGTCAATAGTTTTGTTCCTACTTCAGGCCGGTAAATCATTTCTTATTCTTTACTACTTCGTTTCGCCAGCAAGCAATTAGAAAATGTGTACAACTAATGAGGTTGTCATTTAATGTGTGTTCTTTATAGCATTTTAATGTAAAAATTATAATGTTGAAATTAAAGATTTGATTTATTAAAAAATGAAATGAAATGGAAATTAAATGTCAACTACATGGAAATGCAAATAGGCTGCGGAGAACGCACTTCCAGGAATCGCGCAGGCGAATATGAAATATGCGATCATTGATATTGAAACACCCCATACGTTGGCGAATCACCCAAAACTGTTATAGAATCATGTGCCATTGATATGGAATGTCAAATGAGCATGCTGTTTACATATGGGAGGATTGAAGAGTTGAAATGTAAAATAATTTTTTAACGAAATTTGATACAATTGTTTTCCAAAATAAGGACTACAGTTTATTATTAATTATGGAATATAATCAAACATATATAACAAAATTTCATCCTTTTCAAAAATTCAAAGAATTTCTTGAATGATAAAAATGTGATTTTTTTCTTTTTTTTCTTTTCTTTACTTTGTTTTGATCTCTAAATGATTAAAGCAAAACGAGGAAACGAAACAATGTAACCCCAACTGTGTACGCTTTATGGTTTCTAACGATGAGTTTCTTCCGGTGGGTGCGGGCTGGAGATATCGCCACTGTGAGAGACTTGATTTCGTTCCACAAAGGACGGTTCAAATGATGAGTCAGAACCGCGTGGTGCAAACACTTGAACCTCCCACTTGGCAAAAGTCGTACGACATTGCGGCTTATTAGCCGGCTTATTAAAGGCTTACTAGCAACTTAGTAAGCCTCGTTCGTGGATCGTTCGCGGGGGTGGGGGAATCGGGTATAGGGGGCGGGGCGTATGTACGCTTGCATACGAGCATGCAAGCTTGCAAGCATGGAAGCTCCCAAGCTTATTTATAATAAGCCTGGAAGCCAAAAAATTAGCTTTATTTTGTCCCGTTCTTTCCTTCGCTTTTTTTCTTTCTCGCTTTCCCTTTCTTTCCTATTGCTGCATTCGGGACACCCTCGTCCCAAACACACCACGACCGTGAACGAAATAATTACCAGGAAATACATACGATCCCTTTTTTTATTGCACATACGCTCATCATGCGACGAACAGGTAAAAAAAACTGCCAGCGTTCTGCGAAGCGGACGGTGGGATGGGGTTCCTATGTTCGGCAGAGGTTTCTGTAAATATATAGAAGAAAAAAAAACGGAGAGACATGAGAAATCTTTACACTTTGTTTTTTTTTTCTTTAACTCATTTCGAGTGTTAAAATGCGTACCTCTCAAGACGTCGAATATTCAGCACTCTCTCTCGATGTGATTTGTCCTGCCATCCTGCGGTTTAACTCCGGCTTCACCTTTTCCGCTTCACGGCCAAACTCTTTCCATCAGCTGATCGAATCGATGGGATTCACTACGCACAAAACACAAGGAATAGAATTAATTCACTTATCGCAATCCCTAGTTTTCACATTACTTACCGGAGCAAAGAATCACTTCACAAAACACGATAACGCTTGCGCACACACCTCCGCCTCCAGCAAAGGCCAAACTTATATGAATACGCCAAAGACAGGGCAAAAGCAATTTTGCAGTGAAAGAAAGGAGACAGCGAAAAAACAATATAGTGCCACACTCCTCGACAGGCTTCAAAGTGTGGATCCAAAATTGTCTAACACTTCGAGTATGGGACCGTTCAGGTGTGGGGTGGGTTGGTGACCCAGGTTGCGGTGAGGGTTTACATAGAATATAGGAGCGTGTGTGAGTGAGGTAGGGTGGTGGAGTGAGAGTTTGTCGTACGATCGCTCGAAAGTGAGGGTCAGGGGTAGCGAGAATGAAGAAATTTCCCCCTTCTCATGCGATTTCTGCCAAGTGGGCTATTGCACTGATCATTGCAAAAAAGCACACACACCAGGGTGGAAATAGAATAAAAACGTTGCTCATATAAACGATCGTTTGCGATCATCATACATGGCCAGTAATCTCTATGTTGGATGGTGGAGAAGGACAAAACAAACACTCCGTTGATGTTTAAAAGCAATTTCTTGCAAACTTCCTGGTCGTATACGAGGTGTGATGTCCATTCATCTTGACAGGGACGCGCTATTGATTATGCAAAATAAACCGGTTGTTCGCGCAGAAATTATTCTCGCGATACATCTCTTCAGGGATGGTTTTGAATGTAGGTTTCATTGTCTTTATTTGGTGCGAAGTCGTCTAACCTTCAACAACCTAACCAATGTGTGTGGAAAACGCAAGTGAAAGAGCCAAACGGGTTATTGATGTACGATTATTATGGGGCCAGGAAGTGTCGTCTGATGTTAACCGGACTGTTAGAACGAAAGGGAAATTGAAATTCCCTTGGCATTACACTAATGGCGCACTTGCTAGTGGTACTTAGCAACACGAAAACTCCCCAATCCATCCATTTGATGGTGGTGAAACTTATACCATTTCCACCACATTGGCTTTTCAGTTGAGAAAGAATGTTTTTTAAGAGACAACCGTAATAGCAAACGTGGCAACATTTACGAGATTCTTATTGTAATGTGATAGCTCACGCCACCAAACGATAGACAACCTGACGTCACACATTTGGGCTTGGGTGGCATCTGTGCCACTTTCTACGCCTTCTGGTGTAAAAATGAAAAAGTGTTCTTACTCTCGTATGCTAGGGACGACAGCAGTCGCGTCGAAATTCCAACTGGCTGAGTCATGAAATATGAAGTGTGGAAAGAAAAGGAAGTTCTAATAATAAATATTCATGCCACTCTCTCCCTGGCCGGTGTCAATGTCAGACGAAGAGTCAATTGTAATGCCATGGTCGTTTAACTTGCTTTGCTTGGGAATATCTGCAACATTCATATCTGAATATGAATTATGTTTTGAAAAGTGTATTAGAATGGATTATAAAAAAGATCATCAAATTTTAAATTAAAATATTTTTGATGTATTTTTTGAATGTCTTATTTCTATCATAGAAACATTTTGGCTTACATTCATTTCTACTGCTTTTTTTTTGGTTAGTTGCGATCATAAACGCTTAATCATTGGCTAAACAATTTGTGCCTTGTCTGTTTAGAAAGCGATTTGAAAACTCGATTTGAAGATTGTTTGCCTTCCATTGCCGGTTCTACTCAGCATGTGATGTGAGGAATGTGGCGTACCGGTGCGTATGCTCAACACACTTTCGTAAGAAAACGTCTAGAAGAAAACACCATTGGCGTGGCCCCCCAGTGAACTTTGGCCGAGTTTCAGTCATAAAGGGTCGCCGTTCAATGCTTTTCATTCACACCAGGTTGTGGTAATGTGACTTTTATGTGTGCTTTCTTGACTGAAGCCAGTGGATCGTGGTTTCTTTCTCGTCGAAACGGTTTTGCTTCACGGTCGGCAGAACACAGTAGGAACCATTCTAATTCGAATTGATTTTTGCTCGGTCAAGTGGTCAACCGTTTTGGCAGAAAAGCCCTTCCTTTCGTTCTTTTATGGGAGTAGATGCCTCCGACCACAATAGCCGTAATGAAATAATTAATTTACGATTGTAAGATATGGGTTTATTATAAATAAAACAATAATCAGACAATACCCAACGGGGGAGCTCCACAAACAAAAAAGGCCCCATTAATTCACGCTGCATCAGTATATGGTCGAGAAAGAAAGGCGGAAGATATGATGTACGCATTTTTATCAGCTTCTGGCATCGTGATCAGTGTCAACAACCTTTTCACACATTAGCAAACATTAATGCTCTAATAACTGAACCACCTGGTCCGTGACAGGATTGTATGTGTACGACTTTTAACGATCTTCTTTGGTTAACGTAAAAAGTGCAGAACAGATTGTGCCTGCTCTGTGTGTGTAATAACGCCGTTAATCTGTCAAAAATTAGTTTCTTTCTTTGTAGCGTGTGGAAAATGTTTCGTGTCAATTACAATAACTGCTGTATAGTGTGTAACATAACTATACGATTGCCTATTTTTTTAAAATAAGATAAAAAATTTGAGAGATGCATAAACATGATTCTAATAAGTTATACTTAATCATTATTTTTGCATATGTTTATAAACGTTTTTATACGGTTAAAGACTAAGCATTCTACTAAAAATAAAATAGCTCGTCTTGTCTTGCCTCTTTAGTGGTTCAATGGAAAAGAGAACTTAATTTGTAGCTAGTAAATGAATGAGTTTTATGTTTCTTTAAAAAAAATACTTTTATGCAAAAGTATTGTCTTGGATAGCTCAGTCAGTGATGTTTACAAACATGTCGGAAAGTTGCTTATTAAACATTTGTTACAAAAAAAATTTGTCCCAGAATTGCTGATATAAAAAAAAAACAAAAATCAACTTCAGTTTTTACAGAAAGATTTCAAATGGAAGCATTCATTAGACGTTTAATAAAATATTCAATGCTTACTTTAAAACTCTGGTGTCCCCTTTATTTCTTTTATATACCTACATACAGTTTCTCTTACTTCTTCCCTTAACGATCTCTAATGTCATGCCGGTTATTTTTGGCTTACTAGGCTTATTTTACCACCTAGCCGGATAGTCAATCCTTGCTACGGGGGGATTGTCGGAATGGGATTTGATACCCGGTCCTGTCATGTCTTTGATGTAGAGGTCTTTTAATCATTGAAAAACATTTTCATCAAGCATTTGAAATATTCGTTTTCTTTTCAAAATATAAGTTTTTATATATTTATGTTACCAACTGTAACAGCATTTAGTATCAACGAAATGTCGAGCGCTGAGGTCTGTCGTACACGTCATAATCAATTAGAGAAGATCATCTGTCCTGTTTCGCCTATGCTTTCGTGCCTATGTGGAGAGATCCGCTTGTCCTCATGCCATCATACATTATTGGGGGATTGTTTCTTTCTCAAAATGTATCTCTAAAATTATGTTACGTGTAAACCACCCATTAACCATTCTTTCAGTGTGTGTTGACTATAAATTCTTGTGGCAGCGTTTGTTCGTGCTTCGAGATGATATTATGTAAATTGATGGCCGTTAGAATTGACTAGTAGAGGATAGTGGCAATTTTTGCCAAGAGTTAGTATAAGTAGAACACTAGCACTTTGCGCACTGTTCGGTCTATCAGCTACATTGTTGTCATGTTTAATTAAGATTCTATTAGAAGCGAAACAACAGGCCAGGTGGTCATCGGTAAAAAAATTACGATGGTAGAAGATTTATTTTGAAATTGTTAAACTTTGGTGCAGTTTGTTGTGGAATATTTTTTGTTTTACTTTCTACATGTTACTAATTATTCTCAACACCTATTTCCTGCAGAATAACATATATTCTGTTGGCGGCATTCACCTTCAAGCTTCCGGCACAGAACGAGAGAGAGAGATTACCATGCACCTCCATAATTTCTTCATTACTGTGGGATTTAATTTATCTCTCCTTGGACAAACAAATAAACACGGCCATTTAGCAGATTGTTTTCCCCACCCTCCCAGCCCTACGCTTCGGGATCGTCCGTTGGCGACGCTATGGTTCGTCCATCTAAATGCCAAGCCAGCAGTCAAGCACGAACCATAAACAAGAACGCGATTCGGCCGGTCGCTAAATCGTCTAGAACGTGAATCTGGGCATTAACCCAACATTTGCTCGAAACGGTTCGGTACCCGATACCGGCGCTGGCTAAGTGGCTCTCGTTTCGTTTCGTTGTGTGCGATTATGGATGTATGTGTGACTTTTCGTTGTTTTTCGGACACTTCCGGTGGTGCGGAATGTCGAGGATCCGCGCTATATACGCGACAGGTACGCTGCAATCAGGAAGAAGGCTTGGACGAATAAATGGCAAAATGTTCGTTATCGATCCACTAAGGTATGGATGATAGCCTCGTTCCGATGGTGCTTAGGAAGATGAAATTGAACCTTTGCCAAACCAGCCCATTCTGCCTTTCACACTCACCTGCCTGTAAGCTGGAATCCGGTCGTTCCTGACCGTAGGAAATATAATTTGAAAGTATGCAAAAAGTGCGTCGTTCATCTTTTTTTTGCCAAAGGATTGAAGCCGCGAGTGTGGAAAACGATTGAATGGAAAATATTACAGGTCAATGGACTTGGTTAGAATAAAATTGGCAAAAGGAAAAAAAAGTACCGGCTGCTGTGCCTCTAAAAGCAGCGGTAAATTTGGGAAAGATTTCGGCTTTGGAAAACCCAGAAACAGCTGGGAATGAAGTCTTTCGGATCGAAGAAGCGTAAAAAGAATGCTTACACACCGCCGTACCGTAAATCCCTCAGGTGGAACGTTTATTAATATTTTGATATTTAACACACTACCAGCGAAGGGGAGAAGTAGCTGCCATGTTTAAGACTGTGTTTCATTTTTGAAGGGGTTTGGTTTAAAAAAAAAAGTTCATCTTTTTCGGATTTGTGAGGCTAAAGACTTTGCCCCGTTCCCCCGGCGCTATCTGCTCGTGGAGTAACACTAACCCCTACTTAGTAAATCGGAATATACACAGGCCAAGAAAAATAAATATTACAACGAACAAAATGTACACCCAAAGCGGTTGTTGTGTTGAGTTGAGTCAGTTGCTCTTATTTGCTCAGGCGACTGCCGGCGACGACAGTGCCATCTTATCAAGACGACTGACCGGCGACAAGGTTAAGGATAGCCCGGTGTGGCCTAGACCCGTCCAACGTTGCACTGTTGTCGTCGTTTGTATCCGTCCGTATCATTTCGAGTGACAGGTTATGAATGAATATTGATCAATTGATAAGGGTGAGCTGAAGCAGGAAGCTATTAGTGATGGAAATTGCACCCTTATGGTTGCCGTCCCATTTTGTTTTGTGTTTATGTGTTTGCTAATTGCTGTTTTCATTATGCTTTGTGTGTCAAATTTTATATTGATACTTTTTATTGAATTCAAGGTAAAATAAAACGTCTTCAATAAAATGAGATTGTTACAAATATTCTAATGCAATCAAACAATTTTTGCAAACAATAATCGTGAACCACTCAAAGCGGTTAAATGTTAAGAATCTGCTTCTCATGCTTATGAAGTTCGTAACCCACGCGATAACCTACATTTAAGATTATGAAACATTTTTGATGATAGGAAAAGCCTTTTTTATCAACAAAAATGCCTTCCTCATGCTCTTCCCGTTGTCATACGTTTCTTTAAACGAATCTGCTAAATAAGCATTTCTGTCTTGTCTACATACCGAAGTCGTCTATTTTTTCCAATATGGTTTCGGAAGGGGTTGAAAGCATGACTATTGCCGGACTTTATGATCTATCGATTTTTTGTGGCTTTTATTTGATCCCTCCCTCCCTACCCCCTATCTCTTTCCAACCCTAGACAGTAATGGATGATGATACCTACGTTTATGATTGGTAATACCTCGTATCATTAAGTTGTGTAAGAAAGCACACAAAACCAGGGTGAAGTCCTGTGGCTTATGCTACTGTAACCGTGCAGTCGCAGAGTGTTTTCTACTACCACTTCACTAGTCCTTATTACACGCATAAGCCTAATTTTTATGTTCTTTATACCTTCGCTGGCAAAACAGTTTATTGAAGAGATTATTAAGAAGCAAGGTGGGGCGTTTTTTTTTCCTTTTCATTACCAACTCCACTGCAATGGTAAAGCATTGACTGCCCCATAGCATGACGGCGATTTCAGGTCGGTTTTTCGTTTGTGTGGAGACAGCCTCACAGACGGCCACACGAAAGTGGTCTAAAACTAATGGTATTAATGATGGTTTTCGGCTACGCTTTCTCCCAAAAGCCACATCGGAAGGCTCCGGAACGGTGGTTCACTTTTCTATGCGGCGTTTGGCTTACTTCTCTTGCGCGGAACTGGCAGCAGCTCACTCCACTCACTGCGCTTGATTTCGTTTTTTTTTGTTCGAAAGGGAAAGCCAATCCCATCCCAATCCCCCTCGGCCGAGCATTTTACCGATGCACCAGCGCGATTGTAATTGCTACCGGGTGCCGTGACGCTGGTGTTACAATTAATTCTAATCGAAGTGGTTGTAAATCATTGGTGTGCCGGGTTGGAAAAATGGTGCTGCACGGCGAGCGTTTCACTGCGGTTTGGATCGCAAGGAGGGAAGAAAGATATGTCCAGTCAGTTCTTCTACGTGCGAGAGTGGTTCGGATCTGGTTTGTCAAACTCATCGCGGAACTTATCAGAACAGATGGAATCGAATGTTTGCTAGACGCGATGCAGAAAAAATACTACACATCCGTCGTATTTTTCTTGAACTGACGTTCCGCATGGAAGGAAAGCCATGGGGCGATGGAATGTGTGTTAGCACTTGAGAGCTTGTTTATATGATCATCATATTGATTGTTTGTATTTTGCTTGTAACAGGCCAATATGTGTGCACATTACCAATCTGATTGCTTCCTCTAGTTACTTCATTTTTTTACTGAAGATTTAGTTAGACCAACAATCTAAGTTGGTAAAACAGTGTGAAACTGTACAATTTAAAAGATATTAACTGGAAACAATTAAAATGTCTATGGAAGAAATAATTCTTTATCATGTCATTTCAATCTTAGGGCGAATGAGAATGAATTGCAATTTCTGGGTTTCTTTGCTTTATTTACATTTTGCTGTGTAGTCAGATCTTTGTGCATAAAATTCCAGATTTTTCATATTTATTTATCATTCAGTTTTATACATGTAAATGTTTGTAAAACTGTTCTCTACTCTTATCTTAAGCTTTGCCAGAAGTTTATGAGACAGTCCGTTCCAAAGTTCGCCGAAAAGTGAAACGAGAACTCAAAACTTCAAATGCAATTTTCTCGAAAATATGGTTTGAAAGTTGGTGTACATCATAACTCAAAAATGTTTCAGTTTTTAATCTTTTTACTATTTTATTATTTTATTGAAAAAAATTTTTCTCAAAACACTGTCAACTTTGTAACATAATCAAAAAAGACTATGTACGATGAGAAGTTGTTAGTGATGAAGGGAAAAATATCAATATTTTTCATCCTCCAATGCGTTCGTCCCTTATAATGTCCATAAGGGACATCAGAAGATTGCGAACAGAGGAATGCCCACAGAGGTGTCTGGTATAATGATCAAAGTAGTTAGGGCCAATGTGGGACAAAAAATACTTTTTTGTAGTCGGAAAACGGCAGCATGATAATATATCAATACGGCCATTCCGTTCTTTTTTTTGACTTAGTATTTAAAATGGCTTAACGCAGATCGCTCAATAATTCAGAACATTGTTTGTAAAATTAATATTAAAAAAGTTTATTACTCTTTTTTAACGTTATTACAGCACCTAAGAAATATGATGAAATTTCCCCAAATCCATTCGCCATGCATGATGGATTAAAACAATAAACAAAGCTTGCAATCAATTTTCTCCCCGGTTAAGTAAGACATAAACCTAACAAACCTAACTTCCCGCTGTACATTAAGATAGTTTAGAGGTCAGACGGCGAAACCATGTTTATCTGGCAGTGGATCTAACTCGTAATGTTATCGTTTCTTAACCACGATGCTTCTAAAGTGTGAAGGTCTCTAAAGACATCGTACGATCGTCGGGGTTTTGCTACTTTCGCTTCGCACAATTCACTACGATGCAGGTGGTCAGTGAATTAGCGATACACCACCCAGCGAGCGACGATGGTTATGCAGTGCGGGCGCGATACGACGGCAAACAACGATCGATTCCATTACGCCATCGAGCGAATCCATCAAATTGTACCAAACTCTATCCACCCCTATCGGAAGCTCCCGGTCTAATGTGATGTATTACGCATTTTTTTCTTCTTATTTAGTAACGTTATTCCTGTGCCGTTTGACCGTAGGTGGCAATCCGTATCGTGTACACTAGAAATATGGGTGGATGATGGTGGTTATGTAAATCTTGTAGCTAACTAAACCAGAAATCAATCACGACTAGTGTGTGACCATCCCAACTGTTGAAATGACGCACAAAATGTACCGAGTACGGGTAGATAATGGCCAGTAATGTGCAGTTCAGCTGTACTTAGTGCGGCAAAATAAAAACTGCAAGTGCACACAAAGTTCAGTTCCTCCTTTTTAATTGTAATTATTTAATGAGCATTTTTTCGATTGCTTTTTTTTAATTAATCGGTAACAATGAAAATGCTGGTAAAGAATCCAACAAAGCAGTAGATGCAAAATAGGAAATATTAAATTGTTTGTGTTTGTAAACTGTCCTGTGCAACGTTAGGTCATTATCTCGGGGAAGGTCCATATGTTTTGCTCCGATAAACAAACAGCATAATTCAACAATTGTATGCGTTTGTAGGGTTACCAACTTACGCACATATGGAAATACCAACCAATGTCGCCAATGCACTGATTATCCGTTGGCTTTTACCGACTTCCCGGCGTCATTGTAACAAATAAAATTTGCAATCGTCGGATCATCGTTTTACTTCCGACGTTGTTTTCTACCGACGTTCCCGTTGTAACACGCTGTTTACGGGTATGTTGATCCGGACTAAAACCGTTTTAGCTGCAGTTTTGGTATGCTCGTTTTACCGTCGGACAAGTTTAACGCTAGTAGTGGTTACAAGACATTAAGACACTTTTGTGCGGGTTAAAAGTTTTATGAATTAGCAAACACCCAGCTGCACTTAGTTGTTGAATATTAATGAGCAGATGAATTTTTAAATGAAATACTGACTCTTTTGTCATTTCATTTATCAAGTGTATTTTGTTTGCAAAAATAATAAATGAGGAAAATGTTATAGTTACAAGAGAAAACGGTTGAAGTTGCCACATACTACATCTTGGTTTGGCTAAGTAAAAGCACCATATATTATTTTTTATTTTAATGAATCAGTAGTTACACTGTTTCACGAATTCACAGCTCAGTGTCTCTCGGTATACGTGTTATTGAATCATGCTTTTGTTTACATTTGTGCACGCAATGTGTGAGCTGGTTCAAGGTTATAGTACTGTAAACTTTTTGTGATGGTTAAGGAATATTTGCTTTTGCAGCACAGCTTTTCCTTATTATGTTTGGAAGTATATACTGTTTGAGTAAAAAAAAAGGATTTTGCATTAAAAGCGTAGAATTCGAATCAATGTTTATTGTTCAAACCGTTAAAGATGTTTATTGTTTATTGTTGTTGCAAAGTCTAGAAAAAAAGCTTAGATCAATATATCGTACATGGCAGTGTAATATTTTAGTAATAATTTTCGTAATGTCTTAAAGTTTTAAAATTTGTTTTACAAATGTTCATGTAACACGAACTCTAAATATAATATATTTCTATAATATGTATAAGTAAACATTGAACAATGCGATGGGGTCGTAGTATATAAAACAGGAACAACCTTCTGATGATCATCATTCAAACCATATCATCTGAAAACATTGAGCTTTTCTTGTAATCCAGGTCGTAGTAAAAACCCCAATGTATGGGAAATTTACTTCCACATCATTGACCTCTGTAATGAACATTTAAGTTTTGCAAATTGTACAGCTTAATATGTTTCTAGGAACTGTGTGTATGTTGCTAGCAATTGCTATAATTTCTCACCATTAGTTTGTAACCTATTTTGTAACGAAAGTAAGATTAACGATGTTCCATTTTCGATTTGAAACGGTATACTGAACAACCCATACAGAAGTAGGACGAAGACGTTTGCCATTCCTATTGGTTTGATTTTTTATTTTATACTATTGCATTAACGAATAATCATAAAGATTATGATGATGGGGGGTGAAGACTGAGTGCAGCATGGGTGATTGATAATCGCAATGCTGGCATTGCAAAAAAAATAATGAGAGAAAATTTTCATTTTGGGATCGAACATGCCGGTTAGAAATTGCAAATCTCACTGGCTATATTTTGCATCTGCAAAACGTACGCAATATTGAGTATTCTGTTTGCTTATTCTGATTTACAGATATCTGCTAACACGACAAGCACCGTCTAGTGGTAAATTCTTTCCTAGTAAAGTCACACGAGCGTTCTACGGGAAGTGCCAAGTGGAAAAACTTCTTGCATAAGACGCTTCAGAGGATCAACAGTTACTCTGCTGAACAGGCAGACGCAGTAGCGAAGGGGCATGGAAGTTAGCACCCATACAACTTCGACACTCAGTCGAAGCAACAGCCGGACGAGCTCTAATTCGGAGCTGGAAAAGGAACTAATCGATCTCGATATCAGCGGCGGAGGAAACAACAAATCAAACACACTAAAGAAGCGCATCTCGAGCAGTCGGACGCCGGCGAAGAAAGCAAAAAGGATACGATTTTTTCGTAATGGTGACAAATTCTATCCCGGTAGTACGATACCGGTGTCGGTGGAACGTTATAGGTAATAGCTTCGATCCATTGCATTTTTTTCTTTTATTATTGGAGTATATCATGGTTTTGCCAGGCCGTTCTTTATGAAATAAAAAAAAAAATATCATGGTTTTGCTTTCTATTTTAAGATCTTTTGATAGTTTAACGGAAGATTTGACGAGATTGCTGGAAGACAGCGTAACGCTAACTGGTGCGATACGTGCAATTTACACACTCGAGGGCAAAAAGATCGAAAAGGTGGACGATCTAGAAGATGGCAAATGTTACGTATGTTCCTGCAACAATGAAGGTTTCAAGCGAATAGATTATAACGTATCCAACACAAACACCAAGAATCCCAACAGACTGTCTAGGTATGTAGAAGCGAATGAAGAGTGGAAATAGTAATTTAGCATTTCAAAAGCCGTAATCATGTAATAAATTAATTAATTTAGCATTTCTTGATTTTGATCATAAAAATTTACTTCATCGGTTACATTTTTTTTTTGCAGAATAATACGCCCACTGTCGCCAGTAAAGAACGGGGGCACAAATGGTTCAACGCCGTTGAAAGAGATCGATTCCGTGGTGCATCCCAGGATCGTAACACTCATAAGGAATGGTGTGAAACCTCGAAAGGTAAATATAGCGCTTAAAATACGTTTTGTACGCTTGAAGCCCCGTTGATGGATGTGGCCGGATACGTAGGCTGACCGGGTATGTAAGCTGATTAGAGCAAACATTTTTCTAACCGCGAGTTTGTTCGGTTTCTTCTCCACGATGCACACTGCCCTTCCATCCAGATCATGCGATTACTGCTAAACAAACGGAACAGTCCTACCTACGAACACGTGCTGACAGCGATCACGCAATGCGTCAAGCTAGATACCGGCTGTGTGCGAAAAGTATTTACCGTGTCCGGTATACCGGTGCAACGATTAGCACAGTTCTTCGATGAAGATGATGTATTCTTTGCGTACGGTAACGAACGAGTCGGGCTCAATGATTTTGAGCTGGAAGCGGAGGAAAGTAAAGCCATCGCCGCGCATCGGAAAACGCTTCGCAGCAGTACGACTAGGACGGGACCAAAGCCCAAGATGCCTGTCAAGAGTCACAATGACACGTTCGTTTGTGTGGATGAATCCGCGCTCAACGGTGGTATCCTTCCGGACTCTCTGCCACTGGAATTGCAGGCCAAATATACTCTTGGATCAATCATTGGTGAGTATTGGCTTTGGCGGGGGAAAATAATCCATGGTATATGCTAATCAATTCCCTCCGTTATCTTTCCTACTAGGTGATGGAAATTTCGCCGTAGTACTGAAATTGAAAGATAAGCAAAAAAATACAGAACACGCACTGAAAATTATTGACAAATCAAAATGCTCAGGAAAGGTAAATTTAATGATTGAATCTCTTTATAGGGCTAATATGTATAACAGACCAATGTTTTTTTTTATTCCCCTTCTTTACGCTAGGATCACTATCTAGCAGCAGAAATTCGTGTCATGAAAAAATTAAATCATCCTTATATTATACAGCTAGTGCATGATATTGAAACGATTAAAAACATGTATCTGGTGCTAGAGCTGGTTCGTGGTGGCGATTTGTTTGATGCCATAACGCGTGTGACACGTTTTTCTGAGAATCAATCGAAGATTATGATGAAACATTTAGCTTCAGCGATGGCATACATGCATTCCCTTAGCATCGTTCATCGGGACATTAAGCCGGAGAATTTACTGGTAAGAAACGCGGACGTGATTTATACGTTCGTTTTCAATACATTCATTGATGTTTTGCGTTTGACCTTTATATTGTTTATAGGTGGAGTTGGATAACGACGGTAATGTGGTTCTATTAAAGCTCGGAGACTTTGGTCTCGCATGTGAAGTAACTGAACCATTGCTTTCGATCTGCGGTACGCCGACGTACGTTGCGCCAGAAATTCTGATGGAATCGGGCTACGGTGTTAAGGTATTTATATGGCGACCGTGAAATTAAGCTGCAACGAAAATTATCATTGACATTTCACTTCTTCTTCAACAGATTGATGTTTGGGCAGCCGGCATTATACTGTACATTTTACTGTGCGGCTTTCCTCCATTTGTTTCGCCCGACAATCAGCAGGAGCAACTGTTCGATGCTATTCTGAATGGGTTCTTCGATTTTCCAGCTCCGTACTGGAACAACATCGGCGATAGTGTGCGCGATCTGATCATCAACATGTTACAATCAGATCCGGAACTAAGATTTTCCAGCGAAGACATTCTTGATCATCCATGGTTAACGAGCGACATTGTGGATGATACGCGCGATCCTAATGGGTACCGAATTTTCTCTAATCACGTGTATTAGGGCATGCCTTCGATATTGGTTTTGTGGTAGACAATTGTGTATAGAAAAGTTTTGTTTTGTACTATTTTGTGCGGTTCGTGACATCAAACATCAAGTGTGTTTGACCATGTTTTCGAATGTTTTATTCGGTATCATTTGTGTAGGGCTAGCTCAATACACCCGTTGCCGAACTGGGAGAAGTATTCTGTGATTGAAGTGAACATGCGATTTTATGTATGTTTTTTCTCTTGTTTTGTTCAGTTTTTGTTTACCGATAGGTTTGATTTCATTTCAATCTATTATTTTGTATATTGTAGATTTGTGAAAGATATCAGATTAGTAGTTTTAGAGAACAGTTATGCTACTGGTGCATCGTTTAATTATGCATTTTTCTTTGTCTTTTCTTTCATTCCATAATGCATCACACAATATCCATTCATATGGATGAACAAATAACAACCGTAATGGAAAATCGTAACATGATAACATACGGAAAACGAAACAACTAGAATCGTTCTTGAAGCAAAATGTGACGATCCGCTAGAGTCTTTGGTGGGAATTCCCATCAGTACGCAATAGATGTACCTTTTCACAATCATCTTTCACTTGAACGTTCAATAAGTGGGAGTGAAGTTTCGGTTTTTTTTACAGCAAAAGACTACATTGACGAGTTTTATCGGCAGTGGTTAGCACACATCACGAAAACTCAATCTCGTTTGGAACTCGGACCTCAAACAAATCTCACAACAAAACACAGCAAGTGGTAAAATTTTAAGTGAAATCGGAATACTGGAACAGGTTTGTGTTACATTACAGTAACCATTTATTTTATCATATCTATTTATCGTGCTTTGACAAAAACCGCTTCGGGAACTTTTCGTTTGTAGTTTACACTTAAGGTGTAAGTTTGTAGAACGTGTGTTGCAAATACACAAAGCTACAGATACGCTCACAGGTATGTTTTGTTTTGTTTTGCACAATTGCACCATCACAGATAACGACAAATTATAAACAACTTTAGTTCATCCCATCCGACGCGTCCATACGGATTTTTCCCAATGGATAAGAACAAAGTTATGATACTGACTATCGCTGTTTTCATAAGTTTAGTTTGTATACGAAATACATAGGCAGTAGCAATAGGGACATATTTTTACCATCGACATACAGCGATTTAATATCTATTTATTTACCATCAATAGAATGTTTGTAATGAAAACGCAAAAAAAGAAAACCCGCATGAACAGGATTGCTGAGCAAAAATGTTACTCTTATTCAGTCATTATCGAGAAATTGTGAAAATGTTTTTGTTATTTGCTGGATGTTTGATATTTTAGTTGAGTAGCAATATTGTAGCAATATCGTTTATTATAAGCACGTTTATGGTTTGTTTTTGTTTTGTAAGTACTAGATAAATATTGAGATGTGTCGTTAGCACTTGTACTTGTACCGTAAAAAACTGCAATGTATGTACCAAACTTTCGACACATGACGCACAATCCAAATTTGCTCTAGAATAATGTCCCAATGCGATGATACGGACAACACTATTCATAAAGGGTAGTTTGAAACCCTGCTTTCAATATTGCCACCCAAACCCACTGTTGATGGATGGTTCAGTTTCATCAATGAACATGAAATACACTGTACGCTAAAGTTAATGCGATCTCAAACTGTTCTTTTGTTTTGTACCACTGTTTACTACACGTTCACTGCTGCATTTAGTTAATATGAATAATTTTCCCAACGTTTCACTAATCATTCCATTTTTCTCACATTTGCAGCATTTCCGTAATGAGTTCTAAACGATAGTCTGTAAAATATAAACCTCATAACACACACCCTTTTTAATGTAAGAAAGTTCTAGCTAAACAAAGCTAAACAGAAGCAGCTTAGAAGAGTTAGAATTATAATACTGACAAGAAAACAAAAAATATTGTTTGATAATCATATCACCTTCACAAGCAAACAAATCACTGTCTCACCAAATAGCGTTTTTGGGCATAAATCAACAACAATCTACCAAAAACACCCATGCAGAAAGGATTATTCTATTAATGAACATTTGGCGTAAAATATCGAATGGCCTAGAAAACAAAAGCACCATACTACTGACTGAGCAGAAATGTAAAGGAGAAATGATCACACATGAACTGGATTATGCTTCGCTTTGTTCGGGTGTTCTCTGGGCTGATTGTTGTTATTACATTTCCATCGTGGCAATTAAATTCATGCAAAGGGGAACAAACAGACACTGACATGTTTTTTTTTTCTATGGAACAGTTTAACGCAACGTGCCTCGAAAAAAAATGATATCATCCATTACAGGCAACCAGAAAATGCGCGGGAACGATGGCCATGGTGTCAAGTGTCACCATAAATGCAAATAGATTACGGTTTTATATATAGATACGATATACAGTTTATAGACAGCTTATTGGCTTTTTAGAATCGTTTACGAACGAAATCAGAAAACAATGGTTACAATAGAAGGCAGGAGATGGGAAGATAACACAGTAGGTTTCTCTCAGCCACATAATATCGACGAATTTCAATCTGTAAATCAAGGAACTCACTATTTCGATCCAATTCTCAAACTACTCTACTCTTAATTCTCTCGAAACACGATAAACACAACGAGAACAGCACGTGTTGGTACGTCAATTAGTCTGCAAACTAGCATCCGTAGCATATTATGCATCTGAAACGTTGTAATACACAGAAACCGTCTTCATCATTCTGTCCAGCGAGAAGGCTTTTGTTGAGCACTCGGGACTTGCTCTGTTTTCCATTTTCTGGAGGATCGTTTCCTGCTTGCGTTGGCTTTAAAGAAAGTTTCAAAAGAAATCCTCTGCATGTATGTGGCATGTATATATACATAAGCTTATCAGCAACAACCCAGAAGGACAATAAGATACAGCAGAGTGTGTGCAATTCTTATGGACGGTAAAGAAGAAAATAAAACGATTAGTATTGAACGACAAGCTTCCACGTTGAAACCTACATACATAGCCCACTAGCCTCGCAAAACCAGATTGCAACTGTGCTACAGAATATGAACTAAAGCTACACGGAACATCCATCCAATAAAAAAAAGCAGTTACATAGGCAATCGAAATACACGACACATGCATTAATGGTTACTTACACAGCGGAAAAATATAATCAGCATATTCCGTTAGCAAAAGTAATGCTGTTAGAGATGCGTTTAATTTAGCTGCGCTGCTTTTCTCTTCACTATCCGTGTGCAGACCATCGATAGGGCTGTAAATATGAGAACGAGAATGAATATTATTATCAATGGCATATATCTATCGCAAGTCGTTGAACGATGGTTAAAGCAAAACAAACGCTCGGCAACAGTTTACGGATAGTTTACAAATTAAGTTTAGCTATATTTGCGTGATGTTTGAACAAATTTTGGTTAGCTTCGCCAAGTGATACATAACGATACATTTTTCAACGAAATCATTAGCATTTAGCGAGCACTCTCCCGGTTATGCATGTTGGATGAACCTTCTCGGAATGTAACACTTTAGTGCGCATTTGGCTAACTTCTACGCTTCCGCTTACAAAGGTACCGTACAAACAGGCACAATACAGAAGAGTGGATTAATCAAAAATACATAATGCATACGGCGTTTACAGATATAAACCTAAATCGTCCGTGTAGGACGGAAAGTGAAATCATATATGAATAAATTATTCTATCGTGAGCTATGGAAACCCATGAAGAGAGATCTACACCGGGAGCTGCTTGGTTATTGATCACCATTTTGAAAGAACCGTACACAAAGATTTGCAAATATTAGCACATAAACATTAACACGAACGTGTCAAATTGAGAATTATATTGATATTAGGTTGATCTTACGTTACATACACAAAGTTGAGGTCAATTTTGTGCACTTATTCCACCAGTAATGATTCAGTGCTTTGTTACCCGTTTGTTGTTTTTATATGGTTTGTTTTTACAAAAATTCCCATCTAACCCCCATACAAGTGACGGTAAAGTTACTTCGCCGTGCACAAAACGTAGGAAAAGACCCGTTAGGCACGGAAACAAAATATTAGAAAACGTAAATAAAACACCATCATTTAAAATGATGCTCAATATGGCGACTTTGAAAGCCTCCCGCGTATTAAACCGCAATGCGTACCGGTTTTTTAACATCGATTTGCACTGACGTACAGCAACTGGCCGGTTCCAGATTGAGGCAGATTCACAACCGGCTAGGATGGAGCTAGGTCCAACTGGATTGTGAACGATCGGACGGTGATCGAAGATCTCTGTAACGAAAGAATCGATCATTTCGTTAGTTTATTTTTATTTTAACAACTTCTTGAGTGATACTTTAAGTTATAATTGCCATAGTAAAGCTGATAAGTGACTCGACAACAGACGACCAGTTTGAGTTCAAAACTTTATTGAACAATTCTTCATCGTTTTAAATAACTGAGACTCTTCTTTCCCTTTCAGCTATGTCAATCGTTAGGTCACTTAATAGCTTTCAATTCCCTTTGATGAATCATTTTCCCTTTTAAGCTATAATAGGTGCTCTTCAATATAACAACTATTGTACGTTTGCGTGTTTTCCAAAGTGTGCGCTGTCCCAGATCGAGGCACATGATTGTTTTCCCATTGGGCAACGGAGAAACAAACGAAGGGTTGAAGTTAAATCCGTACACAGCATTCGCTGATCGCTAGAGACATTAAATTCAACCATCGGGGACCGATTTAATTGCGTCCAATTATCTTCTCGGTGGAACGCGGAATCCTTCAAACTATAGCTGCAAGTGATGAGAAAAAATTAGTCTAAAAGCTCACATGCCATGCTTTCAATTTGAATGTTCCCGAGGAATGAGTATTTTGTATCCGCTATTCGTCCATTCTTTAAGTCTCATCACGTCCTTACAGGTGGAGAATTTCCTTTTTGCAATCACTTCCCTGTCCTCCCGTGAAGTGTTGTAGCCGTTTAGTAGTGGTGTGTAGTTGTAGTACCGGTGTGTCACCGGTGATGATGGCCCTTGCATCAATCAATAATGACGAACGTGTTGACTATTCCGCGAGCGTTCCATCACGCAACGACTAGAACACGTTGAACGCCGACGATCTTGTTGACGATCGCCACACAAAAGCTATGTGTACGGATGACGGGAAGAGCAACAGAGAAGGGAAAGGCCAAACAACAGACACACACACACCTGAACACTTCACTCCGATAAGCTAACGACGATCGCATAGGTCAGAAGGGAACGCACGAGAGCCCCCCGGGGGTGGGGGAGTAGTAGTAGGACACTTGTGCTGGTGTGCGGCTGAACTTGTTTGCGCCATCATCATCTCACATCGCAGTGAAGGAAATGCGATAATGTTTGGAGTAAACAAAACAACCATGCGAAGCGAGAAGTTTTAATTCTTCGCTAGCGATCCGACCGAGTGGACGCCACGCATTTGCGCCCTTCTCGTTCGGGGTGAGTTCGACAGAATTTGTACCGTTTCTGGCCAACGGCGTTTAGTGTACCGCAGCTGTTTAGTATAGAATAGTGGTGTTTCTTGTTAACTTGGTGAAAAACTTTTACATTTATTATAACAACAAAAACCGTTAAACTCCCGGACAGTGTTTGAATTTAAAATGCGTACAACTTTGTACGTATTGTGCACCGTTGCACTGCTTGCATTGGCGGCACAGGGCAGTGTCACGACAGTCCCTGTGATCGATCAAGTAGATCGCTACGAGCTAGATCCATCGCTTACCTCACGGTTATCGCGTTTTGCAAGCACAACGAATCTAGTGGAAGCGCTCGATTACAGTGAAACGATTTTTGAAAAATCGAAACGACTTGAAGGTTCCCTTGCAGCCGGTTCGCGTGGAAAGGTCGTTAAGGGTGGCTCCACGTACGCCCAGATCCTCGACGGCTATCCTACCCCGAGCACCAAGCAGCAGGATCTACTTGCCCGCAAGGTACTGCGAGCGTCATCATTCTTTGTGAACCGTTTTTGCATCCCGAATGGTATTTCTTCGTACGAGTGCGGTCTATATCTCAGCGGGACCCCGATTCCTTCCACGACCGTAATCGGAGATCAATGCCAGAAATTGATCTCGGTCAAAGAGAATAACGATGAGTACCGCCGACTATTGCCAGCACTGTACGACGACGGTGTGTATGCGTTCCGACGCAGCACGAACGGTGGAGAGTTGCCACTGGCAAGGGAAGTATCTAGCCGCTTCCATACGGCTCGGAACGGGCAAGAAACACTGGACAAAACCCGTTCGGTTGCGCTTGTCCAATGGACTCAATTCATCGAACACGATCTTGCCAAAACGACCGTACAGTCGATGCACGACGGAACCGACATTGAGTGTTGTTCGAGCGACCACGGGCAGTTGCTACCCCGCTATCGCCATCCGTCCTGCAAACCGATGCAGGTGCCCGAAGACGATCCCTACTATCGGACGTATCGGGCAACGTGCCTGAACTACGTCCGCAGTGCACTATCACTCGGTGGGTACGGTTGTCATCTGGGGCCGGCAAACCAGCTCAACCAAGCTACGAACCGGTTGGATCTGTCGCAACTGTACGGCAATCTGACGAACGATACGATGCTGCTGCGTACCGGCAAAGGTGGTCGACTGCAGGCTCAGCTATACGATTCGGCCGAATATCTGCAAGAGGCGGCTAACGGTCGGTTGTGTGCGACCGATTCAAATCTCGAATCCGTCTGCTACGATTCCGGCGACACGCGCGTTAACGTGAATCCGTACATAACGCTTCTGCACACACTATTCCTACGATCGCACAATCGACTAGCCAAACATTTGGCCCTACTTCAACCGAGCTGGACGGACGAGCAGTTGTTTAGCGTGGCACGCAAAGTTAACACCAAACTATACCAGAAGATTGTCCGCGAATGGTTGACAGCGGTGGCAGGTGAACGGGCAACCCACGATCCCCAACCAACGGCCAGCCGGGATGATCGAGTTAGTAACGAGTTCGCAACGGCTGCGATTCGGTTTTACAACACGATGATGCCGGGTGAAATCTCCAACGCGCTCGGATCGTACGATCTCGAGCATCTCTTCTATCGGCCCAAGGATTTACGCAAACGGGACTATTTCGCTCATCTGGTCGGTTCCGTGCTTGGCCAGAACGCGATGTCGCTCGATACGGCGTACGTGGACGATATGGCGCATCTGCTGTTCGGCGTGCGCAACGTTGGCCTGGATGTGCTTGCGCTGGACATTCAACGCGGTCGTGATCATGGTCTCGCCCGCTACACGGACTACTACACGTTGTGCAACGGCAAACCGGTCACCGGGTGGGCCGACCTCGAACGTGTGCTGAAACCGGACGATTTGGAAATTGCACGCGCATCGTACGCAACCGTGCACGATGTCGATCTGATCGTGGGTGCCATCGCCGAACTGCCCACGGCGGGTGCCACCGTCGGACCGACACTATCCTGTCTGATCCGAGAGCAAATCGATAACTCACTGCAGGCGGATGATATACAAACCAGTACGCCATTGGTACAGGAGGACCGGTTAGACGCGGTGTTGGCGGAGTACAGTGCGGCAAGGTTTATGTGCGATACAGCCCAGGTCGATAGGGTTCAGCGTGATATTTTCCGCGTCCCATCGGTCGATAACCCGCAGATCCGTTGCGCTCAGCTGCCATCGCTTGATCTTGCGCGACTCGTTTAGCTGTCCGCTATTCTATGGCTCTTTTCCAGCCAATACGATCGTATAACAGCCATAGCCGGTTTCGTACCATGTTGTGCTTCTGATTCTGGCCGAGTAGGAAATGAGAAGAAAAAACGCATAAAAGTGTCAGCGGGGCCATCCAATCCAGCCCACCGTTAACGATGGAGAAAGGTCAAATCAGGGCGCGCTTGTCGTGAGGAAGTGGATAGTTTAGGAGGCCAATTAATCATGGTTCATTTAAGGTTTTACGTACTCCCACGTAGCCAGTCCTCAGCATCTCTCTAGCATTTCAACCTTTGCTGTCTCTCTTCGCGATAACAATTACAAGTGTAGGACGAACTTTAGTCATATAAGCTACCATTTCTGTGACTTATGTAGTGGAAATAAAACAAGTAAATGTTTAGTAACTTATCTGGTGAAACTTATTCACACGTTCGCAGACCAATTCTAATAATATTATACGCCAACTAACAGCACGTCGATCATTACTCACACCCAACCGATGGCCTGTGCATTCGAGGGAAGTAGCAGATGCGCCTGAATGAGGTCTCGCAAGGGCAAGATCTCGGTACACGAACACGAGATTTAAGAACGAAACGTTATCAACGCAGTGTTGCTGCATAGTGTTTATTCTGTGCTAAGCAATCAACGTTTGTGGACGACCTCCAATGCGAGGTAAACTGGATTGGGACTTTTTTTTTAAGAAAGCTCGCTACACTATTCAATAGACTTACTACTTATCAGGTGTTACAATCGCTTAACAGTTTTGGTCTGCTGCAGGAGTTTCTGAACCAACGGCTGAAAAAGATTGTACGAGATGGGTCGTTCGGTATCATTCTTAAGATGTGCCGTGACTAGTGCATTGAGGTAATGGTAAACTTATAGAACTCGTGATTCTCGTTTGAGCCATTTCCTCTTGATCAGGTCAGATAGGTTTTCGTCAACTTTGGGGAGCCTGTCCCGAAGACGTATGCGAGCACTGGCACAATGAAGAATTGATAATGTCCAGAATTCGATCTTTGAGTGGAAAAAACCCTCAGTCTTTAGAAGGGCATATTGACACCCTAACGCATATCATCGTCATCATTATTGTTCCGGCAACACTTGAGCACATTGGGCTAACATCGTCAGGTCACCAATTCATTTCCCGAAAAGTCCATCCAGGGGCGCTTTTCTTCATCCCCGAATGCATCCAATCTCCGACAGGCTTAGCTCCATTTGATCCAAATTACGCCACGTGTTGAACAAATCGCTGACGAGCACCTTCTTGGTAGGGCATCCTCATAAGGCGCTCCAACCATCGTTCTGCCGAACAGCTCTGTTTAAACGCCGCTCCAAAATGGTGATCACGTTAGCATTCTCCGCCACAAATTTCGAAGATCCGTGGCGATAGATGACTTCCGGATGCATCAGGGTAAATGCTACATTTCGTATCTTGATTGAGTTTTATGAGTCATTATTCTGAGTCTGTCTAGTAACACTCTTCTACTACATTAAGATCGTCGTCGTCAACCCATGCTTAGCAAGTTAAGCGGGTCCTATAACGATCAAAACCACTGTCTTCGCCGCGTTGATCCTCAATCTAATCCTTAATACCCTACGTGTTATTCGGGTATGCAAACCCAACAAATTGGAGACAGCGGGTGAAAATCATGCTACGGATGTTCAGGTTCGCTTGGCAATCTAGAGGCTCAGTCCCCTAGGCTCAACTCCAATTGATATTCGAACGGTTCTGACAGCATGTGCAAGACTCTCATATAGCACTGTGACTCCATCCATTATGCCCCGGAACGGCTGGTTCCCAAAGAATCCGTACTGCTGCATGATGTTCCATAGCTGAGTCCGTTCGGTGGTATCGTAGGTCACTTTTAAGTCGATAATCTTAGCATCAATGCTGTTGTCCGGTGCTGATTTTTAACCCAACATCGGTATAATGTTGGACGAGTCCAGACTTATGAGGTACGACGACAGCTGCTTCAGTTCGGAAAATGCAAACAAATTAGAAAAACAAATCTATTTCAGGGTGGGTAACCGTTCTTAAAATCTCTTTATTTCTTAGTGCTAAATCAAAAGAAAACAAAAGGCTTAGTTTAAGAGCTTTACACGGTTGACGGTTTATACGCTGCATGTTACCATTTACCATTCATCGTCGTTACCATCGTCACCCCAACCATCCTCGGTGGTTTCCATGTCATCCACCTTAATTTCTAACCTGCTGCTATTTACGAGTGGAATTTCTTCTTCTTTTTCGCTAAGCTCGTGTACCACATTCTCAGCCACCGGGACCGATTCGCGTTTGCTTTCCAGCTCCTGTTTGTTCAAACTTTGTTCGGCGTTTCCATCATGCTTTGACGATACATCCTCGTCGATAAGCAGTACGTTTGCCTTTTGAATGACGGGCTCCATGTCTTTGAAGAAATCATACTCTTCTCCTGCCGTTGGATCGGATTTGCGAACCGGTTGCGTTTTGATGTCCAATCGTTCGATGGTTTCCGCTGACTGATGATGAGGTCCTTTGGTTTGTTTCGTTTTGCTTTCGGTCGAATTTTCTCTACTCAGCGTGGTGGCAACGTTCGATTCCGGTGGATGGTGGAGATCCTCCGACGTTCCATTTATCCCAAACACGGTTGACGCTGGTTCCGTTGCAGCTGTATCTAGTAATCGCAAATGGTTCACCGCTGGCTGTTCATTGCCATCGTTTTCCCAATCGCTCCACTCATCTACATCCAGCTCGACATCTGAGTTCGTCTGATAGATGTCTTCCCCTTCGGGTGATAACCGTTCTGGCATGATGTTAAAATTGCCCGGACCCATCAGTACCGAAGAAAACGATGTACTATTGTCGCCTGCTGCATCTGGCACGGGACTACCGGACAGAAACTCACCCGACCCGATGACGGGTGTGATGGATCGCACTCCGCTCCAAGGGTTTGTAGCATCCGGTATGCCTTGCGGTCTTCCGTCCGCGAAAATTTTGCTACGATTGCCACCAATTACTACGGCCGAGCCAAGGATGGGTACAAGATCCGCCAGACAAAGCAACGTTTTCGCTACCAGCACATCGTTCGTGTCTTTTATTCCGAGCAAAAGCTGCAAAAAGAAGCAATGAGAGACGGTCAAAAAGAACCCGTCCGTGGTATCGTATGTGCTCGTATACAAACCTGAGGTAGTATGTGATCTTGCAGATCCTCCTTGGTGAAAAACTCCACATAAGCCGGGAAGTATTCTAACAGAATGAGCCGTATCTGGGCATCCTGTACACAGAACACTTGCTTGACCTTTGGCAAAATGTACGCGGAGAATATTTTCGGCGTAAACAGCCCCGGTGAAAGATCGTCACTCTTCGGCCGCAACACGTACGGAGTGACGCACAGTTGTGCCGTTGTGTCGAGCAGGACGATGCGTGATAGGAGTAAGGAACACATCTGTTCCGCTACCGTTTCCGGATCGAACGAACGGAGCCGATCGGCAAGACTGATGAAAAACTCCTGCTTCGCCTGGTTCCCCTTCAGTGGCAGCTCGGTTAGGAAGGAATGTATCAATATGAAGTCATGATTGAAGATCGGATGCAGCAGTACGGCCGATAGATTCGGTCGCATTGCAGGATTCCCATGCTTCAGGTGTGTCGCACAGTACGCTTTGAAATCCTCCACCGAGGGAATGTTAGTGTCCGTCTTGTTGTGCAGTATTTCCTCACACATCACACCGAAGGCAAACTGTTCCAAACCTTGGCCCTTGCCCGTAAGCTCGCTGGAATCGATCGCTTTGGTGTAACGATATGGTTGAGATTTTTCCAACAGCGTTTGGTTGAAATCGCTCGTACGCCACAGATGCTCAAATCCGGCCAAACGCCACGCACCGTCCTCCGTGACGTAGATCGATGAAATGCTTATGCTTAGATGCCGCACAGCTGCCTGTTCGAGGAGAAAAATCAACGCACACAGGATGTTCCTCAGTCCTAGACAAATCTGTACGTCGCTCGTTATGTTCAGGCACGTCGCCAGCGGACGGCACCGTTCCGTCGCAAGCATCTTTAGCGAACCCTTGCTCCATGATGCAAAGTACTTCAGTATGTAGGGATGGCGATAGATTTTCAGATTCTTTATCGCCCGCTCAAGCGGGTTTTGGTTCGTCCAGAACTGTCCACTGACTAGGGTTTCACCTTGGAATATGGATATACTGTTCGGTGCGCCGTTCGCGTTCGGCAGTTCGCCATTGTACAGTGACCAGTAGTCAGTCACCTGAATCGCTTTCTTGCTGATTTCGACTCCTTTCAGTTGGGACTGTTCATTTCCCATAGCAGCAAGCACGGGAAGCAACTGCAGTGAACGGTAATTAGCACATATTTTGCTAAGGTTGCACTTTACGAACACCTCCTTGACAGCGGAATTTAATGGACTTTTGTTTTCGTAATGTATGCACATGTGTGTGTGTGCGCAATTTTTTTTAAACACCGTGGAACTTCGTTTATTCGTGTACCGATTCGCTACCGAAACCGGATAAACCGTGTGCCGGATGTTTTTGACATTGTCAACGTTTCGTTTTCTTATTGAATAGGGTTCGGTCTCGTACAAAAGTGAGATCATAAAATTGATTTCAATTCATAATTTGTGAATTGATTTCTTTCTTTCCAGGGGGGCTGCAGGGATATTCTCTACCTTTGAAAAGAATTTATAGATCTACATTCATCGCGGCGTAACTGCTACATTTTCTTAAAAAGAAATCCCTCTTCAAGTGAATAGATTTTACATTTCTCAACGCGCTATTCTCACCTTCATCTCATCCAACGTCAAAGCGCATTGATGTGAGAAATTGTTACGTGGGCAATGCGCGATTGTCACTGTCAACAGGCCATCTTGTTTTTTCGTTCCTTTTTCTTGTAGACACCGACGTGTAGAAAACGTGCTGAGCGTTTCGTGTGTCGAAAATTTCCCAATTTAAATCGAAATGGTAAGCTTTCCAGCTTTAAATTGTGTTTTTCCGGTTGAGTAGCGCATGATGAATCGAGGTGAAGTGTAGTTGGGTGCTAAACATGCTGGCGGAGCCAATTTCCGGCAACACCAAATTCTATGGTTCCGTTTAGCATCCCATCGTGGAGACGTGTGCCTCGGATGGTGGAATTTCACGGCTGCTGGGATCTATTTGTGTGACCTAGAGTTTGTACTAGCTTTGCTAGAGCCTTGTTGGAAATTTTCCACTCAGTAATACACCGTTCGATGAAAGCTACCTCGCCGTAAACAAATGTATTTAGGGATGCACCGATGCAACCTAACCTCACTAATTCTCGAATTCTCATACGGTTATTTAATTTCTCTCTCCTCTCCATACAGGGGTTCGTTAAAGTAGTGAAGAACAAGCAGTACTTCAAGCGTTATCAGGTCAGGTTCCGCCGCCGTCGTGAGGGAAAGACCGACTACTATGCCCGCAAGCGTCTGATTTTCCAGGACAAAAACAAATACAACACTCCGAAGTTCCGTTTGATTGTTCGCCTCAGCAATCGCGACATCACCTGTCAGATTGCGTACGCCCGCATCGAGGGAGATCGTATTGTGTGTGCGGCCTACTCGCACGAGCTGCCACGTTATGGTGTTAAGGTTGGTTTGACCAACTATGCCGCCGCGTACTGCACCGGTTTGCTGGTTGCTCGCCGTATTCTGCAAAAGCTGCGCCTGGACACCCTGTACGCCGGTTGTACGGATGTGACCGGTGAGGAGTATCTGGTCGAGGCTGTTGACGATGGTCCGGCCGCCTTCCGCTGTTACCTGGATGTGGGCCTGGCCCGCACTAGCACCGGTGCCCGTGTTTTCGGCGCCATGAAGGGAGCCGTCGATGGCGGACTGAACATTCCGCACTCGGTGAAACGTTTCCCGGGATACAGCGCCGAGAACAAGAGCTTCAACGCAGAAATGCACCGTGACCACATCTTCGGTCTGCATGTTGCCAACTACATGCGCACCTTGGAGGAGGAGGATGAGGAGGCATTCAAGCGCCAGTTCAGCAAGTACATTGCTCTGGGCATCAAGGCTGATGATGTAAGTAGATAGTTGAAGATGAAGCAATTTGGAGAGTGGGAACAGTGATCTCAAATCCTTTACGTTAAGGCTGACGTCCATTCAAATTACTGTTGTCGATCTTTATTTCAATTGTCGCAACAGTGTCGAACATGGACCACATAAACCTACGGTATAAAAGTTTGGAGTGTGCGGGATTATTCCACCTAACAAACTTCCTTGTATGTATCGTACATTTGTAGCGAATTTTATCGACTGATGATGTAAGATAGTTAAAGATAAAGCAATTTGGAAAGTTGGAACAGTGATCTCAAATCCTTTACCTTAAGGCTGACGTCCATTCAAATTACTGTTGTCGATCTTTATTTCAATTGTCGCAACAGTGTCGAACATGGACCACATAAACCTACGGTATAAAAGTTTGGAGTGTGCGGGATTATTCCACCTAGCAAACTTCCTTGTATGCATCGTACATTTGTAGTTAATATTATCAGCGATTGAATCAATCAAAAGACTTATATTGAGGCTAATGCATGCTTAATGTTCCAATTTTCTCTTCACAGATTGAAACCATCTACAAGAATGCCCACGCCGCCATCCGCAAGGATCCTGCCTTCACGAAGAAACCCGAGAAGAAGGTCACCAAGAAACGGTGGACTCTGGCCAAACTGTCACTCGAGGTCCGCAAGGAGAAGATCGCGAAGCACAAGGCCGAATTCTTGGCCAAGATCCAGGCCAACATCGAAGCCTAAACTGGTTCGGTGGAAGATCGTTTTCTTCGTGGTGTATGAGCAACAGAAAACATTCGTTCATATTTTGCTTCTTCTCTTCCGCTGAAGATAAACATTATGTTTTAACACACTAACTCTGGATTTGTTTTTGTCGCGTTTGGTGTCTTAGTGCTTGTGGTGCAAATGCGAACTTCTTATTCGCATCAATCGCAGTGTTCTGTTATTCTTCTAGATGATCTGCAACGCGTCGAGTGTTGTGAAGTGAAGGAAGAATCAGATCTCCCTAGATAAGGTTGAAATGGTAATAAATGTAATGTTTCTATTCAGCAGAATTGGAATCAAATAATAAGCGCGGTTTAAATTTTGTTGTTCATCCTCTAGCCTCGAACAAGAAGGAGATATTCGTTTGTCACTAGTTTACTCCTAGATTGTAAGCTTGATTTGATCTTGAAAGGGATCAAAAATATATACAGGGTGGCATCGTAGAAGTGATACACTTTGTAAATTTAATTAAAATTGAAACCCGATATCATTTTTCTTCGAAATCGATTGAAATAACATCTATTAGTATTAAACTTGCATTTTACTTAATTTATTTCAAATCTTTCGCCTTTGCACTTGATAACGGCCCGTAGGCGCTGTTTGAAGTCGTTGCAAGCCGCACGCACAACTTCATCCGGCATTTCGTCCCATATCTTCAACAACCGCCTCTTGAATCCGTCCAAATTCAGATGTTTGACTTCACCCAACTTTCCTAGCATGTATCCCCATGTGCTGAAGTCCAACGGGTTCAAATCCGGAGACGCAGCTGGCCATTCCGATGCACTGATGAAACATGGCAAATGCTCCTTGCACCACTCCTGAACGATCGAAGCCTTATGGGCTGGAGCTGAATCCTGTTGGAAGCAAAAACTGTCGTTGCCAAAAAGCTTCTTAGCGTATGGTTTTAAGTGGCCTTGCAGAACGTGTTCTAAATAGTATTCCTTGTTGATCTTCACGCCTTTATCGATGAATAAAAGCGGTAACTTCCCTTTTGTCGAGATAGCTCCCCAAACCATCACCGATGACGCATTTTGATACCGTTCGACTGCTCTTTTATCTGCTGGTATATCCCGAAGAGATGCTCCATAAACACGATCGTTCTGCTTATTCAAGGGTGCCTCCAATGTGAACAGTTTTTCGGCCGAAAAGATGATGTTATGGCCAGCGTGCGTCTTCAGCAGCAAGCGAGATCTGGCAACCCTGTCGGCAATATTTTTGCTGGTTAAACCGTGAATTTTCTGTTTTTTATACGGTTTGTTGCCTAGATCCTTTTTCAGAATGCTTTGCATGGCAAAGTGGCTCATATTCATTTCACGCGCCATTTTTCTTCCCGAGCGAGCTGGATTCCGTCGTATTCGTTCCTTTACCGCTTTGATCACCGCTGGAGTTCGGACTGTCCGTTTTTTGCCCGGTTTCTTCTTTGGAACAATCGTGCCTGTCTCCTCGTACCGCTTGATGGTCCGGTAGACGAATAATCTGCTTAACTTGAGATGAGACAGTTTCTGCCTAATCTGAATGTTTGTCAAACCTTGCAAATGTAAAATTTTTACTTGTTCGCGACTTGAATCCATTGTAGTTTACTAAAAAATTGAATCAAACACGAAGTAAACGGTTTGCACATTAACAGTAAACAAGTTTATCTGTCAAAATATACCCATGTGTTTGACATACAGTGATAGTAAACACAATACAGGGGCTCTCAAATAAGTGTATCAGTTCTACGATGTCACCCTGTACATCATTCAAAAGTGGTGTTATGAAACACCATACAAATAGCATTTCAAATAAGTTCAATTACCGTAATATTGGGTTAGCTGCCTCAGATACTGGGTCGTCCGAAAGTTGGTTTACTACTCAAATCATGTTTTTTCCTATTTTGAACTACGATGTGCCATTTCTAACTGTCCTTTATTTGATTGGCCCGTATTTGTAAAATCAAAGTCAGAATGTAACGAAACGTTTTGAGAAGAGACTTTTATACTGGTCCTTTCCTGTGACAATCAAATTATATATTTGTTTTTTGTTGTATTTATGAAAATATTCATAAGATAAGATACTTTTGCGGTTCTAACAACTTCAGGAGGTTTTGGTTTCCCATTTCTTTCCTTCGCTTGTACCCGTAGCTAGATGCGGGATCCTGCGTACGAAAGTACGGTCCGGATGGCCTTTGAAACCCGATACTGTCGTGTAGAGACCCACACCGCTACCATCTGAACCGATTCGCTGGTGTAGACCCATTTATAAAAAACGGCTGTATTCAAATCATTTGTACTGAATAATAGCAATGCCGCCGACATTAATCATTTTGAATCTATCAAAACTGATCCCAGATGTTATATTGAATAACGGTAGCGATTGAAGAAGAGCTTGTAAATAATTACACAAATTGCAAATTTAACCATCAGTACAGCTTTCTTTACAGGACGGACTAAACAGCTATGAGTAATCGAAATCGCAACAGGCAGCCTTTTACAATTACAGCTATTTTTGGGTTGTTTGCAGCCAGATTGTAAAGTTTTCTTGCATATTTTATTACCCAAAATGTAACAAAAAACAAGTTTGTCAATGGCAATCTGTACGATTTCTTTACCATTGATTTAGTAAACATTTATCTACCTAGCTAATTGAAAAAGTGTTCGGTTTGCAAAAAATTGTCTACCAACAGTTGTTACGCCATCTACCGCATACTAGCGGAATCGTACATCCTAGTGAAAAAACCACAGCTAGCACTGTTGCTCCAACAGGTGGACATAAATAATTATCACTAGTAAAATTGGGTTTACATTTGTTTTGATGATGAACGACCTGACCGCATTGCTTATAGAAAATACTTAATGTAAAAAATTTTACAAACAATCTTCCATAGCATTACATGATACATGTAACTTTTTCAAACGAGATTTTTTATTACATAACGTAGATACGTTATCAATACGGATAGGCCGTTCTATCTGAATTAAATAAAAAACATAGTTATATTTTTGAATAACCTCAATTATAAACCACCAAGAACGTATTTGTTGTTATCTTCATGACAAAACGAATTTACTATTAAATAAATAAACAGTTCCATTACGAAAGTTTGTAACTTCTGTTCGGCCTGAAGGTAATCGAATCAAAGAAAAACTAACTCCAAATTATGGTTATTTAAGTGAAGTAAGTTGATAATAGATTTATTATGGGAAAAATTTTAAACAAAGCGAGCTTTGTGGAGTTTAGATTTTTCAGGGAGAGATGCAATACATGGTCACAATACACATTGAATGAAACAAAGCTGAAACCAATAAAGAACGGCGTTAATTGTAATGAGAATAAAAGCTTAACCATACTAAAAACAACACAACAATTCATCAACTGCGAGATGTCTTGTGAAAACCATTTTCATCAATAATGAAATATTACTTCTATAGTTGATTGGGAGTCCAAAACCCGCCAGAAACGGGGTTTGACAGTTGTTCGTACAGGTTTACGCTAAATTGTTTGCTGGGGAATTACTGCTCGAAATGCTTGCTGGGAAAGTTCCGCAAGAAGTGCTCCAAGTTAAAAGAAGAATAATTCGTAAATGGTAAATTGTGCGGCTTTTAACGGAATACAGGAATACGGTGGCAGCATTGCAGAATAAGGAAAGATTGTCGGGAGTGTGTTAAATCGGTTCTCTAGTCGCGCATTGCAAAATAGTTCGGTGTGCAAAGTTGAAACAGATCGTAT
The DNA here is from genome assembly GCF_943734845.2 of Anopheles funestus. Taxonomy (NCBI): domain Eukaryota; kingdom Metazoa; phylum Arthropoda; class Insecta; order Diptera; family Culicidae; genus Anopheles; species Anopheles funestus. The sequence goes on from NC_064598.1 coordinate 65,255,368, forward strand.
TCGCTGAATGAGCACGGTTCGCGGCCATCTTGAAAGTGAGGCAACACAAACACACTCACTAACGTAGACACGTACGTACGTGCGCCGAGCACATACACACAACGTCGCCTTTGCCGCTGCCCGTAGTAAGAGCTAAAACTACTGGTTCCTCTGTTTTCGGTCTGCGAAAACGGATTGCTTTGGACGGAATCCTTGCTTCTGAACAACGGTGAACGCTCAGCTTCCGCTACCGGTGGTCAGTCGAGTTCGTAGCGCCACTTTCTACGCACCGTAGCAACGCTTCATCTATGGCTGGCATTAGAAGCTGGATCTAGGAAGGTGCAGGGAAAAAAACCTCAATCACTACCACACCACCAGCAGCTCTGTCTCTCGCATACGCATACGACAGCGGTTTCCCTCCTGTGTGGCCCCTTGTGTTGGAGTGGAGGAAAAGGAAACGGTAGCAGAAAAATCCGAACGATCACATCCGAAAGCGAGGTTACATTTTCCGGCGCTCGACATCCTGCTTTCCTTCGTTGGTCGGTGGGAAAGAAGAAGCTTGCCAAAGTGTTGTACAGCAGTAGCAGCAGCAGCAGCAAAAGCTGGAGCGAACCGAGCGCAGAGGTCAAGAAGCTTTTGGAGCGCGCGCCAGAACCATTCCGGAGGCCCGTTTTGCATGAGTAGATTATGTATGATATCTGTGAGCAGATGTGTACATAGCCATGGCTGCGACGCGAAAGTTGCAAGGTGAGAAGAATTAAGCGGTTTTCATTCCGTTTTGGGGTGATGAGTATTGCGATCAGTGGCCAATAGAAAGTGACAATTCGTGGTGTAGAGTTGTGTGCACAGAACAATAAGCTAAAAGAAGGGACGGAAGAAACGCTGTTGTACCGTACTTGTGAGTGTACTTAACGTGTTTCAATTAATCGAAGACGGCTATGCAACTATTCAAATCTGATGATTGTGCAATTTTGTTTGCAAATAATCTGCATAGATACTGTGCGCGAAGTGCAGTGAAATGTTTATGAAAACGGATAGATAGGCACTATGTGAGGCAAACCTGTTACTCGTGAAAACTAGCAATAAGGAAGTGTTTTATAGTTTTGTTGTTTCAAGTAGTTGGTGCAACAAGCTTTAGTGAATTGTTTCAGCTATTGCAAAAAAAAAAAAACACTTTAAGAGCACCGGTTGATGCTCGAGACAATTTGTCTAGAGGTTTAATTGGGGAGGGTTTGAATATTGCATGAACCAAAAAAAAAGTCAGTTCCCGAGAAAGTAGCGCTCCGATTGTAACGCGTTCTGCGTGGATATGTGTGATATCGGGCATCGAGGAATTGATGCTAATGAAGTGTGTTTGAGTATGGGGAACTGCAGCTTACGAATTGACATATGACGGAAAGCACCGGCGACGCTCCGTAACACACTGTCAGTTGAAAATGAATCACATGTATTGCTATAAACAAAAGCTGCTATATAAACATGTTCCTCGTGAATGAAATATCTTTACAACCTAAATGTCTACGGCCACCAGGAGTAGTGATTCAATTGCAATTAAAAAACGTAACTAGGAATATTTTTGTTGGGAAAAAATCCACCATATTTTGTATAATCATTTTTCACATAGTTTCACATGCGTTCTACAAGGTGATACGATTTGCAATGTTGTATTTATCAGCGTTTTTTTGTATACATTTCCAGGTGAAATCGATCGGTGTCTGAAGAAAGTCACTGAGGGAGTAGAAACGTTTGAAGATATTTGGCAGAAAGTTCACAATGCTACAAATAGCAATCAAAAAGTATGTCCACACGGCCGGTTCCAAAGGTTGCATCAGTCTGAACGGTAAATGATCTCTCTTTTGTAGGAAAAGTATGAAGCGGATCTCAAGAAGGAAATTAAAAAGCTACAGCGATTACGCGATCAAATCAAATCATGGATCGCTTCCGGCGAGATCAAGGATAAAAGCGCTTTGCTGGAAAACCGTCGGCTCATAGAAACCGTAAGTAGTGACATTTACGAACCGTGCGCGATGTCACAAGAATGCACATTTATGATTCTATACATTTGTTTGCATTTCCCCCATTAACAGCAAATGGAGCGGTTTAAGGTGGTCGAACGGGAAACGAAAACGAAAGCATACTCGAAGGAGGGTCTTGGCGCGGCCCAGAAGATGGATCCTGCGCAGCGAGAGAAGGAAGAAATTAGCACGTGGCTAACGTCGTCCATTACCTCGCTGCAGATACAGATCGATCAGTTCGAGTGTGAGATCGAGTCGCTTTTAGCGGGGAAGAAGAAGAAACTCGATAAGGATAAGCAGGACAAGATGGACGAACTGAAAGGGAAGCTGGAGAGGCATAAGTTCCATGTCACCAAGCTGGAGACGCTGCTGCGAATGCTCGACAATGACGGTGTCGAGGTAGAGCAGATCAAGAAGATCAAGGAAGATGTCGAATACTACATCGATTCCTCCCAGGAGCCCGACTTTGAGGAGAACGAATACATCTACGATGATATCATCGGGCTAGATGACGTGGAAATCTCTGGTACGTTAACGCGGAACGTGGCCTTTTGTTTATGTTCCGGCTCGTGAAATGTTAACGGTTGGTTTGGTTTCTCTTCCTCTGCTTCCCGTAGGTATCCCGGTGTCGACCGGTACGGATAGCAATAACAGCAATGAGACAGCAGGATCACCAAGCAGTCTAATATCTGGAACTAGTCCGGCGCAGTCACCGGTGCTAAATTACAGTGCCAGTACGTTACACAATCACAGCAGCGATCTGTCCGCCGATAACAACAATCTGAATGAGAAACGTTCGAAGAGCGAGGGCACGAAGATTACGGTAAGGCTTGTTGGTTGGATGTTTTTGCTGTGCCAAACAGATTAAAAATAAGCGTTTCGTTTCTTTTTCATGTTGCTCATGAATACCGCAGCCGGTGAAACCGACCGCAATCCGCGCTAGCAAGGTGGACCCGTCCGTCGCGGCTGTCAGTAATGCCGTTAACAACAATGGCAGCAGTAATAGCACCAGTAATAGTAGTAGTACTATCAGCAACAACAATACGTCCAAGACCGGGCTGATCAGCTCCACGCCCAGCAAAAATCATACTAATGCTGCCGCGGCGTTACCCAACATGTTGGTGCTACCACAGCCGCCCAACAGTATACCCATCATTGGACCCGCTTTTGCTGCCGTTGCAAAACAACATCCTAGTGAGTATATACGTGAGTAATGCAAAAAGTGTAGCACGCAAAGCCGTGCTGTGCGAAATGAAACAAATGAATGTGTTTCATAAAATCAAACTATTGCTACTATGCAGCCCATGTAGAATCGTTAGTAATGGCAAATCGTGCGCATTTGTTCTTGGTTTCGATGTTTTAGAAAATGGTTCTATACTCCAGCCCAGCACGCCCACCACGGGAACTGGCGCGTCACCATCGTCAGCGAGTGGCCCACTGCAAACGCAAGCACCGAATGCATCGAATGTCTTTAGCAGCCTCAGTCAGATAATTAATACATCTCAACCTAAGCTTAGTCAGCAACAGCAGCAACAGCAGCAAACGCAGAATAGTTTACCGAGCGCTGCCGCCGTTGTCGCTGCAGCCAACAGCAGTAGTGTGCAGTCTACGACACAGTCGAGCGCATCGTCACAGCAGCAAACGCAGCAGCAGGCACAGCCACCACAGCAACAATCCCAGCAGATTCCTCCCGGTCAGAATTCCATGCTACTTCACAATGCCTTGTCGTCGGCATCGAGTACGGAGAGCAACAATCATGTAATGAGTACATCGTCCGCGTCTACCATCAGTAGTAGCGGGGCGAACGTTATTAATAACTGTGTCTCTCCTAGCAATTCCGCAGTCAGTAGCAGGTAAGTGAACCGTTTCGACGTGGTGTTGTGGTGTGTGCCCGCTGTTGGTTACAAATTCTAACGTGTTCTGCTGCCCTTTGTTCTGCGTTTCGGGGGTTTTTGCTTTTTTTACTTTAGAGCGTCGCCCAGTTTGATGTCACCACCGCAGCAGCAGCAGCAACAGCAGTTGTTGAACGGTCCCACTACACTCGGTAAGCGCAATTGTTGTGTAGTGTAAACGACACACTTCACCTCAACCGAGAAGCCGCCGTGTTGTGTAACAGTTGGCGCATGTAATGATTCATTGATGCTATTTCCGTGTTCTCTCTCTCTCTCGTTCGTGTTACCTGTTCTTTCGCCTTTGTAGCGCAAGAAGTGATAAATAGAACAGGAGTACTCGAAACTGGTCCAAGCTCCAATCCAAACGCGCTAATGCAGCAGCAGAGCCAACAGCAACAACCTAATCCCCAGGGTGCAGCAGCGGTAGCGACGGTGGCATCCACTGCGCAGCAGCAAGCAGCAGCGGCGGCGGCCGCAGCGGCAGCAGCAGCAGCAGCTGCTGCACAAGCAGCGGCAGTGGCCGCGGTGGCTGGTCAGCAGCAACAGCAATCGCAACAGCAGCAACCACAACCACAGCCAGCAGATTCGAGACAGGCTGGGCCAGTTCCTTCGAATCAAACCCCACAAACACAATCCGGCGGGCCGTCGTTCATGGTCGATGCGAGCGGTGTACCAACTGGGGCCAACGCAGGCAACCTACTACCAACATCGTCAGCTACTGCCATCACGAATGGACCGAACACGATCATTAACACAAACTCTAGTATTTCGAACGCCGCTAACGTAAACAGCGGCCCCGGAGGCATGAAGCCCACTGCCGGTACACACGAGGCCTGTATACCGCCGCTACTTGGCGTGGCACCTTTAGGCACGTCAAAACTACAGAAGGAGCATCAAATACAAGTAATATGAATGTAGCTGAAGATGGTTAGCAAGGGCCAAATAATTAATTCCAATGTATTGCATTGTTTTTTCAGTTCCAACTCATGGAAGCCGCCTACTATCATCTGCCAACACCAAGCGATTCAGAGAGGCTAAGGCCGTACTTGCAACGTCAACCTGTCCAAACTCCACCGCACTTTCCACAGGTTCGAAGATTGCTTTTCTTTTGCTGTTGTGTGTTTTACGCCAACATACTTAATCATACGGAATAGTACTGACTGTAAAATTATGTTACACATATTTATCGATCTGCCTGGTAAAACCCAGAAAAGCAAAATTTAGGTTAATTAAATCGGCGGTTAACTTTTTTATCGGTTAACTTAACTTGATGCGGTCAATAAGAGTGTTATTGTGTAATGCTGTACCTGATGCTAATGTTGTGCTTTTTCTGTATTTCAGCAACAACTTCCACATTCTGAAACGGTAGAGTTTTTCCAGCGTCTATCACCCGAAACGCTCTTTTTCGTGTTTTACTACATGGAGGGAACGAAGGCTCAATATTTAGCCGCTAAGGCGCTGAAGAAACAGAGCTGGAGATTTCATACGAAATATATGATGTGGTTCCAGCGCCACGAAGAACCGAAAGTGATCAACGAAGAATACGAGCAGGTAAGGATGGGCAAAAGGGAATCAATTTACTCATAATTGCGCTTTAGAGTGTTGTGAAAAGTCGTTTATTTGTCATATCGTTTTTTATTAATGTCATACCGATCTTATCCAACTGTGTGTGTGTGTGTTTAATAATTCTTCTCATTTCTCTCCTTTCTAGGGAACCTACATCTATTTTGACTATGAAAAATGGGGCCAGCGTAAAAAGGAAGGGTTTACGTTTGAATACAAGTACTTAGAAGACAGGGACCTGAATTGATCTTTACAGATTACGGAACTCCTTTTTTAAAAAATATGTGGAAAACAAAATGAAACGAAAAAAATTGATCAATAAAAACTATAAAATGTTCTGAAAACAAAAATCACCACACAGGATCGCAAAACTCACGACAAAAGAGAAACAAAAACGCAAATACATGTGCGCGGGAATGAGACAAAACAAAGGTTGCACGTTGAAGTGATCGACGGACGGAAGCAGATAGAAAACGGAGTACATGGAAACACACACACATTGGTCAATGTATAATTTCTCAGCAGTGTTCTTTACTTCAACCACATAAGTATCAGTGATGAGTGCGATCGATGGACAAATCCACTGACAAGCATTGGAAGTTGTATCCCGAAGTCGATGGCTACCCGCTTATTGAACATCTCCTAAGCTGCATTAACTACTTCAGCTACTTGTGTGAAGATTCTAAACCCAGCAGGAAAAAAGCAGACACTTCTGAATTCATTGCAATTTGCGATTTGTGTTTCCTTTGTAGGTCCGTTTTAAGACACGCTCTTGTGTACATAGATCAACGCTGCTCGTCTGGAGTTGGTTCAATCTAATTTTTCACCCAGTTTAAAGCGATCTGGAACGAGAGAAAAAAATCGATGCTTAGGATGCATCGGTACCGTTTCGTCTTCGTCGGGAATGTCAATTGCCTGTTGAGCGTAAAATTGTTTTACCTCTGAGACCGTGTTGCGAAAAGCGAGTGTACGAACAGATGGGCTAGCAAATCGTGTACGCTTCACTGGAAGATAAGAGAAACGTACACAGCTGTGTAGTAAACATTAAAAAACAGAATAACCATTCACCTACACAACGTAAACACATAACCCATGATTGATTGATGATAGAAAATAGATTTTAAACTTCAAAACGAAAGGAACGGCTAAAGGTGTAAAATAGCATAAACAAATCAGAAGAAAAAGATTAGAGTGAAGAAAAAAACGTAAAAAAGTATGCAAAAAGAAGCATCCCGCCACTCTTCACCCATGAGCGATCGAAATGCGGAAAATGTATAGAGGAGTGAGTTGTTTTGTAGATCAAATGATTCGGTAATGTGTTAGTTTGCCATTCCTGTCTCGGCGTGCAAAGAAGAATATCATTTCCTCCCCAACATCACCATGCTTAGGATTAGACTTATGGCGGTAACAAAAAACAAACAAACAGAAAGTCCATGAAAATGATGTAAAAAGAAATTGCTTTGTACACCTTACAACAGTAACTGACCGATCCGCGTCATACACACACACACACTCACACTCAATCATCTGTCCAACTCAATCATGATCATGATGAGCGTTATATGTACGTTAATTGAAACACTTATGCACTCTTTGGTGTGGAATTATCACACAATATTTTCGACATGTTTTTTTTCTCTGAAGTTTGCTGTTATCTTGTTTGGGTGGTTAGTATTGAACTTAGAGACTGGACAGATTTGAGAAGCATAGAAAGCAATCCCCGTTTTTAAAAGAAAATTATGTTGGCCACGTGCAGTAGTGGTGGTGCGCGTGCATGTAGGAAGGTATCAATAATCTCTCAACACTGTACACAGCAAACAACAACATGAAATAATCCAGACTCGAATGAATGTGGAGCGCGTACGAGAATTGTAAATCATGGCATGTGCATGTTAGGTGGTGGGAAATACCTCCCTCCCAATAACGCATGAACACAAGGCATCAAGGCAGAGGAAACAATGACATAAGCAAAGAAATCACAACGTACGGAATATTCCACCGTGAAAATCATACACAGAGTGGCCTGTGGGTTAGTGTTGCCTCTGTAGCACTTTGTGCCCTCCGAGTAAAAGCAAGCAATCCTTTACACACCATTCATGATGATCGCAGGTGAAAACCCCGACGAAGGTATCCTTTGCGTTTCTTTAATTGAAAAATGTGGCCGATTGCGACTGTTGGCAGGTGCAGTAAGGAGGCAGGATGTAGATATATACGGATAAAGCGAACAAATGTTAACGGCCCCTTGCATCATCCGCTCGATACGATATCGAAGGAGGAGGAGTAACGAAGCGATCAGCTTCTCCCTAGTGCGCCACAAATTGTTTCTCGTGAACGGGTATCTACATCTGTTAGTTGAATCTGTATGTAAAAAGTAGTCGTCCGACAGTAGATTCGTTCGTTAATAAGTGCTGGACGGTAAGGTTTAGTAATTGCTCGAGGTTGTCGGGCGTTACTCTGCTCTCGAATTAATTGACGCCCGGTTCCGAGAGTGGAGATAATCTCTCCGAATTGAAGAGGACGATAACGTATGCAGTGGTGCGCATCATGCTTACTTCCGGCGCCGAAGTCCTTTTAAGAGTGCTGCTGTGAACGTTTTGCGTAGTAAAAGAAAGAAAACACAAATAAGATCGCTCAGTAGTAAATAACTAAAACAAAAAGAACTGATTCCGAGTGCAAAAGAAACAAACAAAAAAAAAAAGAATGAAGAGGAGGAAATAAGTTCCATAAAAAAAACCGTAAACCGTGGTCGTGCAGTGCAGATTTATTTTTAGGCTAAATACTGCCAACGAAGACGATCTGCTGCTAGAAGGAAGAAGATAAAAAAGAAACATCGGAAAACAAATAAATGAACATAAATTAAAAAAAACAACGCAAAAATTGAAAAAAAAACACACACAAACAAAAAAAACAAAACAGCATGCAAATTGTAGAAAAAGAAAAAAACAAACAGAAAAAAACATACAAATGAAGTAAAATCAAAGTTGCAAACAGAAGAAAAAAACCTTAGCAACTGTCGCGATAAATATCCTGTTCGTGAGCTAAAGCAAATCGCTATGCGGTTAGGAAAGGTTCTTTCCGGAAACGCGTGAACTTTAACCGCGGTTCTGGTTCTTCAGGCTCGATTAATAAGAGCGGATCGTGTGTTCGGTGACGTGCAGTGAAGAGAGGAACATTAGAATTCCTTCAGCGTTCATACGACCATGGGCGGTACACACCACGACGGCACACAATCTCTCCTTTAAACACGAATGACGATAAATGAATGAACAAAAACAACTGCATTAAAATGTGATTTATAATTATAGATAAACTGATTGAGTAATTATTAACGAAATAAAAGCTCTATATATTAATGGTTTTGGTGTGTACATTTCTTCTTTTCTCGTAATGCGAGTGCGTGTCGCTTTAAATATTTCACTAACTTCAATATTTGGTATTACGATCATATCTGTACTCTGGACGGTAAACCCTTGTTTGCCAAATGTTCCAGTTCTCAGTATAGATAAGCCATCCTAAGTGCAAAGTTGATTGTAGTGCGCCAATTAAGAAAAGAAAAACATTTTTTTTAATACTGTTTATCCAATATTTGCATCAAACGCAAAATACGCAATGGTACATACTGCGCACGCTCCGAAAAGCAAATAACTCAACCTGTTGAATGGAGAGTCCATTTCGACGGCTACATTCTGACGATAGGACGTCGATGTCACTGTGGCCAATTGTGATGTACGATTCCCGCTCGTCATATGGTGCGGCTATTTATAATCCGCCGTGAAAGTATTGATCAAATAAGTGGCCAGATCTTGGGCAGAACCAGCAGTTTGAGTACGGACCCATTACACACACAGCCCACGATGGAGTTAGCAGACCTTCCGAACGAAGTGCGTACAAATTAATCCTCAAAAAATGTTTCTACTTCACTTTATCATTCGTTTGTGTTTCTGTACACTGTTTATCGTTGCAGATTTGGGAGAAAATCTTCACCTTTCTTCCGGTGGATGAGCTGGTGACTGTTTCCCTGGTCTGTAGCACCTGGTGTGATGTAATCCGCACTTTTATCCTACCAAAGCATGCCGTGCTGCACGTTCGTCCTGTTCATCCCGTTACCCATCAATTGATTGCCATGGAGACGGTGCTTACGGAGCAATCCACTAAACCTTACCCCTGGGCGAATGTGAAAATAACCATTCCAAACGAGGAGCTTCCTCGCCGTTCGGAGTTTGTGCAGTTTTTCAAGCACCAAGGACACGCCGTGAAGTCACTTAGTCTGCAATGCATCCAGCTGACATCGGATATACTGGAGGTGTTTCCTCAGCTGTACAACCTTGAACGTCTCTCCATCATCAGCGAGTCTGAATCATTGTATGGTGCAGTTCCTGCAAACGTCGAAGTTGCACTTACCTCGCTGAAGGGTCTCAAACACCTCAGATTACATCTTCCCTCGTATACCATCCTGCGCAGTGTTAACTTCCTTAATGGAGCAAGGCTCGTTTCACTTTCTCTCGAACGGTTTGAGATGGAGCTGCATCATCTAAAACCGCTGCTGAACGATCACCATCGAACTTTGCGCGAACTAACTGTACGTGTGGAGGAGATGAAGCCTTTGCTAGCGCTGCTGAACTCCTACGCTGAACTCAAGCTGTACCGGATCAATCTGAAAAGTGCCGGCAATGAGGATGATTTCTCCGATGAACTGATAGCGTTGTACGAGCGACAACCGCAGCTACGTTCACTTACGATCGGGTCGGAGCTATCACTGCGGGCGGTTGATGCACTACCGAAGAAATTGCTCCATCTGCAGGAACTGGAAATCATCGCCGAAAGCATCAACAACTGTAAAGCGCTTAGCGAGTTGCGACAGCTGCGCCGGCTTACCATGTGTCTGTACGATGTCCGTGCCTGGGATGAAACGGTACAGATTGCCGATGTGACGGAGCTATCGTTGGCAGTAACATTCCCACTCATCTCACCGGCTATATTCTGCTCGTTCCCGAACCTGCACCGATTGTATCTGGAGGACGTAGACGACGATACGTTAATGCGTGACATCGTTGTCGTACGTACGCTGATGGAGTGTATGCGCAATGTGCGAGTGCTAGATCTGGAGAACTTTGTATTCAAAGAGCGTGAAATACTGAACGACGGTGTGTTGCGCTTTGAAGAGATGGAACATGTAGAGTGTTTGAAGTACAGCTGCCGGGACATGTCTGATGCATCGCTGCTTACTATGAATCTGCCGAACCTGCGGGAACTTTATCTAACGCACTGTCCCAACGTGTCGATAAAGGGAATATCCTTTCTCGTGTGTAACTGTCCACTTATCGAGCGAATGCATCTCGAGTCGAACAAACGCGGGTTCGAGGATGATGGACTGGAGATGATAGCCCGTAAGCTCACCCATCTAAGAAGGCTGGTTTTGGTGAATCTACGTGCAATTACCAATGTTTGCTTGGATGCGATCGTGAACAACTGTTTCTATCTTTCGGTATGTGGATAGTGCGGATCGAATAATTTATATGGAGTTGTATCAATTTTTCCTGCTCGTTTCAGGATTTAACCATAACACACTGCGTCGGCATCACACTGGAAAAGGCGAACGCCATCGAGAAGCTGTCGGGTGTAAAATCTTTAAAAAAATTAGTTTACAGCTAATTACGTTACATTAAAAGACGAACCTTCTGCAGTGTTATAAAAGTACAGTGAGTACTAAAAGTATTCGTCTAGCTGCATATTTTGCCCAAAAAAAGCTTAATTCTGAGACGCGATAGGTATAGCACTGTTAAATTAACGGCGATTTAGTTAACTAACAAAGCTCACAACTATACGAAAACTTTTTGTACTCACTGGTGTTACGGCATATGAGAGCTTTCAGCAAAAGACAACTTTATGCACAGGATCTTCAAAAGCTTCCAAACAATCTCTAATACACAAATAAATTTTTGTGTAAATTATGCTTACAATAACTCGTGTCCTTTTTTTCTTTCCTTAACTGCATAAACATTCTGACGCTTCAGACACTTCAGACATATAAGATTATTATTCGAGCATGAAACAAAAACAAAATACTCGAAGAAGAAATTTTGCATTTTAATTACATATCTTTATTTATTGCAAGGTGTGTCGACAATGCAAATACTTCCACAAATTGTGTATTGTGTGCATTTTTGTATCATTCGCACTAGACACAACACACGGACAGTGTGACAAACCGGTTCATTCCATTAACACTACTTTGCACTGAGCTATAAATTGATTTGCCACCACCAATCAACAATGGGGCCAATATGTATGATTTTCTGTACCATCGTTTATTTCCACCTGTTTCTACTGTCTGTTGCTGCTGCTACTACTGTTGGATGACAATTTGCTATCACTTTGTTCGCCGTTTGCAAAAAAAAACGTGTAGTGCACTACACTAGCCATGGCTTTGAGTTTTTTTTGTTATTATTCCTTTTTTAACGCAATAAATGTGCATTTGGAAAACAAAAATCCCCAAAAGAACGAATAGGGAACTGCAAATCTAACAAACACTTCCATACACAATGGCTCTGCTGTACGGGAAAAAGCGTTCTAAATGTATTTTTTGTTGCATATCAGGTCACACGCTTGCAAATCGTATGTGGTTGTTGGAATTTTTGCTTTCATTGTTTTTTTTTGTTTTGTTTAAGAAAAAAACGCTACTTTATTAACAAACTATGCACAGGGGACAAACAGGGATTCTATTTTCTTTTTTAACATAATTGCGGCAAAATTGTATTTCACTCTATCCGCTCCTCTACTAACAAACACAGCTTCATTACACACACGACGATCGTACTAATTGCTATAGCCATGATTCACCTGGCGTCTCCATCAAATGTATAGGCGTATGAATTGCATAATCATGTTTTGTAGTTTATAATATTTATAATATTTTTTTTTTGCACAAACAGAGCCAAAACTACAGTCAAATTATTATAACCGCGCACGTATATATTACCTTGTACAGTTTCATACTTTATCAGACTTCGAGCAATACATTTGCGGCGGTGACGTATTGATGAAACTGTTTCACACCACGATTGTGTGGAATATACATATCTAGTTAAAAATAGTCAAAAGTCACATCGAACGCAAACATTACATTACGCATTAAAATGATCGTTAAACCATAGCTCGTAAATAAAAATCTGGTTTCGCTAAACCTCGGTTCTGTTTACTACAATACAAAGGGGAAATGATTTACGCCCGTACTTATATCACCATTTGCTTATTCTACCCAACTTCGTCATTAACCAGCAATGATACGAATGTTTTATACCTTTAAAAATGGGTAACACACAGTGTGTGATGATAATATGTGGCGGTGATTATTATATGTGTTTTGTTTTCAAATAAAATTGTTACTACCTAACCTATTTCCTTCCATATCCTTTTCCCGCGAAAACGTTGCGTGATAAATCCGTACGAAAAAGTCAGATTTTGGTTTTTTGTTTTGCTGTTCACTGTCCCGTAAGCTGCGTAAAATTCTGACCCACACTAAGTTTCTAACCATCTTTAGCTGGAATCCTTTCGTAACGATGAACCAAAAACAAATGGATTTGGTACTATGTTTTGCTGTGCGTTTGTATGTATGTATATGAAAGCCTTTTTTCAACTACGGCACACATTGAAGCTGTATTTGTTTTTAAGCCTTATATCAATACAGGTATATCTTACTATCTGGTGCAATGTTTGGTTTTAAAAATTCAATTTTTCAATCTCACCTACCTTGTTTTCCATCGCTTCTTCCTTAATACCTGCGTGTAAATGGTGTGTATTTCGTTACTTTGCTACGTACTCTGGATGCGACCATACGCGTCCGTTGCAACTGCACTGCATAATTGCTGCGCCTCCACCGTACGTATTGTTCAGTAAAATTCCTACTATTTATTGTCCTTTTCACATAGGGACACACACGCTCAGCCTACTTGAGAAAGGACGGCAGGGAAGTAGCATCTTTAAGATCCATTTAGTATATAGTTGGTTTAGTTATTCTTGTTTTTCCTGTTTGTTTGCGCCAAAAACATATCTTTACACAATCTTACATATCTACTCCGAGATCCGTTGTTTTTTTTTCTTCCACCAGTTCAGTGATTGTTTGTTCTATTATCCTATTAATTGATTATGCTTCACTCTCTTATGTTGCATTTCATCGTGCCGATAGCCGGTGTATGAATGATACTTTTTTGCAGATCTCTTTAACCTTTTTAATGTACACGCACAAACTTTGTATTTTCGTAATTAATATTCGATTCCAATGAATGTTGCTTTTCAGTTTCCATGTATACAACCTTCCGAACATTAGTAGTGAAACTAAACCTGTGTGATTGCTTTTGCACGGTAGCTTTGACTTCTTGAAGAGATTACGTAGCAGTTTGCAGCTTGCATAAGAGATTCGTGTTTTGGATTGGATTGGGTTCGTATATGCTACGGTGCATCGGCAGGCTGATGCGATGTCGACGCGTTGCTAATAAACGTGTGGGAACACTCTCCCGCCTTTGATTGGGCAACTGTGGCAGCCGGCGACGAGGTCATATTCAGTCCCCGTTCAGTCTCATACGTTCATCATCGAGATTGTAAGCTGTTTGAGGAGAATCCCGACTGTAGACTAGTCATCGAACCTTTGTAGTTCGCTGAGCTGAGAATTTCGTGGAAATACATCAGTTGAGCAGGACCGTCACAAGACGGTGGACACATCCATTGCAGCACGTACGTGCCAGTGGATGCCATTTCGTGTGAACCCTATGGGAAACAAATATACAGTAAAAACGTTTAGCGATTGGATGTATTCGAAAAAGGCACAAATAATTACCTGAACGCCTTCCTTTGGTCGGCATTTTACACTTTGCTCGATTTTCTTATAATTAGTTCCTTCCTTCAAATCGGGCAAATCAAACACCGAGGAAAAGTCATCTGCAAAGGAAACAACAACCAAGTTATAGCATAAATTTAAGGATGCGTTCGAGGTGACTGTCACCGATCGTACCGTTTCCGCTTTGCTCCAGTTCCTTTTCGGTGTGATAAACAGCAAAAAGCGTATCATTTTTCAACACCTCAAAGTCCCACGTGAGAACGCTCTTCGGGTCCGTGTTGCGTATGAGCAGCTCGAACAGTTGGCCGGGCTTTAGATCAACCGCTTTGTAAAGACCGTGATGATCGTGCGCATGGATTGCGCCGTTGTTTTCTTCGATCGATTCCGATTTGTAGAGATGTTTCGGCACCAAACCACCTTCATGGATTAATGTCTGTGTGATTGTGACAGGCAAAAAGATAAAATAACAGCTAATGTAATAATGGAAAGAATTTATATTATGCTTATCACTTTAATAAAAAATGAGCGATCGAGCACAAGCGAAATAATTGAATGGTTGAATGCATTTTTTGGACAAAAATCGAATCGTAGAACTATGTGAAGGGATCAAAAGCTAGCGCTTGATGCTAATGCAAATACCGCGAAGAAGGTGGACAAATGTATGTTTTTAGATGTGAATTGTTACGGAACCATGAATGGACGCACAGCGGTTCATACTATGAATCAAATCATGTGTTGCATGAGAGCTATAAAAGCGGGTGTTTTTCGTTGGCGATGCATGAAACGGGCAGCATTAAAAACAGAAGGAGCGAGCTTAAGGGACAATACATTTGGTAATGCAACAGATCATACACAATCGCACACACACGTACACGCACATGACGATTGACGCAGTATGAAACAAAATGAACATAGGAACAAACACGAAAATGCATACAAAAATTTGTTGGGGCGCAGTGATTCAAGTGTTTTGACGATGGTAATTTCCGGATTTGAGCGTAACGCGCGCTAGCAGCGTCAAGGGAATGAAGCTACACAATAATCTTACACAATGACACGCGCTCAGAAAGCAGCGGGTGTATAGTTTAGCCGGTACCGGTTCCACCACCGTCAGTATGCTGGGCTGCACAGAATGGCAAACGACGGTATGGTTGCGGTTAGTAAGATTGAGATACATTTCGATCTGTTTCTAAGCGAACAGGCCGTACGGAAAGAGAATGGAAAGGATTAATAGGATCGTTGGCAATTATTTTTGGCCGAGGGGGATAGGTTTTTTGCAGCGCGTAAGACGCACTCTTGGTGTGTGTTCGCACACTGAACCATACAGGCGGAGATTGCTGGAATTGTTGCCATGCGCCGGCACACTTACATTGCACGATCCGCCTAAAAAGCTGGGAATCTTGTCCGTATCGATGTACTGCTCAATACCATCTTCGGCGTGCATACAATCGGGACCACCGAAGAATAGAAACTTGGAACGTGTGTTTTCGTCTGTAAAAAGAGAAAAAAAAATTCAGTTGACTGTTCTTTTTTATTGTTGTACGGTATATCCTTCGCATTGCTACTCACCGATGAAGGTGCTAACGATGGTCCACAGGACGGGAAAAACACGCGGTGCCCGCACAATTAGCACACGCCCCATTGTTTCCGGGTAGTTTTTCTCGACCGTTTCGATAATGCGCAGCAGGGCTTTAACTCCCGGACGCCACAGATGGCGCATCGAGAGCCCGTCGAGGTCGACCAGCAGGCACCAGTTCCAGATCGGTTTGCCAAACAGCTTGGTCGCTTCCTTCATCAACTTCAGCCCTTCCTCGCAAATATGCAGCGTCTTCGCACAAGTGAGCAATGAGTGGCGCAAAAAAGAAATACAAAAAAAATCAGGAAACATTGTTTACTTCACAAGCGGCATATGACAACCGATAACAACCAGATTCAAGGGTTCCCTTCATTGACCTTATACAAAAGAGCGACACTATAACCCCAATGGGAGGTTGTTTGTTTTTTTTTTTGCACAAAACGGAAAACGATAAGCACCACCATTGGGGTCAAAAGGCGGCTTAATGTCGAGCACTTTCGCTAACATAGCGATGCCGTTGTTCTTTGTGCGCTTCACAGATAACACTAAAAGATCCAAACAATGTCATTGCCCTCGCAACACGTACCAATTTGAGCAGCTCATCCTCACCGACCGACTTTAGCAATCCTTTGACGT
Organism: Anopheles funestus; assembly: GCF_943734845.2. NCBI lineage: Eukaryota > Metazoa > Arthropoda > Insecta > Diptera > Culicidae > Anopheles > Anopheles funestus. The sequence goes on from NC_064598.1 coordinate 65,271,862, forward strand.
CCATCGTACCGAGCCGAAGAATGTACAAAGGTCGGCCATCCTTATCGTGGTGGTGCCAACCGCCCGGGAAGTACTTTTCCACCACGGCCGGTGTTTTGTACTCGCCAAGAATGTCGTCGATACGGTGCTCCTTGCGCCATTGCAATGATTCCTGCAGCATTCCCGTTGCCTTATCGATGCTAAAATCGCGCGCGCGCAAAAACCGCAACAGTGTCTGATAGTCCGGTTCCGGATGTTCGGACGTACCGTGTTCGAAGCGTTTGCGCAACTGTATCAGCTTCGATTCCTGCAAAGGTGTCAACTGGCCGAGATATTTGGCGATATAGTCAGCGTCTAGAATGGAATTATCGCGCAACAGTGGTGGCTTTTCGGGTGGTGTTACATTAGTAACTGCGGCAGTGGTCGAATTTTCCATCTCTTCATCGACCCATCTGTTGAAGGAAAAAAGGACCAAAAACAGTGAAATCGAATTTACTTCTTCCCGTGCGTATCCTTCAGTTACTCTACTTACCTTTCCACATGCGTGATACCTTCCTGCTTGAGCTCGTTAACAAAATACTCAATAATTTCTTTGCCTTTGAGCGTTGTCTGGGTGTACTGCTTCATTCCCATTTTTTCCATCGAATGTTCGATGCCGAAAAAGTTCTTGATATCCAGCGTGGCCGTCTGGTCGAAGCATGTCCAGTCGGGATTTTCCGGGTGCGCATAGTAGCGACACTTTTCGAAGATTTCCACTCGCGTGGCGAACGATTCGTTCGTTGCCTCGATGTTTAGCGTGCGAGTTTTCATGTCGAGGAAGTTCTTCTGGATGAAAAACACCACATCGACACCGATGATCTTCTTGATGAGGTAGGGCGCCTCGACGGCTATTTTGCAACGTCGCTTCGTATCCCGACGCGCTCCCTTGTCGTACAGATTGTCCTCGATTATCTCGCAGTCCAGCACGATCGGCATCTGTGGACAGGTGGGGAAGCGACGTTCATAGGCCTGGAGAGATTGAGAGAAAGAAAGAGATAGAACCGTAAAATACATTTGTAAACCAAACAAAAGCATTTTCAGCGATTTTAGCGAATATTTTATTCCACTTTCAGATGTGAATCTAGCATATTTTCGCTATTATGCTTTATTTTAATTTTTTGTGCTATGTTTGATGTTGCACAGAAATAATTTGATATCTATTAATTTGTAATATTCGTTTCAGAAAACAGCAAGGCAACTTCTTTAAAAACTTTTTTATTTCTTTAGAATTCGAAACCTTGATCTGGATAAGATAGAATTTCTTATAAGGAGGTGTAAGTTGAGGCCACCTGCATATTAGCAGGAGACTACCCTCCCAAATGACTGATGACTCGGCCAAATCTTTTCGTTACTGTCTTGTTTTAGACGAATTTTTTACGAAGATCACTAGCCATCTGAATGGGATCCATATGCGACGACCAGAGGTTTTTAAGATAAATCTCAAACAGAAGATGAAATTCAAAAATTTCGACACCAAACCGGAGTAACCATCACGAAGGCTACAAAAAAAAAACTGTGACAAAAGCCAATATTCACTTTTTTGTTGGCCTTTGTTAAGATACTTCCCAGATACCATAAGATAGATCGTCCATACATTTTTTTTGCAAGACTTAAAAAATTGCAATGATGAAAAGAAATCATGTTGACATTGTAGAGCCGCAAAAGAAAAAAATTGCATAAGTTATTACGGAAAAAATAATTAATTACCCTAAATATGACTTCGGAAAAGTTAATTTTACGCAGTAAATGTAAAAAAATTTAAAATATGAAAAAATCTGTTTAAAAAATTTTTGATTGAAATATATTTATTTGTGAGTTTTGAAGTGTTTACTTCACGTGCTTCCTGCTTTCCATGTTATTTATATTTATAAGTAGTTCTCCACTAATGCTTCGTAAATACCCCGGCAAGTGGATGGAGTGTCACATGTGGACACATAGAGCCAAGAACGTTATCTTTCAAACTGAGGTGTGATTTTATCATCATACGTTAGTTTGTCCAACGATCGATAAACGAAGTTGTTGAGTATGTTAGCATCGTTGTTAGCGAACAAAAGGATATTTTTAGATTAAATTGAAGCAAATTTAATTTGATGTTTGTGTAACGATTGACGTTCCTGCAATATTATGCCAATTAAAAATAAATGCAATAAATTTGCTACTAACAAAATGGCAAAACGTACTGAACGACCTTACCGACAAACCCGCCACACATTCGGTAAAATTGAATGTTTGTGAATGACAATGAGAAAAGTTAAACCGTACACATCTCGTTAGTGGCACGAGTGTTCGCTCAACTGTACGGTAGAGCTTTTTTCATGCTTCACCTATAAAGCGCTCGTTCAATGTAGCGCAATAACGTATGATCACGGAAAAAGTCTTCGTCAAACCATCGCACCCATCCCTCCCTGGTTGATTACCGTTGACATAATCCAACTGGGAGGATGCCCAACACGACGTTGCTGCTGCAGTGCTGGAATGGTGAAGTGTGTGTGCCAAACTGGCGGGCAAAAGCTGCCTTTTTGCCGTACAAAAAAAAGGACCTGCTCCACTAACAGGATTTGCTGAAGTAAGGGATGATGGTTTTGCATTGTTTCGTACACAGCCACAGCCTTAACCTTCATCATTACGCTCAGCCATCGGCAGTGAAGGCAGCCAGTTATGCTAAAAGTTTTGTCAATAACCGTCGTCATTGTCGGACTATGTCAATCAAAACCGTTGGATGGTGTCCTCGAAAAAGGGGAATCGTTCCAGGATCCACATTTCACAAGAGCACTAGAGGGATTTATCATGCAGCAGACTGTGAACGAGCTTCTGTGCTTCAATCAGTCTCAATTGACATTGCAACGCAAAAAGGGCCGTAGTTCGGAGAGCAAAAAAAAACCTTCAAGTCCATGGTGACCTTCACCCAGGGATACATGATAAGAGCAAAATTTTATACCGAACGGAAGAAAAACCAACAAACACACACACACACACACATTAATGGAAGTCGATTAGAGAACTGAACTATTGACCTTTGTCAGTTTTTCCTTTCCGAAGGGGTTTTTCATCGGCCTCCGTTAAATGGCCAATCAATTAAGCGACAATTAATGGGTAAAAGTATTTCAATGGAAGATAAATAGGTACAGCTTAGGGCACATAAAACACGCATTGCATTGCAGTGGTACCTTTATGTTTTCCAATCTGCGATAATAAGAATCGAGTGCCAATGACACCGCCATCAAGTCTGTGTGCCGTACCTCATTTCCTACCACGTCAAGGATTTATCAAAAGCAAACGCCCACACTGATCATCAGTTTATAAATAACGTTCCGTTTATTCCGTTTGCTCCACAGGGCACAAAACCATGGTTTATCGTCAAGTGGGAGAGAAAAACAGGGTGGCTTGAAACCACAACCCGACCCAACACCGATCGGGCACGGAATCAGTTTCGTTCCGCTTCGTTCCGGGAAGATTCCGGACGCACCATCCTCCTCTTACGATAGAGTAGGGGGCGTAGGTGTGAAAAAATGATACTTTTCACTGTCACTGACAAGTGCAGCAGCAGCAACAGGGGCAGCAGAAAGGAGATTGGCAAAGTACGTGGTGAAATCATGCGCCATGCAGGCCGCACACATTGTCTTCCACAACGCGATGCTCACCGAACGAAACAGTAGACCATGGTGTCGCTGATAAATGGGTCTTTTACGGTGGGTCTTGAGTGCAATCAAACACACACACACACAACACCACCACGTGCCTTTCACGATCGCTTCGGTCGTTTGTTCACGTTCGTGACTGTTTTGCAAGTTTGCCGCCCCTTCCTTTAGCCTGTGGTTTGATCAATATGTTGCATTAGCGGATTGAATGGAGCATGTAGCCGGGTAATGCAATGAAAGCAAACATATGGGAAGGTGTCATTTTTGGGTTGATGGACACTTTGTTCACTTGTTGAGTAGTTGTGTGAGCCCGTTTGCAGCGAATGCCACTAATCATACAATTTGCGCTAAATCGGTTACACGGTGTAACATGGATGGAGTTAGAGTAAGAAATTGGAAATTGTCACAAAAATGTATGCCGTAAATCAAACTGTAACGAAATATTCCATTGCAGATGAATTTTACAATAACGAATCATTTGCGATCAACAGTTTCAAAGGTCGTTTTAATAGATTTTATTTTGCCGAACAATTAAGATAATTTAATAAACAGATAATAATAAACAGGGGGCGGCCCGGTGGTGTATGTGGTAAATGGCGCCAGTTCCACATGACAGGACCGGGTATAAATTCCCATACGGATCGTTCCGCCGTAGCAAGGACTGACTATCCAGCTACGCACTAAAAATAATAATGCATGCCATTACTGGCAATTCTTGACTTTATTTGCCCGTAGCAGAATTGATCAGTCCTGCGTGAAAGGGGTTTGTGGTCCGGGCGGGATTTGATACCCGTTTCTGTTGAGAAGAGACTTGCGCCACTAACAACTCACCCACCGGGCAGATTATCAGGTACTAAAACGTAAATGTGAAATTCGCGACCTAGGTGTTACTCTTGACGATATATTATGTTTTAGGCAATATCATGAGGAGATTATCCAGCATGCCAATAGGACCCTATGTTTAATATTAATTTTTTTTCAGGAAATTCAACGAACTATATTGGTCGATGATCCGATGATCGATATTGGAGCATGATCTTATGCCCATACACCGAAATTTAAAAAACAGACTGACATTACTAACTAAGACCTAAGACCTAATACCTAAGAAGTAACTTACTAACTAAGACATAAACCTAATATTATGCCAGGGAATGCACAAGGAAATGTACAAATTACGTAGTTCGACGACTACCGTGGAATGATCGTTACTCATTGTCACCATACCGATCACGTTGTCTGCTTCCGGGCTTAGAGACTCTTCTCTAACAGACGAAGAAATATATAAGCACAAGCATTGTTCATCGCTGGGGTACTTTACGATAACAACGATGCACCAGCAATAATTCAGCAAGTAAGCATAAGTATTCAGAGACCGATCACGCCACATAAGTATAAAATGAACTTTACGACTATTTTGAATTGCACGAAGACATCAACAAATTTAGAGACAGATTACATTTTTGTAGAATAAGTTGATATCTATGAAAAAATAAACTTTGTTCGTCAAGTTTTTAATGTTATGTAAAAGCTTCCTTATAATTTCCTAATTGTACTTATTTTTAAATTTTCTCAATAAGAAATATGTTTGCTTTTTAGCAGCTAATTTGATAAGGTTTCGAAAAATAATAATAAGCATTTCGTGCGATTTTGGCTGCTGTTTGGCTACCTGAGAAGATGTAGATGGTAATAGTCACTGTACATACAACTCTATATGCGTCGAGCCATTAAAAATAGCTAAAAAAATTAATTAGATTCAGACAGATATACAAATGGATGACATTTTATCAAATCATCAAAAAAATGGAAAAGTGAGAAAACAAATATTAAATTGTTTAAGTATAACTTAACATTTCGACATACATAATGTACAACAACCAAGAAATTGGACTGAAAAACGCAGTAACAGCTTTATCTAACTATATATAAAAATTATTTCATATGAAATGTTTACAAATAATGTAACATACAGATACAAGAAATTAAAAAACTAATAAAAAATAACGTAAAGGTAGAAGTAATAAAAAGAATAAAAAAAGGCAATTACAACTAACTACTTCCAAACCTTTATAACTAAATAAAGCAATTGGAAAAAAATACATCTAACAAAGTATAGAAAGTATCATAACGTCACATGTCAGAAGTCATATTTCATTTATATTATATTACATTTATTGATTTTTATATTATCTTAAATTTTATTTTTCCTTGAAAAAATCCCACGCATAACATCGTAATAATTAAATATAAAAAATTGCTTTTAAAAATACGAAAAAAATCTTTTTCATGTATATTTTTCCTGTATTTAAAAAATATTTAAAAGACAAATCAAGAAATTATAAAAGAGATTGAATAAATAATTTTGTGTCGACAAGATGAACGGCTTAGTTCTCACAAGAAATAACAAAATTGGTTGCGCACAGAAAAAAATCATAAACTCCACATTACATTATGGCATAATGTACATCTTACCATAGTAGATTTATTAAAAGGCAGGGTAATAATAGAAATATCGCCCAATTAAAGCATATACCAGCTTTAATTTATAAAAGTTTGATTCACTTCACCTTTACTGTTCTCGTACCATTTTATCATAAAAATCTATCGTGTCAACAAATCTATCATTTAAATACCTCCCATGACCATGATGTACGGTGTATAATTTTCCCCATGCATAATCACAGACAAACGTGTCGACTACGAGGAGGTAGAAGCACAGGTGTCAGTTTGATTGTATCTTCTCAGCAACTCCTCTGTAAGCCATTCAAACCTGCAACAAGATTCGAACGTGCCAAATGGGGACACACTGAGAGTGACGACACGACGTTAAACTTTGACTTTTCCATTCCATTTTCCCAGATTGGCAAACTGATGCGTGACACACGTATCAACAATCCTTGGCGCCATGAAGGAGACGTGTTACTGTGCAGCAAGCTAAAAGAAAATCGATTTGTAAGAAAGAATGCAGCTCCCCAAAGGAATCTTGTGCACAAAGAGTAAGAGTTGGTTCTAACTTTTAAGCAAACTAAACCTGCATTAACAGTTGCTACATCAAATGGGAACTTCCTTAGGGGGGTGAGTTGCTGTTAAGTAATTCGTTTACATTTATTAGTACGGCCTCTCGGCGACGGCAGTGTTTGGTGCCGAACGCTATACCGCACGGGGAAATGTTGTCAACGCAAGAAACTGGGCCGGTTGTTGCGTGTTCAAAAAATGCAAACAAACAGGTCCTATGGTAGGGCCGTTTCAATGCTTAATTGAGTATGGTACCGAAAGCACATCCTGGGTCCGTGGTCCATACCTGTACAATCGATACTCGGGTTCCACCACTAATCATCGGCTTTGAACGTTGATTATCCAATCAGCAGAATTGACCGAGACGCCTTCCCCTCTGGCAACAAATTTCTACCATCGCGTTGCACGTGCGGTTAGTGCCACAGACCACCTGGCATCGCTCCTTCAAAATATATCTACTATTTTTCCAACACCGGATATACCATCGATGGCCACTAATGGATTGTGGACTTTGAGTCTCACACCAGGAAACTACCGGGTATCGATCCGAACCCGGGGGTTTGTTTGATATTCAATTCGAACGGAAACCCCATAACTGTGTCTCTTAACTGAACAAGAATCATGGGAGTTCCGTTGGAGTTGTTCGCCCCCATTTTTTTTTTGCCCGCCGTCAAAGGCATCGATTTCCTTCACTCCCGAAAACCATCAATCATTCAGTGGCAGGAGCGAATGAAAAACGCAGCACCTGTTGTAAACTGCAACCATTATTTGAACATAGCGCTAAGAGTCCCACATTTGGATGTGGAATGTAAAATGTAGGAACTCAAAACCATCATACAGTTAACCCAACCAGCACTTGTTCTCCAACCATGTTTAACGTCTTTCATTATTTAAAGTTCTAAGTTAATAAAGCCAGCTATCGACAGGAGAATGCAGGTGCTTGCAAGGACGAATAGATTAAGTGAATGACGTCGTTTTGTTACATTGCGTTCCATTCTGCGCCAATCTGACCTTAGCCCAACGACCAATCCCTTCAATCCATACGCTGCTGTGGTGTGCAAATATTCAGAATTGTCTATCATTATTTGTCAAGATCAAGTCAAAGCTTAGGACAGAACAAACCATTTCCATATGGTTGGTTCAGTCCATGGATCCAACCTGCTACCACTGGGACCATCATATGAAACGACAAATTCCATTCCCTTTGCCCTTTGTGCGAATTGTAAGCATTGGGACAAAAAGGGTCAAACCGTTTGGCAATCCATTGTGTGGCTTCAGCAACCATTTCGTGGGAGGAAAGTTTGCTAAACAAACATACGTTTGTGATGTTGCCGGCCGGAAATATGGTCAAACAATTGGTATCTATGGACCCATTTCTACCCAAAATATCGTTTTGTTTACCTACGCCAGCACAGCCATAACTGATGCTATGCTAGTTGGTCCTTGAAACGCAAAGCTTGCATCGGATACGAATATTTGAAATGTTGAAAACGGTCGCTTCTGTTGCATCCGACGTTTTGCATTAGAATCATGTGTATGGGGCTTTAAAAACCCAAAATCAAACCTTTCTAATGCGAATGTATTATTTCACATGACATCGATTTTGGCGGCAACCGAAACCATACAAAACAGGGCGATGCACCTGCCACAACAAATCTATCTTTAGCATTTTTGCCGCTATGGTAGACATTTGTTTACGTTCAACTTCCTATGCTAGCCGATTAAAGCAATTTGTTGCATGTACTTGTGGCGTACGATTAGGCGAGGTAAAAGCAAACATACTTGGCCACGTTTCTTCCGACAGACACGTGGTGTTACGTAAAGTTTATCCTTGTTAATTATTTCGTAATTCTTTCTACTAACTTGACTGCAGTCTTGATGTCATGTCTTGCGTCTTGCCAAAATGTGGTATTTCAATGTACAAAACATTTAGCGTTTTCTGAGTGTCGGAATTCTGAGGTCTGTGAAAATTATTACATTAGTTTATTGATTTTTTGTTTTGGAATCGTATTAGGATTTTTAAATTACAACATTTTTAATGTTTTTTGAGACATAAAAATAAAGAAGTTGCCCTACTGGCGTACGCCTTCTAGAGATGAGAATATTCACTCTTTTCAGTGAGTTGAAACAGAGTGAAAGGGTGGTTATAAGGATTTGAAACTTTTACTCACTCTTTTGAGAGTCAAAAGAATATTACTCTAAACTAATCCATTAATTACTCTTTCGTGTTTTTACTAACTCATGCTCTGTGCCGACTAATGGCTCACTTTTATGCGTTTGAGTGAGTAAGTGTTTTGTTACTATTTTTGGATTTGAATCATTGTACTGCAGTGATCAGTTATTAATGTTTGCTGTAATTTCGTGTAACGCTTATTAATTTGAATTTAATTATTGGAAAGTTTTTTTATTCATAAAAGGCTGCAAATGGTTTGGCGTAAACCGTAGTTTAAAGCATATGATACATATAAACGCATATGAGTGAGTCATTTGTCTGCACAGAGAGTGAGTGAGTAAGAGTTATAAAACTCTTTATGCTGAGTTGAAACCATAAACTCCTTTGAAGGAATAAACTCACTCAATCACTCTTACTCAGTGTGCACATCTCTAATGTGTTCAAATTCGTATCTGCTTCTACTTTTATAAATATTACATAGTTCTTTTCAAAATTATAGAATCACCCATTTTAGCTTGTTTGTCAATATTGTGAAAGTATTACATTTAAAGTTATGCAAAAATTTGTGATTGTAGAGAAATTTATAACCAGTGTTAACATTTTTAACGAATTTTAGTACATCGAGTAAGATTTGAATAGATCAAATACATAGATCAACATTTTCTTTTAACTTTTGCATCGATTGGTTATTTATCAAAGACTTAAAAAAACTTGCATTTGGGTTTCCAAGGCTTTAGGATCTCCTTTCTTCGGATATCTTATTGAAAGCTTCGATTCATAATAGACGGACGTCGAGAAATAAGTTCAGCTAAATATAGATAAATTTAGTAGTTTTAGATGAAATCGATCAGGAGCTTTGGGTTACAAGTTAAACTAACCAGGTTTTCAAAAACCAAAAAGTTAGAGGTACAAAAAAAATCATTGAAATTAACTTTACAAATGATTAAACCGATGCTTTTGGTAGTTCACTTGCAAGGGTCGTTGTTCGCATTCGCTCAATAAATCTCAATTGATGTACTAATGTTTGTTAAAATAATATAGAAACATCCCAAAAAGTGTTATTAAAATAATTATGTACCTATAAATAATTTATAAATAGTAACATTGGGGAAAAAACAGAACAGCCGTATATTTTTGAAAAGAACTGTTTTTCTTAATTTTTAATTTAGTTTCCAGACCATATTCATCTTTAGCTTTAATCATTTCTATAAATTAAAAAAACAACCATCAAAATGCACTAGAAAAATTAAACATCACAAAAACACAAATCAACAAATCGATCAAAAGCTAAAACAAACACAATCGCTCACAGGTAAACGGTGAAATTGAAAGTCCTTTAAGCTTTCCTCACTTTCCCAGAAATTGGTTCAATCAATCCATGCTGTAAACGTGGAGATTGTGGAGCAAATAAAATTACGCTATGTTTCTGGTCTGCCCAAAGACACACACCCATACACCCATATGCTACTAAGTAGTATCCGTATCCGACCCAAAGAAAAACAGTAAGATGCACAGACGAAGATGTTGCGAAAAAACCCCGTACCATAAAGGCCATTAATGTCGCTGAAACGATGCACTCTTCCAGGTGAGTTGTTTCTTTGTTTTGAGGGTTGTTTTTCGTTCGCCCCCATTACGGATGGTTCCACAACACAGATGGCTCCCTCACCACTCAATGGGTGGTCGTAATCTCCGTTTTTTAATGATCATTTTTACATATCGTGGAAACGCAAGCATAGTACATAGTCCAGTACGTTAGCCAGCGGAACCGTCCGTTCGGTGATTTACAGTGCTCAATGGAAAGCGACAGTTAAACGTTTTTTGTAAAAAAAATAATCTTCTTTTGTGGCACTACATCCTCAAGAAGTCTTGTGGTCGGCCATTACTGCGTCCCTGCGTAAGCGGGAAAAAATCGTAATACTTAATCAATAAAGGAGCAATTTTTAAATTGTGTGCTAGAACTAAACTAAAACTATTATAATATACAACAAAAAATAATTATTACTTTTCTTTAATTTAATATTATAATACTATTCATTAAACAGTTAAACATTCCAGTTTAATGAAGAGAAATTCAAAAAGAAAACATCATTTGTGAATCATTTTCAACCGATTAGAAAAAAAATCTTAAATTGAAAATACTTTCTCACTGTAGCCAACCACCACCAACCATGCAGTCCTGCCGGCTTGTCTGGCAAGCGGCCAGTTAGTATAGGCCGCTGCGAGAAGTGACGTCGGATTGCGGCACAATTTTGGCGCCGTTTGTCGACCTTTACAATTTCATTACCACTTGGCAACACTCCGTCCCAGTCGGGAAGGGGATATATAACAGCTGACCTGATCGGTATGGTGTGGACACAGTACTGCAGTGTACAATGCATCGCCCCGCATCACCAAAGATAGGGGAAGTTCCTTCAGCTAACTGACCACACTCCAGTGGGGTTGATGTGTGATTTAAAATTTATTACTTTTGCAAAACTTTCCCTCCCGCGTTCTGTCCCTGGGGACGAGGAAGGAAACCACCACAAGTAAAAAATGGCGCGAAAACCCCTCGCCGTAATGCATTCCATGAAAGTAGTAGAAGCTTCAACATTTTTGTGTGCCCCAACTCCACTGCCTGGCCAGTCCTGGCACACTGGTTGGACTCACGGGCGAGCAAAAAATGATGGGAAAATGTGCACAAGGTGTGTTTTGGTGTGCGCGCGCACACGCATTCGCTTACAGTGCCGTGCCGTCTAACCGTGAATTCCACATTTACCGTGGCAAATTCTGCAGTCCATGTGTGTTTGAAGCGATGGTACAACCTTGAAATGAACGAACAGCTCCAAACTCAACCACCACTTTTTAATGCATTTTCACTTTAAAATCCGAAGGAGAAAAACGAGTAAATCAACCACCCAGTGAATGGGCGGAAAAATTTAATACGCCACCTTTTTTCGGGTCCCTCTACTTCGAGGAGTATAAGGGAAAAGATCGATCTTTCCTTCATGGAAAGGGAAAAGATGAGGAATATTCTGACCCATAGTACGAAGGGTTTAAAATAGATCACAAATAAATGGGATTATCGTACGACTGGGAGACATGTTGGTATTATATGTCACAACAATTTTAATTTTAATCAATTTCTCTGCGCCAGTGCTAGTCCCATTGCCCAACTGCTGCAATAAAACGTTAATACCATAACTCAGATGTAATTAGTGAGCAAACGTTTGCGAAACGGTCAGGCACGAACCATTGCTTTTGCTTAACTTTCTACATTAAAGCAAATCCTACTTCCCTTGGACATATCTTTGTGCAAATTGAAACGAAACATTTGTCACGTAAAGTTCATAAAATGAGACAGCGAGACGCAGAGGTACTTCGTAAAGTAAACTTTTGCCATTTTGTACGGATAAAGCTCAAACGAACTGGACACATTCAGATTGCAATTTCAGTTACAGCATCAAATTGATAAAATACTCGCAGGAGACCACTGTAGCATCATTCAAGGGTGCAATGACAGGGAATGAAGGACTCTTTGTGTCTCGAGTTTTGGAGTATCTTAGTAATAAAACTAAATACTTTTCAGTATATATAGTACATTGACGGACAGTGGGTGGATTGCAGGATTTGGTTTGCTAAAATAGACATTTACTTAACAACTGAATCGTTCCAGTAATACGTATAATTTCCTTTGTTAACGTTTAACTGTTTGTTTTGTATAAATTTAAATTACCTGATACGTTAGTTCTTATACATTTTCTTGATATATATTCTTTTTTATATCTTTTCGCACAACGGCAATCTATTCTTGATTTCAATTACATTTTCATAGTTTGTAACTTCCGTGCACTTTCGAGGTCCTTGAAATTTTCAACAAAAGATGTTAGTAGAGCTCACGATGGACTTCCAGCGCCAATGGTGGACCAATTTTAATCAATACGCTTTGGCGCCTTGCCTTCATTTTTGTAACATTTATTACTTTTTCCCTCAGAAACGATCCGATTACGTCCAAACGGTGACATTTAAGTGCTTGCACGAAGAATTTTTCAAACTTTGTTCTTAGGCGTTCGCTTTCAACTGTTCGTTCTATGCTTGAAGTCTGGAACGGATGTGTATAGGAAAAGTAAATTAAATGAAACACTATTTTATTATTTGATATAATCCATTAAATTATATCACTAACAAATAATTTGTTGGTGTAATGAACTATTGTTTATTTGAATAACATTCATAACATCATAACATTGTAACATTGTACTATGTAAAACGTAAAAAAATATTTTATCCTTTTTTCTACATTCAGTCTAGAACTTACACTTTGGTCGTTGAACTTGACTTTTATTATTAAAAAGTTAACAAAAAAAGTTCATGTCAATTATGAATAAAGTTGCTTGAAAAATGTTTAAAGGATGCAACTATTTCTCTGCAAAGTTATCAAACTTTAGCTAAACTTTTGTTTACACCTAAATATTAATGTATGAAGCAAATTGATACAAGTAGGTCATGCGTCTGTGGCATTTTTAGATTGCATAAAAAATAACATAATCAGAACAGTTAAATTACACACATACAAAGGTTGCGTCTGAAATCGGACACAACCTTTGTGAGGTAGATGCCAGGGTTGATGTTATGAAGGTCATTGCGAACATTCCAACAAATCCTTCGGATTGAGAAGCCAACAATCAGCAACAACAAAAACACACAATTGCAAGAAGGTAAACAAATTGTGTAGACACAATTCGAGGAACTGATTTGTGGGAAAAGATAAAAGGAAATAAAATGATTTCATTTGTTCAAGGTTTGCCGCGCATTCTCTGGGCTAGAGCGCTAGTAACCGGATTTCCAAATTTCCCGGCATTCATTCATCTTTCATCTGTTATGTTTTTCCAATGAAAAGCCATAACTTCTAATGGTTTGAGTTTCGTTTTACTTGATTCAAGTAAATACGAAACGAGCATGTAGTGTGGAATTCGTGTGCCATGGGGATCAGATCAGATCGTGCTAGTGCTTTCATTTCCAATATACAACTTAAAGTAATGCGACACTGTTTTACGACGATGGACACCCGTGGCAGAAGAAAACCCGAAAATAAACAGACCATCACAGAGCTACGGTAACGAAGGTTGCTCAGGGGCTTTCTGGGGAAAAGCGACTTAGCAAACCTGTAAGACTGTCGTTAAACGTCCTTCAGCACATCGCACATGTGCCTCCGGCCGCATCGGTTCGTGATGGTCAATTTGCCGTTATAATTATCGCCATCGTCACCGTTTCGCTTCGATCTTGGTAGCCCTGCAGCACTTGTTAGCATTGGCAGCCAGAAGGAACCAATTCTGCTGGGTTCAATTGCCCAATAGGATACACCAGGGGCAGGGAATGAGAACGTTATACATGCAAAAACAAAGAAAAACAATTCTTACCGCCACAACCAGCTCGAAAGGATATTTGTAAATCCTGACGGGAGAATCATACTTTTGCACCATGCTTTTGAAGTTAATCTGCTCGGTTCCTTGGACTTACAGTGGAGAATAGATAGCTTGGATGTGTTTTGATTCTTGTTTGAATACTCTATTTACACTGTTTCCTTAATGTAACAATCAAATCTCCCAGGGTTTTTCTTGCTTCCGGCCCAAAATTTTCCACTTCCTCACGTTTATCACAACCGCACACCCATACACAAACACTAATAAACGGACACACTTTCGCTTCCGTAACGAAGCCAAGGAATGATTCTATTTAGCTTCACTTCCGCCCTTTCAGAACCGGTTTGCTGGTACGCTTTTGCTGTGCGATTGCTTCGATCCTACTTTTTGCCTTTATTCACTCAACGGTAAACACACAACATCTAGGTACGTAAGTCAACAACACGGGTGGTTACAGTACAGTGGTACACAGAAACCGTCGTTGCGTGAAATATTTTTTCTCCCACTTGCGTACCGACGACGTTCGCGAAGAAAAGCGTACACTTTGAAGAGGGAAAACTTTGGTGTGAAAAAGTAGTTTACGGTTGGTTGCTGTGTGTGTCGCGTCACTGTAAATCACTCACGAGAAAGGAAACATGTTTGCTGTGGGGGATCTGTTAAGCTTGCAATTGTTGACACGTTAGCACCATGGAGCCCTCATAGCAAATAGCCGCGGTCTTTAGAAAAAAAAAGACAACGTTTCAACACCACGCGAAACTGAACGACTTTGTGGCCCGAAGAGACAGACTGTTGTAGATGCAGCTGAGCGATGGTGAAAACATGGGAATACTGCTAAAACACGCACCACAGACCATTTAAACGGGACACCACGAGACACCAACAGGAGCACATTCCTGTTTTGTTGAGAATGAAATGATCTGGATGGTTGGTCAGGTTGTAAAAATTAGCCTGATTAGCACGGACGAAAGTGAACCAACTCGATTGTTGTGTTTTGTGTAAGTGAGTGAGAGAGCTAAACCACGGAGCGTTGCAACTCGTCCGTTTTGCATTACTGCTCCGCTACAGCTGTGGTAGCACACCGTCTGTTGTCGTGGTGTGCGTGAGACCGAAAAACTGACAGTTCCAAAGTCTGTAGAGTAATGAGGTCGCGGATTAGGCTTTGTTGACATTGCCATCTTGGATTTTCATTTTGACAGTTAGACGTCCTTGGCTATGTATTGGTGAATTGTTTACTGAGCAAATTTCAGCGCTCGTAGTTTTGGCGACAGTCGTTGCAACGTTAAAATGTGGGGAATATATGCACTATTCCATAAATTTCCATTGCGCATTGTATTACACGATAATCACACTAGTAAAAGATTTCGTTTTAAAATAAAATCTACAACAATTAACCGTAGGATGTCTTGAAACAAAATCATGTTTACACGAGCAGCTGAAGCAGCCTCCAAAACAACCGTACACATACAACTACACAACATCGTGTAGGAGCTTCGGACACCTATCTGTCATTTTTATTTTTCATTGTTATTCCAAGAGCTGCCAAAACCCCTCTATTACGAGACCTCATTACTCTACAGACTTTGGACAGTTCACAAACGGAGCTGATGCATAGAGTACAAGGTTGAATCATTCCTTTCAAATTGACAGTTCAGTTGCCGACATTAGCAAATATGCGGTTTTGAATTTTTTTTATCAAGGTGTATTTATTTTGAAGGTGAATTTTTATTTATTTTTCCTATGAAAAAACGTTGTTGTGATTTAGAAAAAATCGAAAAAAGCAATAAGAAACAAATCAGAAAAGTTCCAATTATTTCCCAAAACAAAGAAAGCTAATGTATGTAGCTGTGTACGAAATTAAAAATTTTTATATTCAATACAGCCTGAGTTATTACAGTTTTAAGACGAAAAAGTTCCATTCGTCATACAAAATGTATGGCATACCCGTGGGTATGCCGGTCGTAGACTTGAGGGTGTAAATTTGGTCGTAGACATTCCGTTTTAGAGGGAGATTTACCAGACTTTGCTTTATTTGAGGTATTTTTATTTTTATTATTATCTTTTATTCGTTATTATTTTATTCGAGCATATATTTGACTCTTTCAGCAAACTATTGAATTGTACAAAAGATGGGGATGGGGTTGACTTGTTCAACAAAACAGTGCAAGCTGTTGGTAAAAAGAGCGTTCTTCTGAGTGTAATGGATATTGAGGGCCACAATAAATAGTTCTCTATTCAAGTCTCTCGCCCCCCTTCTCCGGGTAGTCCTGGACCCGGACACTCGGAACTCAAAGGCATCATGATCACTATGTCAGTCAATGTTGCAATCGACTCGTCAATCGGTTTGCCGTGAATATTGCGCTACAGTAGTTGAGGTTGATGGTTGATTGATCCGCTCCGCTTGATGATCTTGGTAGTTGGAGTTTCGTCACACGAAACGTGCATTCGTGACACGGCTGCCCCACTGTGTGAACCAGGCATTGAAGTCTCCAGCAATCATCACTGTGCTACATCGGGCAAGGTCAGTCGTGAGTCATAGAAGCATATTTTCGTATTGTGCAATCGTCCACTGAGGTGGTGCATAGACGCTACAATATATGATGCCTCGAATCACTGCAAGACAGTTCTTATCCGTACTAGGTGTTAGTGCATGCAGGATGGGGAACTTGCCTACAGCAAATATCGCGACTTCCTTGGCCTTGTCTGTTATCCATTTTGGGCCACCAGTTTTGGATTTTTGGGACTCGGTTGCTAGTGCTACGTCAATCTTCTGTTCTAGACATGTTGGTCAGAATTACTGTTGTGAAGCAACGGACCGCCTGTTAACGGCCAAACCCAGGCCAGGCCACGCGAAGGAGAGGCCTTCCGAGTCCCTAGTTTAACCGTAAAACAGGATAGTTGAGTTTCTGACCAAAAAGGGGTACTGTCGCCAATTGTTCATTAAACTTCCCGCTAGTGTTCTCAGTGCGTCGGAACCTATGCTGCGAAAGTGGAACAATCCGGTAATAGCAACTTTTCGGATGGGTCAGAAGACTCGGATGAGATTCAAAGCAAAGCCTTAGGAGAGATCAAGAAAATTCAACTGAAAGTCGAGACGTTCTCCATTCAAGTTCTGAATTAAATCTAATTTTATTAACAAATTTCTTTGCCTTATATACTAACAATGTTTGAAAGTGTTTGTGTATTATTTATGCGTATACGCCTACGCATTGTGGTGGTATTAGTAAGTTAGATCGCGTTGGTCTTTTCCTATTTTCTTCTATGTTTCATCCTAAATAAACACATGGCTAGGTTTTATGTTTCTGGAAAACTGAATTAAAGCGATTGTTTGATGCAAGTGCATTTCACGCCTAACGTTGATTATTGAACCACGGTACGTGTTCGACCCTTTTGACGCGTGTTCACTTTCGTTGGTGCCTTATCCTAAACATTTCAGTTTTATTGCACCCAACATTGAAAGCAGCTCATTGTGCTGCACATGCATTCCTTACCCGCGCTGTTGAACGCACTTGAGACGCTTGTTTAAGTTTCCCATAGACCTCATTCGCATGACCTACGCGATGCATGATTTATTCTTATCGATGGTATCGTGAAACCGACCTTTCCAAAATTCTCTGTTTATTTCGGTCTAGCTCAGCGACCCCATGCGATAGGTTAAAATTTTTAAACAAATATTCAAATCTAACGTTGCGACCACAACACCGCCCATCCGGAATCTTTTCCCTATTCTCATTCTTGCAGGCGATGCATTTTGGATTGTTCTTCTGTGACCTTTTTGGTAACATCTTCAACATTTTCCCGCTTCGTACAGCCATTTGCAATGCTTGGTCATGTGGCCCCATTGGCGACATTTATAGCAGCGCCTTTAAGCTGGTTATCGGTTCGTGGAATTGTCCGCGACCACATCCTACTTGAATCGTGCCACTGGTTAGAAGTACGCCACGCACCACGTGTGATACCTCAAGTGTTGCCATCCGCGTATGTCCTTATGCTTTACGCACGTATGCAAGGATGTCTCTACTGTTAGCTCTGCCTGATACTGCAAAGCCTTTGCAAGCTCTTGGCCCGTGGTAATCTCGTCCAAGCTTCTGCACTCTATGTGGGGTCACGGCGTACTCCGGGAAGGGAAACTGAACTTTTAACTCAGGCTTCGACAACTGTCGGAGAACGCTTTGAAGTGTCTACTTACTTCGGCTATCTGCCAAGAAGCTTGGTAAGCTTTCAAAACTAGGCAGAGACTCGGGATATGAAATAAATTCGAGTCCAAAAGCCTTTTTAGTGATGTTCCTCTCTTTGAAACTTATTTATTTCACCAATTTCCTCGTCGAGGCATCATGAGCTGCAGTGCTCCGTTAGTGATGTATACATTTTTAGTTCTTTGTGTTGTCGTTAATTCAAAATAGCGGTCCTTTTCGTATTTTCTACTTGTACACATAGAGGGCGCTGCTGTAAGGCGGATTGCCTATCTCTTAGGCTCGTTGCATATCGATCACTATCAATTTCTGTTGCGCCCTTTTGTTTTCAGCGACACCTTGCCCTCGATTTTCGCACGGTCTCTGAATGGGCATGAGATCGACGAGAAGCTCGGCCTTCTGAGTCCGTCGCATCTTGTGAAAGGGTTCGTTCACTTTCATGAGCCGTTCCTTCAGTCTCCCCTATTGGAGGATTTGGGCATAGCTCAGCCCTCCTTTCTGCTGTTGTTACCCAATCAGTGGCAGATTAACCTATCAGTGGCGGATTGGACATTCGCCAGTGGAGCCTTGCTGGTTTGGGCACCTTGTCGGTCGGGGATCACATCACATCGAATCTAATTCTAGTTGAGTGAAATGTTTTTTAGTTACAAAAATAACTTAAGTTTTCCTTAAATAGAAATACTCCCAAGGACGTCGTGCGTTTTTTATGCGAATTTATCGAAAACCTCAAATGGTACAAATATAGTTCTTTAATCCTTATATATCCTTATAATATGAACTGCTCCAAATCTAAAACCTTCCTCTAATGAAGTATTTTGTAAGAAAATGTAAGCATACTCTCGTTTATTTAGAGGGTTTCCATTGTGAAGATGAAGGTACAATGAGGAGATGCATTGGGTGAACAGAATCAGGATGTTCAAGGTTCGGTTATGTCATAAAGATTCTTGGTCCATCCTTCTCACCTTGTGAAAGTAAAGTACCATAGCTTGTTTCTTTCAGCAGAAAGTATTGAATGTCAATGTCCAACTCTCGGTGCTCAGTGTGAAAGTGGAAACTGTTTAGAGCGAGAAATAGCGAAAAGAAGGGAACATCTTCCAAATACAGTTAGAATAGCAGTACATCACGAATCTTTTTGATGGAGCATGAATATCAGCTAACCTACATTCTTTTCGCTTTTGCATCCCAGTCGTTATGAAAATGTCAACGCGTGTTAAAGAAGTCGAATAATTTACAAGCATTTCTATTCCTCGATTTTTTACTTTCGAAGTAAACGGCGTAGTGAAGCGAAGCGCGGAAAAGAGCTGCGTCTGTCAGACTTCTCGTGGTACGAGCGATACAACATGAATAGAAAAAAAACAACATATGACCAGTTGATTTTTTGATTTTTTTTTGTTTTTTAATGCAAGGAAATACTTATCACGTGACACATGGAGACGCCTAGTACTTTGTGAGGCGCATAGCACCGAGAAGGAGACGCCTAGTACCGCGTGATGTAGCATGTATTATACCATCTTTTGTATTTAGCATTAACATATAAAACGATGGATATGATGGTCATTTTATTTATGTATCCCGAAATTGTAAACGTGGATGGGGTTCAGTTACCTTTAACTTTCCTTCGCACGGGACTGTTAATTTATAGTGAGGAATGGATAGCACGCGTAAAGGTCATCTTATGGATGAATTTAAATTTAAGCATAAAGAGTTTCGAAGCAAGCAATTTACATACATTAATTGTATTAATAAAAGGCGTTGAACTAAATAACGTATGCATCAAAAAAAAGCGCTGGGGCAAGTTGAAAAGACAAACATGTTTAAGCACAACCAATTTTGACCAACATATTTTTTTTAATCGTTTGGTCGGTTACATCGTCCCTTTCGACCCGAAGCATTACCACCTTGCCAAAGAAGTGTCTACCATACGAAGGAGGTGCCCATATTGATATCGGTTTTCCGCCTGAACCGCTGTTGATTCCCCTGGTCGCTTAAAACAGTCCAGGATTATCGAACTCCAGGAGTGTCTCCAGCCCTCCAAACGATGTATTATAACTTTTCCAGATGTGTCAGAATGCTGTAAAAGTGTTCGAGATTGTTTCTGGCCGACATGAAATATGCCACTATGACTGAATTTGATGTTAACCCGGATGGAGCAGGCGAATGGAACAAATTTCAAACCAACGCTCCTTCACTTTTCTGCCCATAGCGACCGCAAATAAAGTGATATAGCTATCAAATCAGCTATCAAGGTTGACCAACTAGCAAGTAGCATGGTAGTCGCATAAAAAATCAGACAAATTTGTTGCTCTTTTTTAATGCACACGATAAACGCACGAAGTGTGTAGGAATTATTGAATATCTCGATAATTAGTCAGATGTTTTTTATAAAGGATTTTTGTGCAGGTCTTAAATGTCTTAAAATGGCGAATTTTTGAACAACCAATCAACCCTGTTGAAAGCGCCTCGTTATAAAATTAAAAAAAGAACATTTCACAGGTTTGTCAATGGTTATGCAAAAGTATTAAGGATGGATATACAGTCAGCATGTTTTTTAGCTAAACGTTTCAAGAACATCTGATGAAAATTTCAGAATATTATACCAACAAATACCGAAATTATATCATTTTTTTTCTCCAAACCACGTTTTCGGTACCCAGAATTTATCGATGACCTGTGAACCGATTGACTTAAAAATCATCGTAAGATGTTCTTTACACATGGTCATAAAATTTTATTTTTTAATTAACTTCACTTTGTTTCACTTTGTTGTCACTTGACAAAAACATGAAGAATTTTGCTAAACAATAATCAATCGGTCAAATTGTTTTATTAACTTTTAACGTTTGCCATTTTGTCATAAATTAAGATTTTTAATGCGCTGTGACGAGTACTAGATTTTTGTATCTTCTTTTTTACGATTCCGATGTTTTTTTTGGGTGTCCGAAGGATGATTTGTTTCACCCTTTTTAAAAAGCCCTGTAAAAAGGTTAACTGTAATGTTTTTTTACTTACCCTGGAATAAGTATATATTCGAATGGAACTTCCTGTACCTTCAATATACAATAAAGCTTTGATTTTTAAAAATCCCAAAAAAGAAATGTTTTTGACATACCCTCTTAAATCTAAATTAATAGTTTAGAAATTAATAACGCGACAATGTAGGTCTATAAACAGCTAGCGCAAGGTGAGCTGAAATATAGGTTTGATTTTTTGTTAAAGGGAAAGGACAACCCTCGTAATTATAAGTTATCAGCCAGATACTGTCACATTTCCGATTTTAATACATGATATTTTTTTTCGTAATTTGCATGCTAAATCAAATACAAAAATATGTTAATTCAAGTAAAAAATGACTTAAAACAAGAACAAAGAAAAAAATAATTAAATTTGTCTACATATTATCACTTAAAAATGCTGTACGGCTGTTTGCCAGCAAAGGTTCAGTGTGAAAACCATTTCACACGACGTTTCTTTCCAACAATTGAAACCGAAATAGCATTCGATTCAGTTTTTTGTTGCATTTTTTCAGTTGTTTTATTTTCTCTACTTAAAAAATTATAATTTGTAATAATAATAATAGTTCTTTGAATGATTTCTTAATGTTGGCAGCGTGCACAGAGTATGTCCGCTGCACAACCGCCAGTTTATCTCTTAGATCACCTGCTCGAGTTGTTTCTTATTGTGAGTGCGGCCATAATGCATTCTGTTTTCTTTACCAGGTGTGTGTGGTGTGTTTGGGTTTTTGTCATGTGTGGTTTTGTTTCGCATTGTTATTTCCTCTGTTTTGCGATTTCATGAACTTACGTACCAACTAATTAATTAGGTGTTTGCATTATTTTTATCGTTCGTTCGATTTTGAACTCCACTCGCTGTTAGTATCGTTTGCATGTGTTTCAACATTCTTTAATTATGTTATAGTATTGTAAGAATGGTGAAAACTGTCTTTTTATTTCTTTAAATATTATAGAATACATTGCTCTCTCTTTCTCTCTCTTTCTGGTCGTATTTTCGACATGCTTAAGATTTCTTCTGGGTTTTTTTTGGGTTTGCTTTTGGAACGACCTATAAAAAATCTTTTCTATGCTTCAGAGCAACAAGGTTCCTGGACACAGGGTTTGGTAAGTAAATGGTGTACCAAACCCCCCCCTCCAAATCGGAGCAGCATCGTTCTGAATCGTTTAAAACAGTATTTGGCCATTCGTATCCAATTGCACACGCCCTTCATCCCGCGTGTTGTAGGTTTTAAGTTAAGTTTGTGTTTAGATAATCGAAGAGTTTGAAAACATATACTTTAAGGGGAAACAGTAATAAACGCGCCAGGGTGTGCCTTTTGTTTTTGGGTTTGTGTTTTTTTTCTTCTCACCACCACTCGCTAACTGACGTAAAAGTGGATCATCCGCAGGATCATAAATAGTACGTCAATCAATCAAACAAAAAACGATAGCACTCTGACGAACGGCCAATTGGACAACAG
The DNA here is from genome assembly GCF_943734845.2 of Anopheles funestus. Lineage (NCBI taxonomy): Eukaryota > Metazoa > Arthropoda > Insecta > Diptera > Culicidae > Anopheles > Anopheles funestus. Next base: position 65,294,766 of record NC_064598.1, read on the forward strand.
TTTTTCTAATCTACTCCACTATGCGCCAGCAGCTGGCTAAACAAAAGAGACTAGGAAACCACCGATAGGCGCCTTCGGCAAAAACGCTTGGTCTCTCGTGTTCGAGTTCGTATGTTCGTCCTTCGTAGAGTATGGCGGTTCTTAAACGATGTAAGAACCCGCGCTTCCAGTTATTTTTTTTTGCCTGGTTTGAGATTGCAACGACAAAATCATGCAGTTAGATTGTGGTAAATTTGATTTAATTTTTTTTTCCTAGAAACTTGAAACTCTCTTTCCTGTGTGTTCGTTTTCCCTTTCCTCTCTATTTGGATTAGTTCGATTCTATTTTTCATCACACACAAACCACATGTTTCATTTTCAAATTTGTTTTTCATCTCTTTAATCGGTAAGGTTAATCTCAACCTTTGGTGTGGTACACAGTTTGGTTTGCTGCTTCTCTCACTGCTCGGCTTCACTAAAGGGTTATCAATTTTTAATTCAACATTCAACATTTTATCCATAATAGTGTCCAGTGTTTTCTAAACGTACATTTGCATTACTTTTGGGGTGTAAGTGTGGGTTTGTTTTACTTTTTCTGCATCTTATCGCTGCGTCTCATTTTCACATTTCAGATGTGCATTGCTGCTTCGTCTCATTTTGACAGGATACCGCATTGTACTATATCCCATTTCGCTTTGTTTTGCTCTCTACTTTAATTAATCACCCATTCCTTTATTTATACTTTCATTTTCTTCCTACAGAAAGGTTCTACCTGTTTTATATATGTTCTTGTTTTTTCTTTGTTTTTTGTTATTCATTGTTTAGCTCGTTTTTTTTTCTCGCTTAATCATCCCTCCGATGGTTATTACCCTTTGTTACATTGCAACTGTAACTGTATAAAGGAGTTTTGTCCTTTTCTACTTTCTGCTTAGTGAAACGTGGAAGAATACTTTAGATTAAACTCGAGCCACCGTCAACCATTATGCTCGCTTTGTTACAACGCTATTGCACACATACACTCCCAATCGGTTTTGACGCCACGATCGGAACACCACTTACACTAGCTTCCAACTAATTGCACATCATCCGGCCCCAAATTCCGTCATCGGTTGCCACAGGCTCCCAGCAAAAATGTCTTACTCTACACGCATCACACGCATCACCCACCGGATGAACCCGTGTTCCCCTTGTTTACTTTTTTTTTGGAACGGAATTAAAAGATATGCATAAATTAAGCGTCGACAGATCGGTCAATTATCATTGTTGGGAACGATGTAGAAACAAAACAGTAAATAAATATATCTGTTACAACTATGCGACAAATTCGACTTATCTAATGTGTCTTTGTTTTACAACGAATAACACTAAATAGTCTATACGTCGTCTCCAGCCAGACTTGTTACTGCTTCCGTACTTCGTTTTCACTTTCGCCGCAATGGTGTGTGTGTGTGTATGTGTGTGTGTAAAAATTACTGATATAATCGTAATACATATATGTAATATAGCGCACACTTAAGAGTAGAAACGAATAAAAACAATTTGGATGGAATGTGTGGAGCCACCGCCCATTAGGCTGTGGTTCTAAACATCTGCAATGTACAGTGTTGCACATACTAATAACGTTCTTCATTTTTTTTTAATGCTTTTCAACTGAACCATTTGCCAGCCATAATCATTTGTTTTCTAGTTTTTTTTGTAGTATGCTCTTCTATTTACAACCAGTTTTTTTTCTTAAATGTTTTTCTGTGCTGTTAAGTACGAAATAAGGAACATAAAGCGTAATCAAACGTTCTGAAGATGGCAAAAGAGACTGTTTATGTAGACATTCTGCAACGAATCTAACTAAAGGAACTGAGTTTCAATTACTAATGTTTTAAATATCATAATTTTATGGATATAAGAGTATTAATCAATAGACGGAATGGAGTCGTGCGTAAAACAGTTACAGATTTTACGCGAACCAAATTTTTTTCTTCATTGAAATGCAAAGAATGGAAATAGTGTCACAATTATAAATCGAAGATTAATGTTATAAACAAAAGATTAATCTAACGAGCATCACTTTCTCGAGTATTATTTGTAGCTGAAGTAAAGGAAGGAAAATTACACCATTAAACACATTCCTGATATGTTAAATTAATACTAGACGGAATGTATTGAAAAACAAAATCTTATCACAAGAAAAAAATAAAAACCAAAAAGGGCTTTACATCTCAGTTTTGGATTCGTTTGACTAGTGACATTACTTTGCACATTTTCCGACATGGGGAACGTCAGTAACCTTTCCTCGATTGTTCGAGTAACTGAATGCAAACGGGAAACGGTTTGCTTCATCACACTATCACACTACACTTTGCCCTCTTTTTCCGGCCATTATCCTAACCACTACAGTTTGTAAAACATTAACATTCACTTACACACTATACAAAAGGGTGGAACCGAGAAAATGGAAAAGGGTATTTTGAAAAAGGGGCGACAGGAAAATAGAAGGTCGAATAGAAGATAAAGGATTACCGCATTTGGATCCATTCCGTTGACGAATGTAATCGACAGGGTACCGAAAAAAGCGATACCTTCGGCTGCATACCTTTATTTATTATCCGTTTGATCCTTTTGAGATATTAATGTCCCCACATCCAAGCACTTCGCGCTGCTTAAGGATGTTTTTTGTGAGGGGGAGCAAATATTTTCTTTGCCCAAGTGGCGAAACAAGAGCGGCCCAAAACTATCATCCATTTGCTGTGTGAGTGTTTGTGTGTGAGCTCTTGTTCTTTTGTTATCCTTAGATCGTGAGTTATCGAGTCTGACCTTTCTTATCTTCGATCGTTTATCCTTGTGGAATGTTTTATTTTGTTCACTTTTGTCTCTTTTCTCTGTGTCACACGTTTCGGGTTTATTTAGATTTTGTTTTGTACAACATTTCAAAGTGTTTCTTTTTTTAATTCACGTCTTTCTGATAATTCCCATTTCATCGGAGGAGTAGGGCAGTGTTTTCCGTAGGTTTTCGTATTTCTGTTCTGTTAATGTACGGTATATTTCGTATCTTCGTTATTTCGTCGCTCAGGGGGTTTGCGGGTCGTTTGATTTGTTTTGTTTTAACTTTTTCTTTTCTGCCCTTTTCTTAAGCTACACAGAGCAAGAAAAACATTGAGAGAGATATTTAATCTCGTTGTCTTTTCACTTCGCATGAAGTATTCAATCCTTAGTCTTGTGATTTTTGTCTAATTTTGCTGTCTTATTTGGTTGTTGCCACTGTTGCGGAATGCATCTTCGCTGATGATTCTAGTGATGAACAATTAAAATGTTTAATCACATCGCATGTTTCAACGTTATCCACTTCATTGTTTCCTAGTTTTTCTTCCCATTGAGCTGGTACGTATGTTGTTATTTTGCGTTAAGCAATACACTTTCTACTCTTTCCTGTTAAGTGTGCAACACCACAACTTGCAACTGTAACGATCAAACAATTGCTATTATCCTTTCGACTACCATACTTTAGTGTTGTTGTAGTTTGCAGTGTATTTCTTTGCTTTTGCTAGTAATTGTATTCGTTTGCACACTTTTATACGTCATCTAGAAAAATATCAAACGCTCAACAGGATAAATGTGGGGGGAGCTTTACAAATGAAACATTGTACAGCGTTGGTATTAACAGACGGATGTCCTCGTGGACAGACTAGTTCGTAGCAGGCTCGTTTGGTATTGTTCGAGATTCGAGTCACCATTTTCGTCGCTATAGCTTCTTCCACTAGCACGATTAGGGCGGGATCAACTTGGCGGCTGGCCGTAATTTGTACCATGCCTTTCTTGGACAGACAAGTAATTGATTTTAATTTTAACATTCTACCCTCTTTTTAGTTCATGCTTTCTGTTGACACAAAAAGATCGTTTTTTTGTAGCTCGCATAAACGAAAGTTTCATGTTTTGTCCCGCTTATTCCCTTCGATCAACTTGTGCACCGCCAATGTTTTTGCCCGATTGCTGTCCAGCGCAACCGTTAAAAAACACATTGAGTCGCAAACACAATGAGTATGACAAATATTAGGAACGAAATATTCCCACCAAATTATACTTTTTTTTTGTATGTCACTTTTCTCTTTTTCGTTTTCCTTTTTCTGATCTCATAACGTACAAGATGGTCGTGATGGATTGATGGAGTTAGCGTTGATCGTCCAGCTCTGACGCCAGGGACATTGCTTTGTGGGTGGGCAAGAGAATAAAAAGGGATGTCTAGGGAGGGCAACCTCACATAGCTGAGCTCGTTAAACGAATGTCACTAGTTCATCAGACGACACTGGTCAGCTCCTGCAGGGTGCTGGTGGCATGCTGGTACTTCTGCTGTTGGCCGGCAATCGACAACCGGACCACAACTTCACGTGGATGGCGGGAGCGTCAAGCCGCACCACATGGCAGGTTGCCGCCGGCGTTCGCATTCGAGTTCATGCCACACGCCTTCAGTTCGGTGAAGATCTCGGTGAAGAAGCCTGGCTCGGCATTTATGCGCAGCATGTTCGATGATAGCCGGTTCACGATCAGCAAACATCTACAAAAGAGAAACACAAAGAGAACGTAAGAGCTTCTGTTGAAAAACAAAAACTATCATTGAGAGCAGTAAATTTCCCATTAAATAACTTGGCCGAAGAGTCTGCTGAATTAAGCCTAAAATCAGACATCCTTACGGTTACATGGTTTCATAATTAAAAACAGACTTCAAGCTAACTTAAAGCGAAAAAAAGCAGCACACATGTACATGCATGTCTCTACAAAGATGATACTATTAGGAAATTTTTTTACGCTGACCATGATGTCAGTATAAATTAAGCTTGCACACTGATGTCCATCATTGTGCCGGGTGAGACCGTATTTATGCGAACCGAACCATTTGTAATGGGACACTCGTTTTGCTGTCCATATAAATTCATCAGCGGCGGTTTTTTTGGGGTCTCATTTCATTTTAATTGGTTTTCAATGGAGGACAGTGTTTTCGGAGAGATTGGGTTTGAAAAGAAATGAAAATTCCAAATAAATAAATAAAATTCGTTTAATGTTGTAAACGTAAAAGTTACCAGGAACTATAAAAATAGAAAATAGATTATTTATTAGATGTTTTTGTGTTGTGTTTAATTTATTGTGATTAATATAAACCGCAAAACTGGCCATTTCCGCCGACAAAGAAATAAATTTCTTTCGCCAAATTACTAATAAATAACTCGTGCCTTACCGGAGACAGGGAATTAACATGGAAAATATCCCTCCTTTTCGCGCTGGTCGCAAAATTTAGTTCGGTTTCGTAAACTGACGTCACCAAAACAGTATCTCTGCGGCCAATGAGTGGTATGGGTAAATTATGTCTCTTCCTATAAGTATCGTTCACTTCCGCCATGTTTAAAGAACGACAACGAACTCCTTCCTAATGCCGTCCGCATGATCCGCTCAGCTTTAGGTTTCATGATTAATGGCCCACGGGAAAATTTTCAATCCATCGACCGGTAGCTGTGAGCTTTGGAGCTCACTGATAGCATTGCTCGCTTCTCAACGTGGTGACAATCTTTCGCACTTACCTGTCCCAAAATTTATCCTTCGAGTCCTCCACTAGGAACGGTTTCAACGGGTAGCTAATTTCATTTCCCATATACGAGTAGGAAAGGTATAGGCAGGTAAGGACGGCGGCTTGTAGTTCCGCTTCCTTCGTTTCCTCCCCATCCACGAGTTCGCGGACGAGCATGTAGACAAACACCACGTTTGCCGGGTTGATGAAGGCAACATCCTGTTGGGAAGAAACGATAGCACCGGAACAAACAGGAAAATTGTGAATTGATTTAATCGTACGAAGTGTACACGTGGTTTATATATATATTGTTTCTATTTATGTTTCATTTATCTTGCAAAAGTGTCAAACAGTTATAAACATTCGGAAGGCAGAATTATTCATGGACGGTAAGCTTTGGTACAGGGCTGAAAGTTGTAAAGTAAATATTTGAATCGTTCTCGTTGCGCTTCTTTTGCTAAACTTCGAAGTATAGTTTAAGTAAATGATTAACGGCTATTACTATTTTTTTGTTACAGTTCATCTGGTTTCATGTTTTAGAGGCCTATTTAAGGCAAATGTAGAGAACATTAACCCCACCCGGGACGACCTGGTTTAAACAATTTTTTTCTAATTTTTCCCTGTTTTTCAGTCTCTCTCTCTTTTCTTGGCTTTAACGACCTTACAGGTCACGCCGGCCATTTCTGGCTTACAAGACTTATTTTACCACGTAGCCGGATAGTCAGTCCTTGCTACGGCTGGACGATCCGGATGGGATTTGAAACCTGTTTTTTAGTATTAATGCTTTAAAATATGAAAAATTTATTGATCATGTTCTTCATGATCACATTCTTTTAAAAAAATGTTTAGTTTTCCGTTATCTAATGCTATTTTTCTCTTGTTCAACAACTTCACTCTGTTTTTTTACAGTTTTTTTTATAGGGATTAGCTTTTAAAAGTATATTAATTGTTTAATGTGTAATTTATATAGCTATCGTTTTCAAGCATTAACGCCCATAAACGTGAAAAGAAGAATGCAGATTTTTGCAGGCTTTGATGAGTGTAATTCAAAAAAATATTATTTAAGAATGATAGCAGTGATTTTCACGATAATTTGCTACATACGCTTAAATTTTACAATAATTAATGGAGTAGAATCGATAAATTAAATCATGAAACTAATTGGTTTAAATTGTAATAGTTATAATAGCGTCCCAGTTTCAACAACAAAAAACCAATCTATTGCCATGTCGTTTGTTTAATCGCACCATACCGCTCAAACCAATCACATATGCTATGTAACCTCAAAACCTCAAACATGCAACTTGCATTAAGATGCATCTGTTGTGACAGCCGTTGCTTTTGTGATTCGTTCTTATCAATGGCCGTATATCAGGTCGCATGGAAAGTAAATGATGGTAGCACGACGTTAGGTGTATCATGCCAGAATGTAAAATGCAGAAATCTATTTTAACCAAAAACCTAGCGTCACTGGCGTCAGTGGTTCGTTAGCTTCCCGTAATATCAGTATTGCATGCGATCCATGTCCATGCTGGTGGCAGTCAAACGGATTTAGATTGCAAATCCATCCCACAGTCACTGCATATCCGCGCCACTTATCTCGGCAGACCGATATCGAAAATGTTCATCCTGTGTGCGATAGTGTTGTAATTTATTCATACGAGAACGGATTCAGGTCGTCCCGGTGGTCGTGTTCGTCTGGCAGCGATTTGGAGTTTGGGGCATTTTTTTGTTGTCTGTTTGTAACATTCAAAGGTACAGAGCGTTGATTTTTCAAATACATAAAGGTCCGGTTTCGGACTGTTCGCGTTGAAAATGTCGCCAGCCTTTATGCGGACGAAATGGTGGCTGGTGGCGCGATAAGCAATCCATTCTGCTTCATGCATTGCAGACCGGGCTGCATGTGTGTCACTTCCATACACAACGTAAACTCACACATGCGTGCGGGTTTTTTAATGCCTTGTGGAAAGGACCGAAATCAGGGTAGTGATCACACGGCAAGCATACTTCGCCGGTGGATGAGTTATTTAACTTTGGGCAGGTTGTCATGAGCAATGCCACCTGCACCGTCGCAAACCATAATCATCGCAACTAGGTGCAGCTCATACGCATCGTACGAGATGGTACACCCCTCGGTTTTGTTTAAATATGAATAAAAATACACGCGGTGCGCGAGTTTAAATTCATCATGGGGCTCAAAACAAGATAAAGAAAGATGTAAAAACAGATTTAATTAAAAAAGACATTTTTTTTCTAAAAATTAGAATTTGATATAAATGATTTTCTTATCTTAGAAGAATTTTTCTAGCTTGAAACTTTTTAAATAAATTGCAATACATTTAACGATGATGGATTGCAGTTTTGATTTTTAATAAAAATAATTTGTTTTTATTTAATTATACGGCGTACAGCGGAATTGTCAAATAATAAGTATTTATTAGTATGATAATTTTATAACTTTAACGATGTATGACTATTATTTTTGATAAAGTTTCCATTCTAAATTTAAACTTACTTTAGTATTTTCAACAATAGAACCAAATTCAAATTTGTATGTTACTGTTTGTAATGAGGTTTTGAAAAAAAGTCAATTTACTATTTACTGAATACTCAACGTTTCCATCACAATTTGGTAAAATTAGTAGATACAGGGTTTTTATGTGTCCACAAAATTTGGAATTTCGGTAAAGAGCTAAAGACAGTAGAAATTCGAAAGTCCTGTATGTAACATGCGAAAGTTCCTATATGTTACATATAACCGTATGACACACCGTACATGTAGACTTAAGTATAATTTTGTTCATAATTATTCTACACCGAAAACGGATTTATGTTCTTTCCTATTATAAAAACGAATAACAATCATGTTCAGATTATTTCCGTTTAGAAGTTTCTTGTCTACTTCATTATTAGACTTTGGTAAGGACTTTAAGGAGGTCTGTACGACGTAATGGGATTACTCCGAAACAAGAACAAGCATATTAACAACAAAAATTAATACCAATCAAAATATGCACTACAGCTTTCTGCTTTGCTTTACTTCTACCATTTTCTCTACACTGATTCAAAATCCTGCTCTTGGAACCGATAATCGGTTGGTTTGTTTTTACTAAATTTACATCCGCAAACAGATCAAACAGATTTTGCGTCTGCTTCAATGTTCAACCTTATTTGCTTTTCGCTTGCAATTTTATACCGGTTGCATAAATCTTTCCGCGAAACGGTCGATACCGGTAAGATGCAGACGATAAACACACACACACCGCAAGATGAAGGGATAAATATTTCGATCAATATGGATTTTATCGACGATAACTTTACCATCGGTCGGGGGTTCCTAGTGTCCGGTAAGCGATTATCGAGCAGTCTCGAGCTTAAACTTAATTCTCTTCCATTTAAGTCGATAGTACACTCAGCGGGTGCGGTGATTGAAGGAAGCCCAATAATCGAAAGATTTATAGCAGTTTCGCTCGTAATCGGATTTTGAGCAGAGTTTCATTGGTAGACGGTTGAAGTAAAAAAAAATAATAAGGCGGTTCAAAGCCAAACAGAAATCTGTGCTGTGAATTTTTTTTTCCCCGTAAGCTTCAAACAACTTTTGCGATTATTTTGATCTTATAAGAAAATGTATAAAAGTCGCAGATTTTCCCTGGGTTGATAGTGAAACTTTGTTGTGTAATCATTTGTAAGTTTCCACGGTGGGATCACCTTGTCGATAGAGTTGGAAACGGTCGTTAGATCGTCTAACGGAAAAGCATCATTTTCTAACCGGTTCAGTGTTATTATATTTTTCCACCACGTTTGTTGGCCCACAGCCAATGGAAAAGCATTAATCACAGTGCCTCTGCTGACCCTTGGTATTTACGTTGTTGCGTTACATTAAATCAACTTTTCCAATGGAAAAAAATGGAAGATGATACACACATGGAAATGGTAACCCAAACTATGTATCTTCCTTTATCGAGATAAATCAACAACCCCTTGTAAAATGTACAATATTTCGAGGTCAAACCACTATCCGTGGAGTAGGGAAACGAAACAGGATAACCGACGGCCACATCACATTAGAACGTTTGATGGAAAAAGTTTCCCGCTTCATAGTGCCGGTGTAATAGAAGCCAACACTGGGACCATATTTTACCGGACTTAATTTATCTCTTGGGTCACAAAAACTAATTTTCAACCAGATCACGATGCACCGTGGCTAGTCGTAAGTGTGTGTGTGTAGCCGTGGGAATCCTTTCATAGTTTGTTATATAAGATTTAGGGTTAATTCTTAAAATATGCTGTCTGTATATTAATGTTTTGCATCACATAAAGAAAAAACAACAAACGAATCAGTCAAACGAAACTCATTGCTGGATGAAAAATGGCCCAAAAGAACCATGAACTAATGTTTATAACAATTGGAAAATCCTGTTGATGGACATTGATAACGGTTGCGGTCAGGGATAAATGCTTGGGAAGCATTATTAATCCTTCTTATCGCAAACATTGTGTTTCCCAAAAAGAAAACAAAAACTGCTCCATTCATCCTTGGCCATGGTCACATTTTACTTCGTCGCCACCAAAAAGTTGTTCGCGACGAACTCCTTTTCACGTTTTGTTTAGCGCTTCAGCCATGCAGAAGCGAGCGAGAACCGGTGGCACTTTGGAGAAAAGTTTCTCCGGCCTTGTATCGAAAATGGAACAACAAAAAATACATGCGGCACACGCGTTTCCCCATCGCTATCGTGGTGTGAAATTCAAATTTTAACAACATGAACCGAGTAAAAAAGGGCTCATTAAATTTTGAACAAGGATCTGATTCGCACCAGTATACCAGGGGGTGAAATTTACTTGCGGAATGGAGTTGGAAGGGAAAGTCGCAAAATTAACTATTCGAAATCAAGCGATTTAGCGGAACCTTTTTTTGCCGAGGGACAAAACCAGGACAGGAAAGTCCTGTAGAGAAAGGCACAAAAAAACGAGAGGGAGGACATTTCTCAACGTTGAAAGGCGATTCAAGTAAGCTTTATGATTGCCATAAAAAGCGACCGGCTATGATGCCGGTGGGGTTTTTGTTCTTCCGAAAAATGCTACCACCGCTGGAAAATTAGGACAAAACGCAGTGCAACGGTTTTTGTTGACAAGGATAGGCGGAGGCAGGGCAGAGGAGGGAAAACCTCGTGAAAATAAAACCATACCATGGGGTCGGGGATTGGCCAGGGCTCAATGTTGATGTCGAAGCAAACCGGTGCAGATGAGAACGATCTCGTCGCGATCCCATTTTGATGACCATCATGTGGCAGTGATTTCCCGTTCACAAGCACCTGTTCAGTTTTTAGCGGTGTGACCCTTTCGCTTTTTTTCATCTCCACGTGGACAAATAAAATTTCAGCTACCGAGCCTGCTTTTTTCACTATGGAGCAATTTTTCTCCATCCTTCGAATATTCGTTTGGCGTCCCTTTATTTTCTCAGGTGTCACATCCGACTGTTTCGTCACATTCCAGTGGGCTGACTGCTGTGAGAAGGACCATGGGACATGGGTGCAAAATCGTCGGTCGGTTCTGGATTCCTGCTGGCCGGATGACTGAGAACGTTGGCGAACGTCTGACAGGTCAAGCAGCAACATTTAATTGGATGCCGCATTTTTGAAGCAACCGGCCGAAGCGCCACGTTTAACCTACATTTTTGTAGGTTCAGCGGCAAAAGGCCTGAAGAGATTTAACAGATGTGGAAGAGTAGAGCAAGGCCATCGAGCTAATGGTAAGCGTGGCTGTAATGGTGTTCTCTTCCAAGTAGAGCATGGAATAGCTTGATAGCTTGTGCGTTAATTTACTCCTAATTTCCAAGGCTTGAATATGGTTTCGGCAAAGAATGGTTTAATTAATAAACGAAATAAAATGAAATGTTACAAACAAAGATAAATATATGAGCTGAAAGGAGAACATATTTAACATTTTGGCCAGACACATAACCATTCCTTGATGGCTTCAAAGCGTTTAAGGGATTGTTCTGATTGCAGTTCAGTTTTCTCTTCCAAATAGCTTTAAATACCTTAGGCCAAGGTACTCAGGTTTTCGATTAAACTGTTGGACATTAAAGATATACTTTATACAGTTTCAGGATGTATGTTATAAAGCATATTTTGTACCATACAAATCGCCTACCGTACCGATAGTAAAATCACTGAGATGTAATGAGGGAAACATGATGAACAATGTTTCAATAATCAAACATTGGTACTCATCGCGAAGCAATCTTTCCACCAGTGGAATAACATATCGACCAATAACTTGACTGTCATGGCGGATTGCTATCGCAACGCATCACATTTTTCAACCCGTAAAACGGTGGGAACAATAGTCATGGCAACCGTACAAATCGTAAGGAAAACCTCGAGCAGTAGATAAAAAAATGGCGAATTTGTATCGGGAAAGAAATATTTTTTCCACTGCGATCGAAATAAATATCTACTGCTTTGACCCAGTAGATACACAGTGGAAAGTTAATTTCACGTGGACATTCGAGAGCTGAATTTGTTTTAAAAGAATTTTTTATGTCCATTCTATTGGAAGCATGTAAATTTCAACGTAACTAATTAAATTTACATTTAATTAAAAATTATGTTTTACTGTTAAAGCGACCACGGGTAGATTTTGCTGCTAAAACAAACAAAAAATTGTTCACAGGTTTATTTAACGTTTTAATAGTCAAGGAAATGAGTATGTTCCAACGATAAGGTCAGTTGTTTCACCATTCATTCTAAGCGACTACCGAAGGTTCACAGGCAAAAGCGGGTTTTCGTACAAGCGAACCAAGCGGCAGCGTGGGACCCCCGTCTTGAAGAATCCTCGAGCTCAAGTATCAAACGAATTGGTTCTGGCCAGGGGCAGATTAAGCGATACGGTTAAGAGTGATAACTGAGAAGATGCTTGGGGATGCGTATGTCATCGTATTTTTTGGGGGGAGGGAGGAGAGAGTTGATGCCTCAAAAAATTACTCCCATCGCCCGGTCAGCACTTTTGAAATTAGTTCACTACGCGGTCAGTATTGCCAAAATTTGGCTTCTCGCGAACGGATATAGTGGACGAATGCCAAATAAACCTAGTTGATTTAAATTTATCAACAACGCTACCATCTTCAGTTTTGAGGCCCCAACTTCCATTTAGCTTTGGGCCTCCGAGTAGCTTGATCCGCAACTGTTCACAGGCACAATGCCTATTTATTGCGCCGTATACGATGATTGAAGCGAGTCTAGCCGTTTGCGTATTTGCCTACGGTGTCCTGCCAGATTTTTCCCAAGATTATCACTATCACTCATGAAAAATAAAACATTTAACTGATTTTAATGCACTTTTCCGAATCACTACACGTTTTCTTCAACCAACTAGCGTCGTAAAATGTAAACATGTATAATTGCAAACTCTAGATTTCACAACTAGCGTAGCTACTAGATGGGTAGATACATATTGGTTGCTTTAATTTTATCGACCCGAAAGTGAAAAGCGTTCGCGATGCCATTTCGAGTAGATAAAGTTATTGGTCGATATAGTAAAACCAATTGACAGATTGATTGAAATTATATTGGAGAGGAAGTAATTTCAATGCAGCAAACATGTCCATCATAAAGATGGACAAGAGATGATTCTGTTCTTCATTGTTTTACTCTTATTGCCAACACCACTCACTAACAAATTTCCATTTTCTAATGATTTTCACTAATTTCAACGGTAATATCGTGCTGCTAACTACCTGCAAAACTGCCCAGGAAGACGAGCGAAACTTTGGAACCTTATTTTACGCTACCTGTGTTAGTGCCTACGCTACAACAATGTTCGTAATTAATTTGATCATTAGTAGATTTATGACTACTTCAGCTTAGCCGTGGTAGCACACCGTTTGGCACACCTGTTAAGCTATTTGAAGCAAAGTTATCGGTGAAAAGTTTTTTTTTGCGTCGAAACGATGGTGGAAACTTTCTCGTCTATTTGCACAGTTTGGTCGCACGGTATATAAACGGAAACTACTAACGGATGAACATGAAACCGGAGGCCAATGGGTGGTGTTTTTGGGACTAATTTTAGTTTCCTCACTGCCCGAAACCATACCCGGTTATAAGATAAAACGAAGTGGAAAAGGTTGCTGGTGTGTTGGATTACACGCGTTAATCAAACTGTAGTGGTTTGTTGGGCGATGTCGAAAACCGTCACTACTAAGAAAGTTAATGCCGGGGCAATGCTCGTGACGACAGTTTTGATTAGCAGGATCCAATTTCGGTGTCGACATCATCACCCTACAGCTAAAAGTAGCACCACTCAGGGCTAAGCCTTTGATCGTGCTCATTAATTCTAAACGCTCTCAGGACAAAACGGAAGAAACCTCTGCGTGCTCCAAGCGGGCTCCATTCGGTGGGTATCATTATACTGCAAATTAAATCAAACAAGGTAACATTTACGTGCAGGAGGAGCTGTTGATGAATATCTATCGAAAGGAATCAAATGGTATTTTCGTCACCTGAATCAACACAGGTTGCACGACAACCTGACCACGAAATTAAAGTCATGACCGCGGGCGGCAGCAGTGTAAGATGCTACATTGCTGCCGGGTACTCTACCATACCATGGTGACATATCGACTAACATAACCACAAACACTGGGCTAACCTACATTAGGATTGCGTACATACCTGCCATCCTTGAAGCAGTAAACTTCTGTCGACGGCCCTCAGCCACATCACAGCGTCGCCGGCTTGGAAGTCGCGTAACTTACGGCATCGATCGTGCAGGAACATTCCTAAACACTTTAGCAGCTCTGACGTGGATGCCTGTAATTAAGAGTGGGCACAGATGGAAAAGTGAGATTAGATCATTGGTAAGCTATTGACGTCTTTGTTTGCTGGAAATTCAAATGCAATATTTAGGAATAAAAGGACTTGGTATAAATAGAAAGATGTTGAGATTGTGAAAGATTATTGTTCATTCGTGATTTGTCAAATTTTATATTCATTTTTTATACTCAACACATCTGGAAATTTCTAATTTTATTTTTCTCATATCGTCTTCTGAGTGATTCAAGGTGCTCGTTGTCAATGAAAAAGAAAAGTCCAAACTATGCAATTGGTGTTAGAATACATTCTTCTATGTTGGAGAATCTTATTTAAATAGACGCCATAGATTATGAAGATTATGGAAAATAAATAGAAATTTCTTTTCTTAACAGTTCTTCTTTTTTTAACGACCTCTAATCTAAGGTGATGCGGGCCATTTCTAGCTTACTAAAATTATTTTTCCGCGTAGTCGGCTAGACAGTCCTTGTTACGGGGGGACGGGCCGGGTGCGATTTGATAACCACCTGTCCTGTCTTGTGGAACCGGCGCCATTTACCACATATACCACCTTAAAACTCTATCAATACAATATACCGATGTACAATGTGCAAGCAATGTATTCGGAATACTTTTACTTATGCCAACGAAAATGAGATTGAAAAATAATAAAAGCGTGAAACTTAACTTCGTTCAACTATAGAAAGCAAATTCGGATAACTAAACTGTCAACTAATATGTCTGATGTACTTCCGCTTTACGTTGTATCAGCTAACCAGCGTCTAAATATTAAAACATTCAACCCCAAAAACCGTACCACCTAGGGAAGTTTGTTCGTCTGATGAAGAATTCAATCAACACCGGGCGCCAAATGTCAGCTGCAGTCACCTGACGATGCACCATTTCAGCGGACAAAATGCTAGGACTACTCCCTCCGGATGTTCAACAGACGGGGCTTGTGTGTATGTGTGCCAGCAAGTGCATTTTCCAGTTTGGTGTCATTTCAGCCGATTTTCCCTTGTTGTTAATGCAGAACACAACCCAATTCATTTTGTGTCACGACTGTCGTCATTCACCGGTGTCGTTGGATGGACAAACATGGAAGTAGCACAACACAAGGAATGGGAAAGTGACAAAGAAACAGCAACAACAGCATAAACTGTCTATCCGATTGAATACAATGCATACACACAAGCGAAGATCACCCCTTTAGCTCGATGTTGTTGCAAAAGAAACAAAAACCGAAAAAGTTTTGAGGAGAAACTTTCATCATTCCATTTTCTTTTCCAATCTTTTCCACTGCATTGGGTGTTGGTTATTGGGACACAGAAAAAAAATCAACTCATGGCCGTTTTTTTTTCTTTGGTAGTGAGAACATGGTAAGGTAGGCAAGATTTTGATTCCGTCTTCCAGGATTCGTCATGCATCAGATAAATTGAAAAACCTAGCAAACATTATGATGAGTGTTGTGGTGACGCTGTTGTGAACTGGACAAATATAGTAGATTTGGACGTAGTTGGCCCAACCCGGATGTGATCAATTTAATCACTATCCATAATTTAGGATAGCACTTTCGTTTCACAACAAAACAAATTATCGGATGGAATTAAATTTTAACAGTATTGAATGAGAAGCTGGAGTGCTAGCAATGGTAGCATTCAATCATGCATAATGAACCACTCTATTATATGATTGTTAAGAGGATTGGTTTGTTTAAAAATAAAAACAAAGGTTATGTGACTTTAGGTTTCCTTTGATTTGAGAATCACGGATAAAACGACTGACGAAACAGTTAATATAAAGAATATTAATGTTAGCTAGGACAAGCCAAGCGGCACGGAGGATAATGTGATAAACGGCGCGGGTTCCACACGACAGGACGGGGTATCAAATCGAATCTGTCTATCGCGGTGATCTTGTTATCTGGTAAAAATTGGTCTAGTAGGCCAGAATAGTCCGGCATGTCCCTAATGTCCGGCATGTTCAGCCAAGAAAAAGAGAGAGATAAACAGGACAAGATAGAAACAAATTCGTCAAGTGTTTTCCCTATTCTTTGGATACTAGGCGCACTGAGTCATGTTGGGTTTTGTAATTTCTATTTTTCAAAATTTTCCCACGTTCCTTACTCGCGTTATATACTATGCTACAATACATTATTCCCACACATGTACACCAATGTGTCCATCAGTATTTGTATCACTGCAAAGACTAACATTTTATTGCTGCTAGCGCACAAAAGTGGATGGACTGTGTAGCAATTTGTGGGTGAAAATTTCACACGTAGTGCAATGTTTTATAGAAAAGAGGGTTTTACACTTGGGAATTCTGTTGGTCTTTTCCCTTTCTACTTTCTTCCTTAACATGGAAGATGCGACTGCGTACATCTCGACACTTCAAGGCAAAAGAAGCTTTATTTATTTCAATTCTTCTATATTTTCAGCAAAAAAAAGAATAGTAAAAGGAACTAGTATAACCTTCCATCGAATTCCATTTGTGTGAAATTGTAGGAAAAAGTAACGCATTTTGTTCATTCTCAATTTTCGTGAGGCTTTTCTATTACGACTGAGAGAAACCGCCGTAAGATGTTACTGTCACTTGCGTCGCATACAGTCACACTCAATAATCTTATTTTAAATTAATGCCTTCGGGGCATACGAAATGTTTTGGACGGTGTACAATTTCGGGCTGGTCACGGATCCACGGCAAACGTTGTCCCTTTTTTCCATTTCGATTTAATGGTTATCTTCGCAGTGGATTCTTCCCACGGCGCGTTACTAGCAGCCGAGTTGACAAAATAATCTAATTCTATTTAAAAATACGGAGGATTAAAATAGGTTTCCAAAAAATAAGAAAATCACAGATAACGGTGTGGTACCGCGTGCAAATAACGAACCTGATAATGCATGTTTAGGGAGATAGAGACGGTGGTGGAATGGCAACGCAACAGAAGATAAGTGCCAGGAGCTAATGATGCTGTTGAGTGCATGCCTGGAGGCAAGGATATTTTTATCGGCTTCACAATTTCCATTCGAAGCACAAACGGGCAAGAACAAAACATTGTAACGTTCTTTTCAGCCGCTGAGAGCGAAATTACTGCACGAGAGAAGTTTGTCCTTGCGTTAGCACATTCGCCTGCCATCGGTAGTATAACAGGTTCGCTCCTTCTCGTTACAACACAGCAAGTTTAATAATCCAATCCGATCGAAGCATGTTGGTCTAAGCAGAATTGGGTGTAATTAAGCTCTTACTACCATCGGAAAGGACCCACTGGAAGCCAAGATGCCGTGGTGATAAGCTTTATCCAGCGCGTTTTACTGTCGCCATCGTAATGTCTTTGCTGTTATTATCTTGCCGAAGAATGGACGTCAATATATCGTTGCTTAGACGAAGGTCAGGTAGAATGGTGACGCTCGAATCGATCACAACTTCTTACGAGTATCCTTGCTCTCGTGTCTTAATTTCGTACCGGCTGGTACGTTAGTAAAGTGAAAGAACCATATGCGACATTTCCGGATACGGACCAAAGCGAACCGTCCGGAAAGAGTGGTCACCGTTTTCCAAACCATAAAATTAATATCGATTATTATGAAACGCTCCACAGATGGGCTACGGTCGGTCTGTGGATGGGACAACGTAAAACTGCACGGGTTTAGTTGACGCAAGCAACCGTGAATCGATAAAGAATTTATTGAACCGAACGTTTGATTATCGGCCGAGAGAGGTTACGCAATCCAAGTGCTTGTATTCTTACTCGCATATAGTCAACCGAGACGAAGAGTGTTTGACCCTTTGGTATGTAAACTTTAGAAATAAAAAACAATAGCCAAGAAAGATATGATAAAAATGGAGCAAGTTTGGTAGATGAATTTAAAAAAAGCATTAAACCTTAAATTGTGATTTTAAAATATCTCACTAATATGGTAACTTATAAGGTAGTTACAGGGTATCGCGTAGATTTTTTACTGGTTTCCCAGAGTTTTTTTTGACGAGTTCCCAGATATATTTTAATCCGTCCTGAGATTTTTTAATGGCGTCACATATATTTTTGAACGCCTACCATAGTTTGATGGTTTTCTAAATATTTTTCAATTCGTCCCGAGGTTTTTAGTTATCAAATTTGTGTGATGTAACATAATGTACGATATTTCTAAAATTCTGGATTTTTAATGAATTTGTGAAAAATACTAACTTTGGAACACATGATCGATAGTGTTAGTAAGAAGGATGAAAAGTAAAGTATTGTTCGACTTCTTTCTTCCGTAAATTTCCCTATGATCGAACGGGGAAAAACCTACAGAAAGGATTCTTTGACACCAAGGAAACATCTATGGAAGAGGTCATACTCAGTTCTGGTATAGCAAAAAAAAAGTTTATTTTGTGAGAATATCTGTAGGCCCAACAAAGTCCCCAAAGGGATATGATGTTGGGTCTGTAAAAAAGGAAGTTTGGACGCATTTCCTTCGTTGTGTTCGTGTAGGCTGGATCCGAACGCGCCCCATTTGTTGTGTGCCACTTCGCATGTTTCGCTACAAGATGAAAACACGGCCCTTCACTGTTTACGATTCGAAGGCGCGAATGTTTCGGAAAATCAACGCAAAAGAGGACGAAAACATACGAACTAGGAGAACGTACACACGAACGTGCACTGCCAGAGTAGGATTACGTAAAGCTAGGTGTGAAATATTTTACACTATATACGATTAATATCATTGCACAGATTAATTTGCAGCTTGTTGATTTTACGGCACAAGATCAACAAGAAAAGTAATCACTATTTCACATTCAAAACACAGCACCAACTGTTTTATCGGTGTATCGGTTTATCGGAAAAAGGAAGCAATTTCCACAAAATGTATCGAAAAAATTTCTCCTCTTTTCATGCTTATATGTACATGTTCGAGTCTGTAAAAAACACTTACTTGCCAGTCGGGTAAGCTGGCGAACGGTACTTAATATTACTTCTTGGTAGGATGCTCTCCTACCGTCCTAGCAATAGACGGCCATTGCTTCAATATTTTGGAAATGTAAATAAACTTGTTATTTTCAAGAATTCACTGTGATACGATCGTTTAATTAAAAATGTCGAGCAGGCCCATTAGTATGACAAAACCTGTGAAAAGTCCTTTTTTATTATTATAATAAGGAATATTAGGACATGTTGAAACTAATTTTTTTTACTATTCCCATGACTGCTATCGGACATAAAGGTTGAAAACAGTAATATAATAAAATTATATTTTCCAATATGATATTTAATTAGGAAATTTATTTGAGAGAAATACTATTTTGTCGATATTTGAAACCAAACTCAACATTGCAATTATACAACCCTTCAGAGGCAATCCGTGTATTGAAATTTGTTATTAGAAATATTTGCTCTATATAGAAGAACATCAAACAAAATTTGAAAAAGATAGAGAAACCGTAACCCCGAAACCCCTTCTCTTCGTGTGAAAGAAATCAAATCCTTTCTATCCTGTCAAGGAAAATATATACAAAGCCCCAAAAATTAGTAAAAGACAAAACCCAGACAATGGATCATATTCGATGTCCAGCAATAAATCAAAATAACACTCTTTCATAGTTCCCCAACGGCTGCGCATTCAGACGATTTGAAACGCTTTCCACTTATGTATGTGTTTCCCACTTCTTCCCCTCCGAAACCAGTTACCTGCTTTAGCGTGGTGTCTGTAGACTTAACAGCAGAGTTGTGATAGCCTTTCATACTCTCGATCGCACGAAACAACGATGCATCACAGCCTTCCATTGGCTACGACATAATATTCCCTCGGGATACCTGTAAACCTACATATACGCACACCTTTTTTGGACAAACCTTGGTCGAATTGAAACATTAAAATGATTTATTCTCAAGGGCACGACAAACAGCGGCGGACCCGTTTCCGCTGAAACATCCGAAGTGCGGCGAAGCTGGTACATTCTAAGGGAGCTTTTTCGTTCGTTTTTTTCTTTCTTCTCTTCGTTTCCATCATGTTTGTCGTTTACTTCGCCCAGGGTGAGCCTTTGGCAAACAGCACTCCGGACAGCTTGTTTCCGCAAAACGGTTTGTACGACGTTGTTGGTGCTGCTGCGAGACGTGATTTATTGCTTATTGATGTCGTGCTGGGGCATCGCTGTTTGTCTGCTTCGTTTATTTTTCGATCGATTCCAACACTCCACAGTCACCATGGGCCGTGTCGCGTGCGTTAGGAGATACACGGATGGCAAAACATGCTTCAACACAGGACATTGGTCATGGTTGAAATTGTCCATCGATCATTGAAGCCTATCGCGCGTAACGGATCCGGCGCCATGATCAAGATTTTTCATTATTATTTCACAAAAATAGGAAATTTTGATTTATTTACACTTGTTTTACACGTACGTAGGTAGAGTAAAAAAAAAGCTAAAACGTATAAAGGTTCTTTGTCAATCTAACCAATAAACACCCACACAGCATACCTTGCGGGAGTGGAAAATTCAATTGTTAAACAACATTTCATACCGTTTGTGTGAGCTCTGAAAAAGACATACTTGATATGTGATGTGATCTATCGACCAGCAGCACTTCATGCAATCGGGACGTGGGTTGATGCTTCTGCTTATAGCTTCACAAATGCAATCACATTAGTGTCTTCCGGTGAAAAGATCAAACGAAAGTGCATAGTGGGTGTGTGCACATGAAGGATTCTAGTAAAGTAAATAGAACTAAAATAGGTTCTTGTTCGCGGGAATCCTTCGGTCTGGTGATTTGATATTCAATAATTAATATTTGATTTGTTCATTGATGCGAATTGATTTTATAATTTGATAAAATTTATTACGTTACATTAGGTTTTAAATAATTCTAATCATGTTAATTCTTTTCTAGAAACCAGTATTCAATGACAAAAGGAAAATATTGTGCTAAGCTCGCTTCAAAGACTCAGCCTCTCAGCTTACTTCAACGCTCGCTAGAAAGCTTAAGCACCCTCACATGGATCAGATAAAGCAGCTTCATATCAATCCACTTTGTCATTCTTTCACCGGAAAGAAACGCAACTGCAAGACAGCTGACGCGTAGAAGAATGAAGGAACAACACAAGAAAAAAAAAACGTCCAATGATAAAGCATCCTCCAGCACGCGTCAGTGATGTAAGATAGCGCGGAACGATCTTCATTTTGTTCATTGAGAAAAGTTTCCGCTCGGACGGAATGAAAAATGCCACATTCATTTCTCGAACGCGGTGAAAAACTTTTACCACTTGCTTTCGCGAAAAATAGCAGTTGGCAGATACATGTTTCTTTTGAATGGGGAAAGGTACATTTTTTGTTGCCTGACTTATGTATAAAGCACTAAGAATAAAGCGGTAGAAGCTCCGGTTCTGGATTATGGTATGGTTTCATATTTTTAAAAGCTTGCACTTGCAATAGTTTTTACCATTAGTGTGGTAAGAACATTGTTACATTTTCCCGGGATCTCTGACACAGATGGTAGGTGACGGCGTGTGTGAAATTGGTGCCAATGTTAGCTATCTATGTTCCGTACTAGTAAGTGTGTGCTAGATGTTGGGAAACGGTTTTAATGTTTTCCTAAGAACAGCAAAGTCGGTTCGGTGTTCTTCGTATTTACTATCGTCAGCACCAACCGTGTACCAAACGTGTTGAGAATAATTAATTTCTACATTCACGTGGGGTAAAAGCTTCTTTTTCCAACAACAACAAAAAAAACACGCCACCTGGGTAGAATAGTGGGTTCAGTTTTTTCAAGCAAAATTTATCAATCCTAAAGAACCCAGTTGTACGTGACCACCTGCATTGGTGAAATTTTTGGGGCGATAGGTAACAGGTCGGAAATGTCACCGCACTCGAATTCGGCCGAGTTTTCGTGTTCGGAACTAAATTTAATTAACGAAGATGAAACGTCCGGTACACCCCCACTACACCGGGTTGAGCCATTTTCATGCTCCATATATTCAATTACAGCTAACAGGAAAAGTGAATATGATCTTCGTCCTTACTGCTGCAACCCGAAACGCCCATTAGAACCATTCGATTTATCACTCAAATTCAGAACTTTGCTTGGCTTGGATTGCCTACCCACGCAGAGTGGAAATAATTTGTCTTGTAGGCCGATTTCTCGTTTTGCCTTTCTGTGTTTTCAAGATACTGATTTGGATGATTAATCATGTGCCTTTTTTCGGTGGTGGGTAAATGATTGCATAAATTTGAAGGTTGATAAATTATTTGAACTTTTTCTATTATACCACGCCCGGTCGGAGTTATAAGCGCTGGTGGACTATGGCACCCGTACCTAGACCTGATCAATCAGCTAGAGAGGTAAGTCATAATAGTCAAAGATCACTGTTTAGTTTGTATAGTACTTGAATCCCCGTAGCAAGGACTGACTATCCGGCTACGTGGTAAAAATAAGTCTAGTAAGCCAGAAATGGCCGGTGTGACCTGTAAGGTCGTTAAAGCCAACAAGAGAAAGAGAGAAAGAGTACTTGAAATTACAGATATACTTTTTCTTATAAAATTTATTGCTTTGAATTTTTTTAATAACCCTTACATTAAATTACCCCGACCCTTACATAATATTTTACAGCTAAACAACTTAACAATTAACCAATAAAGTGTTATTTTCTTGATAAAAGTCTTGATTTGTTTGTTTTGATTTGTTTTTATTAATTTAATATTGTCTGCCAATTGCTGTAACAAAGGCTAAAGAGTTTTGAAACTCATAATCAATAATGTATATGAGTCTTTCGTATGCATGCAAACGAAATATTGTTTTACATCACGAATGTGTTTTTAAACTGAATATTGATTCACTGTTTATTCGTTTTCATTCGATCGTGTTTCAGTCAAAAGCAACCACAGAAAAAAAGTATCCAGCTTCACTGTCTATCTATATGATAATCCGGCTTATTGTGTGCCGTATACTTCAGACGAGGTGTGCAATGTTTCCCAATGCTTTTAAATTGAAATTTATTTACAAAATACGCTCATTTTCTCGTCATGCTACACGGCACGTACACCATCCTGGCACTACGGGAGGCGTACGCCGTTTTGGGTCGGTTTGCAGTGTCTGCCCAACCCCCGAAAATCATGCGATATGTTAAGCCGACATTTATCATTTTGTTTTTCCAAATTCAGTAAGCATAAAAAGAAGGTTCGGGTCGTGAGAAAGGAACCATCATCATTCGAATCCGTTTCATCTTCCATACACACATCGATGTACAGAACTTCTGCTTAGCTCAGCAGGTGGGATCTTTTCTTCGCCGTTGCTTCATGTCCTTTTTGGTAAGACCCTTGTCGCTTAAAACAGTCCTCACATGATTAAAGAAACATTACAGCGGGCGGTACAATCGTTTGCACTTTGAAAGATAATAGACAGGACACAGCTTTACCAATGTTACTTTAATAGTGCCAGCTAAGAATCACTGAGGCAATTTATCCAGTGATTTTTCTCATTTTTATCATTGTATGTACAAATAATTGGAATGATTTCTTCATTCAAATCAGCTTTAGTGCTTTAAAAATATTCCTTTATGTGAGTAATTGCAAATACCTCTGGTGTTGGTTGTAAATAGTAAAATTTCAAACGCTTTTGGAATTTAGAAAGCTGCTAAACGCAAAAAAAAATTTTAATCGATTTACATCTTGTTTAATGCAATTCGTACGATTATTCTATGTAAAACAGAAACTCAATTAAGGTGGTATGGACTTTTATTAACAATCTGGTAGGATTTTTCACTCGAAGCAACAGTGGATTTAATCTCAATCGTAACAGCTGCGTAACGAAAGTAATGGAATAAATCGTTGAGCAAGGCATAACATTGTGTTTAAGAAAAACTATTGCCTCGTTTAAGATTTCCGTGAAAAGGTGTGAAACGTTTTCGAGATACTAAACTACAAAAATAAAATCGAGACATTGAAAGGAAAAAGTCGCAGCATAAAAATGTAATAATTGGAAATGGTTTAATGTTATAATCTCCTGTTATAGCTAAAGTATACCAATCATCTCGGAGTAACAAATTTTTTGATTGTAGGTCGGAAATAACTTCAATTATCGGGTTTTATGCAGTTAAGGATGGCAAATAACTGAACAACATAAGTTGAGAGAAAGTTTAATTCATGTCCTGATACTTGCGTACAATGATTTTTATATTGAAGAATATTTGTAAAACAGATGTAAATATATTTCCGGAAAATCCGTTTCGAATGAAACATTTTGTTTAAAAATTTGTAATCATAGCTCGGGGAACCTTTTACCTAGACATTTTATAATGAATTTATTAAAACTCCAGTTAATATGAAATAATTTTAAGGTATGCATATTGGCTCACCTATATTAAAAGCTAAATAAATTTATTTGTGTTATTTTGTTTGTTATAAATTTATTGACTTACTTCCGCCGCTTCAGTATTTAATTATCTGGATTTAAAGTATTTTTTTAACACTGGAATACACTTTTTCCTCGATCCGAATATATTTACTTCAGATGAAATTTGAAAATTACCATTCATGGTGGCACAATTCACGCGCATTTGTGAAACCAACGTATGTTTGCACAGCTTTTGTGAATCAAAGCCTGCATTCGCGTGATGGCGAAAGGTGAAGTAAAAAAAATCAGTAAACGAATTACGGTGGTAAGATTAAAGAGCAAAACCGGAGAACAACAACGTACGATACGCTAAATAAGCACCATTTCTACATGCTTAAGCAGCTGCAAGCTCGGTGCAAACACTCGATTGCTTGTGGTACCGTAACCACTTGAGCCGTCTTCGAACAGGATTTAAAAATGAATAACGTGAAGGAAAGAAAAAAACAGGAATATAAAGCAGTCAGTGTGGCAGGAAATTGTTAACGGAGCCTGCGGTTCGGTGAAAGCATTTTATCCGTACCGTAACGAAGTAGTATACATGAAGCGTAACGGTACGTGTACTGATGTAGAAACATGTGTGATGGGTACACACGTCTTTTCGTTCATTTAGCGATAATTAGTTTGCCTCAATGCTAAGCAATGAGGGATGGAAATGGTGGTACAGTTAGGGAATCTCGGTTAAGGACCCGAGGAAGGAAATTAACCACAAATTTGAGTGCATCGGAAACGCAGCGTACGGCACTCTGACATGCATGATGTATTACCGATTACGTTATTTCGGCCGTAACAAGCACATCCGCTGATTAGGAGACGATTCATGCTTCCACAGTTGGATGATAAATTGTGCATACGTACACCGTGCTATTAAGATTGATAGATTTAAATTAGACATACCAAGCAAGAATCCGAAAAATACCTTCTATTTGTTTTATTTCGTAGTTGACTTAATTTTTTAACTGCCGTCAAAATAAATGCTCCAATGGAGACGCCTAGTAGTTTGTACAATTAATCATTTTAAAATGCCTAAAATGTCTTTTTATAATTTCTTTTGTTCTTCGATCGATTCTTTACATTACATTGATAACAAATTAAAAAATGTTACATAGTCAAAAGCCTTACAAAAAAACTTGGCACAAACCGAAATCATCATCTGCGAAAAAAATCACCTCCTTTTAGAATTCAAAACTGCAAAGCAAAGATTTTTACTTTTTAATTTTTAATATCATTATTCATTTTCATTGCACGCTTTTTGAGAGTAGAAGGCATTATCCTACGCAAACAATTAAAAGCTCTTCACCAGCTGCATTCTCTTTAGTCATATTAATTTAACTTTAGCCCTTATTTTTCGTTAGTACTCGACGAAATACTTACTATGTAGCAATAAAAATAACAACTTTAATTTGCGCTGTCCAATAACGAAACGTCCCCATTAACTATTCGCACATTGTTCATATTTAGCCACGTGAACGAATCCGTACAGTGACAAAAGAAACTGTTGCGCAGCACCATCCCTTATACTAGGCAAGGATGTCGCCCACAAACCTCCCCCGGGGGTGAAGGTAAAAGCAATGTTGCAAAAAGGCTATTCGTAAATAAATTCCCTTTATTGTCCAGACACGTGTACGGCTGCACTGCACTGCACCATAAGCGCATTATCTCTCGGCGCACTCTGCAAGGCAGTTATTGTGCCACGGTAACTTAAAAAAACGGGGTAGATGGGTGAATGGGTGTGTGTGTGAACGTTTGAAGGAGGCAGATAAAAGCATCCTCTATGCAACGGCTAAATTGAGCCTTTTTCTCCTGCCACCCTCATCTCAAGAAGCAGTGGGTCCACCCCTTTCACTCTTCAGAGATGTTGCTTTTCATAGAGCAGCTTTTGAGGCACTCGTGTCTGTACGATAAAATGTGACCGTGACAGTGGCAGCGTAATGGTAAGGACCTTGTAGTTTCTTGTTCATTCCCATATTAAACGGTGGCAGTGCAACAACAGCATCAGTAGCAGCAGTAGCAGGAAAGTTTAGGCATCATCTAAATGCTCACACGTGCCTGGAGCCTAGCCACAAACGATGACCTCAAGCGATGACACTCGGTGGCACCTCACTTCATAATCATAAATTTACATAATCACCAAAGTATGCTACTTTACCGTTTGCGTACAATGTGTGAGCGTGTCACGAGATATGAAACACGACAGGACGCCCGTGTGGCTGGGCCTCGAATGGTGAAAAAGACAAACTCTCCCGGATCAATCGATCGATAGTGTTTCCGCATCCGGTTCTACAACACATGGTGTTTGAAATGGTTTTTGCTACCAGCAAAAGAAATGATTCCATGTTCTGCCAGGCGTGGAAAAACTTTGCCATTGTCCTTTCCATCCCAAAAAGGGAGGCTGGAAAATGAACTTCTAAGCATAAGACAACACATGTAGGTGTTGAAAGTTTCCGAAAATCTATTTCATGTTCTTTGGCACCGTTGTCCACACGCATCAGAACATACACCGTTGTTCGAAACCACAGGATACCCAGTGTTGACACGAAAAGGGAAAATGTTAGAACATAAATGGCTGTTTTGGAAAACAAAGCCAAACGCACACAACGCAAGCTAACTTTTGGTCACATCCGGCGGAATGACGCACGGTAACATTGTCGGGAAGCTTCCGGTTGCGTTAAACCACGTCGGAATGTCGACAAAGACATTGACCATGCATTTTGTTATCGTCAAGGACATTCCGTAGGAAAATGTCCATCTTTGGCGAACCATCATTTCATGTAAGCTCCGTGCATGGGACGGATATTCTTCATTTAATTACACCATTCTCACCATACTGTCTACATGCAGGACATAGGGTCTCCAGGGCGGTAAAAGCTCTTGGTCAATGGCCGGATGTGGTTGATGGACTAAGGGAGAATACGGCAGTCATTTACTGTGTACCATCCGAGCAATGATATTGCACTCAAATCAGCTTCACGTAGCGTTGAACTTATGCAGAAATGCAAAGTTTATGAGTAATTTATTACGTTTACCAGAGAATATAGAAACAACCTTGATGTGAGCTATTTGAAACCCTAATTTTTGTATTATTGAACTGTAAATGCTCGATGCTTTGTAAAAAGAAATAAGAGGCTGTAACTTACCACAATGTGAAGATAAATAATATTTGGAAAAGCAAAATGGTTGATGTCTCTCACCTGAAATAAAGAAACAATAGATATAACATTATAAAACTGGGTATTATTTTTTTAAACATAAATAAAGTAAAATATTTAAAACAAAACAATGGTTATCAGGTTAGAAATTTGAAAACATTGAAGCGAGAGTTTTTTTTCACAATAACCATCGAAATTGCATAACCCTTATGGCCACAAACAATAAATTTATAATGTGCGAAATGCATTATTTGACCTCCGCTTTTGTTGAAGGCACATTAGAAATGAAGGTTGTGGTTCAATTTAGTCGTTCTGATTGAGGAAAATAAAGCACTTTATCCGCTATCAAGAAAATATGCTCACACACACAAAAAAAACACAACTGAACATTGCCTTAAGACCCTTAAGAAAGAAATCAAATAGCACGAAAGTTAGGAAAAACCGGCATGGATGGTGAGGGCACGTTGTTTTCGACGTGTTTGGAATATATTTGTGTTCATTGTTATTTATTTATGCCAAATATCGACCGGTTGGCTTCCGGCTTCACACACCATAACAGCACGGGGTGGGGGAAGGTAGGGTTAGTAGGGAGAGGGTTTGCAAATACGATTTCGGTGTCGGATTTTCGGGTCGCCAATCACATATCGCGTTTACCCTCTCCGGGCAATGGCGTAAGGGGTGAAATTCCGGCACACGGTAAAAGGAACGAGTGTGAACCCGGGAGCATAGTTACGTCTGTCAACTGTTTTGTGCCGGTCAACACTCGCGAGGGTGTGGTGCGCTAGAATCTTTTTTTCTTCTTCCCCATCGCATTCCATTCTTCGGTTGCCCGAAGGCGTTCGCTTATTTGTGAATTGTACCTCTCACCCCATTCTCATATGGAATCAGGCTGGCCCCCAAACACTTTGATGGTTGCCATCATCGTTTGTATTGTCGGTGTTTCGTTCCCAATCAGCTCGCTTAAAGGTTTGGCTTCGATTGAGTTTTGTGTGTTACAACCAACAACGATCCACGGTAACGGGCTGTTTTCTCGAGGGAAAATAAAATACCCACTCACCACGAGCCTGGTCACAAGTGGTGGAAAATCGGGTTGGAAACTTGCGTAGTCTATTTGAACATTCCGATGGTTCTGGGTTTTTGTTTTCCTCCACAAGCATCGATGAGTCACTACCCTGTCATGGACGAATATAAAAAAGAATGGAAAACAAAGCGAACGAAACAACGTGTCCACGTGCTGGATTGTGAAGCGCGAACCATTTTCTTTTGGGGCAGAACGTTTTTCCCGTCCACAAACAATCCACTAACACACGTATTGTCTTTTAGCCGTAACGTGTGCCTTTCGGAGGGTCGCTCCGTAGACGCTCGCCTCACGTGGCGTACGATTTTGTTGCGCAAATGATTCACCAGACACGAACACAGTGTGCCAATCGGACCGTATATTACCGGTTCGCTTTTTTTTTTTACTGCGATTGCACTTTGTGTACCATCGGACACGGTTGGATCAAAGTGGTTCGAGGGTGGAGAAATAGAAAGAAGACACGAGCGAAAAAAAAACAAAATCCCCAATCACATTCCGCAGCACGCATTTGACTACGTCGGCATTTCCGATTGACACATGCTTGTAGAGTAAGCAATTTGCATAGCGACTCACATTCGTTGTGTGTGAGTGATGTTGATGCACGTTTCGCAGAAATTCATGCTGAGGTTATACGATTCACAGACTAAATCCTGAAGATTGGTAATTTTCGTAAAGCGGAATGTAAAAATTGGAGCCTTTGGTATGTTTGTTTCCTTTTCGGTAAATAGAAGCCATTTGTAAAAGAGAAATTGTAAATAGCCACTTGTAACATAGTATATGGGTTACAGCGCTGACATAAAATATTTATTAAGTCAATTACAAATGTTTGTGATAATAGGTAACACGACGAGATGAGGCAGATGCAATGATTTGTTAGACATTTTTTGCTATTTGCAACATAACTTATTTATTAAGTTTCACAGTGATCTAATCCTAATGAAATGAAATCTGCAATCTTCAGTATATTAAGACGATCGCTGAGGTGGCCCTGAGGTCACTATAATTACGGATGGTTAAAGTAAGAAAACAAAGATTCATAGTGTCATAGTTCTAAACATTATTTGTTTATTTCTGCATGAAGGATAATAAATCCTTTTTTCACTAAAACAGACATTATGTTTTGCATACTCCAAGCCTTCGGGTTAGCATTGAATTCGACAGCTAAACAAATGACAGTGCTGCGTATTGCCCTAACGATCAAAAGGAGTAAAACAGGGTCGCCCTTCACTAGTTTCTGTTACGCCGTGAAGGTGACCGATTGAAGTCCTTGCTTTGCCAGAGCACTGCCCAGATACGGCCAAACATCTGAAGTCCTATTTCCGAAGTGGATTGGAATTGATTAGTGGGTCATTTATTTATCCGTCCGTTTGCAGATGGCGCGAAAAAGCGATTAAACCACCCTTGTCGCGTTGGTGTTTCGGGGAACGTCCAAACCGTTTTCCGAAATGCTTGTCACCAGTCGTTTCAGAAATCATGGTGGTTCATCGTTCATATTCCCAAAAAACCCAGTCAGTTGGTGGTATTTCAGCAAGGTGAGCAAATTAATTTAAAAAAAAACCCGTTCGGCTTTGTTCATGAGTACGGTTGCAAATTCAAGGCAATTGAATGTCGAACGGCACTTGAAGGTCCATCAAAAACTTGTCCAAAAATCATTTTTGATGTATTTTCCCCCCTCTGACGACCTTACGGCTTGCCGGTGCTGTATTCATTTTTCCTGTTTCAACATCGCCACTGCACATTGGGTGATTATATCGATTTTCGATTCCATTCGAGGCACAAACGGAAATGAAGCAAGTCAGCTTTTCTATATTCATCGTAGGCCCATTTTTTCCCGCTAAAGCTGTGAAAAATGTGCACGGTCGCCTGGCATTGGTCGCTGGTCGGTTGTGAATGCCAGCATTTCAATGTCACTGGTTGGGGTTATGTTGGGCGTGCTGACGTCAGGCATAGGAGCAACGTTGGTGGATGATGGTTGATAGTCACTCAATAGAGCGTAAAAATCGAATTCCAGGATGTTTGGAACTCACACACACGTGTTGAGAAAATGATGTCAAATGAAACTATAATCACATCTTCAAATATGAGATTTTTTTAAAGCTATTTCTATTTTCAATATAACGTTTTGTTGATAGAATAAAATAGTTTTTTATTCTTTTTTTATAAAAACCATTTAGTATTCCTTTAAACTCTTTCAACAACAGCACAATTTTTGAAAAATTGTCTGAGAGATTCACATCAAGTTATCCGAACAAAGCTGGGCAAATATTAGGTAGGACATTGAATGAGCGATAACGAACCATGTTTTATTCTACTGCATAATTTAAATAGTCTTCTATTTCAACCCACACAACTTGCAAAAAACTTAGTTCATTTGACGAGACGCTATGTTCCAAAAGTAGCAGCTGTTCGGACAAGCAACAATTGAAGTTTGATTAAATAAGAAATAAGGACCACCACTTCCACTGATGCCTTCTGTCTTGCGGTCTGTTATCATTGGCTGTGTTGAAAGTTTTTTTCCTCTTTGCAATGAAGGCGATTGTTCGTTTCGATCTCAACTTAGGGCAAAAACAAAATGTCCAAGATGATGAGATGAACCGTAGGAGAAATGTGGGAAGAAACTACGTCCGACAATCCCACACTTTTTTGACGCTGTTGATACTTCCAAACGGAGTTCTATCTCATTCGACAACGTCTTAGAACCAACAACCTTTTCCTTCCCGGTAGTTCCTTTTGTACTGCTCGCCTGTATTAATGTAATTCACGCTCGACCAGTGAACTTAGGCGATTCCTTTTGTGGAAGTAGAATTGAATAGTTTATTTTTAACTCAGTTACTTATTCATTGGTCCCTTAGCGGTGGAAGACAAGTTTATTTCATTGCACGACCACGGGCAGTAGAGAAACAACTTCTCCACCTGGGCTGTGCTGTGGGTTGGGTGGGGCTGTACATGCAACACAAATAAATGAAACTCTATTTCCACCAGTACCAGTCGTAAGCATTTTCATCAAGATATGAAACGATAAGCGACAGAAGTGCCGTCGGCAAGGATTGTAAAATGGTACTTTTGCTCTTGCTTTTTTTTATTTTCAAGCCTTGTGTACAGCTGAAACGAAGAATATGCAAACCATAAAACGGGCTGAAAAATAAATCTTAACAAACTCCGGGAGGATCGTCTACATCGTAATACCGCATGTATGATAGCTCGAAAGAAAGAAAAAAGGTAAAGTGAAGGAGACGCCTGGTAGCCGACAGTGTGAAACTGGCTGCGTACTGGTACGTTTAAGGTTTATTAGCGTAAACAATGGCCACATCCTTACCCCGAATGATCTATGTGAGCGTCAGTAAATGATAACCTCGGGTTTTACATTGTAATAATATATTAAACTCATCGCTAAAAGCATTCCCTTGGATAGGTATTAGAACGCAGCCACTTTAAATATGTAACGCCGCAATGTAGGCAATTTCGTGTTCGAACTAATTTATTTTCGAATTTTCTCCTTGAGTCTGAAACAAACAGTAAATAGCTATTTGGTACCCAGTTACTTTAGCAACATTCAACAAATGATTGATTCTTCCGACCGTTTCTCTTTCCCTTTTTTTCGATTCAACCCGGCAAGCAAACGTGTATCGAATTACGTCAAGTAATGTACCATGGTAACTTTCTTAGCCTACGCTCTCAAACACAAAATGAGTACACCGGGTTGTTGTTTTGCGTTGTTTTTCCTTCGAGCATGCCGCGTACAAGCTTTGCGTATTGCCAGCGCGTAAAGAAGCTCATCGTCAGCAAGCCATCGTTTCGCAGTACGCTTCATTGGTTTAATGTCAATAAAATTATCATTGACTCGTGAGCGTTTAAAGTTGAACCTCAATGCTTTTGGGGGTGTTGCTACAAGCAAGCAATGAAGGATGAAGCTTCATCGCCGGTAGAGTTATGCAATGTAATTTAAAATGAAAGCAAAAGTCAATAAACCCTACATGGGTGGAAGCTGAGTGACGGATGGTTATGAGATAAATCACATAAATGCTCGTGCTTCCTAATGAATGTTACGCGTAACATGACAAGCAAGGAAATGAAGCTGCGTGGAAAAGAGTTTTGATCGGAGGTTGGTAAATAAATACCGTGGCGGTAGTAAAATTTAGATACATGTGATATTAATAATGAAGCACTTAAATTTATATCACATACACATGCTTGTTGTGCATCATTATATTTTGACGGGGTATTTTTTCAAGCATTATACAATCGTTGATGAGGTCATGCTATTTTCCAGATGACAAGACGAGTTAAATTAATGGGCCGTCATACAGGGAAAAGACATCCGCGCCAGATCACATCCTTGCATATAGCAAATAAAACTGCAGTTGCTCGATATTTCATTCCAATTTGCATACCACGTGGGCAGTGAACGGCGACCTACCATTGCTCATGTGCACTCGTGTACTCGTTTGGAGAAGTACAAACAACCAGGACGATAAATCCACGTCCATCCATCTGAACATGGACAGGACTTATGGGACGGTAAAAGTATGTGATGGAGCAAACAAACTAAAAACCGGAGATACAGACACGATTTGTGCGGTTTTGGGAAATGATGTTATTTCAGAGCAACAAATTTTCATTCATAAATCGAAGCCAAAACTTGTGCGAGTAAATAAAATAAAGGATTTTATTTTTTTAAATTTTATTTCAAAAAAAAATCGTACAATCAAAATTCCCATTAATGTTACTGCACATGAATCAGTAGAAACCGAAACCCTTTTTCAACCAACGCATAAAAATTACCAACAGCAGCATGATTCGCCTGAAATGAATACTCGACGCATAATTTAAATCCTTTTTCACCATGCCCAACGCTACTCGACTTTCCACTCGACAATCGTGAGTACGGGGTTTTTCCTGTCGAAAGGAAGAAACGGAAGATACCCAAATGACACTTTACAGCACCAAACTGAGGTAATGGCACAATGAGGAGTTGTCTTATTTCCTGGATTATAGCACCTCATGCAAATCATTCCGTCCGAATGGGAACTCCGGTACGAGACTTGCTTTTATTTGACCTTTTTTTTTGTTCGTCCTAACGCTGAAACAAAAGGTTCACCGAAACGTTGAAAAAGGGGTCCCTCCTATCGACGAGTGGGCTCTTCAGCCAGGCGCGTCGACTTTTCATTGAAACACCTGTGAAGAGTAGGAAAATGGCTAAAAATGAGATCGCGTTCTGTAATTTGCAAACAGACAAAACAAAAACCCGACAGTACCTGGTGCGGTCCAGCTGGGTTAGGTTCACTGAACTCCTTGCAGATAATACACATAAAAAAAAAGAGAAAGGGTTTGCGACGAATGAGACAAATTGCTGACGTTTGTTTGTACACGGGACCCGAAACTAGTACGCACACCTCCACACATTCAGTCGATGAATAGTCGAAATCAATCCGACAATTTGCCTCCCTGCAGGGAAACGCAGACAGAAAGGCTCAATCTCATGAAAAAAAGAAAGAAGTTATTCTGCGAGCTAACTGAAGCGAACACAAATGCGGAAACAATGGTGTAACCCTTGCAGTTCAGCTTTCCTGAGACTGGCAAATGTGCAACTTTTGTAGGTTAGATTTAACGTCACGCTATTCCCGGTCCCGTGCATGGGATAGAGGAGTGTTTTCGGTGGAACATCAAGCAATCCTCACTGCAAAACCGTATGGCAAAGGATTTGCTGAGTAAAAACTTATCATCGAACCGTGAAATGATGGTGTCGCGTTGAAATATTGCCTACAACGCCTTCATCTGGGTTGCAACCACCGTGCAAAGGGGAATTTGTTTGAACTGTCTGGCTCGGGATAGCGTTCCCCCTTGGTAGAATCACCACAGTTCCTAGACGCAACCCAGCATGTCTGGTTAATCCAACCATTCGTCCTGCTTGCGTCAGCGTATGAAACAGGGAATAACAACAAAAAAAGGATTATTACTAGAGATTGCCTTTCCCGCCTAGGGAACCCTAGCGATGGAATTGACAACAGAACAGTAGCGAATGAGTTTGTCTCCATCCAGCGGATTTCTTGCTGCGACGAAACGAAAGGCCCAGACGCTACATTTAGCGTTGGATGTTCCATTTGTCTGGGTGCGAGGGTTCGAGTCCCGTGCACAAAACACACGCAAAGAACCTTAAAATTCCATTCACAAATCGTAGACGGTACCATCCAGCACTTCCGCTCTCATGCGTTCCAGTCAGTTCCGCCCTAAAGTTACACCCTTATCGCGATAGGGGATGTTTTTTTTGCAGTGAAATATTTTCTCCCTACGCACGCGTCACGTGCAGCAAAACCACATGCGTTCACGTGCAAACGCCGCAGGGCGTTCATTAGTGTGCGTTTAATGAATGCAAATGCATTCGCTCTGTGTGCGTGCATGAAGGCAAGTATGACTTTATCGATGAAAGCAAACAGTCTCGGAACTGAGGGGTTGATGATGTTTTTGACTGCTTTGCAAGGTGCAAATGAGCAACGTAATCTACGGGGGTGAATGTTGCGGATGGTTGATGTGGAATTTTTATTTTATGTACATCACACTTCGATGGTGAGAGGAGCAGCGGCACAGGACGAAGGAGTGGAAAGCAATTTTCTATCGTCGACAACTAGTCGACAAGATCGAGTGTAACAATGTTATGGCAGGACTTTATTTCGCTGCTAGAGAAGAGGCAGGGAAAGACATGAATTTCCCCTGGGAGGGAAAAATCGAAAGAAAACAGATGGTGCTGAAAACAGAACATGTCTAGCGGTTGAGGTTTTAAAATAAACATGTTCAAAAATATAAAGGATATTAATTTCTTTCAATTTTAAATGCAATTAAAAGAAATACGCACTACTGGAAACGCAATAAGCATTAAGATTCAGAAGATAGTAAACTAATGGGCTGTGTTTTGCCACCCGCTAGGGATTATAAACAGATCTGCGAAAATGTAATTGAATTTAAAGAAATTTTCTAACTAAACACTTTGGCGTGAATTGCATTACCAAAAGTAGAGGAATGCCTTGGAGAAGTGAACGATACGCGTAATGAATTGTTCCCTCAGGGCCAGGACGCTAAATGGACGAGGAAAAAGGCATCCAATCAAAGATGTAAGAGAGAGAAAAGACACTTAGCCCTAGAAGACATGTACCAGTACACATGTATAAAGCAGTTACCGATTGGAAAAGCAAAGCGATCTGTTGGAGGCCAATAAATGTAAACGACTTTAGAACGAAAAGTTTTTTTTTGCTGTGTTCCCTTTTTGCAGTTTGTGGTTTATTGTAGCACTTAGTGTTTTAAGGAAATTAAGCGTACAAACATTTAGGAGAATGCTTCAAAAAGTTCATACCAACACTTAGGGCTTAGTGGTACAACTTTCAAGTGGTGTTCTGAGATTTTTGAGCACAAACAAATTGTAATTGTAAGTAACAAATGTTTACAAACAAATTGAAAAAAGCTTTAGAGAAGTACTCTTTAAGTTAAAAATTATATTGTAAAATGTGTATTGAATATTACTTTGTAACAAAAATGAATATTCGTTTAGGAATCTTCAACTAAACCAGCAAAGATTACTTTGTATTAAAATTTTTAAAATGCACTAAAATTTAAAAATTTCTTCAAATATTTATTTCAAATATTCGACGGTATTTCACAGCTACCACTTCAAGCCACATATCCATGGCGTGCTGTAATTTAGTACATGCCATACCATGCAACACTGTACAACAGTTTCCGGTGCCCACAATCGCAATTGCCCACTCACGTAGTGCTAATGATAATTAGAGAGTGCACGCGAAACGAGCAACAAATTACTACCTCGAGACCCTCTAATGATGGCCGGCATCATCGAGAAGTCAATTTCCCAACAAGCTCGAGAAAGCCATCGGCCACGCTCTATCCCTTGGCGTATGTGAATTACTTTTATCGAGAAATGACCTCTCGCGTGCATGAGTAGGTGACATGCCGAATCAGGAGCAGTGCTGACGCAGCAAAGGATCCTGCATGGCAATGACCGTGCAGATATTTTATAGCGGCAGTTTCAAAACCGAAACACACGGAACTGAGAAAGCTCCAAAACATTCACATCATCCGGTAGAGGGTAGAGAAATAAAGTTTAATTAGTATTTGGGCTGCCATTTCCCTGGTGGTTAGGGGAGAGAACTAGTTCCAAATGTTTTCCATTCTTTAAATCTCCTTTTTGTTGGCTTTATCTCGTACCCGTACCGATGAACTTTAGCCAGCTCATCGTCAAGTGAGAGAGAATCTTTTGATTTTGTCCGGATCACCGGTGGTAAAAGCTTATCGCACAATATCTCGTTTCAAGGATCGATATAAACAATTTAACTCTTTTGCCCTCCGTTGCACACATTCTAGCCTAAAGTGGCTTCTGACATTTCTCGTTAGGTAACAAGCTTAAATGCGATAAAATCCTTGTCCAAAGTGCTTCAACGTTTTCTTCCGAGTGTTCGATTTGTTTCTGCATCTTGAAGGGTATCTTGTTTCGAATTGTAAAATAAGTTTGCTTGGTTAATAGTGGAACTAAAGCTTTTGCAATGCAGATCCCAAAGGATTTATAATTAGATTTACTGTGTAAATTCTTTTCCTAGAAAAGACTTTAAAAGATACGCGTGACAAAGCTATCTCGTGCTTGTAGCAGAGCTCCAGTAGTTTGTTCACGTGATTGAACTAGGAAACCGTGGTTTGGTTGTCCTGTTTTGTACAGAATGTACCGTAGTTTGATGGAAATTGATTTTTCGTTGCCAACGATTTTGAGATATGTATTGAAGTTGTTTGTGAATTGTTATGTTTCACGATGCAACGAGGAACATTAATTCATATATCATATTATCTTCTAAAGTTTTGGCATATTTTTAAAAATGATGTTATCTTTTCGATTTCTCATATCCACAAGAAATATTTATTGGATAGATAGTTAACATTTGGAATCTTTAATACAAAATTTAAAAACCTAAACAATATGTCTCTTTTTTGATTAAAAATATTTCTTTCAACGTTGCTCAGATATTTTTGTATAGTTAGTGATTTATACAGACGGTAGTAGACTCGGTTCAAAGTGCCTTCAAAGCTACAACTAGCAGTGACTCCAAAAAATATAATGTTACAACATGCATTGATGTGTTGTCGTTAACTTAAACCTTATGTTGCAAAAATGTGGCCTATAACTGATTAGCTTTAGATGAGAGTTAATCTCTTCCTGCTGAAGAAGTTAAAAATAATGGCTCCCTCCAATCAGCGCTAAACTCGACAAAACCCAGCGAGGCGTGCATCAATTATTCTGAAGCAACCTCTAACAAGGACGTTCGCACAAAATCAAACCGAAGGGCAACGATTAGCTCTCGTCTAGCTGGTATACCCATCCGTAAACCGGATATCAGCTCCAAACGCGTAAACCGTGCTTTTGCTGGAAAAACAGTGTCCAAACACAACGCCCGCGACCCATTCCCATTCAACCGGATAATGAGTCGTGAACATAAAATGAGCGATTTTATCTTCCCAGTTTTGGAGGTACCAATACCAGCATCTTCGCGTACAGCCAACCCAATCTGATAGGGCAAGTAACTAAACGAAGAAAAGGCAAAACTGGATTTTGGTTTTTGGGAATAAAGCAAAAGTCTTCTTCCTTACGTTGATGGCTTATTTACATTTTTGCGAGTTACTACAAAATGTTTGAGGTGTTGCCGACATGGTTCACGATGTTCCTGTTGTTCTACTTCCGTTCTTGTGTTTGTGTGCCAGAATTGAAAGAAAATACGGCCGACGATGGTGCCCAGAGAATTTCAGGAGCTACAAGAAGGTTTAAGATTTTCAGTCAATTCTTCTCCGTTGGTTCTTTAGCTTTTCGCTCACCAGGATGGTCCCGAATCCATCATCACCGATCCGTGGATGACATGAAAATTAGCTGGGTTGGGCAATATCCCAACCGTTCGTTCCGAGCTTCATTGACGGTGTCCTAGAATGGACGGATAATGGCTCAAGCTTTTTTTTGGGGGTTATCGGAGGCACACGATATGATGAGATTTCGGGGTCACAGAACAAAAGACGATGATCTATCGTCAAGTTGGGAGCTGAGGTTGTAAAGAATGTGTTTTTTTGTTGTTGTTAGTTATTCATTTCGCCTGAGGTTATGTATATCGCACCGCACTTATCCTGTTGGGTCATCTTGTTGAACCAGATTGTAAATTTAGCTTTTGAACCATCAATGTCAAATGGGATAAAATTGGGATCGGATTTGTATCAGCAGTTTGTTGTAGAGAGCAACTTTTTTTGTATTTTATTATCCACCTGAAGTCTCGTTTAACTTGTATCAACAAGAATAGTAAATAAAATAAAATTCTTTTGAAAGAACATGTTGCAAAGTAAAACGAAGTATTTTTTTATTCCTATTGCTCACTCTCAGGATACAAGTTTTATAATCGGTCAAAGTTGAAACACAACTTGCCACTGCCTGGCTGCGACGATTTTCCATTCCATCAACGGTTTGGCTGTCAATGCTGACGGTCGCAAATTACAAAGTTCAACAATTTTGATTTATTGCGACACTAACAGCTGAATCAACAGTTCCAATTGAGGCACTTGGACTGTAGACCCCGCAGCAAAAAAGGGAATTCTTTTATTTTCTTTGTCCACCTCCTCTCATCTCCTCTCGCTGGGAGTGCTTGGGAAGCAAAATATACGCAAGTACATAACCCGCAGGTTCAACGTGAAGTAGCGACTGGAGAACCATTTATCACTCTCAAGACCGGCAACTGCGTTTCGGAGACGCCATAAAACGATAATGATTATTTATAAATACATCCGAAAAAACTCAATTCGTACACCATTCTTCCACAGTTTCGTCCTGATTCACAAAACCTCAACGAGTGGATACACAAACAAGCTCCCCAAAACAAGCGGGTGGCCTCGGTTCGGAGCATTCGATTGTGAAATCGATATGCAATGGAACGGCCGTACGGAAAAGGTCAGACCAACCATCACGCCATGGCAGCCGTAAGGAATCATGAGTGTCCCCATGGAGGTTGACGCCAGTTCCCAGAGTTGGTGAAGTGTTGAATAAAAATAGCGTCAAAAAGCATTGTAATGAAAAAGAAATAAAACTCTCCTGCCCTCGTCACATTTCCCAACACCAAGGGTATTGTGTTACTGTGCTGAAATGGCCACGACCAGGATAAAAACAGAGCAGTTCGTAGGGAAACGAGCAATAAAGTAATTACTTGTTTTGTCGGTGTTTTAGTTTTTTTGTGACCATCCAACCATTATGAGTTATGAAACTAATGGTTTTCTACTAAAACGAGTGCATAATATATCGGTATAAGGATTAATCTTACCAATACGGGATAACTGTACTCACAAATTCATTTGTATGAATCTTTGTTTTGGTGTTTGTAATTTATATTTAATGCAAAACGAAACAATCAATTCGATTCTTTTTCTGTTGATGGTACGTTTTCATCAATGTGTGAAGTCGTTGTAGGATAGTTTAATTGTTAAATGCACCGAATTGTCGTAGATTAAATCTATTTTTAGCCTGTCCGTCATCACAAACATAATAAAATGTATGAATATGTTTGAAAAATAAGTCTATTACGACAGACATGAAGAAAAATGGAGGTAATTTCAGGGTCTACTAGTTGCTGCAAAACACAAAAACGGTTCCATTTTAGCGCAACAAGCAGCCAATATCATCGAAAATCTAATAGAAAATTAAATATTTAGTAAAAACAGCTCAAGAATAATGATTCAATAAATCATATTCAACTATTTCATTGCGAGCAAAACATGGTTTTTTAAAATACGAAAAATATAAATATAAATAAACAAAACGGGTGGTATGTGTAATAAATGGCGACGGTTCCACAAGACAGGACTAGGTATTAAATCCCATCCAGACCGTCCCCGTAGCTATCCGGATACATAATAAAAATAAATCTAGTAAGCCAGAAGTGGCCGACATGTCCTTAGACGTCATTAACGCAAGAAGAGAGTAACAAAAATAAAATCACCGTTCACATTATTTTTATTCAAAAAATTCATTGAGAATATTTCGTTATTAGGTATTAAATTTTGAGAAATTTTGAATAATCAAATTATCATCATTTTTTATTTTATTTTAAATTTTTGAAATCGAATCAGGTGCAAAATAAAATAGGTAATTCACGGGCTGAAAACAAAAATTAAATCTACCACAATAGTGACACATTTACTTATCATTTAAGCCAGATGTGCTGGTGATATAACCTCAGTGTAAGGTTTCCCATCTTATCCTTGAAAACGTGGTAAAAATGTATAATTATACATCTATACTTCAAAGTGTTCAGCTACAAGTACGTTCGCAAACAAAACTTTGCCAAGTTTTGTTTGTTTACACCTGTTTACCTTCGATGGGACTATAGCAAGAAGTTAAATGTAAACCACCGCCACGTGAATCATTTCGTTTCATGTAAAAAGTGGAATAATATACTTTGTTTTTCACCTTGTTGCTACTATTTATGTTGCATGTTTTACCGGCCAAAATAAATAATCATAAAACAATCAAATGAACCTTCCACAGCATTATGTTATCATCGTTTTCAAAGTGTTTGAATGCCGTTTCGAGCTCACATGATTTTATTTATTAAAGCTTTAAGTTAGTAACTACCAAAGCGACAAAACCATAATGGATAAACAATGAATTTTTATCTTATTTAAAAAAAAAAAAAATTGTATAACATGAACCTTAATATTGTATAAACTTGTTTGGTAGGCATTCAAGTTGTGATTGTCATGGTTTATCAGTTGGTAACGGCAACACGCGTTTGTACTAATGCCACCGGGATAAATACCGTCCATCGGTCAGATTCACATTCAACCCACAAACCACACACGCACACATCGAAATAGTGATGTATTTTCTAATTTCCATATTTTACAACGCACCACATAACGTTGTTTGCACGCTTACTTTGCATCGCTACTGCGCAGGTGTTTAGTGTTCCGTTCGGGGCTATAAATAAACAAGAGACACCACATATACACACCGTGCCGACAGGATGATACCGAGCTCGGAGCTAGGACGCTAAGAACCCAAGGCAAGGAACGCCAAACGGTAGAAGAAAATGGAAAATCTATCTGTTTATCGCCTTCACCTTCATGTACCAACTCACTTCAAACCATCAATCGGCAAAGGAATGGAAGAATGGTGGAATGGCTCATGCTAAGCACTGGCTGACGTACGATTACTTTGTGCAAATGATGCTGATGTATCGAACATGGGCCCCCTGTTCATGTGAGCACATGAATATTGCAACGCGTCGAGAGTCAGCGTTCTTGGCGAGTGGTGGTAAGTGGTTGACGATGGTAAGAGGACAGGGGAAACGAAAGGAACCGGTACGACGAATGGATCAGACGTTCGATGCATATCAAGTGCGAGGATCCATCATACGTGGAACATGGTACAACGGTGTGAAAAAGGACTCCAACCCAAGAACCGTATGGTGGGTGGTGGAGACGTTTGAACGAAACGTCGGAACGGAAATTCAAAATGCTCTAT
The DNA here is from genome assembly GCF_943734845.2 of Anopheles funestus. Classification (NCBI taxonomy): domain Eukaryota; kingdom Metazoa; phylum Arthropoda; class Insecta; order Diptera; family Culicidae; genus Anopheles; species Anopheles funestus. The sequence continues at coordinate 65,337,239 of NC_064598.1, forward strand.
CGTTCCATCAATTGTAACCTATGAATAGATTTTACAGCACTCGATACGGCGTCATTGATGCTTTCACTTGTCGTTATGTTTATGTGTGCTTCTCCTTTTTCTATTTTTGTTTTATTCTATTTACACAAATGTTTCCTTTTTTCTGTACTGATAGTAGTAGTAGTAGTAACATTATTTATGAAAAACATTTTACAAGAACATGCAAATGTACTTTTGAAAGATGTAATTAAATTTTTATACAAAGTTGCTAATAAAAGTCACATTCTCAATGCGATTATATTCCCTTTTCTAGCAAACGATAAATCGATCCGGCATGTGCATGGTTTATCGAGTACGTCCTCAAGCGTGGAAGCACAAATCAGGTTAATGGCGTCTAGGTTGTGAGCCGCCCTGTATCGAACATTGAAAGTGGATTCGTTGAGCACGTTGCACCACGCATGGACGATTTGGAGAAAATGTGACCAAACAGGGATGGGTACGAACCCCACGACGGAATAGGTAGCAATCACTTCAGACGACTTTTACTTTACAGATCGTGCACGTTCCCTCCTTCGGTTTGGCTTGTGGTAAGGTGATTTTCCGACCACAACACTATGTAAAAATTAAACGTGACAAGAGTGCGAGTCCACAATCCACAATTTGTGCATCATTTGATCGTAATTTTTTTATACAATTTTGATCTGCTTTAAAGGATATTGAAATCTTTTTCTGTCTCATTTTGACTCATATTAAGAAATTATATTGTAATACGGAAAAAGCTGTATTTTTTTATTATTCATTTAGAACGGTCTGGCCGTATTAAAGGAAAAGTATTATGAAATATTAATAATTAAATAATAATAGGAAAAAGTGTACATATTCTGTTAATTATTGCATGTTATTAATTATTCCTGTTGCATGTACAAACATGTTTAAAAATTTATGTATGCAACCTAACGATGCACATTGCTTTATCGTAATGTGTTCTTCCCTCTTGATAAGGGGGGAGATAAATTTGCATACCGATGTCAATGTCACATCGTTAACAATTCATGCTCATTATGGGGCCACCATTGTAATAAACAGTGGAAAAGAAAGAAAACAAACCAATTCAGAAATTATTTCAGTGATAACAAAGTCCTTTTTGAGCATACGGCTAAATAAAGCTGTCTATTGTTTTGTACATTGGCTGCTCCTTCCCGAGATAGTATCAATGTCATTGCTATCACCTGGTAATGGAACACCCATTAAGCAAAGGTAAAACCGTCTGCGAAGATAATGAAATATTCAACGTGAAGGAACAATAAAAAACTGACGTTCCAAAGCACTATAAATAAGTGTGTCTTGTTCGGGAGCAATTGAAAATGTATTAATTCTGATTTTTCCTTTCCCATGTCTAGCACGCTAATTGGAGCTGAATCGATTCTGTTCCATTTAATTTGCTTCAAAAAAAAACCCGGACCACCCTATAAAAATGACATGTTTTTTCCATCACATTACGAAAGTGTATTAAAAATAACTTAACAATATATTGCCATTGAAAGAGCGAGGCAAACAAATGAAATATATTACATTGCAAAATTTCACCTCAGTACGAACGCGTAAGGAGAAAAAAGGTTCTTTTCGTTGGTCTGTCAAATTGTTTTGCAAAACCGTGGGGTTTTTTTGGTAAACTTTGCTGTGGCTTAAATAAACCAACCTTCTTCATATCCATCCCGTCAAACTTGTGTGCATGGGACAGACACACCAAAGGCCGGCTTCAGTTGGATGTTTCTTGCTGCGAGCAGATCCTTAGAAAATAGGAAAGTTATGTTTCAATCTCGAATGTAACAACAAGCGACTGAGCGTATTGCTCTTTGCTCGGCTTGTAGTAATAATGTTTGCAGATGAAAATTAAATTACACGCTGACACAAATTCATGAACTTTACTTTGATTTCATTTAATTTTAGTTCAGATTAATTATCAACAAAACGGGTTGGCCGTTGTAAAAGCGCCTGTGGTAAAGGTTATTCTATTTTAATAAAGTTGTTTAGTAAAGGACAACGTAAAATACAGAAGGTGACTTGAATCAAGAAATTCTAGGTACTACATCAACAATACAACGAACCGCATAAGGTCGCATAATTCCTTCTTGATTCAAAGGTCATTTATGTAGCCGCGTTAATGGAAAGACATTTTAAGACCGATTCGGTCGTGTTAACATAACCATTGCAATAGTTACAAGATAAGATATTGTTGTAAGCTTCTTCCAGTCAACATTGTTTTGGGTCCGAATTTACAGGGAATTTACTCTGAGATATACTCATTCAAGTATGTCTAGTGGCACCAAATTGTGTTTTCTGTCACTGTGTGTTAAACACATGGGTATATTTTGACAGATTAAATTGTTTACTATTTATATGGAAAACGTACACTTAGTGTTCAGTTCAGTTTTCTAATATATCTACTACAATGAATTGAAGTCGCGAACAAGTAAAAATCTTGCATTTGCGAGATTTGATAAGGATCCGGATTCCAGCGGTGATAAAAGTGGCAATGGAACGTGTCCGGTGGAAACCAGCTCGCTTGGGAAGAAAAATGACGCGTCAAATGAATATGTGCCATTCAGAGCATCCTGAAAAAGGACCTTGGTTACATAAATCATGGTTAAACCAGTAAAAATATTACCAACAAGCTGATCAGATCTCGCATCCTGCGAATGACGCACCCAACCCACAACTTAATCTTTTCGGACGAAAAACAGCTCACTCTGGAGGCATCCATGAATAAGCAGAATTACGTGTATCGGGTTTATTCGGGATATACCAGCGGAGAGAAGACCAGCAGTCGAGCGGTATGAAAGTTGGAAAGTTGCGTGACGTCAAACATTTAAATTTGGACGTATTCAAGAGACGATTGTTTAAGATATGTTAAGCCCGTTATCAATTGCAAAGGTGAAAAATTTGAAATAAATTAAGTGAAATACAAGTTTAGTACTACTGAAAGATGTTATTTAAATCGATCAAACCTGGTTTCAATTATACTACATAAACAAAGCGCATCTTCTACGATGCCACCCTGTAGATCTTTTAACTAAAAAGAACCTTAATCCAATGTGCTCTAACCTTGGAGGCTTCATCGCTTATTTCGAGGTATTAATTAAAATTCATCCAAAAATTAAACTATAAATTTGGCGAGTTAAATAGATATATTGCTAAGAAAATGCTCGCAAAAACAACTCATTTTCCATCCTACCTACCTGAATGACAGTTTTCCTAGGCCCGTGTCCATGGTGCAGCTGTTGGGCCATCGGGATGTTATGCTGCTGGTTTACGATCGGTTGCAGTGGCATTGGCAGCTGTAGCGGAAGTTTCTGTGCCAGCTTGTCCGGTTGCGATAGCGGGTTCGTGTTGTTGGCTCGCACGAGATCCAGCGCCAGCAGCGCTTTCGGACCACGTGGAGTAAAATAGACCGCCTGTTGCTGTTGCTGCTGCTGCTGCTGCTGAGCCACCACCAGCTGGCCATGTTGCTGGTGCAGGTGATGTTGCTGCTGTGACTGCTGATTAGCAAGGCCTAAGGTGGCGCCGGATGCTCCCAACCCCACCACGGACTGGGATCCCGCACCGGAGCTCTGTTGCCCGGCTACGCCCGATCCGGACTGGCTCAGCACGATCGTGGCCGGTTGCTGTTGCTGCTGCTGCAACTGCTGGCTGCTGATCGTTTGCGTGAACGATTGGGACTGCTGCAGGTTTTTGTTTTTGTCCAGCAGCGGATGAATCGTGTCGGTAAGGGGCGTCCGGAAGCTGGTAGCCGTTGCCAGGTTGGCCGATTTGTTCTTGTTGTTGTCTAGCTTCTTCTTGCCATGGGATGCCGCCAGTCGCTTCCACGAGAGCGCATTGATGAAGAGGGAGTGCTTCTTCAAGTTCTTCTCGAGCGCATTCTTTTCGGACAGGATGCGCGCACTGTCCGCGCTGTTGTTGTTGTTGTTGTTCCGCTCCTGTATGCTATTGCCGTTGTTGTTATTGCCACCGCTGATGTTGTTGTTGATGTTGTTAATGTTTGCACTGCCGCTAATGATGTTGTTTTGGTGCGTTTGCTGCAACAGCAGCAGGTTGTTGCTGGTGTTGTTGTTGTTGTTGTTGTTGCTATGGTTATTATTACCCGCACCGGCATTGTTGTTACCATGGGAGCCAAGAAGGTTCGCGCTGCTGCTATTATTGTTCTTGCAGTCATCCTTGCTCATGTTAAGCCCATGGCTGTTGTTGTTGTTGTTGTTGTTAGGCACCGTTTGTATCAGGTTCGGCGGTTTCGTTTGCGCGCTCTCGCGATTCTTCGCATTGTTCAGCTGCTCGTACGAGTAGTTGTTGAGCGGAAAGTCGGCCGAGTTGGAGGAGGACAGCGTGCCGGCACTGTGATGGTGCGTCGAGTAGATGGGTCGACGCTCCCGGGGGCTAAAGCTCAGTACCGTGCCCATGATGGTTCCGTTGCTTCCCTACCGTTCGTTCGGGCACCTTTAGTATTTGTGGGATTTTTTTCCACGCTTCTTACTTTCGTTCCCTCTAACGGCTTGGCCAGAGAGTGAAAATAAGATTTCTCGCAGAAGATGAACGGGATCAATGGGATGATTTCCGTTCGTATTTTATTTTATACAAAACAATTATATTGGTCCTTTGGCGAAGGCTTGTTCAAGTGCTGTGTCTTCTGTGTGGGCCGTAATAAAATCTTCTCGGCTAGCTTTAGGTGAGTAATAATCTCGCTATCGGTTTTATCCTACGTTCTTCTGTCCCACAGGGAGTTGCCCACAAAAAGGACAGAGGGAAATTTTCACACGTCCTCTAGTGTGGATGGCGTTTTCCTTCCTGATTACGTAGTTACCGTTCGATGTGTGCGTACTACACCCGTGTTCACCCCGAAAAGGATCACGTGCGTTCGCTTGTGTTGGTACACGTATTGTTATGCCGTGCCGTGTGTATTATTCACTGATGGCGATTCCGATTACGTACTTGCTTCGTTTCGTTTCGTCGAATCCGCTCCACCATTCCATTCATAAAGGACGAAAATGCTCCGCTTCGTCGCACTCACACGCGCACTAGCGCAAACACATTCGCCACCCCTTGACCGCGTACGTACCTTTTTTCCCGCGAATCGGAGAAAAAAAATTCCCGCACTCCGAACCACGGCACATTCGTTCTTTGCTTCCGTTTCTTTTTTTAACTGCACAGCCCAATGGTTGTTCTCATCGAAATGGGACGAAGCACGGGGCACAAACTATCGTACGTTAGCTTCTCTTCATTCCCAAGTACAATCCACTCGCATAAAGTTTTGCTTTATTTGCTCTTGCTTTCAATGGAAAAACATATCAACATTTCACTGCATTATCGTTATCAAGCTGCACACCAACACCACAACCACGAAATGGAAACGAATGTTTTCGTTCAAAACAAGAGAAGTAGATGAAACGATGCAAATCCTGTTAAGCGTAATAAATAGAACAAAAGAATATAGTTTCACGAAATAATCATTCGGCACTTAATCACTATATGGCAACTTTTAATCCAAATATTAGTATTGAAGATATTTCTCGAACCATTTTCGAACTTTCCATTTGCAACACACCATTGATGGTTTACATATTTTAAAGCCCCGGGCCTTGTTGTCTTTCATTGATATGCATTTTTTCTTCTATGTACCTCTCGACAGGCACACCACATCCACACATACACTTGCAAATAAAGGAGTGATATGTCCTGTGTCAGGATGATGCGAAAAATTCCCCACCTAGCTCCCCGGGAGGACACGGGGGGACCTATTTCTCGTGATAGAACAGGGAACTCACTAACACACACATACACGTGAATATTCGCACACGCTTAATGTTGCTGCCTGCTGGGAAATTGTGCTCCCCATTTCGAAGCAACCAAAATCTGTTCCCGAACAAAAACGGACTCCAGTAAAAAATGGTTGTGTTCAAAATACTGGGCTGCTACGATTGTGATTTTTAATTTCAATTTCAATTTTATTCAAGAATTGAACAATTAATAATTCTTTCATGTATGAACATAGCTAGTAAAATAAAAACCTTTATTTAATTAAAATTACTCATTCTAATACACTCAAATGACGATGTTAAGGAAACGTGTTGTGAAGAAATAAAATATGCGTACAAATTACAACCATTTTCCATCAAAGAGCTCCGAAAACTAAAGATTTGTAAATGGCTATCTCTTTCACTCTCTCAACTCAGAACGTATGTTTCACCGAGTTTTCACCCAATGTTCACGTTCGGTCTCTGTCGCACGGTAAAGGCATTGCGAAATGCTCTAGAATGAAGACTCCTTTTTCTTCAGTAAACACAGCATGTATGTTTTCGTTTTGCGACTTCTATTGATTCGTTTCATTTTCCATTCTAATCGATAACACGTTTTGTAATGCGTTTTTGATGTTGCTCGTGTTTTCTTTTCCGTTGCGTTCATTTCGAATCGATCTCACAAGGATTGGAATCCTTTGCCACTGTTCACAATGCTTATCCACATCACGGTGCTGTAAGTAGGCGTATTGCGGCGTACCTTTTTGGCCAAATTTCCTTTCACTGCTTGTTTGGGCCCAATACGAAATTCACACAAAAACCCAGTTGGATTTCCCTCACTGCAACCGGGGCCACACTATCCACCCAACAAACACTGCCACCCTCCTCTCACCCTGACTATCTACCGTCTGCCGTAAAGAGCGACCGGGACCGGGTGGGTGACGAAAGAAAATCCGACCGACCAGACACTCTGGATCTGACTGAGCCGTTCCTTTGCCAACCAGCGGATGGAAAGCCTTTACATTTTTCCGGATTGCTATGAGCGCAAAACCGCGCACAAACACATGGAAGCGGGCTCTCCAAAAGTAAAGAAATCACCCCGTCTGGAGAGGCTCAAAAAGGGGGGTACTTTCCTGAGATTTGCTTTCCAACAGACGGTGAGCAAAAAGTGTGACAATTTCTCTCCAGGATACTTTTCATGCCGAGCTCAGGAGAGCTAATTTTCCAAACAAATTTTCTCCGATCGATTGGCAAGTGTTTCGGGCGCCGGCGCAAAATCTGAGGCTCGAAGTTGTCACTGGTGCTTGGTGTACTGTACCCTTCTGCACCACGGTTTCAACCCTTCAACGAACAGGAAAATATGTCGCAAACAAGCTATAAACTTCTTGATAATAAGTTCGTTAGTTATAACTAATTCATATTGCCATTATAATACTGAAACTTGTTTTAACATTCATCCTGTTTTTTCACCCTTATTAAATCATTGCTTTTAATTTTTGTTATAGTAGTTAAAATATTTAAAACAAGCAACAATTGACATACATTAATAATTAAAGTGGGGTACATAATTTTGAAGGACCGTCTCATTTGAATTGGATTTTTATTCAAAATGTCTTTAAAAGGCTATTAATTTACTTATCTTTCTGTGCCGCATGTATAGAAACGCATAAACAAAAACATTCGAAGGTTAAAGGACTTTTGACAACGACAAGTGCCACTATTGTACAGCGCAAGAGAGCAAAACATTAATCTCCTCTCTCGTTCTTCCATATCCTTTTCTCACGCTCTTCGTAGAACGGGAAAACAGTCTACTATGGTTACCTACATACACGCATATCCTGTTTGGGAAAATGGCAGCTCGTGAAGTATGGTCGCATTTTCTACAATATTCACAAACACTCACAAACCGCACGTACGAGCAAACTCACACAAATGTAATGTACGAAACTATAGAGGTGTGTGGTTTTGTATATGTATGTGCCCTTTCATACACGCGCGCACACGCATTCACACATATAGAAAAGGTAGGCAAAACCTGTAAGGACACTAATATCGTAGCGTTGCGTTACTGCGGCTACGCAAATAACACCAACAAACGAAATATACATACTTGGACGTTTTTCAACAAGCCTGCTAGTGTTTGTTGCTATGAGAATGTATTAGTTCGCTGGTGCAGAACTACGCGAATCCAGGACAAATGCTTTGCGGACGAATAATTTTACATCGATCGATTATGGGTAACAGAGACGAAAACGCAACACGGCAGGATATAGTGGAAAACGCGCATACATACACACACGCACACAGCCGTGTGAAAACATTACGATGTATTACAGCCTACGTAAGGCACTCACTATCGTAGCAACCGTAGCATCCCACCAAAAGGAGCTTGGTATCCCCCATTGGTAAAGGATCCACTTCCTCTTTCCGCCCAATGTGTTTCTCCCATCCCATTGCTTCCGCCGGAAGTAACTAATATATTTCAATTGTTCCGTTAGCCGCCGTATCCCGTGTCCACTGTCGGAAAATTAAGTTGCAATACAATGATCGGATGTTTAGCTTAGTCAAAAGCCCACGAACCCATGAGTCGTCCAGGAATAATGATCCTACTATTGTTTATTTGATATAAACCCACACCAGCTGGTGCGCGGTATACAGAGGGAGAGAATTGTAGTTTGTTTTGCAAATTTGGTGTGTATGAAAATTTCCCACACAGCGTACATTTATTTTGAATTAATGTTTTCCTTTTCTGTTTTTTCCTAATTTCAATCACTTTGCTGAAAAAGTGTATATATGTATATGCAAATGTGTGTATATATCATTGAATATGACCTACTTAACTTCTAGCTGAGTAATTCCAGTTTGCATATAGTGCAGTCATGGGTTTTCTTTGTTTGCTTGTAAGTTGTTTGTAAGTTGTTGCTCACTGTGAAACTTTTATTGTAACTTTTAAATTTTTATCATTCAGCAACCTGGCAACATTTATCCCAAAGCGTTGTGAGTTTTACGGTTCCATTGCATAGGATAGGTGTTTGACATTGTTTGTTCGCAAAAAGATAGTAATTAGACAAATACGATACAAATGAAATACACTGTTCTGAACCCGCTGTGAAAAACAAACAGGACATTGACTAACAAAGACAAAATGCGACAAGAAACGCGCTTTGCACTACATATGGTCCACAATCGATACATAATGTTTAAACATAGCCCTATATTACGCATAATATTTAACAACAAATGTTTATCATACATACATATTATACTATAAGCTTGAAAGATTCATAAGTGCAGCAGCTTCCGTCAGCAGTTGGGGACGAAGAGAAAAGCAAGTCAAAGCGATCCGGAAGGGATACACGACAGAGCAAGAATGGCGGGACATTAATGATGCAACTTACACAGCATCGCCTGAATATGCACACGAACAAAGATGCATTGTTTCTGACTAGGCGCAAAGCTGTATATTCATTGGGCGTTTGTTGAAAATAGTTTACGGATTTAAAATTAATCTAAAAGACATACGCACATACATAGGGCTAGCTACTTTTCGAGCAAAGCTTTCATAAATAAATTTCCCAACATACTCAATCCTGCTAAAACAATCAATATTGTGAATATGTAGGTGGTTTAACCCTAAATTAATAATCATCACGAAATGCAAAAACGTAAAATAGGTGAAAACGATCAATTGTGATCTTGCGATTGTCTGCCATCCGGTTGTGCCATTGGTTTGGCCTTACCATCGGATGCCTCTTATACGATGAAGCAGACTAACGGTCACTGTATTTGCTGGTGTTTTACCTTACAGTTTTTTTTGTGAAGCGGACATGGCTATCACGCTAAGCTTTAAAATTTTATCTATAATTATAAACTACCTACATAAAAACTAAAGCGGGTAAAATGCATTCCTGTAACTATATGTCCGTATAGCGTTAAAGTTTTGTGTATAGTGGTTAAATGGAAAGGTTTTTAAAATCGGTGCAAAGATTCTAAAAAGGTGTTTGTGTAAGATTCGATAAAATTGAGTCATTAGTTCTTGCCTTCGGCTGGCAGTCTTTACTGTCTGAGACTGAGGCTGTGTATTGAACGGTTTAGCGCTGCGCTACACAGTACGATAGGAAGCATTACATGTTTCGGTTAGGTTTACCTTTGAGCGAGCTTCTTTCAAGGACGTTCAATGTTATACATTCTACGGGTAATAATGGCTGTGGCTTGTACGGGCACATTCTTACAAAGAATAACGAAATACTTAACGTAAAATATACAGGAAATCATTACATATATAATACATACACGAGAAAACCTAACCATGTACCGGAACTATTGTTCTTTCAAATCAGAAAGAATATTCCATTGCTAAGCCGGTGCTAACTGATTGTGTTCTGTGCTTGGCAAATGTATGGTCACACGGTTTAGAAATGGGCACGATCATAATGTGCCCTGCCGACAGATTGCTGTACGTTCTCGAAACGTCACAATTTTTTTTTGTTTTTGCGAAAATTCGGCTGCACTTTCACAACATAAATATGTACAGACAAGTTGTTTTTTTTGTTGCTACGAATCATTTCATCCCTAGCACTAACGTATGCGTTCTGATCTTCGTTCGTTTCGTTTTCCAATTACACAAATAGGACCACAAAAACTGAAACTAAGTTATGCGAGGTAAGTTCCAATTTGAAAAATTCAACCCGTATCGACCCGCCACAGTATTGTGGCTGGTTGGTTCGATCGTGTTAGATTTTTCTCCTAAAGATTTGAATGCCTTTAATTAGTGGTTTTTTTTAATCTTTTCTTTTTGACTCTTATAAATGCTTTTACTATGTCGTTCCCAAGAGAAATGTAGTTTTACTGTGTTGGATATGGTGTGGGCCTTCAAATATTGGAAGTTCCCCATAACGATAGGTTGTTGCACGAACATGGAAGTTGCAAGTAACGAGTTCAAACATTAGCATGAAAAATAGGAATACATCCGCTAAGCGTGTATTTGTTTTGTAGAATAATATCAAAGTGTTCATGCAAAATTTTTCAATCGTTAAACCATCGTTAAAATTTGATTTTTAATCTTTCAAACGAAACAACACGAACTACGCTAACCTTTTTTAAATACAGCATGGTAATAAATCCATCATGACCACAATGAATGTTTGGTTTAATTGGGATAGAAATTGACATCTACTTTGTAGAATTGTGTGAAGCATACTGTTAAAAGTTTTCATATTTTTGTGGTAATATACTGCGCTGTTAAAGCAAGAGCAAACGTGTTATGTTGTGTTTTGTGTACACGGGCTAACTGTTTCCTTATCTCACTCATTTCACTGGTGAATCCCAATGCGATTCATCCGATCTTTCCTGATTGTTGTGCGTCTATTGTATTTGTCAATAAAGCGATGTAGCTTTTTCAAATTTTATTTGAAACAGTAACACACCTAAGCCGTGCTGGAATTCGTCGGAGCACCACTGATAGCACTGAACAGTGCTAAACTGTGCCGATGAGCGTTATTATTTCCATCATCCAGCGGATACACGATTTCCCCCAACAGATCACTCAACGCCGAGCAAAGATTTTCATAATTCTCCTTCAGTGCGTTGTGGTACTCGCGTTGATCGGACGAAATCAGGTTTGCGTTGATTTGCAGTACCGTGTAGCAAATTTTTATAAAATCACTAAAATAACCAAACAAAATGTATTATTTCAAGCATTTATACCATAACAAAATTAACATGTTTCTACGTACCGGAACACTTCCTTGAGTTCTTCCACTTTCTCCAACGAGTACTTTTTGATGCACGGTTTGGTCGGATCGAGAAAGGCGGATGCATATGCCAGTGGACCAGCATTCACCGTTACGGCAACACTGCCCTGGAGCCGCAGCTGCAGTTTCTTCAGATCGATTGGTCCCATAACAATTTCCTCCAGCTCGGCAATTTTGGTCTGCATCTCATCAATTGCAACTTCGATCGGGCTGAGCTCTTGCGATTGCCGATCGCGAACTGGGATACGTTTCAAAACGTATGGAAAGCTATGGAGCGCTATACAAGAGAAGAACATACAAACAATCAGTACAGTGTTTTAAGGAACTTATGGCCATTTTCTGCCACATACTCGTCAAAACGGTTCTTCGTTTCCATTGATCTTCAACGACACCGTGGGCAGATCCGGATGGTGTAAATGGTGTTTCGTACATGAACGTGTCCACATCATGGTTTTGTTCGAATTCTGTTGGCCTCATTTCTAGCTCGTCTTTGCAGTAGTATGGCGTAACATGGGTGACCTGGATGTAAGCGATCTTTGGATCGAGTGTCGATTGATCAACCTGTAGGAATCCAAATAAAAAAATAACATGTATTATCGAAAGGATTTATTTTACTGCAACCAATTTTACTAACCGGTGCCGAATCCATCAATATCTTCACGTTATCTGCACCAAATTTATCCCGATACTGTTTGTGCAACCGTTCGGAAATTTCGCTCAACGATGTTACCTTTGGTTCTTTATAAATGTACTCAACGCCATTTTCTTCCTCAAAGTAAACCTTTAACAAAAGGAAGAAAGAAAACAAAAGTCCAGCATAAACTTACGTTTTAATCACGTTATAAACTCCAACATACCTGACTGAAGAATATCACTCGATAGAATCGTCCCAGCAAACGTTTTCCCGATTTGTTGAACTCAATCACACGGTTGTATGCTTGCGTCAGATGTTCGTAACACTGCGTAAGGCCGTGATAGTCCCTTCGGGATTCCAGTATCGGAATGATTAACCGATACAGTTCACCCAAACATTCGAGACGCTCGGAACGATCCAAATACTCGGCACACTCCTTCAACCGTTCGAGCAGAAACTGTTCCGTGTACTGTGAGTCCTGTGTGCCACTGTCCAGCTTCAGTCCCTTCTCATCCCGTGGTATATTGCGTGAGATACGTGCAAAAGATTCCGCACCTTGTGCTACCGCACAACAGCCCTTCAGCTTAAGATACTCGGAAACCAGTGCGGCAATATGCAGATAACAGCAGGCAGCTTCGGAAATGTTTCCATTTTGCAGATGATTGTTGGCCATTGTCGTTAACCACGTTTGACGCAACTCGGGCGTGGAGGCATACGAGTTGGCAAGCGAGTGTTGCAATTCCAGCAATCGTTCCGGATCCATATGATGAGCTTGCATTTGTGCCGTAGCCATAAGAACGGTTCGGACACGACGTGTCAAATCCTTCACCTCCATTGGGAACCCGGTTCCTTTCATCGCCTTGTCACTGCTGGCATAGTTATTGATGGTAGACAACGATTCCTGAAAGCGTGCATTGTTCAGCCCGATCACATTGCCGATCATCTGCGACACCGAAATGATCACTTGCAGATGTACGCGCGTAAGTCCTTTGCGTCCACTAAACTCAAAGTTACTGCGCATCAGCAGATAGAGCACGGCACATGCCTCCTGGCGCAAACTAGAAAGCCGACTGTCGCAGCACTTGAGCAACTCGTACACAAGCTGTCCGCAGAGCACGGCCGTGCCTTTGAACAAAGCTTGCGAGAAGTTATTGATGAACGCGCGCAGTGCCGCAAATACATGCTTCGAAAGCGATTCCGATTGGCCGAGCTGAAGAAAGCGTAAGTAAACCCGTGCAATCTTTGGTAGAACTGTTCCTTCTATCATTGAGTCGCGAAACTGCACTGAATACAGTCCCATACAATCGAGCACGATTAGTCCGATTTCGGTCGCCAAGTTCGATTCGTACAGAGCTTGCTTTAAGCGCAATGTTTCTTCGACCAGATTCTCCCGATTTGCCGTATGATTTAGGGTACCAGATTCAAACCCAGACTCACTGCCATTCGTAATGCTCGGTGGAAGTACTCGGGCAGGTAGAGTGCTTGCCTTGGCCGCTTTACTACTCTTCGTATCTCGTCCTCCTTCAGCCGGCACGTGTATATGCTTTTTGCCCACATAACGGAAGTACAGCAGGCACAGATCGAGCACAGTGAAGAACTGTACCGTTTCGCTCTCGGTACAGTTGTGCCACCAGGCGATCATGTGCTCCGGTGACAGGTGCTTTACAACGAACAGGAAGCTAATTAACAAATCTTTGGTTTCGGACACAGAAAATTTATCCGTCCGCTGGATGATGGTTGGCTGGGTCACGCTCACCGAACGTGCGTGACTCGGACGGGCTGAGTTAGCGTACGATTCGTTGAACTGATTCCGTATAACCACGGTACCGTCCTGCGACAGCGTAGAACACTCAGAGTTGAGTGAGCTGCTTGAGTGTCCATTCGAGAGGCCTGCCGATTGTCCGGCTATTGCCGCCAGAAAACTCGTATCTTTCAAATGCAGCGAAGATCGAATCGGACTCGTGTACTCCATGAACATCGTTACCCGGTTCGAACGGGACTTTGGTGTGCTTGTTTGTGATGTTACGGTTGACGGAGTTGCAGTCGGCAACGTGGACAGTGAATCGCGTGCAAACACATAACTACTGCTGCACGACATCCGGTTCGTACCGACCGTGACATGCTTTCCTTTTCGTTCCATACCATCGGAAATGCGGTTCAGATTCTCCAGCACAATACCCAACCAGGGTACATACAACATCGCTAGCCGGCTCAATTGTCCCTTGTTTTGGTACCGATCGTCTAGGTCGTGTTTGGCCAACAGTTCCTTCAATGTGACCAGCCCCATACGCCTGATGTGACTAACTTCATTTAGCGAGCTTTTCACTTCCTGTAGCAATATTCCTACGAGAAAGTGTTGCCGACAGTACTCCTCCGACAGGCAGAATTGTTGCAGCAAGTCCGGAGCACGGTTGTTGGGCGTTAGCATGAAGGGCAGGTTGAGCGGAACATAGTGCTCGTGTGCACAAACTTCCCGCAGGAAACTAAACTTGTACTCCTGGAGGATACGTGAATCGCCCGGACCCCAACGATCCATATACAGTCGTATGAGCCGAAACACGAACCCACGATCCATGAATGAAAGGCAGCGCTTGACAAACACCGAGAGACTTTGGTTCAGCTGTTCCGTTTCCATTGGAAGATCCTTATGGCGGGAATTTATGTAAGGGACGAGTACTTGAAACAATGCTTCAATACGGGTACAAAACTCTTTCGGAAATCGTTCATTCCGTTGCATCTTAATGCGCCCAGTCGAAAGGAGATATTGGGCCATGCTTTTTACAATTACTTCGAAGAAAATTCCGGAAAATTTCATAAACTTATTCACCAGCAAAAAGTCCGTATTGTTTGGGTGCAGTAGCGTTGGCAGATGGCGACACAATTCGCCGTGTACGGTGTTTACGCTTTGTGACGTCGGAGAGCTACCGTTTACTGGTTGGCTGTCGATGCGATAAACGTACTTCACGTACGCCATTAGCAGTTCCTTTCGTTTTGCTTCCTCCGCTACCATGTGAAATAGATTGACCAGCAGACGTATGATGTTCAGCCCGACTTCCTCACTGTTTGTGGCCACCAGTAGTGAAAACAGCTGATTCAGTATCGTTGGTAGAAAGGTGATCAGCGAACCGATCTGTATGGCATGTGCTGCTTTCAGGATTTTGCACGTTTCCGTTGTATCCGGGGGAGCAACCGTTTTCGAATGTTCCAACAATCGTTCGGCGTGCAGGAAAAGATTGTGCAGATGCTGATCGGTTGTCAATACGGTGGAGTCCAACCTTAGGCTGATGGTAAAGATCGGACGCTGATTATCGATCCACTGCACATCGGGACCGGCATTCTGCTAAACGAATGGGGAACGGTTTGTAGCGGATGGACCAGAAAGAGTTTCGAGTGTTTTTCGAGACAAATGAAGATAAAACCAACCACACAGGGGTAAAACAGGCGAGAAGAGAAGAAAAACATACACATGGAACAAGGTTAGATGTTTCTACCAGTGTTAATGGAACGTTTCTATGATTTTCTTTTGAGGCAAACTAATGTTCAATCCATCCACAGCTATGAGATGGATCGTATTAGTACGGTTAGCATCTGAAAGGGATCATCATGCAATGCGATCGCATTTTTGTATGCGTTTTTTTGGTTTTCGTTTCGTGGGTGCAAAATGGCACTTACCCCTTTTCCTAACCCGAGTGGCTGAATCGACAAATAGCCTACGGGCAATGTGGCCGCCACTGGAAGACACTGTTCCTCGACATTAATTTTACCCTTCGTGAGCAATGGTAACCAAGCGAATCCGACCGGTGTCTCGGTGCTGATGGTAGTAAGATCTTTCTTTTTCGCAATATTGCACGACACGTGGAAGAAGGAAAACAGCAGATGGTGCTGTGAAGTAATGTTGAGCGGAAGACGCAACTTGATCTCCTCGTACCAAGTTGGGCTTGTGTTATGATGCAGCACTGGGCAAGACATTTGTGAGACCAGTTGATCCTGACCAGGCCGTCCGTAAATACACTGAAAAACCCATGGAAAGTATTGTTGAATATGTTCGTCCGTAACTTAAGTGATTTTTTCCACCTTTGTCGTTAGATTCTTACCTCAATAGATTTGGCTTCGGCCGTATCGCTATCACGAAGCTCTACGATCACAGCCAAGTTACGAGCTCGGGAGAAAATTTTTTGGCTATCATAGTTCAAATGTAGAGGATACACAAACAAATGGTTCACGAAATGGACGAACGGATGGAGGTATTGGTCGGAGCTGTTGGCAAATTCTGTAACTTCTAGCGTCGGGTCAGCTACTGGTGGGATTGGGAATGGATTCAACGGGACCAAACTGTTTGTAAGGCAGTCTAGAAATATAGAGGTTACAATTAAATATTAAATATTTTTTTGGTATACTGAATAGCTTGCATATTCGTATTACTCACTGTTGGGCAGTTCGTTTAGCGCTTCAATGTAAATCTTCAATGACCCTGGTATCACAGTCAGTTTGCTGAATTTGTCCGGTTTCCTATACTCGGACAGCAACTTCAGCAGCTCTTCATCTTTCAACTTTGTACCCTCCTGCCGATAAATGGCAGGAAACTCGTACGACGTGTCCAGATCGTTGCTGTAGAGTTGAAACAGTGGCCTAGCGGCCCATGCGAACGGCATTCGATAATGACCACACTTTTGTGCGTACTGCTTAATCGCCTTCTGCAATTTGCATAACACCTTCGGATCTTTGGTAGTCTTTAGGTATGGCTCGACGGAAGGATTGATGGCACCCTGCAAGATTTTGTCTATACGCACGACGATGAATATATCCGCATGGGGAACGGTAACATTGAAGACAGCCTGTTTCGCACGGGACATCCACTCTTTTGTGACCGCTTCGGAATGTAGATGCAGTTCGTCACTGGTGTCGCATTTCGCCCGGGCTGGTTTTAGTGTGCCGTGGCCATTTTGATGAGATTTGTTCGTTGCCTTCGGAGATGCACAAAGTGGACGTTCTGCTCTGCAGCTACCGGTTAGTAGTTCTTGCACGTGGTCCTTGTTAAGATCGAAGTAGAAATTTTCACTCAACTTTCGTCCGGTTCTTGCATCATATAATGCTACGCTTGTGAGGTATGGTTCAATCTGTAAAAAAATATGCAAAGCAAATTATAAATTTAATACAATTTTTGGAATCAGGACATCTGGGCGGAAACAGTCTAGATGTAATATCTAAGAAAAATAAACACGTTAGAGTCGCATAGAGTGACTGCAAATAAAAATTCATACCTTCCCAGATATATAATTAGAAGGAAACATTTGCAACATTTTTTTGCATTTAAAAACAATGTAAAACATTTCATACTACCTACAATTGTTGCTTTTTCTACTAGCGCCCTCTATTGGTGGGTCCGAATAATTATTCGATCAACATCAAAAATTAAATTTAAAATCAAGAACAATTATTAAAGATAACAATTATCTAAATTATCTCGAATTTAATTATTGAGAATAATTATTCAAAATATAAATCGACGCAAAATATGATCTGACGAATTTCTACCTGGCAAATATATAACCAATTATGGCTGAACTTTTCATAATTAATTAGAATTAAATGTTTAGCACAGAAATTAAAATATTTTTTTGTAAATCACTCGGTTTTAATTGCGATATGGTGTATAATTTTGTAATGTTTCCATTTGTTTCCAATACCTATTTATTTCAAACTTTTGTCCGGCGTACTGTTCCATAGTTTGACAGTCACGCAGCGAGTAAAAGAGAACGCAAACTAGAACGAGACGGCGAAAGCATGACATTCGAGCATTCGAGTAGCCGCGCTCGAATGGCGCGCGCGTTGTGGCTGTCACTGTTCCGTCACTTTTTTCCTGCCGATGTCGGAGTCGGTTTGTTTCACGCCAAAAATAAGGTGGAAATTTTTATCAGCGCAGTGTGTTGCTACGGTGTTCTTTTGTTTCAGCATATTTGCGACGAAATAACATGTTTATTTGAAGGAAAAGAAGCGAATGCAGATGCAGCACACGTACAGAAATCTTACAGCAGTGTGTAGTTCTCATTTGCTTCGATATAAAACCGGAGCTTCGTGTTGTGTACAGTTGACGGAAATCAGTGTTTTGTGTTTCTTAATATTATAAATTTAGAGGAGAGCGAATGAAAAAATCAGTATTATACCGTTTGAACTACAATTCCCGGACAGTGTCGCAGTGCTCATACGTTTTAAAAAAGGAATAAATCACAGCTACCACCTTCAATACACAGTTCCCGCTTTCTGCAGCTGCAAGCTGCGGGTGCTACACAAGTGGTAAGCTAATGAAACATCGTGCGAACTAATTTCATCCAACACTATTTGCTAACATGCCCAATTCGCTTCATTTACACTGTTTCAGATGGCTAGCAAAGATAATGTAAAAGCACTGGTAGAAATAACCGGTCTGAAGGAGGATCAAGCTACAAACCTTCTTACGGCGTACAATGGCAATCTGGAAGGAGCAATAAACGCGTTCTATGAGAATCCCGAAGGTATTCTCAATCCGGAACCGCCAGTCGTGATCGATGACGATGATAGCAGTTCGGGGCCATCTTTCGTTCCCAGTCGTGCCACAACGAACGACGACGACAATGTGCGTGCTCCGATACCTCGCAAGACGGAAATTTTGCTTCCGCAAATCGAAATGAACCGTGCCCGGATTGGGAAGCGTCGTGCAGCCGTTATTACCGAAGTTCCGTTTCGTAATTTTGAGCTCGAAGGACGCATTCAGGAACAGATGCTGATGCAACAGGGCCAAGGTCCATCGGCAAAGAAAGTGACCCGGCTCGAAGCGCTCTTTATGCCACCGTTTGACATTCTATTTTCCGGTGGATTTGATCAAGCGCAACGTCACGGCAATTCGGTGGATCGGTGGCTGCTGGTAAATTTACAGGACGATCTCAATTTCAGCTGTCAAACGCTCAACCGCGATCTATGGTCGGACAGTGATCTGAAACATTTCATGCGCCATCATCTAGTGTTTTGGCAACAATCGAACAAAACCACAGACGGAGCAAAATTCAAAACGTTCTACAAAGTCCGCTCGGAGCCGTACATCGGCATGATTGATCCTCGAACAGGTGAAGAGGTACGGAATCTATCCGGTAACGACCTCACACCAGCGCGATTTCTCGAAACGCTCAAAACTTTTCTAGTAGAAAGCAAATCTCCCCATGGGAAGGAGATTAACGTAACCCGAGACTATCAACTCGGAATGGGTCCCTCAACGTCTGCGAACGGTGGATCTAGAAGTGGTGCCCAATCTGGTGCTGGAAGTAGCGGTCAAAGCAGTTCGAAACTAGGGTCGTCGTCCAGTGCAGCTGGATCAAGCAGAAACCGTTGGGTTACGGTCATCGATGATGATGAAGATGACTTTCAGGAGATTACGGATAGTGAAAGTGACAGTGAGGAAAATGATCGACCACGGATAGTTACTAGCGGTTCAAGCAACAGTAACAACGGTAAGAATGCAGTTCCTGATGTCCCAAAAGCGGCTACTTCGGCACCTGCTTCATCAATGAAACAAAACGAAACGAGCACGGAGCATGTAAGACGCACAAACGTTTCTTCCAAGGAAATAGAAGAACCGGCACAACACCCATGGGAAAAAGTGGATGACATTGCTGGAAGTAGAAGTTCAGCTACTGATGAAGCATCAACGAACGTTCTCAGTTCCGACTCGGAATCAAGTTTAGCGCCAGATCAGAAGACGCGCATCCTGCTCAAAATGCCCGGCAACGTAACGGAACGATTGTTCTTCCGGAGTTCCCGCACGCTCGAACAAGCAACGGCAAAGTTGCGACAAAAGTACGAAAAGCACTATCGCTCAAATGACGCCACCATAGACGTACGGTTCTTTTGTCAGGCCATCAAATCGGATCTGTCCGCGCTCGATTCCTCCAAAACACTGCTGGAGTTGAAAATTCATCCGAACGCTGTGATTCACGTAACAACGGACGATTAGGCCGCGTGTTGCGAAATTGTAATCATGTTACAGATACTCTCCCCCAAACTAGTTTCCTCTCCCATTTTACTTCCCTTGGAATTTTAATCTATCCTTTATTAATGTAGGCATACATACGTGTAAAGAATTCATTTTAAATGTACTGTGTACTGCAAAGTAAATTATATGTACAAGAATAGTTTACGCACTCTGGACTATGTAAATGGTTTCTCATCCGAAACTTGTTTTAAAGTAGTTTGATATAGTTATATGGTTATAGAGGTCGATAATTAATATTGTTATATCAAATCCCGCCAAGAATGTCCTATTTCCTCGTTTGATACATCTTGAAAATTAATAAATAACGAACCACTTACCTGACAGAGAGGTGCTTCAGAATCTTGCGCAGGTGGTCCATGTACTCCATCGATTGGGCCTAATAGTCGGAAGCGCAACGAATCACACTTGATCAAAATCCGCTGTCCAAATTGCGCCCGGTACGGTTCGATGAATGCTTCCGATTTGCTTAATCCTGGCGTTATACCTCCGGATGTTGAGTTGGCTTTCATTCCACCACCGATATTGCCACCAGATTGTAGATAGAGCAACTGTTGACCACCAAACAGACGTTTCCGATTGTCTCGTCGTGCCTGCGCGATCGATTGATCCGTTTCCCGTGCGTACCGATTCAGCTGAGGATTCATGCTCTGTTCCAGCCCCTTCAGCGTACCGTACTGCATAGTGCTTGGGCTGGCCGGTAGGAGCGGTGCAGCAGCACGTTCCAGCGAAGCAACACGCTTATCTTCCTGCAGCTTGTTCTGTTGCAGCACGGACGAGATTTTGCGCAACCAATCCTCCATCTCGCTTTCGTCATCCGCTGCCAACGTGACCGATTTGCCATGCTGTCCTTCGTTCATTTTCATCTTCAGCTCAAAGCAAAAGCGACCCTTCTTCGGGTTCGGTACCACTTCGGTGCAAAAGTCCATCACTATTGTTGCCTTCGCTTCGGCCTGTTTCTCATCCTTGTGCAGCTCGAGGATGTACGTGCCGTCGATCTCCTGGCGCAGATAGCAGTAGCGCTTCTTGAAAGATTTCGACCCGATGTGGGCGAACATGCGGTCGGAATTGGTGTCCGGACCTTTGAAGAGATAACCCTGCTTGGCGATCGTGTCGGCTTGCGATCGTGTCATTTGTTCATCCAACCGGTCTGGATCAGTATCTACCTCGTACACCTCTTCGCGCAACTCTTCTGACGGGGATATTCTATGCAAGGTTGCCGAAAAGAAATCCATTCCGGGGTAATTTAGAAACCAAATGGACGAGAGGGGAGGAATCAGTGAGTAAGTTTATTTGAAAAGAAGGGCAAAACTAAAACCAAATAAATGTTGGCAAAGCCAACTCAGACGATAAAGAAATACCAAAAAATTACACACAAAACAAAAAAATAATTTCAAAATGATTCATTTTCTTTTGCTGATCAATAACAAACGATATTTGCGGCTTCATGATAAATTTGTAATTAAATTTCGGATTGCTAAATTCAATGCGTCGTATAGAACATGCTTTTAACAGCACGTAGTATCTTACCGTGGCAGATCGTAGCATGTCCCGCCGTATTTGCTATATTTGTAATGGATAAGGTGGTTTGGTGAGTCGTACGTGTGCAATGCCTGGCGGGTAAGCAAAAGGCCGCCCACCGTCGGTACGCCGGAACCTGCCGACACTGACGATTGCGATCGATTGCTAGTCGGTGTGCCGTTTTGACTGCTGGACGCCGAACCACTTTCACTGCCACGTTTGCTCGATCCATTGGTGTTGGTAACCACCGATTGGTGTTTGGGCACGTGTCCAGGAATGTTACTATGTACGGTGCGAAATTTCTTTGGCTGTAGAATTTCCTGTGGTGTGGTAAAAGATGTGGCGGTGTATAGTTTGTTATGAACGCAGGAAAAAAACCACCATGCCATCACTTACCGATACGTCATCGTTCGGATAAAGCAGCAACTCTCGCTGGGGATCGTTCTGTATGAGTGTTCTGTTTTTCAGCACAAACGCTTCGAAATCGATCGGTTCTACTATAATCGGTTTGGTCTGAAAAGGGTAGAGAAAACGAAAAAAAAACAAGAAAGATAGTCGCAATAAGTATTTCGTCGATCGCAAGCTAAATTTAATTGTGCCCTAAAGGTGAATTTAAATAATGTTTCTTCTTCACTGTTTAAATTATAATTTCCTCTACCCGCTGCTCAGATGCCATGCCTTTACGTATACCGGAGGGCTAAGATACTGTGAAGCTGCCATATTTTTGGTTCGTTCTTTTCACAGCGTGGAGAAAAATCGAAGCATGGTGCATTATGGATTACTGGAACACGTTACCAAAAACAAAAAAGTGGACGTCATTTTTAGTTTCGTTAAACCGTTTATTTTTCTTCCTTTCGCATGGCTTGATTAAGGACGAACACGAAACCGAACAATCATTAAAGCTTAAATTGAAAATAAAAATCCAATACGTAATAATTTCCACATTCGAACGCATGATGCACTCACCCGGCTTTGTTTGCTGCTAAAAGGCATTGAAAGGGTAATGAAGGGCTTGAATGAAAACGAAGGGTACACAGAGGGTTTAAACTATTTTCTTCGCGTTGTTACTCTGGTTCGAGTGAGGAGACTGCGATTATTGTAAAGTTTTGAACCATAATTTTCGCCCATCAAAAAAGCCCCCCAAAAAAAGAGAAGAAGAAACTCGTTCAATTCTGCCAAGATTATGTTGGTGTTGTCTGGTGTGCTTTTTCTTGCCTTTTCACGGTCCATGTGCGCACGACAAATTTGTTCTTTATTCGCACAGCTTCTTATCCGGCTTGGATTGTTGGACGATTTTTGTTGTTGTTGTGCCCTATTACCTATCATTTTACGTTCTCGTCCAACAACGATGTAAGCTTTTTGACCCAAGAAGGATGCTATCCCCCCGGGGGTTGTGTCGTTTTGTTTTTATTCTTCAAATGTATTAAATTTAGCTGACGGCTAAATCGATCAGTAACACACCGTAAGGCGCACGGGTTGAGTGTGCAGAATCGTACAATAATAATGATAGTGATGATAATAATAAAAAAAAAATCTTCGCCATATACATACTACTTTACAATCGCGCAAGCACGGAAAGGAAGTGCACGCATCCGGGTGCATCCGGGATAATCGGAATTTCATCGTTTGCACCAGCCGGAGGACCTTTCTCTCCATCCGCTTATGCTTCGATGAACGATACCGCGTGAGGTGAGGGGTTCGTCGCTTTGAGTCGTTCGTTTTTTTTTATTCTCTCGCATCATCTTCTTAAACCGGACCAGAACGCAGCGGTTCGTCCTTGCTTCGTGCTAATTGTTCCTACAATGATGTTCATTATGGGGTGTGCAAGCGATCGTTGATTGCAAACTCGCATCCATTCATCATCGCGCTATCTGATTTCTTCCGATATTTACGTCTCCACCGGTTGTTTGTTACCCTCGGATACGAAAGGAAAGCAGTTCAGCGGGCAGCAAAAAGGTGCTGAGAACAGATTTTTGCTCCAACAAAAACGGAACCTTCTCAAACCCACACACACACACACACTTTGAAGTAAATAATCCTGCAAACGCATGCTAATAATGATGGTGATCGTAATGATTATTGTAGTGTCTGCCATCACAGAGCCTGGGACGATTTGGGACGATCTCCCGAAAGCACCCCAAGCATAATAATGATCACTCTCTTTACACCGATTAAAGAGTTCGAACCGAAGGATACGAAAAAAAAGATTATGCTTACGTGGTTTTATATTGTCCATGATACTAGTGTTTATAGGCTGATCTGCATGGTTTCAAGGAAGCACATTCGACCAATTGCATTATCGATGATCGGTTATTAACTATTGAAAAATAACAATATAAAACAATTGATAAAGGTAAAACCAAAAAGTTGTAAAACAACTCATTGAATGCTCATTATACAGATCATCGATCGAGTATATCGGATAGGGCCAAAGGTGTATAACAACATGCGCTACTTTATTCCGTCATTCAAAACAATGGAACTATAATTTTCATCATATTCGCGATATGTCAACCACACAACCGGGCCATGAGATGCAACCATAAATTGTAGGAAATTAAATCCATAATTGATTCCCATCCCTAATTTACATGCGTATCGATGGGACTGTGTGAACGGTTTTACTAACAACCCCTTGGCATTCGGTTGGAAACGGTTACTTTCGCATGAATAAAGCAGTGAGGTGGAACTTGTGGTTAGAAATGGGCAACAAACCTCGTTATCTAAATGATCCCACTACAACCATTTGGGAGGAGGGGGTGATTTTCGCTTCCTTCACGTAAAAACACATTCCATTTGCGTGTCATGCTTGCACCTATTGCTGTACCGTTGACAACTGTTAACGAAGTAATACGGTAACCGGTAGGAATTAACCCCTACTCATCTTATTTGTGCGTTTCTTTGCAACAAAAAAAGGCTTCCGCTAGTAGAATGATTGGCTTCGACCACAACCAGCCCGACAATTAGATACGCCAGTCAGTTGCGCAACACGAAGAAGTAATGGTTCATGCTCTTACAAGTGTATACTATATTGGGTGTACACGTAAGCTTACAGCGTTTTTCCCCAAAAATTGAATGCTTTGTTTAAAAAAAAAACTCAACTTTATCCCAATTTTCTGACAAAAGCAAAATTTCGTCTTTTGAAACCAGGAACGAATAAAGTCTTGCATCGATCAAAACGATTCGATTGAATGGGAAAAAGTCTGTACATTAACGAGTTTTCCATAAAATTTTTCATTCTCTGCTTTCTAAATTGCCTTTGACCGGAAGTGCACGACGAGTTCAAACATTTGTGCATATTCTGACAGTTTTTCCTTCAAATGCTAGCTTTAAACGAATGCTAGACACGGTTCCAGTTCATAGTATAAGTTATCTTTATGTTCCCACCCAGTGAAAATTTCTCTTTGATGTCGATTGAGCAAGCAGAACAAGCTCATACATTCTGCCCGTAGTGTACCGGAGGAATCAACGTTACAAAGAAAATTTAAAACGCAATTTAACGATTTTCGAACGATGAGACTTTTAGACCCGATTAGCAAGAATTGTTGCTAGTTAAGAAGCAAACACTAAATTTCATAGAAGTGGTTGAAATTATGAATAATAATTACAAAATTTAAAGAAAAATTATCAAACTTTTGGTTGTTTTATAGTTTTAGCTTGTTGAACACAAATGTCACACTAAAAAACTGGAAAAATGTTTCAAGTTTTATTAGTTTCCGTATACAAAAGCAAGCCATTAATTAATATAAACTACGTTTACAGAACTAATTTCCAAATACTATTAAATATTCTTTTTATCACCACCACTCGAGGCTACACTTTGTTGTAAACGAGCAAGAAAAGAAGGTTGAATAGTTCACTCTGCACCCAGAAATGCATAATGCTTTAGGCGAACGTTCGATGATCCGTAAATAGTATCGTAACAATCGCTCTCCTTCTTCTAGTCAATTGGCTAGCTTGACATGCGATCTTGCAGGAAAATTATGGTCCATTGTATAGCCCCCCAAACAGCCACAGAAAAAAATTGATGCACACCATCGGCATTGGCATTTGGTGAAGATCTTCTACTAGGCGCCCTTTGATTAAATTGTAGCACGCTCTAGAATGGCGCCGCGTATCACAAAGTTAGTGCTAGTGCGAAGAATTCACCTTTCGCACACCTTTCCATTCCGTGCAAGATGGATTCGCCCAGTACCGGGCGCCAACCACCAGCATCTCTATGAGATCCAGCCGTACGATTGCGTCAATGTATAAAAGCCACATTCTATTGCTGGTTTCGTATTGCTGGCCGTAGGGTGGAAATGTGTGGAAAAATATTTTATCACACCATCATACTAAAATTGTTCCACCACTGATGCTACAGTGTGTTCACGGGCGGTCAAACAAACGGTTCAAAAAGAGTAGTTTTTTGTTTTTAAAAATCTTAACTACTCCTCTCTCTCTCTCTCTATCTTCCCATGTTGCGAATTCGATGATGTCCTTTTATTTGCGATTGGACATATTCAATGCCGTGCCTTTCCTGGCGTTCATCTTCCACCGACTTCACGCTAGTTCTTTTGTTTGTAGATTGTTACCGGAGCTGATCGCGGACGTGTTGTTTCTTACATATTCTGGCTTTTGTTTTTGGCTACACCCCACTGCCAATGCCCTTTGCCTGTTGGCTATTTATGCTGTTTGTTCTTTTCGGCCCTTTTTGTCAACCACCAAACCTTTAGGCCGGTCACCAAATTGAGACCGGACGATGAGAAACATAGCTGCAGCACATCATCGGATCTACATTTGTTAGGGGGGCACCGTTTTGGAGAGCCGGAAATGGAGAGTAAGCAAAGAGAAGGCAAAACACAGAACGTGGTCACAAAATGGTGACGTTGCGTTCTGTGGCACCCAAATTTTCGACGCTCCTTCCAATGCTTCATCTGGCAAAGTCGCTGAGCCGCTGATGATCAGCTAAATGTGTCTCCTTTTTTCACATTTTACACATTGTACTCTTCGACTATCGCGCGTGTTGGGGCGGTCTGAATACACACACACGCACACAAAGAGGGGTCATTCAATATTTATACTGCATAAATTCATTTGAATCAGCACGACACGGGATGCTGGGTGGTGTGGCCGACGATGCTTTTTGTGTGATTTTTTCTCCCATTTTTGTTCACCCGTTCCTTCCTGTTGGTTATTGTTGTCGCGTCCGTAACGACGAATAAACCATTGGCCGCCTCATTGTTGATTCAACTTATCTGCAACAGAGGGAACCAAACGGAGGGAGGCTGACCGAGTGCTCTTCGCCGTTGCATTGTGGTGGTACGCGCTTCCATTTCGCGATCAATTTTCGGTGATCTTCTTGTGCAGTTGGTCTGATTTTTTTTCGTTGTTGCAGCTCTACTTGCGAAACCTAAAGCCACTTTACGACCACTTCCTGGCAATGGGTGAGGAACTTTGCTTCCTATAACTTCCTTTACCTCTTCTACATTCTCTTCGTGCTTCGTGCACACACTTTCCTGTCCACTTTGCTGTCATCAATGAAAGGTTTCATTCGAAGAAAATCATACAACGAGTCCATTCTTAAAGAGCGAGAGTTTGGCCCGACTGTAGTTGCATCAATGCACATCGGTTTCAATGGTGCATCGTTCGACCATTAATCTTACGTTTTCGAGACCGGAGCCCTTACGGGACACTCCTTTTGGTTTAACGAGAAGGTTTCAACCTGGACAAGGGCAGCCAGGCAATATGTTGCGTTGCATTGTCCAACGGGCACAGATTGATTGCGATGGAATTCAATTTATGATTTCTCACAAAAGCCAACAGGAAACTCTAGATGATGCCGACGTACTTCTTCGGAATCCCACTTTTTGTCCAGCTCGGATCGGCTGATTAGCATTCGAAAGTGTAATCGTGATCTGACCGAACCGTACGTTGGTCGAATCCTTGGACGGTTAAGCGCACTTGAACGTTTGTCGTGTACTGTTTCTCAGTCTAAAGAGACAGAAAAAAACAGTGCAATAGTCAACAAAAACACTCTTAACAACAGGAAAAATCCATCACAGTATGGTAAGTTTTTGTTTCGTAACTGAAGCCCCGAAAGGTTCCAAAAGGGAAACCGCTTCAAAGGGAAAATGTCTTCGCTCTTCGGTTTGTGTGGTTTTCAATGTCGTCGGTGTGTCAAAACGTCGGTGGATCATTTCTGTTGCCGTTGTTTTTTACAACCACTAATATGTAAGCGTTTCACCACCAAAAGCAAACCATCGGTACAACGATTTGATCTCGGAACTGTAGCTTGAAGTGGTTGGAGAAATTTTTGATTGACATAATGTTGCTTTAATTGATACTTTGCATACTGAACGGTTTCTACGCACGGGGTACATTGCGGTGGCATTATTTGAAGGAGCGACAGAATACAATAGGCTCATGGAAGGAAAAACGAACATGCATTTTGATGAGCGGCGGGCAACAAATGTCGATGCATGGAAAAACCATGCGAAAGGAGAAAACCCAGAAGTACAAATTGTATGAATTAAAGCAGAGTAAATTGAAAGTTGACAATAATTAAATATAAGTTTGTTGACGATTTAAAAAAATTTAGTGTTGAAGAATTTAATTTATAATAAGACATATCTTGATGAAAATATTTTATACTTAAACACAAAAACATGCTGTTCGAAGACCCTTTCATTTAGTTTTTATGGAATGTTTTCCTTTACTGATGAAGAATGATATCATTCAATATCAATAAGAAATTAATAAAACATATATATCAATATCAAATATCAATATATCAATAACATAATTAATAACAACATTATTATCAAAATAATAAAAAATATGAATTTCGCATAAGATTAAGAACAAAGAATTTCTAAATTTCGCTTTTGTTGAATATGTACATTCGCATATTCTATTTTTGTCCGTTCTTTTTTCATTGTTTAGTTTATTCTGTGATAGACACTTATTGCAGAAAAATGGTGACAATTATATTTAGTTTATGGCTTGGTTTATGAAATTTGTGCTTAAATAGAGATCATTATTTGATATGATGTTGAGAACTTTCAATTTATAATTATTTATTACAAATTTCTTCTCTCTCTAGTGATAAACGATGCCGGTCCACACGGCAAGACTGGGAATCAAATCCCATCCGGACCGTCTCCCCGTAACAAGGACTGACTATCCTGCTACGTGGTAAAATAAGTCTTGATACGGCCTGGCCGTTCTTAAGAAATAAAAAAAAACAAGTAGGTATATAGCCTTAATATGTTTATTTATATTTGGTACAATTTTCTTTGAATGTTGAGCCATTTCTGTCTTGAAAACGGTTTTTTGATGTGCAAAACCACGTCTCATCGATAAGGAAGAAACAATTTTGCATCGTTCACACTTTGCTTCACTCAATGAGGTAATGAGGTTAGATTGGTTCTCACCGTTCTGCGATCGTGCGGAGCTAAATATACATAAAAAAACACAAAGTAAAACACAAAGTCATTAATAAATATGCACACAAAAACGAGTGGCTGTTTCGCGTTATGCATATTAATTACCATCCCGCAACTATTCAGTTCTTACTATCAACAAAACTGAGCAATAAAACCTCAGTAGCTCAAAGTGATCGTAAAGACTTTCTTCACACGGTCATTAACATTTTATATTATTCTGCCTGTAAACCGTTGTGTTGTGGTTTGCTAAAAATTAACAAATCGTGCTTCTTATTCTACCATTAGCGATGCTACGGTGGGATGAGAATTTTAATTTGCATGTCGATGTCATTCGGTACTCTGTCTCATCATTTCTCACCATGTCAAACCATTGTACAAAGCCAATATGGTATAAAGAAGCGAACACTCAATGCAATGATTAAATTATGAATTGGCACTACGTTTCAATGGTCATTCGGTTGGTTGCATTCGAAAAACTGCAAAATCAATATCCGATTGAACATTCCGGATTGTGGTAGACTTCGATGTGGTTGTCTTCAATTGATGAAAGGTGAGAACAGCAATACCGTGTGCAGATATGTTTTTTACCGTTAGCAAAGCATAATTTCCATTGCATTTCGCATGAACTTTTGATCGATAAAAAACATTCAATCATATTTGATGCACCAAGGTCAGTGAACGATAATACTAATGATGACTCTTTCTTTTCGCTGTTGTACCTCTTTTCCCCAGTGTTCCTGTACGGAGAAGGGACAATTGCTGTGCGCAAGATTAGAGAATCACGGATGCAATCAAACCACACCAGGAGGAGTGTTCGTTAATTGAAACTTTCGAAGTGTTGGGTACAAAAA
This sequence comes from Anopheles funestus, assembly GCF_943734845.2. Taxonomy (NCBI): domain Eukaryota; kingdom Metazoa; phylum Arthropoda; class Insecta; order Diptera; family Culicidae; genus Anopheles; species Anopheles funestus. The sequence goes on from NC_064598.1 coordinate 65,367,210, forward strand.
TTCCAACTAAACGCCTTCGGAACATGCCGATGTATGGCTATCGTGCGAGAAATGTTGCTGCACTTAATTTTAGGCTGAGAATGTCCATAACACGTACACCACGTATGGTAGCGTGGCAGCAGCTGCATCATAATTGCAATATCGTGCGCATTCCAGTCGACGTGGGTAATTAAGCCAACCGCAACATAGATGCGTGATTTACAGTCCCTTGGGCTGATTCGATGTAGCTTCAACTTAACCCGATACGACGATCTAGTGGATCGGTCCTTACCGACATGACCTGATCGATCGAATCGATCTGCACATCTATCAGTCTGTATGCGAATTTCAGACAACAGGGAGAAACAACAATTCGTGAGATCGATCGAAGTGCGTAAATTAAATGATATCAGATGCGATATTACCATTATCCCGGTCGATCTCTGGTGCTTTATTGTGGGTAATATTGCCCTCAAGCAAATGATCCCTAGCTATACGTTACACAGGTCTGTCTGGAAAGCCTATAATTAATGAAGGATGTAGCATAGTGGAAACACGGTGCTGTAAACTACGAGACTGTTTGATGCATAAAAATCGATCCTGACTAACTTGAAGAGTTTATCACAAACTAAACATTTAAAATAATTCAAGTGTTATTGTTTATATTTATAAAATCCGATATAAAACCATGAACCAGATAAGGATTATCAATAAAACAATTTTATTTTTATAAAATTTAAGTTTTAAACTATCTAATAAAAAAAATCTTAATTGGTTTTAACAACGTCTCTATTCGATTGAATTGGTTCGTTTTGGCCTTCATTGCCTTTATTTATTGACTGTCGGTAATCTAATTGTAATTATATATTTTTGTTCTTAAAATATAATCTAATAGTAACAACTAAAACTAATTTTTTAAAATAAATATTACAGAGCTTTGTAAGAATAATAATAGAATTATGGAAATATTTTTCCATATTTCTATTTATGTTTTCTTACGATTTAACTTCTACATTTTTTCAAACAAGAAGAATTATTGCGATTGATGTAATTTTAACAATATATTTTCTTTTAACCTATTTGTTTGTTGAGAATATAGCTTGTCTTGAATTGATCTTAAAGTCCAGGAAATATTGATGATATATGTAAAACTATTTCCTGCCGTTCCAATCCAAGCACATTTTTTCGCTTTGAATTCTTTTCCCACCTTTCCGTAGGGTGTTATGGGTGCCTCTCCTTTATCGAATGCTTTCACCATGTGTAGTAAAACTATTTTCCTGCACAAGAAGGACTTCAATACCAATCACAATTATTGCACGCATCGCGTATGTGGCGTGTGATGGAATGTTAATTGATTTACGCCAATCACGGATCGACTGCACCCTACGAGTGGCCGCGCATTATTGCGGTTATTGACTTCTCTTCTGTGGCGGTTCCTTACCGGTTTGGTTCTTAAGTTACTGACAGGGCAAATTCAACTATTATTTGCTTTATAAGTATCCTGAACAAGTGATTTAATCTTCGATTTGTTCGTCCGAATGCATTTGCTGCTCCAACCCATTCCAATTCGTATTAACTTCTTTCAACGCACGTGCCATGAAAGGTGCGAAAATGCGATAATTGCCATCGCATCCCATCCTTCCACATTGACCAAGTACACGATACAAAAACCCACAATCTCAATCGTGTGTACTGCACGCAATGCGTTTCGCAGCTCCGTTGAAACAATTCATCGAGGGAATTAAAAGCGTCACAAGAAGTGTGACAACAGTTGTTAATTTCACCATCGATATGTGTGTTGCAACTGGCAATGGTGATGATGCCAAGGGAAGGTTAACTCACGCCATACATGACACCGCAAAGGAACACGACGAAGCAATGTTGTTACCGCCGGCGGCCTGACAGTTATGCTTGCAGTCAATTAATCGATTGGTGGCGGACTGGCAGTGAAGTTATGATTCAAAGGAGACACTGTCTGTAAGATGTTAAAACAATTGTATTCCAGTACCCAGTTCAAATACTGTTATCTGGTGTATTAAGATGATGTTTTTTTTAAATAAGTGAGTTTATAAAACTGACATTGAAATAAACGTTTTAGTACATATTTTAAATACAAAATTCAAAACATAATAAATAAGATAAAAATCAATTAACATCCACATCCAATACCAAACGAGAAAACAAACTAATAAAAGTTTTAAATTGTTGTCTTCCTTAAATGAATACTGCAATCGACTTCGCCAATAAAGTGGAGTTAAGTTGCAATAAAATCCCATAATTTTTATGGTGTCGTTATTCTTGTTGCTTGAATGTTGAAATTGTACATCAATTGGTAACTTTACTTGCATTTTAAATTCCCTTGTTGTAAAGCGACTTACGGACCTCAATCGTAATTTAAATGTTAACTGGTACGATTTAAACATGCCTAAAATGAATTGTAGGCTTAATGAAATAGTAGATAGTCAAATATGTCACTTCTATAATCGACAATTAAATTATGAACTTATTTAACAAATTAGAAGTAAAAGATAAAAGAAGTTTGAAGTAAATGTTTGGCGAATTGTACTAAATGTTCGCATAAAAATTCGTCTTGCCGTTCCTTAAGAGTTATTAAAAAAATTACATATTCGATTTAGTATTATGACAAATATAAATAAAAACTTTTCGTCCTTGGAATTTGATTTTAATTTTAAAGAATAATGTAGAAGTAAAAACAAATATAAATCATGTTCAATTAATCAGTACTATACTACGCCCACTATTCGCTCACATTGTTTCTTTGCTCGTACGCAGCATCGTCACAGGATTGGTAGTTCATGGAACACGCGCGAAGCAATGAAATTTTTGCAATTTCAACACTAATGGTGAACACCAATTTCACCCAGACGAATCGCTTGCTTTTTTCTTTCTTGACACTTTTCGGAGTCCGGTTTTACTCACACTCGACTCAGGTTAACAAACGAAATTTTAAAAGAAAAGGTCTGCGTAGGAGTACTAGTTAGCGTGAACACCAATACGTAGCGACTGTACGCATAACCGAAATGCAACGAAACAAAAATAAACAAAACAAACCATATACAACTACATCCGCCATCATCAAAATCACAGGCGACAACAAAATAAAAAGAAACAGGAAAAAAAACTTTTAATCCCAATTGAAATGGCATCCGCAAAAAACGAAACAACTCGAGAACGAGCTTGAAGATTACGAACTCTTCGGCCCATCATCGAGCATATCGGCAGCAGCCTTAAGGTTGGCGTTGATCACGATCGCGAAACGATGCTTCACGCGCGAAGGTCAGTTTGCTGGATCGACGAAGCGCGACGTTGTACCCTTTGTTCGGTTAATAGGGCGCGTATCAGAACCAGCAAGGGGGAACCGGTGCCGGTCGCGTGAAACCGGGTCCTCCGTAGGGTCCTCGAGGTCTCGCCAGTTCAACAATGATTATGGCAATGATCGTGATGATGCCCTCGACCAACTCGATTGTCCTCGTCCGATCGAAAAGGGTCGTAAGAGAACGAGCCGCTGCAAGGATTTTGAAACTTTTTGCGAGTGTGTTACAGTGTGTGCCGAAAATAAAAAGATTATTGAAAAATATTTTGTTCATTGAGCAAAGGATGAGTATTTTGATACTAAATTTCGATTTAAATTTAATTTAAAACTAATTTATTTCATCCGTATTTTGTTCCCTAAGCAACTCTAAAGCATTTAGAGAACTTTGCGTCGTAAAACAAATAAAAATAAATTAATGAATATATCTTTTAATTATTCACAGTCTCATCGCATCTTTCATACTCCTGTGTGTGCAAACATACAACAATTCTACAACACGAGTAACTAACGTACATGTAAGTGTGCATTCTGTGTTCCAACTAGCAGCAGATCCTGTCCAAGGGGAAAAGCAACAAGCCGGAATCACTTCACATAAATGCAACAGATAAACAAGGCAACTCCGCCCTCGGTTCCAGCCCACTGTTGTTTTATGCGTTGTATTCGCATTCGTATTGTATTCAAGACATCCAACAACCTACCACCAATCGCCCATTCAACCTTGTGAATCGGCGAATTATTAAAGACGACTGTGTTCACAGTTTTACCAAGAGTTTTTATGATTTTTTTTCACTTTTGAAACGTAAAAGAAAATTAAATTATTAATTACTTTTATTCACTTATTTTGTTAAATTATGAAAATTTTAAAACGTACATAATTTTTATATTTTATGTTTTATTGTAATAATTCGGTAATTTTATTTTGTCTTCCCAATATCCCATTCAACGTTTTCCAATATCGCACCCTCTGTCTCAACACGATCAATACCCACAATGTTTCCAAAGAACAATAAAACATTAGCACAACGCAATTACGGCACATACCTTCTTTTTCTTATCAGATTTAGACCGATTTCAAGACCTTCCGGAACCGGCACGTTCTTAGTGAATGGAGAAAAAGCAAAAACAGCATCAAACTACACACTCCACGAAGGATCATCACAGATAAGAACATGCGTTAGTTTGCAGAAGCCATTGTCGAATCGGATTTGTGGGGATGCGAACCGATGCACATTTCTTTCAGCGAATCACTCGCCATCGAAACGATACGATCCGAGTTGGGGCCGAACGTCTTGACACGGAAACCTTCACCAGTCTTGGGCGGAAAGAAAAGTGAAAGATCAACTGCAACTCTTGTGCTCTGGTTTGGTCCAGCCGTTACAGCCATGCTCTACCTACCAACTGACCACCAGGCGATCCACCAAGCGCGAGCGATTCGCGAGCGTGTTCGACAGCCGACCCGCGTACTGCACATTAGCCCGGTGATAAATGGGCCCCGACCAAGCGCTAATATGCAACGCCCATTCAACGCCCAGGAAACCGTCGCGATTTTATTTTTATATTTTTCAACCCGATGTGGAGTAAAAACAGAGAAGAAAATATAACGCTACGTCCATCAGTTCCACCACCACCACCACCACCACCACCACCACCACTTGAGAGATGTTTCTCAGCAAAGAAGTACAGGAACTCTTGGGCAAGAATTCAATTCACAACACAGAGACTGAAAGGTGCCACAGACACAATGGGTCCTCGCAGTCGCCTAAGTTGCTTGCGTGAAAACTGTGTTGTAATGTGAGGATATCCTTTGCTGCTTTGAAATACTCAAAACATTTAAATAATTATTTTATTTCTTAATTTTTTTAATTTAATTAAAGGAAAATTTCATCAAAGCTGAAACATTTGATAACTAAAATACGTTTAAATTTCTTAAAGCAAATTTCCTTTTTAGAAAAAATCCGCAATTTAACTAGGTTTACTGACGACATTCCGACTTCTTTTTCCAACCACAACAAGAGCAACCCTAGAGCTATTGTATCGCCTTACAGTAATCCGTAATCCTTGCCATGGTTTGCCAAGCCGTCAATCCAGATCGTCTCCCGCTGGAAGACGCTTATCGAAAAGATTGATCGTTCTAAGGAACGAACAAAAAAAACGCACGCTTCGCAATCAGATAATCATCGCGCGGCACACCAAAACCGCGACATGATCGCACGGTATAATCGCGCGCCCATTGTGTTTATACTTGAGCGCCCGTAGATATCGTGAAAAGTCAAAGCTTTGCGCGATTGCAGCGGGATAACATTTATCCCTTTTATGGCATTTCGCATACCCCTCCGATCCGGTGCAGTCGGTCATCGACGGGGGTTGGGGATTGCAAGTTGCGAGCCGCTCTTGTCCATTGCGCGTTAGTTCAATGAATCCATACATCAATATTAAGAAAGTCATCGGTGTCTTCAGTGTCGTCGTTGTGTGCTCGCGCATCACGATTGCAATCGTACGCGGATCCTACCATTTTCCATTCCGCTTCGCTCTCACAGGCCCCCGCTGCAGCGATGGTTGGAACCCCCCCAAAAAGGGGGTTGAGATCTTGATCGACACCGATTTAATACCGCCGATAGCTGCGAATTGGCCGCGATTGCTCACACGTTGCGATCTTGTGCATTCCGCGCGAACAGATTCCACCCGATCGCAGTGCCAAAGGAGATCAATTCTTCTTACAAAAAGGATCTCTCGTATTCACCGGTTGAAAGAGAAAGATAGACAGATAGATGAGTGAACCAGCAAGAGAAGGACGTGTGTTTTTGTGCACGAAAAAAAATATGCCGCAATCGATAAATAAAAATAAACCATAAATTATCGTTCGAAATGCGCGAGGCGTCTCGCAGGAACGTTTGCACGTCGGTGGTGGACTTTGGTTTGCAATTCATGTTAAAATGAAGGTCTGCGGCTGGTGCAATTCTAACGATACGGGAGAATCCAATAACGTAGACCTGTCCTCGGTTTGGTTTGCTTGGAAAAGCTGAGACGATGAGCATTACTCGTCCGTATTCTGCCGAAGAAGATATGAACATGATCGGAAAGAATTAACAAGACAAACTCCTTGGGCGTTACGATTGCACTTTTTACATACGTTTAATCCACGTGAGAAACGAACAGTGCTGAAGTTATGTTTTGTTAACAAATTAAGCTTACAAATATTTTTGGCTTTGCTTGTTTGTGGGTAGTTTAACTTTGTACGGAAATGTCCGTACATTTCCACAGTTAATTTAAAATAAAATTCATCCCATTTTACTGTAAATTTAAATCAATCTAAATGATGATGCCACTTACACCCTTAAAAAAGACAACAAAACATTTTATTGTGAGAATTTTCCACAAAACGAATTCTTCCATGAACCTATTCTATCCTGGTTAGCACCCAAAAGGAATGAGAACTAAATATTCTTTTTATGTTCACCAGACAATGGATGAAGTGGAACCCTTAACAGTCCTTTTGATTTGCCGTTTCCGGGGTGCTTCGCATCGTTTTTTTTTTGTTTACGACACTGTTCCTCGCCAAATGTGCAAAATAGGTTCCCTTCGGTAGCGGCATAAAGGGAAACAAGGATTAAATTTTTGTCGAGCAACAAACGAGTGGTTGCGACTCATCCGGACCATTGTCTTCAAAGTAATGCGCAGAAACGAACTCGTAGAATCTTGTTTAGGTTTATGTTTCTTAGGGTTCTTTTCAACCATGGACACATGCGCATGAATAAATCTCATAATGAAAGGACATGTAAATCAAAGATAGCTTAAATCATGCAGAATGAGGATCTTAAAATGGTTGTAACTAAAACATAAATGATACTTGAATAATGTAGGATTGTTTAAAAGATAAAAAAAATGACCGAACGAACGAGCTTGTTTGCAGTTTTAAACCAAAGAAAATATAAATATTAAATATAAATTGATTCAAACAAAAGACAGACACATCGCAAAAAAAAATACATGTAAAAGACTGCACACGGCGTCATCGATGAGAAAATGGGGGGCAGAAACGATTTAACTCATCTACCCTTTCGCGAAACGAGTTTGCGGAAGCCTGCCAAATGACAAGCAAAATGACCGATGAGACCGGTTCCGGTCGCTGTCATCGCGTAAAAACGGGGTGCAACTAGACTCGTTAGGTTAACTTGATGAGCTGCCACCGCTAGCAGCTTCTGGTTGTCGCAGCATAATATGCCCGGCGTTTCCGTCTCGTACGAGAATAGCATAATTATGATTAGCGTGAGAATCGAGCCGAGGTCCCCGACCAATGCTAATGATGGTCGTTGTTCGAATTGCGTTGCACAGCCTAACCGTGTGGATTGAATCATCTATTTTTGTAATCATCATGAGAAAATGGCACCGTGTATGGCCGTGTTGTCTGCCGTCTTGGATATTCGTATCATGTTCGCTTTGGGAGAGAATCTTTAAGACACTGTACGCGAAATTTACCGAGGAATTGAACTATGTATTATTGATCTTCGTCGGTTAATTAAACGGAACAATTACGATGAAACTGGTTCTATCAACTTGTCAAGTTTAATATTGTGAAACGTCACTTTTATACCAAACATGTTTCTATGTGCATTCTGTTCTATTTCAGGCTGGGCTTTCATTTGAGAAAATATGTCACGTCCGAAACACAGCAATTCCAAACGGAAACTTACCTAAAAAGAAAAAAAAACCAAAATGATAATGGTTAGCAATGTTTACATCTGAAATTGTTACTAGTGTATTTTTTAAATATCCAAATATTGATAAATAAATACAACAAAGGAAAACTGTTTTAAAATTAAAAAAAAGTATTAGCAATTGAATAGTGGACTTATTTATCATCATTTGTTTGTAACTAGCACAAAAACAATATAAAATAGACGCACCATAAATACTTCAATCGACTTTTGCCTCCCGCTGTATCAATCAATTAATGTCGCCATTTTGTGGTGTCTTTTCACTTAGTTCTCATCATTCTTCAATTAATGCTGCACGATAGCCTTTGCGATGGTGATGCGATAGTTTCAGAATTAAAATAAATGCCCAAAGCCAATGCCGGTAAGACACAAACGCAATACACATTACCGACGGCAGACAGAGAGCGGGTCTTGAATATTGAATGTAATATTAATACTTTACCCAAAAAAAGCGACACCAATCTGAATGACGATGCAGGTAGGTAGCTAAGGATGTTGACGAGTTATTTTGCATTTCAACATTCTACGGGTTATACCGTTTGTGGAATAAAACTAAATAAACTCTCATCTCCATGAAAAACTGTCAAAGGACAGAAAGTGGATAATTAATGTTCCCGGATCTAAAAGCTTTGCAAAATACATCATTGATGAATTTGCAGATTGGTAAGTACCGTAACGCCAAATGACAAATACGCCACAGCTTGCATCATCTAACCATGAAGCAAATTTTTGAAATATTTTGTACTCCTGCATTTATTATGTTAAATTCAGTTTATAGAACAATAAGAAACATTCACTCATAAAATAACACGCATCAGTGGTGTTTAAACTGAACCATCTACTAAAACACAGTTAATGTACATCTTTATAAAACGTTTCTCATTTAATCATTTATACTCCGTCAAATAAGAATGTGGTCTCTTTCGCAGTGAACTAAAACACTCTTGAACACAATTATTCACACGAGTTGAGTGGAATGTTAAGTGCAAAATTATTTGACTCCACCATTTGTTGGTCGCCGCCTGTCCTGCTTTGAATGAGAAACGAATTACGAAGGACTCCGGAGGCAACCTGGCCTGGGTGTCCTACGTGCGCTAGACGGTTGAGTAACGTATGATGATAGAATTAATTTTATTGCGTCTTTTGCTCAAAACATACGTGAATCGATGCCAAATCGCTCAACATCAGATCACGTTCTGTATGTGCCTTTAGTTGTAATTGCCCAGCATGAATCCATTTCTTCCTTTTTCCTAGTGAGGATTTTGTATTACAAAATTCCTTTTTTATGTCTTGCAACATTTTGTTAGTGTTGGAATTACAGTAATTTGTTCTACGAATGAATTTCTTGCACCAACAACCACATGGTCGATCGATGTTGATCGATGAGGTGTTCCACGTTTGACACTTTCGACGAGTTGAAGAATCGAGCGAAGGTGGTCACCTTTATAGGATCATCAGCGTTTTATGTCTTGCCACTTTTCCCCACTGGATAAGCCAAGCTCCAATAAACCTTCGGGAGAGTGAACAAAGATCGTGCACTTCACGTCAAGTGGTCTTCCCTTCCTTCGGGAAGAGAAAACGCTGCGTGCCTTTAAGAGGTATGACTCAGGGCATTTGAGTGATATTTCCCAGCGGGCAGCGATATGATCAAAAGATCATGCTATATTTATTTGAATGTAACTCGTTTTCTTTTCCGCTCGTTCCATCATCGTGTACCGTGCCATACGGAATGGAAGAAAAGATGACGAAGAACGTGTCGTTTATGTAGATCTACAAATGTTATGAACAACGTCGGCACTGACGAATGAGCCGAGAAAAATCGATCGATCTGGCAGGTCGGTCGTCCGGTGTTGTATAGATTAATTAATTCCATTATCTGCAGCTAACGATCGGCACACGCGAATGGGTTGGGCGAACCTGCGAGTATGACATACAGGAACCTTCTGCTCAAGGCGCAGAGCGCACAAGAAACGCAGGAATGTTGGCTTCGATGATCAGGTGTGCAAGATAGGCGGTGACTGAAGGCATCTCCCGAAGCCAAACCTCCATAAGCCACGCCACACGCGCCCAATATCTTTCGCTGATCATTGATTAGGGAATGGATTCTCCGTCGGGTTGAGAACGTGTTGCGCGATTCGATGGATTGGTTTATTAATTTCTATATAATGTAGCAAGCCAAAAACAAGCTTTCATTCCCATGACATCATTCCGGACAAGCGAACGTCATCTTGGAAGAAATATTATTTTTGGATTTTTGGCTGAAAGCTCTATTTGTGAACTAGTTTATTTGCTGTTTGAAAACGTTTATAGAATACGGATACGCTCTTTGCGAAGCTTACTCGAAAAGAACGAGAATATCTAGCTAATATTTTAAACATATTTCTTAGTTTTGAATTTTAAAATATTCTTATCCCAATGATTGAATTTACGAAATTCATACCGTTTCCAAAGTGCGAAATGTTTGAGACATAGTAGAAAGACACAAGAACATCAGCACGATTTCAATAAACATACAACAAGCACAAAAACACGAAACGTACCGACATCGCAAGGCCATCGCAAGAACATACGCTCCACAAAACAACATCTCAACATTTTCACCCACGCAGCAACACCAAGCATGCTTTTGGACGCTTTGGGGCCAAAAACCTAATCCACCAAAAACGACACACCTAGCGCCAAACCCAGGAACGAGGTGGTGCAACATCGGAAGGATGAATAAATTATTCAGATTCTTCCATTGCGCGGTACTGTACTACGTGGTCGTTTGATTTTTGCGCCTTTTGCTGAACGTGGTTCTACGAAATTTAAGTTAAATATGGTTGTTTTTCTTTTCGTGCTTGTTCAAATTTCGATAAGATATGCGCTTATTTGTTAAACCTCCATCGAGCTTTGGTAATAATGACAAATCTGTCGATAGATTTCAGGACTGTATTAGATAAATGTGTGAAAGTGTGTTAAATATTACACTTTATCTTCAACTAGCGATAATTACCGTAGCTACAAGATAAAATACATCTAGTGTGTGATAAAACATTCGATATAAATTTAACTATTTCAAATAATTGTTATGAAAAAAAATATTATTATTTTTTTAAATCATTTCTGTAACAAAATATTGAGTCCAACATAGTTCACCAGCATACATTTCTTCAAGGTGCTGTTTCTTATCTGAATTAAAATATGCAACTTAACAATTTCACATTTGCTACATTATCGTCCTCTGTTAAAAATAGATACCTCTTGATCGTTATATTTTATTTACCAATACGGCTGTATTGATATCATATAAATTTAAAGTTTTTTAATTAATTAATCCACTGGAAATGGTTTATCGAAGATATTTAACTTGACAATCACAATACGGCACACTGTTTTTTTAAATCATATAGAACGGCCTGTAAATGGGCAGCATGATAGCAAATGTGGTAGCGACGCCAGTCTTTACACGACAGGATCGAGTATCAAATCCCATCCGGACCGGTAGCCTCGTACGCGCGCAGGACTGATACAATGATCTCGCACACAAAACAAAAACAATGCAGAAGAGAAGAACACGAGACTCCGTTTATTGATCAACCGGAAAGGTGTTTAAAGAAATATTTATTTAAAAGTGACGACAAAGATGAGAGGTAAGCTACGTGGCAACGTACAATTCCTACAGATCGAACAGAATCCCGCCCGGCGGGACACCAATGATGCACGAATGGAAAAGGGATGGTTATTAATGAGTAAAGATTTTCTCCCTCACCAAACGCCCGTGTGGTAAAATACCTACAATCAGTGCCCACCCTCAAACGTGATGGTCGAAGTGTCGGACCGATCAGTGATCGTTGGTATTTTTGTGTTTCTTTCCGTCATCCCAGTGACAGTGGTTTTGCTCCTTCAGACACATCATCATATGATGTTCAATATTCATCGACTCCTTCATTTGTCCCCTCTTACGTTATGTGCCGTTTCATTCTCGCGAACAAGCCACCATACGAACGTTTCCATCGTCGAAAGGCTTACTTTCGTTCATTAATTTCCGATAACCGATCATTGCCTCCCTAATGGACAGTAATTAATTACGTTCCGGTTGATACGCGAAGGTGGTATTGCTTTGCGGACGCAGGTATGTGTGCTAAAGCATTACATCCCCCGGCAGCGGGTCGCTGACATTGAATGATAGGATGGCGTATGATCATAGCGGGAGAAGAGACAATAAGGGATATAAGCTAAGCCACCATGGTGCGGCCGTTGGAAGCCCCAAGAAGTGGCTTACCTTATCGTAAATCCTTTATCTATCTTGTGAGGTATTTATTTTTAAATTTGAAAAAACCAAAACATGCTTAGCGCTGGAAAGGTGGGAAGAATCGGAGACACTTGTACAAAGTGAGATAGATTGACCGTGGCCCGTTTGCTCAATGGTTTCTTGCCCTTCTACCGCTAATGGCGGAGGGAGTACGCAGGGGAGGGGTAACATTTTTCACTCCCGCTTCCACTTCGCACTCAACCGAATGGGGCACGTTCGTCCCGTAGTTTAAATATTTATTCAGCTGTCATAACACAGTCATTAAGTTATTAATTTTTCTTCTACCCTCTCTAGCAACGCACAGGTCCTAACGCTCATCGCTCATTTCAATGTCCCCAAAAAGAGGCTTTTCGGTGTCGTTGGTAGTTGGAACGGTAATCACGATGCCGTTGAGTGGGCAGCTGCCGTTTTAGGGTTCAACTCAGAGAGGTGACAAAGAAATTAAAAAAAGCTACAATATGATACATTACAATAATGATTTAAATTTTTAATTTATAATTCAAATTTGGAAACATAACTTTAATTTTTCGATTTTGATAAAAAAATAAAACCATTTAAAAATTTGAATATATTCAAGACGATTCCATCGAACGCACTGCTCAGGAAGTAATTAATATTCACACACAAAGAATCCACATCTTTTTCTGAGAAGAACAGCTTTTCCCAAAATATGCAACATCCACCAATTTTGCACGCTCGTCCGATGCAATCTGCAATTTAATCGTCTATGCCAAAAAAGGTTCGAATAATTGTACGCTCGTTCAAACATTTTTTTGGATGGCTACAACAAATTAAACCCCTTTCAGAGATTCATCTTAAGCCGTTCTAATTTCCTGCGACCAACTGTGGTGTTACAAAGCCACATACACCCGTAGAAATCAATGCAACATGTTACGAATGTAAGTTTTTTCTTATACATTTCAGCCTGGCAAAGGATTCTCGGTGGAAGGTAAAGTGTTCCGACTGTGTAGCTCCATAATTAAAACCATAATTTTAATACCCAATCGCAATAATTATGCCTAATAATCGCATGAAATTAGGTCTGGCAAAGGTATGCGTCTTGGTGTAGGGATTGTGCAGCTAAGAGTACCACCGTCTCCGATGACCGCTTCCTGTCTGCGAAACAGAACGGACGAATAGCAGGATAATTATTTCCTTTCTGACAAAGCGAATGCCCTAAACTAAAAATCAGACATGCAATGGGTGAAATTATGCACTTCAGACTTTTTTTTTGTGGCATGAACAACATTACGTTACGTCGGGATGAAGCACAACATCAAGAAACTATAAACATCGTATGACCTGGTGATGATGTTTATCTAAACATGTTTGTATCCTTTTAGTACATTTATGATGGTTTTGTTGGACTAAGGAACTTAAAAAAAATGGAATAAACCTTATCTAAAAAAAATATTTTACTCTAAAATCAGTTAAATTTTAAACTGAGGTTTAGTTACACCTTTGTTTTAGTTATTTTTCGTTCGCGCATTTTCATTGCATTTTAATTTGCAGCTCTAACTCGGCCGTATAGTTTAAGTTTCAAACACGTATTACAAAGTCCAGGACGCCTAACTATAACCAACTTCACGATCCTTTTGGTTCCCTCATTCTTTCTTCAGATTTTCACCGTGATTATCAACTCCACATCCAAAACATCGTCCTTTCGGCGTGCATTTGCCTGCTTTAAGTCGAACGTTTTCGTTCTTCCATCAAAAAAGCCTTAGGTTAAAAATGACCGAAAGTATTAATTAAAATAATTTTACCTTGATATCATTAATTTTAGACTTTGAAACATAGCTTGATCGATTCAAGTGTTTTTGTGAATCGCCAGCTTACTATTCTTTTTCTTGTATTTTCTTTTTATTTCATAGAGATTGTAAAAAAAATGTGCTGTTGAAGAATATTGGTTTGGGAAAATGAAGCTTAAATGTATTCTTTTTAATACAATATCTCGCTGAGTTGTGAAGTGTACTACTATATCTTAGAGCACCTTATTTATTACCATTTCATATCTATACAAACGGAGCTTACAACGTGTTAAACGTTAGTACCGCGCTGTAACAAATGGGAATTTTCGTTCACCAAAATAATATCGTTTTGTTTATTTCACACTGAAATGTACGACTTTTGATTGGAGTCAGAGCAAACATTAAAAGCGTAACGCATTATTTGCACCAAACACGCAATCAAACATTTGCCACGGTTGTTTTGTTATCTCTCAGGGCAGAGGATGTGCTTTTGTCCAATCGAACAGCCCTCAGGCTCGTGACGATTGTTCTTGCTGATTTTGATTGCCTGCTGATGGCCGTAATGATGGTGATGACGAACGGCGCCATACACACCGATTTATTGTAGCTTTTGGGTTGAGTTGTGTGCATTCACCTTTGTTGCACTTGCATTTGAATCAGCTAAGTAAAACTGTTACCTCAATTTGTACAAAATTTTGCGCAAGAAATGCATTTTAGTATTGCAGAAATACCTTACCAATTATACTTTTTTTTCGATACTCAAGCAACAATTGAGATCGAAAATTGTATGATTATTTCGAACAGCGCCAAAAACAGCCCAAAAAACTTATCACAATGAACCAATAATCCAATTTTTTTTTTTGCTTTTCGAGATAATTTAAATCACATCTTCCGTATCTCAACATTGTTGAGATCGTTTATCAGTAATTGATGCTCTCGATTTGCCACCATCATCGGATCATTCGTTCCCAGCCGTTCGCCAGGGTGAACAGGGCTGTAAACAATGTTGCAAACACTCTGTCTGCCCGCCCATCGCATCGGATCGCCCCCCGAGACGTACGCTAATGCGTCAACGCGCCACGCCCCAAGTGCATCCTTGTTGCAGTCTCATCGAAATCAATGCTACTCCTTCAAGGCAGAAACGGCTGCGGAAGCCGTTTGTGCTGGAATTATGAAAAGAGAATTAAATTATTCGTGACCCTACGGGAAGGAAAACTCGCCTGCTTAACTACATCGGTCAGTCTTTGGTACAGTGAATTGTTCAGCAGCAAAAAAAAAGAAGGAAAAATAAGTTTCCGTGCATTGCCATTCGGAAATGAAATAAAAGTGTCGGCAACTCATGAAGAGAAATATGCATTAAATAAAGATTAACAACATTGTCTCTTGGACCAATGGATGGACTGGAGATGGAACTGGAACCCGCAGGTACTTTCTACGGCTAACATTGGGGTTTTGTGACAGTGGCAGTTGATTAGTTTCGGCTTTTCTTGCCGTATTTCCTGTTAACCGGATATCAAAAGTTGCACATCATTGCATCCTGCTGTTATTTTGTTACGAAAATGTTAGCCACGAATTATCCGTGTAGTGGTTTGCCGATGGTATTTTCTGTGCCTGTCCTTCCGGGGCTGGTTTCGCTTACTTATTCTCAACCCATTCTGAATAGCGTAATGAGTCATGATTAAATGCATTGTTCACCAGTTTGTACAGATTTAATTTGTTAGAAGAAAAAAAAATCGTGTTGAAAATAATCATTCGAAAATAATAATACTTTGTATGCGGGTTAAAACAATTATCTTCACACCTTTATCGATAATGATGTCTCGAATAAATGCTGTACTTGATTGTACAACAAACCTAACAAACTTACAGGGAAATACAAATGGAAAGGGTGTAGAAAGCTTAATTTAGAGAATCTCACTACTTTAGCGAATCATTCAAAATTGATAGGGAATCGCGTGCCATTGATATGGAATGTTACTTTTTTTTAATTTTCAGCTTCAATTTGATGAAAACTAAACTATTTTCTATTTATTAGTGTTGATAATAATTTGTAGTCTCTATTTAAAAAAAATATTTGTTTAAAATCTCGTTGAACAATTCTATATCTCAACTCTTCAATCCTCATATAAGTCAACCGCCTGCATATTTGACATTCCATATCAATGGTCGCGTATTTCATATTCACTTTTGCGATTCCCTAAAGAGGGCTCTCCGAATCCTATCATTTGCATTTCCCTGTAAATAATAAAAACTGATGAGCATATCTATATAAAATTTAAGTCACCCGTTCTATTTGCAAACGATATCACCATTAAAGTTAAGAATTATTTAAAAAAAAGTACACTATTGTTTTGAAAAATTCTTCATTGTGCTAAACCTACCAAGATTTTTAAAGAATCCGTGTTTTTCTTATATTTATTGTCATTCCATTTCATTCCGTCCATCGCTTCTTCGTTTGAGCGTTTTTATAAAGATGTTACACCATAATTTACGGCAATGATAAGCATTGCTTTACCCACGGATCGTGTTAAGGATCGACGCCGTCGGGCTGACAGCACAAAATGCAATACACGCGGCCTAGCATGTTGCTGCACACATGTACACGTGCTAACAGACGCGCTCATTATTGAAACCATCCGTCTGGCGTAAGGTGTTTGTGTCAGGAAAGGATGAGATATGTCTTCTTGTTTGTTTGCTTTGCTGTTTGTTTGCTGAAGTTAAGGTTTTCAGATGTACTCTGTCTCGTGAAGCACGGATTTCGGAGTTTATTGCTATAGTTTCAGATAGTTTGGTTTTCTTGTCGATTTTTACCTTTGAGTAAATAAATAAAGAGTTAATTACAACAGCAAAAACGGAACATCTGCACAACAAAACAAAACCGTCGACATTCTGAATTCTGAGAAACATATTTGTATAGCATGAAGCTTTTTTTTAAATATAGTTTAGAACGGAAAAGTCTACTGTTTTGCATGAAGAATATATGTAACAAACAACAAAACTTAACCAATAAAATTGGCATTAGGTTTTTCTAACAAAACCAATGAAAAGTACTAAAATAACTTTCGCAATGACAGCAATGAATTGTTTTGCAAATTCATATTGTATAATTGTAAACGGCTATGCTCCAAAAACGAATACATCTGCATTTGTAATACAGACAATTAATTTCAATCAACAAAAGATGCGATTTATACAGACAATTTAAAATGATTTAGGGTCGAAGAAATCTCACAATACTCGCCCAATTAACAATACAAACAATATATATTTTTTTATTAACATGATGCGCGAATACGCGACATGTTTCGTCAGAACTATTTAACCCCATTAATAAAATGAATCCGCACAAAAGTTGCTACGTCGTTATGCGGGTTGTGAAGAGGACAGTATTTGCATTTACGTAGATCGAGCGGAATGATTATTTCAAATTGAAATTGAAATGCTAATGAGTGCTAACTTCAATTAATATCTACGTAGACTCATTCTGATTTTCATACAGTATAGAGGCTAATAAGCATTATGATTAGTAGTTGAATTTGAATATATTTTAGACTGATTGAAATGTTCCCATATACGTTTGATAACTCTCAGTGTTTTTCAAATATTTTCAGATGTATCTTATGTACTTTTATACAAATTGCAATCTTATACTACATTATCATCATCGTTAGGCGTTCCTATTTTCTAATTATTCCCAAATCGTTTCCGAGTCGTAATAACTTCTTCAGTGATGATTAATCAACAGAACTGTGACGGTTGCTGTTCCTGCGAATGATCGTTCGAATGATGGCTAGCGTCTGACCGAGTAAACTGAAGGAGGGTTGAAAAACTAATAGCTCAAGGGTTCCATTGACGCTTAAACAACGCGTCACATGATTAAGGGACCCAGTACCGACGGGTTGGATACTTTTTTTTGTTATTCAAAATTACAACAACATCCAAGTGCGTACAACAGAGAACGAAACAATCATTCATAAAATATGATGAACGCCCGAAAATAGACTCGCTCCATGTGAGCGTAGGACTCCATTCATACGTTTTAATAACAGTAATTTCACTTAAAAGCCGGTACGCAAGACTATTGGGTGATGTGTTGCCTCGCTTCTTTTACTCCACTAAAGTTAAACTGTTCTATTCACTAGCCCTTGGTGGAGTTTGTTTTATTTCATACTCCTTACCTCACATTGCGAACGGCAGAAACGTGCCTAAACCCTACAATTTTTCAGAAGGTTGCGAGCGTAACAACATGTTTCTTGTTTCAGTTTTTCACACTATTCCAAAAGCTTCCACAAAGGAATTGCTACAACAGCTGCATCCCGAACGTTTCGCCGCCTGCGTCTAACAATGAAACCGAAGGAAATGTTGGATATGAATCATCCGATTTCACACCATGCGCCCAACAGTGTTTAATTGCTATTTAATTGCAGATCCAGAAGGTTGGTGCGGGTAACGAGTGGACCAGTGTGGGGTCATTCGAATCGTGGCGATGAAATAAATTTCTTTATTTGATTATTAACATTCAGTTGTTCCTTCTTCGATTTTGGGCAGGCTATTGTTCCTGACTTCTTTTATGAATCGAAAATTTTAGCAAGTATTTTCCTGCTTTTTTTCATCCAACGGATGAAATCAACTCCACACCGGGAGGAAATTGAAGTGGATTAAAGTTGATTTGAAATTATCCACACCGCAAACAATGAAATTCGGATGCAATTCCTTTGCGAACGATCTCTAATTCGTTCTGAGTGTGATGCTAGAGAAAGCAATCGTAAGAGAAAACTGAGAAAAAGCAGAAAAAAACATTACAAGAGCTCTCGTTTTGCAGACCGAAAGATCGGATAATTTGAACGATCGCAAAACGGCGAACCCATCCGGTACCTTTACTGGGAGCGCTGTTTGGTTAAATTTTAATGTAATTACGTTCTCTAATTTGTGGATATAATTTGAACAAATTATGATTAAATTTCCTGCCTTCCGTCTGTATGCTGCTCCACACGCTTTCTGACCACATCCGAAACGAACCAACCCACCATGAAGTGGTCGAACAGTTAAGTTTAAATCAAATAAACTCAAACCGTACACCATGCTGGGGAGGGTGCACAAAATATTTTGATCGATAATTTTCAATCAAGATCGTGCATTTATGATCGATTTGGACCAAGTTTTGGTGGTTAAGATGTAATTCCTTTTTATTTCATGTGATTGAAATGGTCCATTTTTTCGTCATGATGTGAATTAAAACTGCAAAATGATAATTTTTCACCTAACAAATTGAACTCGTAGTACAAAATGTTACGCAGTTTATAGCTTACTTACAATCATTTAAAAACAAAAACTGCTAATAATAATACACACACACAATGTTTGTAATTGTTTTTATCTTTTTTCAATTATTAATACCAAGCTGGTTAGGTGGTGTAAGATGAATTTTCGTTTACTTTTATTCTTTGTTTCGTGAAATAAAATAAACAAAACTACTATATTCGAATCTTAAAACTGATTAAAAAACATAAATAAATAAAACACATAAAAATATACCCACACACACACGCATGTTCCCATACACATGTTTCTCACTCTACAAATTTTGAATTAATTAGTATAATAGCTTCATAAATTTGTCTAAATGGTGATCTTAACGCGGTCCCGAGGTAAAACACCAATTTCAATAAAAAATGGTATTATAAGAACAATAAAAAAAAACATTCCATCGTCGCCGTGATAGCATTCCTTTTCCTGTTTGCCTTTTTCCGATTCCTTGACGCTCGAGATCGATCGAATTAGCCGGAACGCTTTCGCTGCGGCCATGCTGCGACGACTACTTACGAATCACATAACCATCATCATCGACCATCCTCTCGCCATCTGCCATCAATGGACGCTTTTTAGCGAATGGAAACACGCATCAACCGTGTACGTCTGTGTGGTGTTGCCAAAAAACCAAATCGATCCGTGCAGTTTTGCGAACCGTCACAGCACTTTTTTGTTCGGGAAGTTTTCAAAGTGCTTCTCGATCCGAACGCAGATACGTTCAATTGCCCCGAAATCATTTGTACACACCTTTTGACTCGAGCTTAATAGCATAAATTTGCGTTATTAATTGGACGCGACCGTGGCTCCGTGGCAAGAAGCTAACCAAACAAAGATGGGTTGGAAAGGTAGTTTATGCGAGTTTTATTGTTTTAATTTACGATACAGCACACTCCAAATACAGCTGGATAAAAATATTAAAGTTATTGGCAAATCCACCAAGAAAAAAATAATTATGATAACTTTTTTTTTAACTCGCAAACTAAAATCCGAATTTATTTATGCACAAATCGTATCGTGGCTAAGCGAACATGTAGCATTTAAAACAACATGTTTTGGTAACGAATTTTTGAAATTTATTTATTTAATCTCGAAGTAGAACACACCCTCGTTCAGTTCTTTCATTAGGGTTCCGGCTTAAAACAACCCTGCCAAGGAGACAGACGATCGTAAACGGATAAATAAAGTTGACAAATAAAACTAACTTCGAACACGCGCGCTTTGGCAGCATCTTGACCGACGGAGTGATCTTTATTGGACCGGCTAACATTGCCAACCTCAAAGCTTTATCCGTGATTTGAGTTGAGGTAATAATCGACCGGTCCAGTATCTAGACTAACCCAGGCGACACCTCCGACCGGGAGAGAAAAGCCGGGTGATAAAAAGCGTTAGATCGGATATTAATAAATTAGCCACCATCGATGGTGTGGCGGAAGAATGCTTAAGAGCCAACGCTGGCGAGCGTTTGGATCGTGGAAAGCTGGCTGGAGACGTGCGACAACTCGTAAATAAGGTCCCAAATCGATTTTTTTCTCACCACCAGCACCACAATTTAAACATCATACTTGTGTGGCTGCGTGGAGAAGAAATATTTGGTGACACCACAAACATCGGGTCAATCGACGTTTTCTCTTCGAAAACAGACACACTTTTCTAATCGAATGGAATTAAGGTGTGGTACCGGAAATGTTTTGACACACTGGAACAATCCATGGTTTAGCAATGGGAAACCAAAAAGTTAGATTTGGTTTCGGAAGTTCGGTGCATCGGCGGTGTTTGGGTGTGTCGCCCTCGAATGCATCGGATGCAACGTTGCAGCGAGCCCTACAATGGGGTTGCTTTCTAAGCTAATTTCCGGCCATCCAATACCGGGCCGTTGTGTTCGGAGCAAATTCAATTTTGTGGTTGCGGTTATGGAACTTGTTTTTGTTCATCGATTCTATGGCGGATGGGTTTTGAAAAGTAAAGCAGAGAGCATTACGAAAAAATCACAACTGAATCCCGCACAAATGGTAGCAACATAAATAATGCTGCAGCCAATGAACGGTGACAGTATTCAGGGAGACAACAATGTATTTCATTGTAATGAAGTATTAAATCAAAATAAGAACGAAATTCTAAAAGTTTTTCTGAAAAAAAAATATTATTCGAACATTGAAATTTTCATTCAGTTAAGATCCAATGCAATAAAATAATGGTCGTCCTATTCGCTAAAACTTTTACTTCATGCATTTATTTCTGTTCGATGCTTCAACAATAACTCTCCCCCATCGAGTACCATTTCTTGTTCCGTTCACCTACGAAAGGTTAACTGGTTCTTGGTTCACAAAAAAAAGATGTGATACAAAGCACCAAACCATCGCGCGGTGGTACAAACCATGATTAGATGAAATTAACGAGTTCAACATAGTTGATCCCGGACGAATCGAGCAGCTAACACAAATCGAACACAGCTCAAAGCAGCGATTGGAAAATTAAACTTCATGCACGATTCCGAAAGCAATGTTTAGCGCGACTATTTTCGGGGAGGACCGCGGCAACAGCAAACGCATCGATCGTGATTTCATCCAATGCTGGGTATGCTTGAGAAATCAAAACGAAACAACTCAACCATTTTTTTCTTCACTCCCAAATCTCTGGACGGGATTGAGAAGCATGGATTCATTTGCACGCGAGAACCTGGCAAATGGAACCTTTGCCGAATTGTAATTGAATTGAGAAGAAATATCATTAATTTTGATTAGTAAAGTGTTGATCGTAGGGCGTTCCATAGCCGAGCCTCCTTTTTTCTGTCCCTACAGAATCAATCAGATCCTCTTCTCCTGGGTACACATTGTCGAATGGTTACAATGTGGGCGGTTTGCTCGTTTGTAGATGGAAAGATTAGCAAAACGGGCAAGGTTAGTTTGGGAACAAATCAACGAAAGGAAAAAATCGATTGGTGGAGCAAAAACTTGCATTTCATTGCAAGAATATACTCAAAATATCGAATGTATTGAATTTTACAAACAAAAAGAATGAATAATTATGCATTACACTTAGAAAAATATGACTTCACTTGAAACACATAACAATCGTAAGCAGTACATTAAACATGTTTCAAATTATCGATCATTAAATTGTGAAGAGTAAGAAATCGTATCTTTAACGGGCATCAACGCATCTTCAGACACAAACAAAACCGAACGATACGATCGCTATCGATTCCAACAGGCACAATCAAACTGTTGGCACCAAAAATATAATTATTTTAATTAACATTCGTACTTGAACCTTTCCGTGCCGTGTATCCACCACACAAAGCGG
Source organism: Anopheles funestus (assembly GCF_943734845.2). NCBI lineage: Eukaryota > Metazoa > Arthropoda > Insecta > Diptera > Culicidae > Anopheles > Anopheles funestus. Next base: position 65,389,893 of record NC_064598.1, read on the forward strand.
GTTTCCACAAGGTACGTTTCTAATTGAAAGCCATTCACAAATCATCGAATCCGAAACACGCGGCCAAACAGATCGACCAAAAACTCATCACCGGTTACGGTCATATGCCGTCATACCGTTAAACTTCTCGGAAAGACTTCTTCAACTGCACAGAAGGAAAATAGAATAGAAGACCGAAAACCACCCCCCGGTAACCACAAACCGCAGGACAAGGTTCCCCGTAGGTGATCACGGGAATCGAACCGATGAGATGTTTCGTGGACGTTTCCACCATTCCTGGTCGAGCTCTGCTCGGGTATTCCGAATGGGAAGGTAATTGCCACCCTCCCGTACCAAAATCAAGGTGCTGCAGAGAATGAAAATAATACATTCCCCGCGTATCCTTCACCGTTTGGTTGTCAGTATTGCTTCGGGAGGGTGGGATACACCAATTAATCTACTTCCATTGACCCAAGAAACGTCAAGTAATGACTATCCAAAAATAAAGAAAAAAATACGCTAAATTCTTACCGTACATGAAGGTAATGCTCGAAGAGGGGAAATTGTACCAGGAGTCCAGGAGGGTACATTGTAGATACTTGCTTAAGTATCTTTGTACTTTGGCAAACAAAAAAAAATCTCCATTCGGTTGGTTAAGGGTGCGTTCCTGTTACTGCAAGATTTCGATCTGATTTGTTCGGTCACGGGAAGAGGCTTTAGTTCATTTCTTACAAAAATATAGACACGAGAATGATATTCTCGGCAAGAGGACGTAACAGGGTAGGGAAAGAATCATCTCTTTTTGAGCTGAATAAGATTGATCAGATGCGAGATGGCTAGACGTGCATCAAAAGATGAAGTCGATGAAGTTGAAGATCAGCTGAAGATTCCAAGGGAATTAGAGTCCTACGAGAGTGTACGTGATATAATTAGACAGCGATGGCTCATGAGGTCGGATATTTTTAAGCATAACAATGCTAGCATAATTCGAATCAGCACTCAAAAAAGCAAACTTTACGAAATGTAGGAATGTTTTCTGCGGAATGCTAGTTTAGATTTCACATGTTACTTCAACAAAATATTGATTTTATTAATTTATTGTAGAATTTCTTTTCCTACTCAGTCGAAAGCTCGTCCCTCCATTATTTCATTTATATATTTTTCTCTCTATTAGATTTTTTCAAGGATGTAGTACTCGAAAATGTTAATCATCAGCTTGACTTAAACATTTATTCTGCGTTTGCTTTGAATGAGAAAGCAGCAAATAAAAACTGTTTAGGACCACCACCCGCGGTGGTGGAAAAAAACGATAGAACAAGCGTTGAGATAAAAAAAACCATCTCAGCATTGGTCTTTTTTAATTTACACTTCAGTACCCCTTTAAAGCTGAATGATATGCGAATGAAACCTAAGCCTTGGAGGCCTAACTCCGACAGGAATGCTATTGTTTTGCGTTGATCCACCTACCACTTGCTTCCGCGGGCAGTCCCTACACGGCTAAGCCCTATATTTGTTGCGTCTTTCTCTATCGACACCAAACGGTTTGATTCATTTCTTGTTGCTTTTGGAAACGAAATCAAACAAAAAAAATCAAATCCATTGTTGCATGCTCTAACTTCTTCCCGAAAGCGGTTTCCCGGTGTTGGGCGCACAGAACGGGAAGACCTTGATCACATGAAATATGTTTGCATTTCGTCTAATTCATTAATAACCATCCTTCACCCATTTGCTCCCTCAATCGTGGGTAAGTATACGCTGAGCGCGGTTTCCATGCGATAATGAAGCGAAGGGACGATTCGTTCGGCATTCAACAGCTTCACGGTGAATCGGGTTTACGGATTCTTTTGCCAAACCAAAAATCTTTACGTTCCGTATGTTCCCTTGCTTAACAGTCGTCTCCGATGAGGAAACAAATTAACAGCATGTGCATGAGAGGATCATAAATCCAATTTCATGGCTATAATGCACCATGAGAAGCTTCGCGGAACGTAATAAACTGTATGATTAAAGTATTTGGCCAAAATTATGATCACATCATTTCGCATACGATTAATTTGCGTTTTATGAGAATTGTATTGAAATTGATAAAACATTCTGAATCATCTGAAATCCATTTGAGTTCTTTAGAAGCTAATAAAAAAAACTTTTGAAAATAAAAGAAAAATATACCCGTTTAGAGTGGTTGTAGAAAATTACCTGAGGATTTTTTGAGGATTTTCCATTTTTTGTTGTGATCATAAACAAACTGTATCCCAAGATTGAACTTTAGCTCACAGATTAAGTATAACATATGCACACACTTTTAAGCAATATTATTTCATCGCCGCATTAAGAACTTTTATATTTGAATTTCACCATTATCAACACAAAACACTACATTAATCGGGGAACGACTGTTTAAGAATTATTCATCATTACGGCTAACTATGTACAAAACCTTTCAGTATAACACACGAGTAAATCAGGCACTATTCATCTACATTTTATCGTTACCATTTATCACAAAAACGCTTGAAAGGAAATTTTCCATAAACTTCACTAACAACTAATCTGGATCAGTTTCCGGTAGCATTCGGATGGTACAGTCAGCCAAACTATTAGGTGCTAATTTATTTACATCCGCATTTCCGCCATTAACAGCCATGCGGTCGACTGTGAAGTTGTAATTTGATCGCGTTTCCACCATTGCACAGGACATGCGCTTGGAAGCTAGTTAACAGCTAATATGACAGCTGTCAATCGCTTTTGTGGTAGTAGAACGACGCAAGGGGGAAAAACCAAACGCCGGTTGTAAAAGGCACGATGGAACACACAACACCACACTACATCACTTTCTATGCTCTACTCCTCTGCTCATCATTGAAATGGTTGAAAGGACGCATCGTTTCTCCACACCTTTCCGGCACGACATAAACGACAACCATTCCGAAGATGAAAAAAAACATACGCGAATTATAACGCGTTGCGGCCTAGTGCAACAGCACCGGCAGCAACACGCTGCCGCCGCACCAAGCAGACGATCTTCTCGCGACGACTGATTCGATCAAAATAATAACAATTCCGTTCAACCCCACGTGCGAGCGCTTCGTGGTTTTAACTAAGGCACACTGGGAACAGTATGGACAAAAGTGTAATGTTCGCCATGATATTTGTTTTGTTCACTTATTATTTTCAATAAATTTGTACGAAAATTGAATCCCGATCATATACTGCTAACAAAACAATTAGTTTGAATCTTTATGTATAAAAATTGCCTTCAAAGTAATTGTTTATGTATAAACTATGTTGTTATTTATAAATTTAAAATTTTACTGAAAAAGAATAAAACGTTTTTATTTTCATACCATTCACATTTGTTTCTTCTATTCAAATAAAATTATAAATGAGACAAACAGGATTTTTGACTATATTTTGTTCCCAGCTGCCCCTTAGTGTATAGTGAGAAAGGAAAAGAGAAGAAGCATATTCGTTTGCTTGCTATTCGCCTTCCTTCATCCATCTCTTTAATATCTTTGGAGAGGTAAACTGTGCTCTCTTTCCTTCTATGCTTACACGTGCTTGTAGCATGTAATTTATGTTTCTCGTCTCTTGTTCTGTTATCACTTTTCAATGTAACCAGATGAATCCCTTTTCTTTGACGTAGTGAGAAATCAAAATTGAAGAAGTGACAAATTTAAGAATCATTCACGAACTTTAGTTGATTCGTGAAAACATTTTTGACACATTGCACATTGCTTGAATTTTACTATATTACCATATATTACTATATAACACAATACTTATAAATCCCGAAATAAAATTGATTTTTTTATTCATAAATCACGCTTTGAAAACAAATTGAATCAATAACCGATTTGAGCAAATTTGAATTTGAGCAACACTCGTGCACCTGGTGGGCGCTAGTGAAACTAAATTGTTTGAATCTGCACTATGGTCCGATAGCTTTCATTTATCGGACATAAACTTCGAATAGCAGTTTTACATCAATTACATTTCTAATTAAATATAAGAAGACTGTATCATACTAAAATTTCAAATCAATAAAAATTCAATTTGATTTATAAAATATAAATGACTAAAACTAAATTTTAAGATAGAAACAAAGAAGTAAATATAGAAAACTTACATTTTATGTACCGTTCAGCAAATTGTTCATACATTCAGATAGAATCATTTCGAATAACACGAAACACCATCCCGATGCAACCGGGATGAAAACAACCACAAATTTACAAAACTGTATTGTACCTGTGATGCACCATTTCAGCAGTGCAATGATCATGCAAACCGAGCGAAAATCATCGTTTGTGTAAAATGCAAAACTCAGCGTATCTACCAGGTAACATGCAATTCCCCACACACTAGAGTCAAATGAGCGGTTCAAGCAATTGGCCGGACGCAGTAATAATGTTCTTCTGCAGTCACGTTCCAAAACCGTAGAAGCGGTATCTGCTTGCTGCACTGCTGAGAAAAAGGGACAGAAATTAGCCAAAGAACCTTTGATTGTTCTTTTGTTATGTGTTTTGCTTTCCCCGTTTTTTTCTTGTTTCAAACGTAGGAACAATCATAAAAATCCACGATGCTGTTAAAAGCCAAAATTTATTCTTCCCTTGGGAGCCGTTTCGCTACAGAATGCATCAGCTAAAATGGGTAAAAAGAATCGCTTTTACCTTTTTTTACTCGCTTTGGTGAACTTCGCTCGAAATGTGAATAAACGAATGCATCCAAAAGTCAAGAATATAAATCATAAAAAGCATATACACGTGGAGGCGCGAAAATGCAGCACTAAGAATCAGTAGAACCATAAAATCGTAAATTCGCTGACGAAGCAAAGACGTAAGCAAAGTCGGCATCGGATCATCAGACTGGAATCAAACTTTTAGTGGACATTCTGTAAACGAGAAAACCATCATGCCCCGAAGCGACCGGTAGGTTATTGGTCATGGTGTGAAATACACCACATAATGTAAAACACATTCTCACTCAAACTAGCTGCATTAGACCCCCGCTACACCCGGTTAATCTTTACGGCAGGGGAAAAATTGACAGACTCATGGCAATTCGGCAAACGGGAGAAGCCGAACGGTAAGGTTTTTTTGTTTAGGAACTCTTTTTTAAAAATATTTATGGCAAAGCGAACGATGTAAGCCGACGATGCACTTCCCGTGTGATCTCCTGCAGGGAGGGCAGATTAATTCCAAGCCAAGCATAATTAGATTTTTTTCGCAACAATATAAACAGACCGTGTCCGAGCATCATCAGGAGCGGTTTCAACTGAACGGTGTGTCCTTCCTCGAGGGTCAAGGTGTTAATAATATGCAAAACTGTGCGAAGGGAATGGGAAAGGATTATGCATACCGCAAAACAATATGCATGTAAAATATGAAATGATGTGAAACCGAAAACAGGCAACTTCAGAAAATGCCAAATAACAGAATGCCCTTTTGGGTCTGTGCTATACATCTACACATCCAATGAGACAGCAAGCGGGACGGTTGTGTTTTCTTCGGCGAACTTACCTGAAAAGGAAAAGAAAACAAAAATAAATATTATTTTCTCCTGTTCTTAACATTTAAGCGTCAGAGTTAGATCGAGGGATGCATGTGAGTGAGACAACACAAAATATGTACATTTTCGAATTAGTAATAAGATTGCTCAGTGCTATTGCAGGCGTAACATTTGTTGTGCATATATTTTGTGCATAATATGTTAACATGTTTTAAGATACGGTAAAGCATTGCATATTTTTACAGCCGTATAGATTAAAATCATAAAGTAACAATAGTGTAAAGATAAACAACAATTCAAGGACGGAAATTGCTAAAAAGTTTCGAAAATTGCTGAACATTAATACTCGTAGGAACGACATGTAAAGTAAAAAAATTGTATTCTGATATTTAGCTTTTGTAAAGAATCCCCAGCTAGCGATAAGATTTAAATACAACAAATTGTGATTCAACCGCAGACTTTTAACTCAACACCATGGAACTTCTCCAAGTTCGAAACGCTTCATTAACAACATTGTTCAGTGAAGAAACATTGTTCAAGGTTAGACTAACGTCAGAAACTCTCGGTAAGTCACGTTGTTTGCGGTAAATAGATCAACCACACGGATGAACAACATAGTAACATACGGAACAAACAAACAAAAATCAAATGAAAATGGAATAGAACCGGAATATTGTGAAAATTCACACCCCTCTGTGAGAAAAATAGAAACAAACCTACAGCAGTGGCGGACAACATTTTTTCATCAATCCAGTAGTAGGATCACACAACCTGCGCAAGAGGTTTGGCTAACGTGTTAATGTATTTTATTTCCAAACAACATTATTATTTACTCGCAACAAGGTACCTGCCCCCGCCAGGAATTGAAAGTCAGTACGCGAACGATCCGTTAATTAACGGACGGATGAAATACGACCAACAATGTGGACCAATATGACAAAGTTTGTTCTGTTATAGGCTTCCAACAGAAAAAGGTGGTGTTTCTATAGATATTGCTTAGAAGATATCCATAATCAAAGTTTTTTTTATATTTTTTTACTTCTTTAGAACGGCCGTATCAAGAGTTTTTTTACCACGTAGCAGGATAGTCAGTCCATGCTACGGGAAAACGGTCCGGATGGAATTTTAACCTCAATCCTGCCGTGTGGGCCGGTGCCGTTTATCACATACACCACCATACGCCTCTAAGTAATCAATATTTTGTTGTTGCTAGTATTATGAACATAGATTGATTGAATTGATTAAGATTTTTTTTTAAATCTTACAAAAAGTTATCAAGCAAAATAGGAGCTAATCACTCTACTTATCTACTTACTATTATTTTTTAGGAAATTTTATAATAATTCGTTCTAGATAACATTAGTAATATACCTAGTTGTTATTCAACTCAATTGAGATTAGTCGAGCTATTTGTTGTTCCTTTTTCAATTTCATCCGCTCTGTGGGAAAAATACGAGCACCATTGCAACATACAAACCGAAAGCTAGCAGCTAATCGTTGCATTTAAATTAACTAATTACAGCCTATTACCCTCACTAGAAGGTTATGCGCGGTAAACCAATCGAAACGGCTAGAAAACGACAATGCAAAGTAGGAAAAAGTTTAGTTTTCTGCTTTTATTTTCGTGGATTAGCACCTCACTTTGCACGTTCGTCTGGAACGGTCACTCTGGAATGCCAGACAGAAGTAGTTACTGAATTACCAAACATTCCTCTGCGGAACTACCTTAACTAGTTAGTTCGTTGACATTTCATTTCATTTCCATCCAATGGCTTTTAGCATAGCACCTGAACTGTACTTTAAATGTGTCACTTCTGATCGTTGTACGGTAAACATCTTTCACATTCATTTGTCACACATTAGCATTAGGTCGTAAAATTTAGATCCTCTTTGCAATTACACGCTTGACGTGGGCGAATTCGCAATAAACCTACGGGATATGTTAAATCAGGCAATTTTCTTCTCATTATTGATTCGATACGGAATGAGCTACTGAAATAGATTAAAGGAATATTCTTTCACCAAGTAATTCAGTAGTTCAGATAAAAATTAACTCTTGAAACACGTTTAGAATTTAAAACATCTATCTCCAATGGCTAGCTATGGTCAATTTGATCCAAACATTATCCATACATAAATTTGTACTGAACAAAAACATTCTTTTCTAAGTAGTTTGGTTGTTTCCATGCCACGATTTTGGCAACGTTTTTCATTCGTTCAAACCGTCACGCATCGATAATCATATTTACTGAAGTGTTTATTATCGTACGAGCGATGTGTAAAATGTATAACACCCACCCGCAATTTGCTAATGAGGTTACGCCGTATGTTTGCACTGGAGCGTCGTGTACAATTTATTTGGGGACAAGGATACAACAAATTTGTTTGTTCTACATACTATCAACCTTGGTTTTGCTGAAAAAAATTACTGATGCACATAAACATAAAAAATATTTACACTAGAATATTTTTATGTACCTACATCAATTCTCATTTCATCTCGTCTAATACTACTCAATAAATTGAAACAAATAAAACTCGTCGTAATTTAAACATACGTAAAATTTTTTCATGTTTTGAACCATGTTACTGAATTGCTTTATGCTGTTTGATTCGAAAAACATAAAAAATTGATGGAATGACCGCGCCGAAGTTGCCTGATAACGATGAATGTTTATGCTTCGTCACTTGTGAACGTTTTTCATTAATTAATTCATGGACTTTATCAATGTTTCATTTTTTTATAATAGCTTTATACTATCGCATAAAAAGACACTTGTGGATAATTTATCTTATGCTGTATGGTTTAAGTTGTTTCTTTTTTTTCAGTCACCCTTCTCATGGAATTCAGATTTAAAACTAAAACAATGCGATTAAAAAAGCGGCAAAAATCACCAAACTGCGCATGCGGCTTTGTCAATGTCAAATGTGCACACAATGGTGACATTTGTCACTGATGTTGTGAAACGTTGCTTCCAACATTTCGGATGGTACCAACATCATTTTCAGCTCATCACAGCTACAGGATTCCTCCCTTAAGGCACCTGGCTCTTCTGCATGCTTCATTCTTTTAGACTACCCACATAACAAAGCACACACACCATTGCGATGAGACGAATTTTTGCAAAACCTTGTGCTATTTATTTTGGGGCCATTTAATCTCAACCTTCACCTTAACCAATGCGGTCCCTCTGCCCCATTGCATGGCGCGCGGTTGTTATCTCCCTGATGGTGTAATTTCTAGATGTCTTGTTCTTCACACTGTGTTGCGATCGGTTCATTAAATTCGTACGTTCGTTTACTTGCTTGTTAGTTTGTGTCCTTTGATGTTTTGTTTTGATTTTTCGACCAACGGCACTGACACGGAAGACGCGAGCTCACTCGTGATCGAACTACGCGGGTTTAGTGACCAACAATTGCTCGTAGTAGCGGTCATCTGAAGTGTCAATTCATGTGGTCAAAACCGGATTTTGGAAACATGTCGTGTGTACAGTGAGTTGCAAAGTAATACGTGTAAAATATCGAGCAAAATTAAGTGAAAACCCGCTTGTCTAAAAAGATCCATTGCACGATCATACCTGCCGAACTCGTCAGATCGTTCAACGGCACTCAATTAGCTTGATCCTGCTGACCTCTGTGAGTTCTGATTTGAACATTCGCATTAGGTGTTTATTCCCTCGTGAGAAAGTCGCTTTCGATTTCCTTCGTCACCCAATCGAATCCTGAGACTTTAGTTTCTTGTGTTCTGCGACATCTTTTACTCACACACACACTACAAAAAGCTAAAAAATACTATTGCTTGCATTCCTCCCAATTGTGTTAAACCGTGTACGTGCCTCAAAAATGAGAAAAAGATTAGCTAAAGCGTGTAATGCTGCATAATCGTCACGTTTCGCTAATCAGCCCTGTGTGACGTCGGTGAGTGAACGGCGACAGATGCACGCTGGTGCAAGCGAGATTTGACATCGGTGTGGTAAATTCCTACGGTAAGGTTCCTGCATCCCCTTCGGCATACTATCAACACAACGTTCGCCCTTTTGGCCCCCTTTGTTGGTGTATGATCAAACGCGATCTAGTGGCGTGACGTGTTGTTTATACAATTGTCTCGCTTGTATGCGTGAGCGTGCCGTGTGGTGTAGTTGAATTTTGGTAGCCACGGCGGCGCACTGCGAGTTGTGGCAAGAATTTGATTGCGAGTGATACACAGAACGAAGTGATGCTGACCCAGGCCACTGTCAATGGTAGTGAAACGTCATCAAGCGTGAACAACGCCAACACTATCACTACTACGACATGTGGTGAGATGAGTACAGCCGTACCGGGCAGCGATGGAAACGGTTCGGTGGAAGTGATAAGCCGCGGAAGGATGCGATGCATGGCGACTAGTATGATCTGCCAGCGGTATCATCACTTGCAACTGCAAGCTTTTTGTTTAAGAGCCAAAAGCGCGGAACGATGTAAGTATACACTTTGACTACATGCATACAACATACATCTCCGTTACGCCACCCAGGTCATCCCGTCGATTTATTACGAAGGACAACTAGCTGAGCGATGCTGTAGCGGTGGTGTTTAAAAATGTTGACTTTTGAAATCTTTTGTTCACTATTAAATTCTCCTCAAAGTTAGTCGGAGCACCGAAGTAACTTAATCGAAAATACACAACATGTAACATTCGAATGAAGTTACAGAAAAAATCCAACTATCAGTTTTTTTTGCACCACAAAATTGGGTAAAGAATATTTTTTGCACCACAAAATTGGGCTAAATATTGGAATGTTAACTTATCTTAGAAACTAAGCTATATATTATTAATGTTCACAAACCGTTTGAAACTGTTTCAATTTGACTTTTGAGAATTGAAACTACAACACGGTTTGTTCTGGTTTATTGCAATATTTGTAGTGTTTCTTTTGCTTTAATTTAAAGTTACTTAGTGTACAGCTTTGTAGAATTTTATGAATTCAATAATAATCACAAAATTAGTTCTCCTTTTATTGTACTACATCCTACCGAGATCTTGGGATGCCATTTCTGTATATTTTTGGAGTTTAATTAAAGCCCTGTGTCAGTCTAATAGATAATCAGTCCTGCATACAGGAACCACAAAACGACTACTCAATACAAAATTTTAGCAAATTTTCCTTTAAAATAATACTAAAAGGAGAGAAACGATACAATACGTTTCAGATCTGCCGCAAAATGACAATATTTTAAGGTGTCTGGATAGTTCCTAAAACCATCAAAATAAAAATTTTCGCACGACAAATAATTGCTATGGTGGTCTGTTTTATGACACTCCACGAACCAGACAATACACACACATCATGCAAAAGGATCATCATCATTAGCATACTTAATTTGGAGTGCAAAATTCGAATCTTGCACTGCACCGGATGACACATTGTAATTATTTGCCGAATAAAATGGAAACATTTTTAACCAATAACCATGATTAACGAGAGGAAGTAATAATAAAACGACAAATCAAGGTGCAACATTCGAAAATGCATTCCACGGGTACTGTGGGTTCAACATAAAAGCGAAAATAAAACTCATGCCCATCAATGGATCAAAGCATTTAAGGCATTACATAAAAAACGCACAATATAAACCATTCTTCGGGCTACACAATCAAGTAAAAAAACTGAAAACTAAAGACATTCCCCGCGTGCGTACGCGGTTATGCGTTTCGCGTTAAAATGCACTTTAATTTGGCTGGAAAAGATGCAAATACGGTCTATAATTAATGGCGGAATGGTGCCATTGTCATCAGCAAATGAAAACGCTTCGTTGCATATCATCTTCGTCAGCGTTTTTTTGTTTTGTTTTGTGGCCATTTTGCGCGTGCTTATGGTGTGCATGATAAGGCAAAAAACGCGAAGACATCTTTTCATTAATTAGATGATGCAACGATGTCTGAAATTCCCATCATTTTTCACGAACCACATAGTACAAAGAAGCATTCTTTGTTTGGTTTTTTTTGTAATGCATCTTTTTATTAAAATGAGGTAATGCAAAATGTACTTTTTAAATATGGTAACATATTTGAATGTTCCTACTAAATTGCGGCACCACAGAAACATATTACTGGTCTACATTTTTAAACGCCACAAAGATAATGCAATCCGCAAAACAATTCAATACGCAGACCCCCTATCCTCAGCAAACAAACCAATAAAGATCGATCGAAAGTCAACCATATAAGCCACAGTTCAGTACGCTATCAGACTGCCCTTTCCTTGATCCTTTCAGTCTGGCTGGATTCAGCAACGTTACGTTACCTCTTGAAGCGAAATGAGCAAAGAATGAACAATGCAAACATAAAATAGGTAATAAATTTCAATCATCCCCGTTACAATCTTGGTCTACCAGACAGGGATCCATATTCAAAACAAGTCAATAAGAACAACATTAAATTAAATGCCGATAAGTCGAATACAACTTGATGAGCTTGTATATAGCCGAGTTTTGTTATAATAAAAAGAATTTTATTATTTTTATAAAGGATTACTTAGCAATCTTTGAGTAAAATTTATTTACTTGCTTTGTCTGAACATAAATAATGAGTAGCATAGTTTCATTTTCATTTTTTTTCAACACATTTTCCACGCCCGTCCTGAAATTCAATCTAACGCGTCTGATCACTAATTTATTGCTGAACGGCCAATTTGTTTTGGGGTGACAAAAACTGCGTTAATTAAATTAGATCCAGCCAGTTGATATGTGTTTTTTTGGCTATGTGCTCAAAAATCGAACTTTAAGGTCTTCTCATGCATTTGTACATCAATCGATAACCGGTTGAAATGGTAATGTTATCCCAAAAAAGGATGCCGTAAAGAGATGAGCATTTTCGGCGAAATGTACGTTTGCAGAATAAACCAACACAAAGGTGTTGTTCACAACATTGCCTAATCTTTGTTTTTCGGTAAGGGTGTTGAAGAATATATATTTGCAAACTTTAATTGGCCCGAAACACGCAACCTTAATGTAGGATTATGTAGCGAGATTTATGTTAATTTGACAGGTGTACGCAATATGCATTCTTCCCACACAGCTGAAAACAAGATAATTTTTTACCCAAAACATTTGATGCACAACATTTGGTGTTACAAAAAACTAAAACACTTCAGTGAAAATCGACTGATAAATAAATTTAAAATAACTTAATTAAAGTAGCAAATATAAAAATAGCTGCTGGGTTGTTTCTATAATTAATTAACATAAAAAATAATATAAAATGTTTTGGAGCTAAATAAAACGCTGCCATGATCATATGTTGATTGTAATGAAATAATTTGGGAAAAATAAATTTGAAAATTTTTTTTACCATAATGATTAAAAAATTGTTTTACTTTCAAGGGTTATCCCAACGATTTTGGAACGAGCATTATAAGAATTGGATCATTTTTTTTATTTCATGTAAAACATCCAATTCACGTCTACTTTAGGGCACTGGTTCAACTTGCTTCACAATTTTTATATATTGTTTTCTTCATTTGGCCATGGAAAGCACAGCATGGATAGCATGGACTGACTATTTAGACTTGAAGACTTTGCGATTTATCCGCACACAGCTTTGACGCAAAACAAAACATTTTTAATTCAATTTTTTGCCAAACCATACTCAGAAGGATTCCGCAGAAACGACGAAAAGAAAATGCGAATTAAAAACAATGTGATAATAAATTATCCTTTAAAATTTAGTCCACTAAACTAACCAGAGAAACTAATAATGAAAACTGTTAAAGAAAAAAAAAATATTTTTTTCCGACCGATTTTAGAAATGGGAAGTAGAGTAAAGAAGAACCATAAGCGTAAGTAAAGCACTCATAAACATTAATTGCGATTTATAGAACATAACAAAATTGCCGAACGTTGCAAACGCTGTCCGTGGCATGATCGAGATGTTATCGGATGGGGATTTTTTACGTCCGCAACATGTGCAACATGGTTCAACTTTGACTCTCAGATTCTACTTAAGCCCAATATCAGTAAAGCCTTGGAATAATGAGTATTTATGAGTCATGCACGCAATATAAAGTGTCGAACAAGACGAACAAGTACGGCTATCGGCATTAAGATCGGCGAAGAAAGGGAGAGAGAGCATTAAGCAATGTATTCGAAACGACCAACTAGCAACCCCTTTTTTCAATTCAATCGGGGAACATTGGGATTGCTACAACCAACAAAAAATCCCCTCGAAAGATATACGATGACATTGAATGGAAGCAAATTTCAACATATCAATTAGGTTAAAACAAGAACGAATCATTAGTTTGTTGCTGAAAGTACAAAAAGAAACAATGAATGCAACCTGGAAATAACAAGTTAAGCAACAAGAGAACATAAACAACAGGTTGAAACGAGCTCAGGATCCTATAGCTGCAGCGATAAAAGTCTGGCACAATTAGGAATTCACAACGATGATTATATTATATCGTTAAAACATTCTTCTCGTGACAAGAAGCGTAAGCTTCGACCCAATCATCCCATACCATAAATTTAACGCATTGTGCATTGCTTTTTATTAATGGAAGTTTTATGGGTTTTTTTTTAATTATTGTATTCAATCATATGCCTTCGAAAATTGTTATCCTTAACAGTATAAAGTTTACTGATGTATAATAATTCATATATTTTTGAAAATTTTATCCATTTTATTGTATTGTGTTCGTGAAGAGAATTCCACATTTCTCTTGAAAAAAAGTAATAAAAATCCCATTTAAAAAATTTCTAAAAAAAAGCTCAATTATTATAATTATCATACTAAACAATTCAAGCACATGCGCTGGAGCAGCGGAAATTGATGATCATAGATGAGAGGCACTCTTTCGCCCTTTCACCAATTTACTATTCTACTAGAAGACTTGACACAAATATGTAGTTAATTATTTCCCTACTTCCGACGAGCTAGACTAGTTTTTCAATGTTTTCATTCACCTTGCTAACTAACGCAACAAGAAACATGTTGCATCGTCTCGCGTAAAAGTGTTCATTTTTTTTCCTTCTGTTAAGGGTGTCATATTGGCATGGACTTCAAGAGGCGAGTTGATCGGACTACTTCTGACTGATCATTAATCGATCGCAATTTGGAGCACTCTGAGCGACATGCAAATCGAATAGAACAGCAAAATAAAACACTTTTCTTGCCTTGAAGTGACCGTCAACAATTAATAACAATTGATCAGCTAATATAAAATTGATATGAATAGCAATTAAAAACATTTAAATCCAGGGGAACGATAAAACAATTGTTCAAAAATAAAATTGTAGAATATTATAATTAGCAGTCTTTGTGGACTTATTAATCTGACTGACGATACGGTTGTGTGTAAAAAATTGTTTTATAAGAACAGCTATAAGTTGTTCCAGTTACCTACATTAGCTTTTTACGTATCACATTATACAGGGAATTGAGAATATACATGTGAAGCGAACAGTCTACCTCCAAGCCGTCCATCGATTAGCAGCTTACTCGCATACGACCTTGCTAATCGTCTAATGACAAGCGATACAGAGTAGAAAGCACTAGCAACGCTATTTTCTAAATACACCCTTCAACACGCCTTAGTGCCTTCGGGAAAATGCTGCGAGACTCTCGGAAATGTGGGAAATGATCGATACAACTAGCTGAACGACTGATGTAGAGGCTGGTACGAATGCAAGGCGTTGTAGCCGTTGTAAAGAAGAACGGCCCGATGTGGACTGGTTCCGGGCGCAGGGTTGGAACATTTAAAGACGAAGATAATCACCAAACAAAAAGGATGGGAAAAGAAAGGCTGTACAGTCTGCGTACGACAACGGGCTGGCGCTTTCCCTTTTCCAGTCCATCGACAACGCCACAGGCTAAAACGTCTCTGAGGCCATTCAACAAACTGTCCACTAGCAAAGGCAGCAAGTGGAATGTGTGATAAGAGACAACGAGGAAGCGATCACTTTCAGTTTGCACATCAACATGAAGGTCTTTTCCTCGCCCTAGTAACTTGACTCGCGGCCGGCCAAGAGTTGTTGTGGCAGAGACTACAGCGTAATCGGTGTCGTCTTCGTTTTGGAGACAACTTTCCACTAACGGATGATTGATTCACCTACTTCGTTTGCGACGGGTTTACCTTCGCTTGTAAGTTGAATTATGAATTATGAAAAGTTCGAATATCTTAAGAAAAAGATATATTTAAAATAACAAAATATGTAACAAACCATACAAATATTTTAAGATCTCTCGAGGCGTTTATTCGTCGTGCAACGTTGATCAAGTGCATCCAGACACGGATGACAAGGATCGCCCTTTTGCTCTGACTAGTAGCCGTACGGTTGAATAAACATTTACATATGGGAAAGTTGTTTTGCCAATGAAGCACAACGCAGAAAAAAAAATGGTAATACATCCAGAGATGGAATCGATCGTAACGGGTTCAAGTAGGAAGTGACAATCGGTTGTTTGACATTGTCTTAATTAATGGCTCTCAGCATAGAGGCTTCGGTACGCATTTCTGTTTTTTTTATTTCAATAAGTTCAATTGCAGTTTTTTGTTCCAAACAAACTGTTTCCAACAAAGATCTTGTTTATTTGTTTTTTCTTGCTTTATCAATTATACCAGGCGCGCTTTTAATTCATTCGTTTGTAGATCAGTTTACTGGGTTGGAAAGAAACGGGAAAAGCCTGAATAAATGCAACTTCGTTCAAGGTATTTATGGCTGCTCCTTAATACTGCACTCGGGCATTTTAAGGTGCAGCAATATGAGATAATGCATTTTTATGCATAAAATAGACACATTGTTGAACAAATAAGGTATTATAGGGTATTTAAGCAGATGAAGAAATTATGTTTGATCTGTAGAACGCAGTTATTAAACCTTTTTTGTAGTATGTTATAGTATTCTGCAACTAAAGATTTATTCTTAAGCAACAATAGCAAACATTTTTTACATTTTATAATACAGTTTAATGGTTACTGTTTTATGTTTAGCATTATTTTTTTTTAAAAATGTTTTTTATTCATATAAAAATATTTTTTGAGGAGGCCCGGTGATGCATGTGATAAACGGCGCCCGTGCACACGGCAGGACCGGGTTCAAATCCCATCCGGACCGTCCCCCCGTAGCATGTAGTGACTATCCTGCTACGTGGTAAAATGTCTTGATACGGCCAGGCCGTTCTAAAAGAGCAAAAAAAATACATATATTTTTGATTTAGTTACAAATGTGGTAGCAAATGTGGTACATTGCATTCTCAGTTTAAAAATATTTAACAAAATTTTTGCATTAAACATAGAAAGCTATTTAGATATTTCATTTGTCGACCAATAGAATATGCCTTTTCATGGACGAACTTGGTATTAAAAATTAATTATTTAATAACAAGAAAAATATGAAAGCTTTACAGGGAAATGCATGCACTCATAGGGAATCACACGCAAGGGAAAATGAAATAAGCGAATCACCCAAAATTGTTATGGAATCGCGTGCCATTGATATGGAATGTCAAATGAGCGGGCTGTTTACTTATTGAAGGATGGAAGAGTTGAGATATAAAATAATTTTAAGCTAAATTTAAAATAAGTGTTTTGATATAGATTATTATTAACAGTAATAAATAGCAAATAGCTTACTTTTCGTAAAATTGGAGCTGAAAATTTTAAAAACTAACTGACATCCATCTGACATTCCATATCAATGGCACGCGATTCCGTTTCAATGTTGTATCATTTGAATTTCCCTGTATTATTTGTTTAGCCTGACGAGTTGGGTACCCTTTTTTGAACATAGTGTAATTCAATCAAATAATAAACAAACAGATGTGACTTAATTTATAGCACTCAAATCTTTTTCAAACACATAATGTTTTCAGAAAATCTCTTTGTTATACCTATGTAACTATTAACTAAAGGTGAAAAAATTTATAAACAATCCTAACTTTTATTCCGGTAATTTGTTACTTGGGAAATAACATCATTCCAATATTTTAACATTTATATTTTCGTTGGGAATTGCTGCACGTATACTCCATTCCTTACACTCAACAGGAAACAGCAACATTGCCAAAAAAGGAGATTTAATAAAAGCGTACGTAAAATAAAACCCCGTTTGGCTCTGTATCATGAGCCGGGCTTCCGATTCAGTGCTACTGTTGACCAGCGAAAACGAGGAGACCCTCAGCCGCATTAACGAAAGACGAAGAAGGTTCATTCATTGCAAGCACGTTTTTGCTGACAATAGTGATCGTTAAAAAAACGAAACTTAAAAAACACGAGAAACGAAAAGCTGATTAGATGGCCGGCTTGTTATGTAAATCTAAAGCTATGATGTGGTGCGTCGCCAAGGCTTGGCGAATGTTTTCATCGTACACGCTCGTTCGTAATGTACGGGTCATGCTGGCCATATGGTTGATCACCACACGCTGGTAAAGTTCAATTTGCATATGATTTTTGTAGCGAACGAGCACAAAAAAGCTCCCCAGATGCTCATTTAGCCGTTCTAGGGTAAAAGTAAAGTTAACTCGCCATCGATTTCGTCAACGCTTCCAACACCTTTCTTTAATGATTCTCAATAGCTCACATCAAAACCATCATCACCAACCAACACCGGACAGGGGGGTTTGAGTCTACTCGGATGACGTGATCACCTAACCCCGTAACCTGTCACAAAAACCGGCTTTGGTGGTTGGTATTTAGTGAACCGCAGCGTAAGCGTTAGTGCCAACACCCCAATCCATCTAAACAGGGTACACGATGGAATTATGTTTGCAAAATGCCATCATTCTAGGCTACAAAATGCGTGTGCGTTTGTGTGTGTTTATAGCAATGCTTTATGCTCATTAACTGTGGCCAACTATAAATTACCTTATTGCTGTTGGTTTCCCTCCCTTTGTACGGTAGCCAGTGCAAGACAAAACGTCGATTTGTTCAACGTATATGAGATGAGAAGAGCGATCATAAGTGTAAATTTAAAATCGAAGACAGCTGTCTTTATGGTGGTTCTAAAACCAACATCTATTTGACATACAACCAGTGCCAGAAAACTTGTACGGATGAAATGTTTATATTTACGATGGTTTTCAAAACGAGACAGGGGATCGACAGCGAAGTCAACATCATGGCAAATGTGTTCTCATTTATTAGACGAGGTTGATTGAAAGCCTTTCAAAGGAACACTTACAGTTTTATTAAATTCAATTCAAACGCCGAAATGTGAGGTTTTGAATATGCAGCAGTTGACCAAAACACAATTTTTGGTTTTAAAACACGAATTTACTAAGGTTGTGGAACTATTTTTCAAAAAACCTCACGAATCACCCTGTGTTACAAGTTTGTATGTGTGTGGTTAAATTTATTCGATGGAAGCATTTACAGCAGCTTTTTTCCCCTTTTATTTCCAGTTTTTGGAGGGAATCCAGTTCGCCTAACAGCAATGAGATCATCCGCAAGAGGCGCGAATAACAAACAAAATCATCTCCACGCTCACACGAATACACAAGCACATAAAGCAACCGAGAGACTTCACATGGTCATCGATCGGATCGCATTAGATCCTCGCGTATAAGCGTTGCTGTGCCTTGGCTGTAGAGAGAGAATCTCGCGATCGACGCGTGTTACGATCGCAGACACTTCTCCTTTGACCTCGCAGTGGATTGAATTTGCTCTATCTCCTTTACGGATGCTTCTCGTCTATGCACACAACCCTTACAATGACAAGTGTTGACCTCGGGTCGTTTGAACCCCTACGAACATCTCCGATCGGCAGACACAAGACGTCCCAAGGTGGGATGGACTGCCCCAAGACTTCTGGGGAGAGTAAAAACTATCTTGAACGATATGATGATATACATTGAGCTAGAAAATGTATAATTCGGTCTTTGTTTTAAAATGATATGATATGAGAAACAAAGTTTCTCTTACTCTCACATGAGTTTGAGAAGGACAGAATTAGCTTTAAAGTATTCTTAAAATACAATTCCTCTATTCTTATTTTCTCTGATAAATTCAACGCTAGTAATTACTCTCAGCAAAAAAAAAACTTTCTCAGCGTGATATTAAGAAGTTTATACAATAATAATTAAAAAATATCTTTTAAAACATTAAATTCTTGTTTAGCTTTATAAACTTCCTATTTTATCTTATTTAATTCGTGTAGCAAATGTGTATCAACAGTACATATATTTCATATTTCAACTCGCATATAGTGCGCCGAGTATAGAGGCGATCGTGAACCAAACAACTGACTATTTATAGACACCCGGTACACTGCGCCATTGCCAAACGTGTTGTTTTACTGTATTTCTTTTTTTATTTTTCATCTCTCCAACAAGCCGTAAAACGACCATCAGTACCTTTTCCCGGATGATCGCTGGCTGGTGTAAATTGAACATTGAATTGTGTGGAACTGTGTCTGATGAGCAAACACCACCGACAATAGTGTCGATTGCCTTCGGCAATGCAGGAAGATGGCTATAATCCACTCGCTTCTGGCCACTTGCCCCATACGAAAGGGCTGTTCGAAAGGCAGAAAGGGCAACCGGGTGTGCGCGCACCCATATGGAAATAATCAACAAAAACCCGTATCGTACCGGTGACGATTACGAGGGGAAAGTGTTCACCAAAACGTGATACACAAATGCCGGGTTGTAACGCTGAGGAAGGAATGTCATCCAATAAGGATGTTTTTTTTTTATTTCCTACCGAAGTAACTTTTTCCAACCATGATAATGACGCAGATAAGTTTGATCAGCGACTCATCAAATATCAATTAAGAAAGCTGTGAAGACGCAGCTGTGATGTTAAATGTTGTTTTGATTGGAGAAAAATGTTAATCATTTCTCTTCGATCACTGAAGCATAAGCTTCCCATTACAGGGTGTCATTGACTTTGATAATTGTACGCTGAAGCAATATTCATTGATAAAACAGTAATTAAATCAGAACATGGGTTAATTCTTCCTGATAAATAAATCGTAAAATAAATATTTAATATAAACACATTCATAACAAAAATTTTAAGATGGTTAAAGATTTTAAAAGATAATAAATGAAAGTCAATGTTTCAATGTTATCCATAAACTAAAACTACAAAATCTGGCATACTACGAATTTCATTCGAAAGTACCTTCACTCGGGAAGTTGTTTATCGCTTATTCCATAATTCATTCGCGATAGGAAACACATGTACCATATTCCGTTTAAATTAGATGGCAACATAATAGATGGGAAGGTTTTGTGTGCGAACTCTCACTTGCTCTCTCTCTCTTTCTCTCTATCCTTGTCTCTTCTTGGTTTAACTACCTCTAAAAGTCACGCTGTCCATTTCTGGCTTACTAGACATGTTTTAACCGTGTAGCCGGATAGTCCTTGCTACGGAGAGACGTTCCGGATGGGATTTGATCCCCGGTCCTGTCGTGTGGAACCGGCGCCATTTATTAAATACACCACCGAGCCGCCCTTTTTGCATGCGAGCTAAATACTGCACAGATGCTGCACAGATTCGTTGAGTGAGAGCAAGATACAATATTCCACATTAGAGATGTGCACACTGAGTAAGAGTGAGTGAGTTTAATCGTGCAAAGGAGTTTATAGTTTCAACTCGGCATAAGGAATTTTTATGACTCTTTTACTCACTTCTTTACGTTTTTAGTCATTCGCTCACTGTGCCGAATAATGAATCACTCCTTAGAGTTTTTACTCACTCACTGTCTTGTTCCGACTAAAGGCTCACTCTTTTGCGTTCCAACGAAGAGTGAATTATTAGTCGACACAGAGAGTGAGTGAGTGAAAAACGCCTAGTACCTAGTAATTAGAAGATTAGTTTATATTGTTATGACTCTTAAAAGAGTGAATAAAAGATTCAAATTCTTATAACCACCCTTTCATTCCGTTTCAACTCACTGAATAGAGTGAGAATTCTCGACTCTATCTTTCTTTAATTTGATTAAAAAAAAACGAATAAAATACTAAGTAAAAGGTTTCTTGCTTTATACATTACAAGGGGAGAAAATAGATTCTGTGAAAAAGAAAGTGAAAAATATTCAATAACACAATCTAAACCCGGTCTACTGTTTAGTGCGTGATCCAAATGCCAATGTTTACACTACAGCACACAGACGAGCGTAAAGATATTGGCAAGAAGACGTTACAAAGTTTCATTTTACGATCACGTTTCACTTCCATGCATAAACCTTCATTTCATTTCCTTGATTTCAAAGAACCCTTTTAAAAATGTTCACGCTTATTCTGTTCGATTCTCCAATAAAAGTGTTCTGTTCTTTATTGAGTTACACTTGAAACAAGAATGCACTTGGGTGTAGTGATAATTCCCAGAATAGGAATATTTGTTAAAAACAATCCACTGCAAGAATTGCGTTGTGTATTTTTATGTAGAAATTCCGAAACGCATATATTAAGATTCTATTTACTTTACTTCAGCTCACATTCTAGTACGTTAGCTGAGTGGTGCCTGGGACATTTAATTGCCGATTGAAGCGAAACGATGGTGAGAACTTCATCTGCACCGAGTGGAAGCTGTCTTTGTGAAGAACATTCTGAGCGTGGATTGTTTGTAATTAACGGGGTGGCCAAGTACATTCATGGGCATGACCTCGGATCAGAGCACTGCTGGTGGTAAAACAACCACTTTTTGAGCCTGCGTAAACATATATCCGCCTCTCGACGAGGTCTACACATATGCTAATGGTGTTGATGAACCATTTCCTGAGTTTTTACTTGCAAGGGCATTTTTGGAAGGGAGGAATTTGTTGGGGATTTCATGCTCAATAGTTTAGTATTTATATTTATGTATTTATATTTTTATATTTATATTTTTATATTTATATTTATATTTATATTTATATTTATTTTATTATATTTGACTATCGCAGTAGATGACTGAAGAACAAATAGAAAAGAAAATTCATTTTCAAAATTAATTATGAAACTAGATCACCTACTTCTAATGGGTTTGCAAACAATGGGGACTCGCATTTATAATTTCCAGACGGAAATATTGATCTCATTTTCAACTTGTCAAAGCCAGACATTCCTTTTACCAACGTCCCAGATACCAATTCCAACGATCGATATTCTTCTTGAGTACATATTTATTTACCGCAAACAGCGGGGAATAATTTATCCCACACTACTCCATTCGAAGGAACTTTCATTTCTAGAAGTGCAATATAAAACTTTATCCAGGTCAAATAAGAACCATTCTGTTTCTGCCTTATCAGTAATCAGCTATTAGAGGTTCTACAATTCTGTTCAGATTTTCCATAGTGAATCAATTGCTGCAAATGCTGTCGGGTGCTATAAATGGGTATGAGAGAAAAAAAGAAAAACAGCGTAAAGTTCAATGACCCGAAACCTCCACCCACTCAGGAGGGACGATAGACAGGAGCATAAAGAAACCGGATGCATTCGTGAGCGCATCGAATTACATAAGCAGAAGGAAAAGCTAGATAGAACGTCCTCTGGGTGACAAACTTCCTTTCGGGTTCGAGTATGTTTACCGGCTCAACGGCAGCTTCCGGTGGTGCAGAGCGAATGTCATACGGTACACGGTGACCCAATTTATTGCACACCAACACAGTGCTCTCTGGGAGAAACCCGTCGAATACCAGACTAAGCTGAGAGTATCGAAATATTACGCAAAATTTCTGCTGCACCACAGGCTCCCAGAAAACTGCCAGACGAAAAAGGTTTTTGTATGTATGCAGTAAAGGACAACTGTAAATAAAGTCCATTTGATATTTTTCGTTGAAGAGCAAAATGGAATAATATTTCACAGGTTTCTTGCAAATAACGTTAAATTTAAAAATATATATAATTTTAAAGTGAATTATGCAACTAAAAGTGCACATTCGTTTGCAAATGAATCGAAAAAACGCATAATTTCATCATTTCAATGCCCTACACACTTTACCACCCACGAATGGCACATTTCGCAAACATCACACAGAAAAGTAAACAAACCGGTGTAGAAACTGCAACCAAAACAGATGGAATGAGAACGATACAAAAAAATAAATAAAACAACCCTTCTCACGTGCACTTCTACCACACGATCGGCGTGCGAGAAGATCATGCGTGAGGTAGTTTTTTTTTTGTAAACAAAAATAACGCTCAGCTTAAAGAAAAACCAGAATGCAAAGGTATTTCGAAGCAAAAAAAAACGAAGAACTAACCTTCGACCAAAGGTCTAAGCAGTTGTAAACAACGCCAAGATGTGAAGGGAGGTTAATCCAAGTATCGATGTCACCTCGTTCTAGCAAAGAAAAGATCTTCGTTGTGAACGTTTTTCATCACTCACGAGGAGGTTGCTTACGCATGCTCGCGTCAATGTTCTTGAGCAAAGGAATGCAAATGGTGCTGTAGCAATTAAAACCACCTTGCAAAGGCAATGTAACAAAAGTGTTGGAAAATAAACATTTAAAAGCTGTTCTTGTACATTAATTCTATTGCGTTTTTGCCCAAATTAATGATTTAAGAAGTAAAAAAGAAGTAAGTAATCAAATCAAATCAAATTAATTACGTTAAAAATTACTGAATTTTTCAATACAATTGGATCAGTGATGCAATAATCAGATATTATTTACTTTATAAATAAAATATTTCAGCCAAACTTTTCGTCCAGATAAACATGATATTAATTTATATTTTATGATATTATTTAAGGACAAATAAGAAATCAAATCAAAGGAAATGTTTCACAACATTGCTTGTTGTTTATCCTAAAATAAATGGAAATTCCGACATAGGTATAAAGTAATCAACAAGACCCTTTTCCACACTTTTGTTCTTGCTTTAAAGGCTAAACACTTAAACCTTCGCCCTAGCCTAGAAAAAAAGCAATTGGTCCGTGAGAGTTGTTTTTTTGTGGAATTGGAATACAATAGTTGCATTTATTGAATTAAACATTTTCAACCACCAAACTTACGCCACCACTTAAAACAAGCATTCGACACACCACAAGGCAAATAAAATGACAACACATCTGTGGATGGATTTTAACTTTCGCACGGCCAAGTTGCACGCTACAGTATGAAAGTGTTTCGCTGCGTGTGTCATTCGAAACCTACGCCAAATCTCGTAAATTTAGTCAATCTTGGTGACTACGAATTCGTGCCATTTGGAATCAATCGAAGTGGACGGAATTATGACGTAATTTTTGTGGTATATTTTTCGATTAAAATTATTATAAGAAACGTCATGAAGCAGTGAGCCAAACTCACATCTAGAGTCGCATTAATTGCAATCGGATAATCCTCCGATCATTACAAAGTAGTCACATTCATTTCCGCGAAACATTAAAAGAAAACCTACGAATCATTGTTGGATGTCTCTCGCATCCCCTTCAAAAGCCTGGGGGGCCCTTTTGTTTTTAAAAAGCAAACTGCTTATTTGCAAAAACACAGTTCACCCGATCAGCATTAATGGATAGAGCGGCAGATGAGTACGGAACAAATGATAGAGACGATGAGAGAATAGAAAAAAATATAAACCGAAACACAGCATAAAATAATCCAACCAAGCCAGACGGAAAGATTATGCTACACTTTTCTCAGCATCGAACAAGGAAGACACACGGCTGCAAAACATGTGCGTGAATATCGCCCTGCAATGGGGGAAAAAAGGGCGCAAAACAGAAGCTCGATGGCGATGATGCTGATGAGTCATCGGTCTGTCCGTTTGGTGGGATGTTTGCTGTGCAAACACAGCGTGCCACTCCAAAAACTTGATAACACGCCTCACAAGTAACGAATCTGTAGCATGCACCAAGCGCCCAAAATCGGGAATGCGTTATGGCGGGAAATTTTACGCTCGTTTTGCGCACCCAACAACGGTATCGGTTTTCAGTTTGGGAGTTGTTTTTTTTTTTCTTTTGGCGTTTATATCTTTCATGCCGATTTTTGTGGGTTGCAAAAATTGGTCGAAACAAAGGCTTTTCTGTAAGTTTCAAGTAATAGAAAAAATGCTTTGTGAAACCATTATTTGGTTGAGTTTTTATTTTTAATTTAAATGTAACTTAAAAAATTGGTTAAAAAAATCGTTGTTTTTTTTTGGTTAAGCTGTATGATCATAATTTTTGGCGTAATAAGATCAGCCTTCAATACGAAGCACGCCCTATATATGCAAAAAAAAAGTAATTGCACAACCTAACATTTTGAAGTAAACCTTCAACACTCGCCTCTTACTGTGCATTATGCAAACAAATGTTCATTTACTATGCCACGATTTAATAAAACATCAACCGAAGCAAATATGGTTTAATCCACATCTGTAACTAAACCTGCGGTCGATTAATTCCACAAATGGTTAAAAAAGCAGGTGAAATTCGCCGACCACCCCCCATGAAAAAACCTCAAAGCGTAGATCGTATCGCATCCATTACAAAATAAAAAAATCGGCGCACCGAAAACCAGTTAGAACCAATTGCAGCACGCATCCGACAAAACCGGATGGAAATTGTTTTCCCACTCAAAACTAAATCAAAGCAAACCATCCCTCCACACCTGGCAACATGGGCAGAATGGGTGGAATTTAACGCACACATACGGGTGCACGCATTTTATATGGAAACCATGCAAGCGTGAACTTTAACGTTAAGTACCACGCTACTACACCCATCTGCCGTCCTACAATCATCAACATCATCAACATCATCTGGTTCGGTCAAACTACGCCCATCACTATTCGCGTCTGCATCCCCGGGGGGAAATATACATCAATTCTGGTCCCATTTTACTTACGCAAAAATATTTCCCTACCACTTGTGTTTTGTGTTCGTCTCGTAAAATGGTGGCTAGGGTGGGAATCAAGGGAAAAGGGGAAAGGGAAACAGGAGGAGAATTTCTTTTTCATTCCCAGCGAAGGATTGACCACCGGTGAAGGGCGGTGGTGGTGGGAGCGATGGGGATGGGATTTAAATTAAAATAAACAAAATTAAATACATACAAGTGAAGTAGATTCACGTACAACTTGTGAGATGTTTTCCCTTAGCTGTGCCGCCATGCCGGGCTTGTTAAGCCCACGGGTGAACTTCCGCTCGGTCATTGTTGTGTTCCGATGCTCTCCGCACCAACAAAAAAAACCGGGTCGTTTGGAGGTTTGTTGATGATAGTGTAACGTTATATATGCATGTGCGGTAGTTTTCGTTGTTTAGGATTTAATCGATTCTGCGTGCTCTTGTGCCGCTTTCCGGAAAGAGGGTTAACGAATTCCAATCGGCAGACACCCGCACAACATGAGCTAGCACACGAATACACGCAATTCGCACTTAAAGTACTATCACAGGCCCGTGAAGGCACATGCACAGTTGGTACGTGTCACGAGCGCCAATTCAACACAATCTATTCAAATTCAAATGCACTCGCCCTGCGTACACTTTGGGGGGATCATTTGCTATTGCTTATTATTTTTCCTTCTTTCACTTTTCAATACAGCCCGGGGAGGAGCGTTGGTACTTTTCGCACGTGTAAATTTCACTTTCAATGCACAAAATTTCACTTGCTGCAAGAAAAACAACAAACACACACAATTCAAAGACACTTGTGATTAGATAGCGATTTTAACGCATTTGAAGAACTAATTCACTTTCTTCACCGTAAACAACCTAGCTGTCAAGTGAACCGGGCCAGCAGGGGAAAGAAAAAAAAATAGGCTCACACGCCTTTTCGCCTACATTGAGAAGAGTAAGCAGACGAACAACAGCAAACAAGCTATTCTCACACAAAAGGTAAACCGGATAACCGCGCGCACCTGTCAAACTGGTTTTAGAAGGGTTTTGGATTTTGTTTTATTCTAGACAACACACAGCCCATTATGCAGAAAAGGTAACCAAAAACAATCAAACAAACACACCATCCGCTCACGGGAAATGGTGTTGTTCTTGGTTTTCTGTAGTGATGGTACCATCACCACGCCTCATTCGGTGGATGCTGCAACTCGCTAAATTGCTGAACAATTGCCCGGACCGTATGGTCATTCATCACTTTCGCTGGATGTACTAAAGAATCACGCATGCACGAACACACCAGCGAACGACCCACTGTTGAGGACAAAAACTCTCTCACTTTAGCGGAGAAATTCCTTATCGCCAGCAGGCAAACTGCATGTCAACAGCGAGCGACGTCGTTCCGGATGATTGAGGCAATGAAATCCTGCACTACCGGGGTTTTGATTACACGCTTACTTCGATCACCATGTGTGATATTTTCTACAAATCCATCACATTCTGCTCGCACTTCTCGATATCGGCATCTATTTACCTATGAAACGAATGGTATATTCCAAGGAAGCAAACTGTCAGGACAACACGCACTTCACCAACACACACACACCTAACCCGTAACGGCTGGATGTCACGCACACAGCAAAGTCCTACGCAACAACCTGAGCTGTTCGATAATCCTTCTCCTGCTCGCGTGATCACGGTGACCCCGACTAATCGATTTTGTCTCCTTTTTGGTCAGCCGTTTCGCTTACAACTCTACGCAAACCGTTTGAATTGAACTAACTTATGCATACACACGCACGCACGGATACACTGCGTTCGGTCAGAACGTTTTGAGTTAAGATTATACAGGCGAATCTAGAAAGTGTTTCGCTAGCGGCTTTCTTTCTGATAAGGGAAAAAGGGCAAACGCGATAGGGCGGCTTTGAAGTATACTTAGCGAACACGCACGCACGAAAAACACGTCCAACGTTAGCTGATTTCTCAGAGCAAATGAGTGAGTGAGAGGGTCACCGCGCTACCATCTATGACACGATGGGGAATCAGTGGTCATAATAATGTAATATTGCGCATACATTCAACGGAAACGCATTCCTGGAACATAATCACGCTATGTTATTTTCATAAACTAAAAACACAATCCCGTTCAATTGCAATACCAATGTTATCTTAATTTACAAGCCATGAAAGTAAAACATTCAATGGAAAGACTAGATTGTGAAGAAAATAATTGTGACCAACTGTTTTCTCTAGCTTTCCCACCATGCATGCGTAGAGTTCAATCTTTGCATGTGTGCGTGAAATGTGGATTCTCTCTCGCGAGCTGCCTTTGTTTTGTTTTTGGCGTTGTGTGTGGTTTTTGTTTTCATTTTCGTGTAGACAACAATCAACGACGTGCACGTGGAGTGGAAAATGGAATGTGGCGGGTTAAAGGTTGATTTTTTCTTTCCAGCTCTTTTTACCATCTTTGTAATGTTGGTATAAATGGTAAATCAAATCATCAATGATCTTTTCGTACCGTCGGGGGGTTTGAACATTTTTTAACTCTTTTATCTATTTTGAAAAATAGTAGCGATAGTTAGCGAAATGTAAAATTCGTTTTAGAGATAAAGTACTTAGGACACTTCAAAGTCTATTTGGTAAAAGCAACTGATGCATTCTCTATAGCATTTAGTTTATATTAAATGTTTCGAAAGAATATATGCAAAAATACATGATAACAATAGATGGTTGTACTTTGATGTGTTGAGCGATTGTCTAAAATGATGGTCTATTCCTAGATCTTTTTTTTTGGCTGGGATAGAATCAAGAGTATTCTTCTATTATTCTTTTATCTGAATACTTTTGTGTACACTACCAAAATTAGACTGTATATCAATTATGAACGATTCATGCAAAGAGAATTAATCTTAAACTTCCATGAAGAATGCTAATTCAGCTGTAGGTATTATTTGTACTGAATTATTTGAAATTTCGTCCATAGTGCTGAAAGCCGGATAATCGAGAAAGCACTGTTTCGACGTTTAGCTGTCATTGACGTGGTGTATTGGTGTTGGTGTTTGATTTTGTTGTTTTGCAATACATTTTCACGTAGTCTGCAGCTGTCTGACGATTTGTGGCCAAATTTAGTTTCTTTGTAGGTTGTAGAATTGTTTCCGAGTTGGAAACTGGTGGTGGACAGGTAAACGACAAACGGTGGGATTTATTTTTCCTACCCATCTTTTTGAACGCACCCAGCAAAGCTACGAAGTGCCGAGTTTTCCGGCCCCACTGGCGTCATCAATTGCTGGGGCCAATTTTCCCAGCGGAATGCGGCTTGACATTTGCATTACGCAGTTGAAACGTTAATATTTCATCGCACGGAAGTATACAGACCGTGCAGAAGTTAGTGGAAGATGCGCATCCGTTGTTAGGTGCGATTTAAGTGACCCAGTTTGAACGGTTGGTTGGTGCGTCTGTTATTTACGCCCGTTGTGCGTTACCAAGAAGCGGTAGGGCTGCGGTTGCGGGTGCTGTCCAGAGGACATGGAGGACGAGTTGGAAGATAAGATACTGTATCAAACGTTGTCCAAGTCGCACATGAAGCTGCTCTCGAAGTTTGCAGTCGGCGTTACGCCGCTCAACAGCTCGCTCAGCTACGTCTGGAAAGTAATGCGGGTGTACCTGCTTAAGCCGGAGGTGCTCATCGCCGGTCTGCTGATTTGTCTGTTCGTCCTGTATCTGCAAGCAGCAGAAGTATGGAGCCGCGGTTTCATCGGACGCCTCAGCAACTCACTCGGTCTGGGCGGGAAGGCTGGGGGACGGTCCGGGAAGCTCTCGATGCTAGCCTCAGCTGCGGAGAAAAACAGCTGGGAAGAGTGTACCACCGGAAGTGCCGTATACGCTGTCCAAGGACGTCGGGCCAAGATGGAAGACAGGTAAGAGATAATGCGTGAAACCCTAGCTGAAAGAAGCCCTTTCTCATCCTTAGTATAGTGCCACTGTACGGGTGATAAGAATGGTAGACGAAAAAGCGGTCAACATAGACACCCTCGCTACACGGGTAGCATCCACTTGCGCACTTTTCTCAGCCGGTTATCGCTCCACTTAATGTCAAAGCTGTACGGATATTTTTAGAAAAACCGAAACGGGGTAAATTATGCGATGTTAGTGTGCGTTTTCATGTGCTAGAAAAGTGCATATGTAAGATAATAGCAGCATTGAAAATTATACTTTCGATACCAAATGCACTTGGGAGTATTTTATGTGTTAATAATGTTCTCATAAACTTTTTATATAACGCTTTTGTTTAAGTGTCAATGTTTTTGTTGTGTCGTACAAGCAATGTATACTAGAAGAGACAAACAAAAGGGTGTGTTTCCTGTAGATAAAGTGCGCAATGGTTGCTTCGTCATCGAAAATGCCCACTTTTACGATCATTGTTTGCCTTTCCTTATTTACTACCGGGATTCTCGTGCGCACATGGCACACAGTAAAGCACCGTGGCAGACGTAAACAGCACTTATGATTTGTTTCTAGTGGATAGTATTTCTCAACTGGTTTTCTTTATTCTTGGTTCCACTTGACGGCATTCATTCTGTACAGATTTGTGATAAGTGAAAATATCAACAGCAGCGGCATTTCCCTATTTGCAATCTTCGATGGACACGGTGGTGAATATGCGGCCGAATACGCCAAGAACGTGCTGATAAAGAACATTCACCAGAAGCTAATGCAATCATCGGCGATTGCGGACGGAAAGGAACCACCAGCACCAAAGCCGGGCCTTTGTGGTGATGTTCAGGAAGAAAAGGATGACGACGAGAAGGACACAGAGAAGGGGTCGGACAAGGAGCTGGAAGTAAATGAACGGTACAAGCTAAATGCGCACAACGGTAATAATGATGCTTCGGCAACCGTTCAACGGCGGCAAAGCTTTCGCAAATCAAAGACTGAGGACACGGTCGGTACCGGCGGTGGAGCAGGAGTCGGAGCAGCAGCAGGAACCAATGGAGGCGGCGGTGCAGCAGCCAGCAGTAATCAGATGCTGGAGAATGATCTACTGAGCAAGTACATGGGCAATCAATCGCCGGCGAGACAACAGGTGAAGAAGAACCTGCTAAATGGCACATCAGGCAATGGTCCTGCTCCGGTGAAACCCAAAACATACGATGCACGGTGCTACGTACAAAATGGAAGCATTAACTTCGGCAAGATCATTACTGACGAGGTGCTGGCAGCTGATTATGATCTTGTTGAGGCGGCGAAAAAACTGGTAAGCATTTATGCACATTTTTGCACAATTACATTACATTTATTTACATTCCGCTTCAGTCGACACGTTAAAATTTAATGCAGTTAACATTTGAAATTTGTATGCCATATCGAATCTTCCATACGCCCGACCAAGGAACGTCGTCACAGGTGTCGTACACTGTGGATTAGAAAGCGCTTTAAACTTGTTGTACTAAATGTTTCAATTCGTTCTTTACCTCTATCATAAATTGATGGGATAGGAGTAGCTTCTTGAACCGGAGTGTTACCCATTCTAGAGTTGAACTGATGCTGAAACTTATTCAATTGTGTTTTCATAATGTTATCGAAAACGTTTTTCAGTCCTCCCTCTTCAGAGCGAACCGCTGGAATGTTTGTTACAGCGGAAGGTGCTGGCGTCGATGCTAGGTAGAAGCAATAAACATCTTGTAAATCTTTTTTGAAATTAAAACAATTCAATCTCTTTGTCCAATCACCTTTCAATCCCTTCTCGATCGTTTCCAGGCGGTTCAGAATGGTAGCAATGTTATTGTTCAACCCGGTACATTCATTGCGACTTTCTGCATTTTGTTGCAGTTGTAAAATGCTACAAAGAATAAGTTTGAGAATATCGACTGATGGTTGATACTTTGTTGATGCACATTCTAACCAGTGTTCTTACCTTGCGTGCATCTCATCCAGCTGACTGCGGAGTAATTCGTAGCCGAATCCACTTGAACTTTGTGACCTTGGATCACTGTTGTCAGTTGAAGTCTGGGACAGTTGTGCGATACATACCGGAAACAGTAGAACGATGATGGTTAGTGCATAGAATTGCAAAACGATTCGCCAATGTGTAGCCATGATGGCACATTGATTACTGAAAGAAGTGCGCTCTACAAGCGTTTCGCGTTTGCTTGTGAGAACGATTATAACCTTGCGTTGTCTTGCGGCTTATCAGCGTCATGAGCCTATTTTGTGATTGATTTCGTATAGTGTTGCTTTTTGCTGCCACAAGTTTTGTTTGCAAGCGTTTGGAAAGCCCATCGTTTCATATTGCTTCGCTGTTTTACCAAAGTTTACCTTCTAAATGTTTGTTTTTGAATTTTTAAACAGGCGGATTTTGCCGGAACGACTGCCCTCATTGCCGTCATTCATCGCAGCAAGCTGATAGTGGCCAACGTAGGAGATTCGCGTGGAGTAATGTGTGATTACAAGGGGAATGCGATCCCATTGTCTTTCGATCACAAACCGCAACAGGTACGGGAGCAGAAGCGCATTGCCGATGCCGGTGGATTCATCGCGTTTAAGGGTGTGTGGCGAGTGGCAGGCATATTGGCCACATCACGCGCCCTTGGAGACTATCCGCTGAAGGAGAAAAATCTGGTCATTGCAAACCCGGACGTGCTTTCGTTCGATTTAATCGATCACAGGTAAACATGAGCAGGAAATTGTAATATGTACGAAAGCGTTCATCACACACAAATACTAACACAAGTTGTTGTTTTGTTTCCTTGACATTTTTAGGCCCCAATTTCTGATCCTTGCGTCCGATGGGCTTTGGGATACGTTTACGAACGAGGAAGCGGTTGCATTCGTGCGTGAACGGTTGGATGAACCGCACTTTGGAGCGAAAAGTATCGCCCTTCAATCGTACAACCGTGGTTCGGTGGACAACATAACGGTGCTTGTGATTGTGCTCAAGAACGGTCGGTACGAGATTGGATCATCGAGTAACTAGGCAGGAGTCATCTACAGTTGAGCACACAACACAACCGTTTTGAACTCAGTTCAAACACATCTAACCTACTTGTTATACTATTTTATTGCATTATTTTAACCTGTTAAACCCAACCGGTGGTTATCTCACATTTTCGTTTATATGCAAAGATCTCTTTTATTTCAAGTTTTCCCTGATCTTTGCAATCATGAGCCAACCGTAAAGATCATTGATCACTGCTGTATTCTGTTTCACTTTTATGCGTTTAATTTTGTTAATATTATCACCGTGGAGGTTTACATACCTTACGGAATGCTCCGCCCAAAGAAGAAATTAAAATACACACCGTTTTGATGAGTAAGGAAGGGAAAGTGAAAGGGAAGAACTGGAGAAGTTGTTAGTCGATTTAATTGCTTTTATGATTACGCTTAGATGCGCTGTAAGCTATCCTTTACACTGTGGTAAAACAAAAGGGGGGCAGCAAAAGACGACAGCTAAACATACGAACAAAATAGACGGTAGTAGTTTAGTGTATAATTCAATTATGGTAAATCAATACATTTACTGCATGACACATAGGGCACATCTTTCGATATTGTGGTGTTTTGATTGCACTGTATTTCTATCTACTGATTTGGTCCTGTACCACTAGCGAGTGCATCCATCCGTAGATGAGTGTATGGGCATTTGCAGCGTATTATTCAAAACGATACGTAACCACGATAGTATAAGAGGTAGCGTAAAGAGATTGGGAAAGTACACCTCCCTTTCGATGGTATGATTTCAATAGAAAAAGAAAAGATTTCGTTAATCGTTTTTGTTATACCTAATACGATCGATTTTTGGTACAAATGTTTTTGCTTTTGGGATGAAATTATCCAAACTGAGAAAGATATTTGCTCAAAAAGGGGGTAGGAAATTTTTTAATAAATTACACACCAGACTAGTTTTAGGGAATGAATAAATACTTTTGCAGTGAAATGTTATTCGAGCTTATGCATTAAGAAAGCGAACTACACATTCTTATGATGATTTGGTACACCTGGTGGTTGGTGCCTCCAGTTTGCAAAAAAAAAACCAGGGAGAAAAAGTTAGGGCGTTAGGGTCGCTAGTGGTGCCAAATGAAGAACACAAAACGAATAACTGATAGTATCTAGACAGAACTACTTCTCTACTGCAGCTATCAAAATTGGGCATCGATTTCTGGTGCAACATTTGTAATTTAGAAAATTAAGGCAACACATGAGCGAAGAAGCTCTTTAATGCTTTACAATCAGTTTAGGGAAAATTCTGTCCAGCCAGAATACTAGTGAATGTTAGCGAACGAACGAACTTACTAACAATTAAGCGTAACGGAACGGAACTGAAAGTAGCAAGTGTGTCTGTGTGGAAACATCGTTAACATTAACGAGGATCGAATTATTGTATCAATTTGTACGCTGTTTCTCTTTTTGCCTGCTCCTGCATTCTCGACATCTGTCCTTAATCTCTACTTTCTTAACACGCCTTAACTCCACTATAGAAAGACAAAACTTGGATCAGTAGCAGAGTAGTCGTATGTCGTATAGATGCGGTTGAAAGAATAAGACACCCAAACACTGAACCACACACGAAGCATTTGTTTCGATTTCGTGCAAGTGTACATATCATTCGAGGAGCAGAATGAATCAGAATCTTGAAATAAAACCTCACCAATAAAACTCCTTTCGAAGGCTTCAATAAACAAGATCCTATCGATCAGCAATCATTCAAAGTAGCTACTTTGTTGTGGACGTTAACTGATCGGTTCCGAATGTGATGATGATAGCCGTTGCATAAAATAACTGCAGATAAGACAAGAGAATGTGAGCGCTATAAAACGACAGGTAAGTTGATAAGCGGAAAAAGGAGTGTTTATTGAACAGCTTATCTGATCATAATGGGCGCAATGAATCGCACAAATGTTTTTCTATTTGTAACAAATTGTAACTTTGTAGCAATTAATTTTTTTTCATCTCGTTCGTTTAAACTTTGTCGGTTAGTTACTTTGATGCCACTAGTTGCAGCTTTGTTCCGGGTTTGTAAATGTTTATGATGGCGTATGGGTTCCGTGCGAATCTCCCCGTTTTTGCAAATATTTGTATTACAAGCGTATTGCAATTTGCATAGTGTAAAGCTTCAAAGAAAATAACTGACAAGGTCGACCTTGTTTTAATAGTAGCAATTTTAATTTTTCCCGCACAGGAATCTGAGGGTTCGGAACCCATCGTTGATCACCAGCGGGTTATATCGTCTGGTACTTAAACCATTCGCGTACTCACGTACACAATTTGTCGCTTGCCTACAGACAATCAAACAGAATAAAAACACTACGAAACGTGTGATGATTCGGTTTAAGATAAGGTAGGTTAGGAATGCGCCCCCATTCCCGCAGGAGATGTCGCCCAGGAGGACTGTTCGTACGGGCCGCAAATTGTTTACAAACAAAATTTACTTCGAACCTAGGGAAGAAGGGCAAGTCTTTGGAAGCAATGGGAAAGACACTGGCAAAGAGTTTGTTGCTCGTGTGGCCACCACACTCGATGTGCATTTATAAGCGCTTCATGTTGTTGTTCGCTTTCCCTCGTCGCCGGGATTGGTGTGCAAGCGT
Source organism: Anopheles funestus (assembly GCF_943734845.2). NCBI lineage: Eukaryota > Metazoa > Arthropoda > Insecta > Diptera > Culicidae > Anopheles > Anopheles funestus. The sequence goes on from NC_064598.1 coordinate 65,425,678, forward strand.
TTGGCCACCTCTTTTCGTGTGGGTGTACACGTTCAAGACTTGGGAAGTGTTTGTATATACGCTGTGGCAAGATGGCTATGAACGATGGCCTTTGCCAGATTCGGCGATTGCTGGTGGAACGTGCTGATGCCAAGCTGTGACAGTTGGATTGAGTGGCCATAGCAGACGATTAGCTCTAGGAGCTCGAAAGCTTAATAGTGCGTCAAGTAATAAGAATTAAAACTGTTCCATTGTTAGTTGATTCGTGCCTCTAAATGTGATCTTCTGTACAAGTAGTGCATTGAATGATCGTTTCATTACTCGTTTCGGTGATCATCGTTACATTGTGGTAACGTGGGAATTATTTTCCGTTTGCTGTCGTCATTTTAATTACCGTATCGTGACACAGGACATTCACCTAGCTGCCCTGCCCCGTGTAAAAACAGGTGAACTAGCCTTGACCTCAATTAGTGTTAACTTTGTGGGACGTTACTGTGCAAATGTATGGCATTTGAGATACATTCATTGTCAGGTGATAAGGATGCTAGTAAAGATGTCCGTCTTTTTTTTGTTGTCCATTTATTGTGACTTTATTAGGGTGAACAAAACAAACACCGCTTATCGTGTCTTATTGTGCGTGCTCGAAGAATAAGAAGCGCGAGATATCAACGCTGGCCACGCGAACCATGTCGTATTTGTCGGTTGTAAAGATGGCCTATAGCTAGCCTAAAACAAGATACAACCAACGTACTTCTCATCCATCATCTTCCGTGTCAGAGGTGTGCAATCTGTTTTCGTTCCTGACTGATAAGACGCTTCGGCTTTTAATTTTGGCAACGAACCGGTTCATGGCGGATCGTGATGGTCACGCACCGGGCAACAGCTGCTTCAATGTCCGGGCATTTGTCCAGCGATAGCGATGGCTTAGCCTGACCACCACGGCCTGTTTCTTATCTGCATCAGTGTCGTCGTATTACGGCATCTTAAATCTTCACTAGATGGAGGGACCGGAGCGTTCCTTTCAACTTCAGTTTCCCTCCCCCTGTTTACCACCTTTCATATTCTCCCCTTTTCGGGTTTTAAGACGTTTGATATTTGATCTAGTGATGGGTTCGGTGGAATGCACCCACGGTTCCGATCCGGCTCCGGGTCGTGTGATTCCAGTTCCGATTCCGAAGAAATGGAATTGACGGTTCCACTCGGAACCGTCCGGAATCGTCCGGAACCGTCCGGAACCGTTCGGAATCGTCCGGAATCGTCCGGAACCGTCCGGAATCGTTCGGAATCGTCCGGAACCGTCCGGAATCGTCCGGAACCGTCCGGAATCGTTCGGAATCGTCCGGAACCGTTCGGAATCGTCCGGAACCGTCGGAATCGTTGGAACTGTCGGAACATTTGGAATCGTTGGAACCGTTGGAACCACTGGAACCGTTGGAATAGCTAGAACCGTTGGAACCGTTGGAACTGTTGGAACCACTGCAACTGCTGGAACTGCTGGAACCATCCGGAATCGTAGTCGGCTAGTATGACTTCACAGTACGCACTGTTTTCTTTTTGATTTGATGATTTTTATTTCGTTTTCTTCGCCTTTTGCTCTGCGTGTATCTTTCATAAACGGGTAGACTTTTTTTTATCAAGTAGACAAACGCTTGGTGCTGTTGGGTTTATTTTGATTGCATTGATGAATTGTGTGAAAGTACCGAATGTTATGTTAATCGAAATGTTTTTACAGACTTTTTTCGAAATCGTTCAGAACCGTCTCTGAATTGAATGCTCTGATACTGATAGTGTCTTTTAACCCACACATTTCTTCTGGTTCTACTTCCTTCTACATCTGTCATATTGTCCTTCATCTTTCGTTTATATTTACAATAAAATCAATACTTTAAATAAGATTGTAAATATAATTTACCACTATCGACTTATTTTTTTGGATAGGATCAGAATACTATAATAGGATATGAGGTGAGTCCTATCGTAATCTTTCTTTTTTGCTAAAAAAATAAACTATTGAACGGCTACGATTCTTGCATTTTATTAAATTGAACATATGATTACATTACTATCTATTTATTTGCTATCAGCTCATTACTAAACTATAAGACTTACAGGTTATGGTAATTTTGTTTTATAAAAATGATTTCTTTTAATTTTTTTGATGTCAATCTATTTCTTTTTTCTGTAAGAATGTTACCTGCCTTCGAAAAAATTCGTTCACATGGAACAGAAGACGCAGGAATGCTCAAATATTGTTTGGCAAAATATGATAACGTTGGATAAATCACTTCTCTTTCCTTCCACCATAGAAATGGATCACATTTGACCTGTAAATTTTTTTCCGAAATGTAGCGATCCAGCTCAAGAGCAGCAAGAATTCTTGCACTTGATGTGTGCTCGCTTTGGTGAACTTTTTTCAGTGGTTGCCATATGTCGTCATCGCTATCAAGATCTTTTTCTGCATTGTCTTTAATTTGTGTATCCATTCTATTTTGGAATGGAATCATCTTTTCTATCATATGCGTGTACACATTTTGGTACTGCGCGTCGCTTCCTAAAAATCCATCTTTTTTGAGCCTTGGGTCTAGTAAAATCGCATACGAAACTATTTCAAGATTGTTCGTTGTTTCGAACCTAGTTTTTAGACCCAGTATAAGATCATCTACTAAATCAATAACCTTGTGATGTAGTACTTCCTTTTCTTTTTTTTCAATAATTTTTTGCAATAAGGACCTAGTTAAAAACCCCATTGTTGAAATTGATATCGTTTTTTCCGCCATAATTTCGATTGTAACCGTATTGAACAGCTTTAAGATCTTAGTAGCTTGTTCTATAATGAGCCAATCTTCTTCCTCTAGCTTGCATGAGATTTTCAAAGTTGCAATACAAGATGCTAGTGGAATTCGGTTTTGTTTGAAACGATCCAACATTTCGTATGTTGAATTCCATCTGGTAGGGCAATCTTGTTTAATTTTTAATAGCGGATGATTCAAGCTAGTTTGCATTTCGGCCAGCTTTTGGGCAGCTTTTGAGCTTTTTTTGAAATGCATAACGATGCTTTTTACGTTCTCAATCGTTGATTTTATCTTTTGAAGGCCTCTTTGAACCACTAAATTTAACGTATGGGCACCACACGGGAGATGAGAAAGATTTAATATAGTTGCAGCTGATTTCATGTTGGTCGCATTATCCGTGACCAAAGTAAATAATTTATCGGAAATTTCAAAGGTATTAGTTACAGTCGTTATCCAATCGGCTATATTCTTTCCCGTATGGGTAATTGAAAAATCTGAACATTCCAATAAATACGAACACAGTTCGTATTTATTATTTATGAAATGAGCAGTCACTGCACAAAAATTATCATTATTAATGCTAGTCCAACAATCTGCTGTCAGTGATACAGTTGAAGCTATGAGTAATTTACTTTTCACCACCTCCAAAGTTTCGTTGTAAAGTGCCGGTAATGCTGCATTAGAAATACTTTTTCTTGTTGGCAGTTCATATTTAGGGTTTAAAGCTTTAACGAAATCTCCAAAATATTCATTTTCAACTATTGAAAAAGGATGATATTCTTTACATATCATTAAAAGCAATAGAGAATCGATTTTTTTTTTTGATTCCGAGCTCATTGGTTTGCTGGGTTGAAAAAAATTGGTAATTGTGGTGCAGACGTTTTGTTGGCCGGAAGTACCTTCTAGAGGGGAATCTATTTCAGAATTTGTTGTCGACAGCGGGTTACTCCTGTACAGCGGAACGGTTGGGTGTTTACGACCGAGATGCCTTTTCAAGTTTGATGTTGATCCCTTGCAGTACGAAACTATCTGCTGACAGTAGCGACATTTAGCACCACTTTCAGATTTCGTGAAATGCTGCCATATATCGCTGGTCATGTGTGCCATAGCGCCGAGCTGAAAAGTACATGGTTACAATGTAAGATTAATTTTCTATTGCTTGTAAATCAGTAGCCGTTTTTCCTATACCTCTTTGTAAGACGGACGTGACCAATAGAATTCGAGTTCTCTCCAACTTCAGATAACAGGCGCTTTGAAGTAATGCCCAGTACGTCACCGGTGAAGTCGAAGTAATCGCCTGATCGCCGAAGAATCTCTTTTGCACTATGCACGGATCTTGCACTTGCAACAGTTCGCAAAAAAATTTCACTGGCCTATGTGTATTCAGGAGCTAATCACGTTGAATCAAAAGTAAGCACGCCACTGGTAAAGTAATCGTCTGATCGCCGAAGAATCTCTTTTGCACTGTGCACAGATCTGACTTGCAATGGTTCACAAAGAATTTCACTAGTATGAGCATTTTCTAAGGAAAATGTATTGTTTGGCACTGTCTATACCATCAACACTGTCGATATATAATCAGAGTGTGGTACAGATACTAGTACAGATTGCAGCGATAACACTATTGTACAGTCTGAGCTGTGAGCTATCTGATCCTTAGTGTGTGCTTTGCTTCACTAGTATGTGTGCGTTACAGGGAAACACAATTGATAGGGTGCGGTGAGCCGACTTTAGGGAATCGCGCAAGCGAATATGAAATACGGGACGATTGATATAGAAACACCCAATACTTTAGCGAATCAGCCAAAATTTCTATATCAATCAGTTTCTATATCAATCGTCCCGTATTTCATATTCGCTTGCGCGATTCCCTAAAGTCGGCTCACCGCACCCTATCAATTGTGTTTCCCTGTAACGCACACATACTAGTGAAGCAAAGCACACACTAAGGATCAGATAGCTCACAGCTCAGACTGTACAATAGTGTTATCGCTGCAATCTGTACTAGTATCTGTACCACACTCTGATTATATATCGACAGTGTTGATGGTATAGACAGTGCCAAACAATACATTTTCCTTAGAAAATGCTCATACTAGTGAAATTCTTTGTGAACCATTGCAAGTCAGATCTGTGCACAGTGCAAAAGAGATTCTTCGGCGATCAGACGATTACTTTACCAGTGGCGTGCTTACTTTTGATTCAACGTGATTAGCTCCTGAATACACATAGGCCAGTGAAATTTTTTTGCGAACTGTTGCAAGTGCAAGATCCGTGCATAGTGCAAAAGAGATTCTTCGGCGATCAGGCGATTACTTCGACTTCACCGGTGACGTACTGGGCATTACTTCAAAGCGCCTGTTATCTGAAGTTGGAGAGAACTCGAATTCTATTGGTCACGTCCGTCTTACAAAGAGGTATAGGAAAAACGGCTACTGATTTACAAGCAATAGAAAATTAATCTTACATTGTAACCATGTACTTTTCAGCTCGGCGCTATGGCACACATGACCAGCGATATATGGCAGCATTTCACGAAATCTGAAAGTGGTGCTAAATGTCGCTACTGTCAGCAGATAGTTTCGTACTGCAAGGGATCAACATCAAACTTGAAAAGGCATCTCGGTCGTAAACACCCAACCGTTCCGCTGTACAGGAGTAACCCGCTGTCGACAACAAATTCTGAAATAGATTCCCCTCTAGAAGGTACTTCCGGCCAACAAAACGTCTGCACCACAATTACCAATTTTTTTCAACCCAGCAAACCAATGAGCTCGGAATCAAAAAAAAAAAATCGATTCTCTATTGCTTTTAATGATATGTAAAGAATATCATCCTTTTTCAATAGTTGAAAATGAATATTTTGGAGATTTCGTTAAAGCTTTAAACCCTAAATATGAACTGCCAACAAGAAAAAGTATTTCTAATGCAGCATTACCGGCACTTTACAACGAAACTTTGGAGGTGGTGAAAAGTAAATTACTCATAGCTTCAACTGTATCACTGACAGCAGATTGTTGGACTAGCATTAATAATGATAATTTTTGTGCAGTGACTGCTCATTTCATAAATAATAAATACGAACTGTGTTCGTATTTATTGGAATGTTCAGATTTTTCAATTACCCATACGGGAAAGAATATAGCCGATTGGATAACGACTGTAACTAATACCTTTGAAATTTCCGATAAATTATTTACTTTGGTCACGGATAATGCGACCAACATGAAATCAGCTGCAACTATATTAAATCTTTCTCATCTCCCGTGTGGTGCCCATACGTTAAATTTAGTGGTTCAAAGAGGCCTTCAAAAGATAAAATCAACGATTGAGAACGTAAAAAGCATCGTTATGCATTTCAAAAAAAGCTCAAAAGCTGCCCAAAAGCTGGCCGAAATGCAAACTAGCTTGAATCATCCGCTATTAAAAATTAAACAAGATTGCCCTACCAGATGGAATTCAACATACGAAATGTTGGATCGTTTCAAACAAAACCGAATTCCACTAGCATCTTGTATTGCAACTTTGAAAATCTCATGCAAGCTAGAGGAAGAAGATTGGCTCATTATAGAACAAGCTACTAAGATCTTAAAGCTGTTCAATACGGTTACAATCGAAATTATGGCGGAAAAAACGATATCAATTTCAACAATGGGGTTTTTAACTAGGTCCTTATTGCAAAAAATTATTGAAAAAAAAGAAAAGGAAGTACTACATCACAAGGTTATTGATTTAGTAGATGATCTTATACTGGGTCTAAAAACTAGGTTCGAAACAACGAACAATCTTGAAATAGTTTCGTATGCGATTTTACTAGACCCAAGGCTCAAAAAAGATGGATTTTTAGGAAGCGACGCGCAGTACCAAAATGTGTACACGCATATGATAGAAAAGATGATTCCATTCCAAAATAGAATGGATACACAAATTAAAGACAATGCAGAAAAAGATCTTGATAGCGATGACGACATATGGCAACCACTGAAAAAAGTTCACCAAAGCGAGCACACATCAAGTGCAAGAATTCTTGCTGCTCTTGAGCTGGATCGCTACATTTCGGAAAAAAATTTACAGGTCAAATGTGATCCATTTCTATGGTGGAAGGAAAGAGAAGTGATTTATCCAACGTTATCATATTTTGCCAAACAATATTTGAGCATTCCTGCGTCTTCTGTTCCATGTGAACGAATTTTTTCGAAGGCAGGTAACATTCTTACAGAAAAAAGAAATAGATTGACATCAAAAAAATTAAAAGAAATCATTTTTATAAAACAAAATTACCATAACCTGTAAGTCTTATAGTTTAGTAATGAGCTGATAGCAAATAAATAGATAGTAATGTAATCATATGTTCAATTTAATAAAATGCAAGAATCGTAGCCGTTCAATAGTTTATTTTTTTAGCAAAAAAGAAAGATTACGATAGGACTCACCTCATATCCTATTATAGTATTCTGATCCTATCCAAAAAAATAAGTCGATAGTGGTAAATTATATTTACAATCTTATTTAAAGTATTGATTTTATTGTAAATATAAACGAAAGATGAAGGACAATATGACAGATGTAGAAGGAAGTAGAACCAGAAGAAATGTGTGGGTTAAAAGACACTATCAGTATCAGAGCATTCAATTCAGAGACGGTTCTGAACGATTTCGAAAAAAGTCTGTAAAAACATTTCGATTAACATAACATTCGGTACTTTCACACAATTCATCAATGCAATCAAAATAAACCCAACAGCACCAAGCGTTTGTCTACTTGATAAAAAAAAGTCTACCCGTTTATGAAAGATACACGCAGAGCAAAAGGCGAAGAAAACGAAATAAAAATCATCAAATCAAAAAGAAAACAGTGCGTACTGTGAAGTCATACTAGCCGACTACGATTCCGGATGGTTCCAGCAGTTCCAGCAGTTGCAGTGGTTCCAACAGTTCCAACGGTTCCAACGGTTCTAGCTATTCCAACGGTTCCAGTGGTTCCAACGGTTCCAACGATTCCAAATGTTCCGACAGTTCCAACGATTCCGACGGTTCCGGACGATTCCGAACGGTTCCGGACGATTCCGAACGATTCCGGACGATTCCGGACGGTTCCGGACGATTCCGAACGGTTCTGGACGGTTCCGGACGATTCCGGACGGTTCCGGACGATTCCGGGCGATTCCGGACGATTCCGGACGATTCCGGACGATTCCGGACGGTTCCGGGCGATTCCGGACGATTCCGGACGATTCCGGACGGTTCCGGACTGGGTGGTTGCACCTACCTGCTGGAACTGGTTCCGAATTTTTGTGGAATCGTCTGGAACCAGTTCCGTCTATATGCCATTTTGTCCCATCTCTAATTTGATCCCAAGCGGGCAATCGTTGTTGGTCTTGTTGATGGTTCCCATGGTCGTCTTTTGTGCGGCTGGGGTGGAGCGAAAAGGAAACAAAAAATAAATCCCGATAAGCGTATCCCATTTAATGCACGGCCAACGACTTGGCAGCAAAATTATATAATTGTTCAACATAGTAAACAGGGCTTAGAATTGGATGGTGATAGATTGCGTCTAGGAACGTTTGCTGTGGGGCTGATTGAGCGCGTTTGTTGTTTTGCAAAAAAAGGTTGATAACATGAATTACAATGAGACATTGACATACTTTTAAGGGTTCATCACTACTGTACTGCGTGTAAAAAGAATTATGCGTGAGTTTTTTTTCTCACTTTACAAAATTCGTTTGAAACGACTTCCTTATTTTGAATTCTATTTGCTTTATTTTGCTTTATTGATATGAAATAGAAAAGGTATCATTTGAGCTGCTTAAAGTTAATATTGAAAATATTTATTACAAACCTTTTTAAAAACAAAACTAGGTTGAATAAGCTAATGGAATTCCTTTCGAAATACAAGAAAAATGAACAAGAAAAGGTTAATTATTGCTTAATGTTTTAAAGAAGATAAAAAGTATGTTATTGTATAGTGTAACGAAGAGAATAATGATTGTTGAGCATAAAACACATATTTTCTCTATAGAGGACTTGCATTTCGATATTCCAACAAAACCTTCAATTACTAACCAAGGGCAGCAAACATACGAGAAGTATAGGTTTGACACCTTTGGGACGGAACTTTGAAGGCTGTTGAATGTTTTGCAATACGTTGAAATTCTAAAAATAGAATTGAGTAATCAAATGCTTTATTCGATTTTAATTGTTTTTAAGTAATTTGATTACATACAACCATTATTTTTGTGTAGGAAATACCGAATTGTAACAAAATATTCGGATTGCTCTAAACCTTGCGGTTATTCGGTATGATGCGTGAATGGGATAGTTTGCGTATTGCTTAAGACATCGAGTAAATAAAGTTCAAATACAAATGCAAAAAAGAGCAAAAGAATTGCGTTCAGTAATTCATGCGTTTTTCGAAAGACCTGGCTCGTTCTAGTTCGCAAAAAAGTTTAACTGATCAGTTACTTTAAACGAGATGTTCTATAAGGCTAAATAGATATTTTCAAGTGTTATTAAATTCATTAAACAAATCTTTGAATTGTTTTGCACCGAATGACTATTGCTGTTGCATAAAGAGAGCATCGCCCTGCATCACCCATCGATCGATCCGCGTTGTTGGTGGCGTACTTTAGCGATAATCGAAAGGTTTATAATTACCCGAGTGTTGTAATATGGAACGGACCAGCAAGTTGTGGCTGGATTGATAGGAGGCATTCATGTTATTTGCCTACGCCGTTACACCTTCATCAGCTGACGATGCCTTTGCACAAGTGACTCTTGATAAGGGTTATTGCTTAGCATGCGAAGAAAGCGATAGAACAGCTCCATCCGGCACGATGGTTCTCCACTTTCCATGTTGGATTAATCTGGTTTGTTTCTGGTTTAAGAGCAAGATGTTCCGCATGGTTTTTGTGGCCTTGTGCTGGACTGTATGATTAAGCATGGAAAGAACTTTGCTCTTACCGGTACGAATCACCAGTGGTTCCGATAATCGAAAAGAAGCTTTACTTAGAGGGTGATCAGTATGCTAACGCTTTCAGTTCATTGTAGACTATCAGACCGGTAACCACGGTAACTTCGCATCATGAGCAACGTAACCGTATTGGACGGTGGTTTCGCGACGCAGCTGTCAGTGCACGTTGGTAAAAGCATCGACGGTGATCCACTGTGGAGTGCCCGTTTCAATGCGACCGATCCGAATGCCGTGTTCAAGACACATTTGGACTTTTTGGAGGCGGGCGCAGAAGCCATCATGACCAACACCTACCAGGCCAGCATTGAAGGATACGTGGAGTATTTGCATCTGAACGAAGATACGAGCCTGAATTTGATCAAGTCGACCGTTCGTGTAGCGCAGATGGCTCGTAATCACTTCCTCGCGAAGGCTTCCGTTGACGAACGAAGAAACATCCCGCTGCTGGTGGCTTCGATTGGTCCGTATGGAGCACATTTGCACGATGGGTCAGAGTATACGGGACGCTACTCGACCGATGTTTCTATGGACACCATCCAGAAGTGGCATCGTCCGCGCATTGATGCGTGTCTTGAGGCGGGTGTAGATGCGCTTGGTATTGAAACAATCCCCTGTAAGGTAATGTATGCGACGTGCCGTGCGCGTGTTCCGTTTCCTATTGATTGATTAATTTTTTTTTTGGTGAATCATGGTTTCTTCTAGATGGAAGCTGAAGCCTTGCTGGACATGATGTGCGACGAATATCCGACAGTTCGGTTCTGGATTTCGTTCCAGTGCAAAGACAATCAACACCTAGCCAATGGGGAGCTATTTAGCGAAACGGTCAATTCCCTCTGGACGAAGGCTAGATTGAGACGTAACAAGAACCTGCTAGCGCTCGGCGTGAACTGTGTTCATCCACAGATCGTAACACCTCTGTTCCGCAGTGTGAACGAGAAGAAACTGCCCGAATCCCGCATTCCCCTCATCGTCTATCCCAACTCTGGCGAAGTCTACACCGTGGAGGATGGGTAAGTGTCTCGCACCCGTTGCGTGCGTGTTTCAATTTTTCTCACACGTAAACGATTCACCTTCGCAGCTGGCAAGGTAGAGAGGACTGTGTCCCGCTGGAACACTATGTGCCACAATGGATTGACCTGGGTGCACGATTTATTGGCGGATGCTGCCGAACGTATGCACGCGATATCAAGCGCATCAAACAGACTGTGATCGATCACGCCAACACCAATCATTGCCATTGAATCTGTGCCCTTCTCCAACCAGATGCAATCGGCCAACAACATTATCCTTACCATGACCTAATAGTTCTCTTGTTGACGCAATGTTGAAAGTTTTTAAGATGTTTTTCATCTATTTTATAACTATTTTTTGTTCGTGCATTATTCAAATGTTGTGTAATTTGTTATGTTAACGTGTTTCTTCTTGTAATGTACGCGGTGCGTGCAAGTTGATAATGAAATAAATATGACGTGTAATATAAGCAAACTTTATTGATAAAGCAACATTTATTACTCACATTATTAGATTTATATCTTTAGCAAAACGATAATAGAAAAAAAGTACATTTAATTTGTTGTTTTACATAAATGTTTGCTTTATTTTGTTGTTTCACTTTCTCTTAACCTTTCTATGATACAGACCATTATCGATAAACTGTGTTTTCGTCACATTTTCTCGCTTCTGCTCCACCGCACTACCACATTCCCGCGCCGCGGATCGAAACTAATCTATTCACATGTCGGGTTTTAGAACCGCTTTTCGTGATACATTTCATGTGTTTTCCCGTGTGTTTTTTGTGTGTGTGTGTTTTTTTAAATATTTTTGTTTAAGTAAGATTGAATTGTATGTAAGTGAAGTTATGCGCCATTTACACGTTCTAGCGTTCCGGAAGGTTGTAACGTTGTAATAGGAAGGAAATAAATATACAATTTAACTCACATACACACCCGCTGTACTGGGGTGGTTATTTAAAAAAAAAGCGGACCATTCGTTGTAACTACTCCGGGAAAGCAGTTTTGCCATCGAGCTTTCGAAACACAGGTTGCGTCTTATATATAACGCATGCACCGAAACGTAAATTTTCACACTTTTGTTATTGCATTACTTACCAGAATAATTGTGAATAATTTGTGTATGTGCAATAGAACTGTTTTTTAGAATCTCATCCCATCCAGCTAATGAGGTTCCCATTTACAAAATTTTCCAACATTTACTGTACGCAACTGACAACCGCCCCCGAGACAGCTTGTAACGAGTTGTGTACAAAAAGCTCTCCATTGGTATGGTTCCATTCCTAACAGGATCATTTAATCCTGTTGTATTTACCATTTGCAGCGATGGTTTGCAATGTAACACTTTAAATCTGTTAAAGATCGCTTGCGCTTTTAAGATGTGGTTGTTTCCTTTGCTTCTAGTTGCTCTTGTTGTAAATATGTAATGCCATTCTGCTAAAGGTATCGGTTTTTTTGTTAAGACATTTTGATTATAGGTTCTAGTGTGTTTGTCCGTTTCTTTTTCCTACAGATTTGCAGGACTTGCGGGACCGTATGGAGATCTTTTCCGCCCAGTACACGATCCTCTCTTTCTGCTACGCCATCGCACGAGGAATGTTTCATCTGTATCTGTATGTAGGAGATATGGTTTAGGTTTAGTTTCACGTGTTTTTTTGTTGTTTTCCTGCTTCCTTCTTTGGGGTAAAGATAAAATATGTATAGATTTGTGTGTTGAATGTATTACTTCCTTCTCGTGTTTCTTTTCCATGGAAATGTTTCAAATAACACGTTTAAGCGTAATAGTGGCATTACACACTATATTTGCTTCTTTTAATAGTTTTATACACGGTACACACTAATTTAAAAAGAACGAAAGCACACCAGACCAGCGTGCGTGCTGCTCTCTTCTCTTCAAACGTAATAATGTGAAGCCCTTTTATACATGCCTTTTTTGTCTCAACTGATTCTCATTGTATCTTTGCTCATGTATATATATATTTGTTAGTAGACTGATATCTTTCTTTAGCTGATATGGTTTCCGGGTATGAGAGCAATGAATACGTAAGCAGTTCGTTCGTTCTGTTTTTTTTTTTGGGAGATTCTGTTCTTCAATGGACATTCGTGTTTTGCAGGAGATTATCTGATGTATGTGTGGCTGTAATTTGTGTTTAAAGTTTTCAAAAATTGCAAATGTATTACTTATTACGTTTCATGACCGGATCAATCCTTCCCTTCAACTTTTACTTTTACGTGTGTGTGTGTGTGTGTGTGTGTGTGTGTGTGTGTGTGTGTGTATGTTTTGTGTGTAGGACTCTTCAAACTATCTTCGCCCTTTGTAACTTTTTCTGATTAAATCACCATTTTACATGATGCAACATGTCCTTTTTGTTAAATATGCATTTGAATGCTCTAGCATATGAAGATGAATCATTAACCTTTTTTCCATTCCAGCAAAAAGGGGGTACACCTGGGGGGTAGTTTTTGATGGCGAGATTGTTCGAGTACAGACTCTCTGACCCTTGAATGCCAACGCCTTTAACTCATTTTACTCTTAGCTTTCCTGTGGGTGTTTTTCTTGTAAGTGCAACAAAACATACGTTCTTCTGTTCAGTTCAGTTCTCTAACACTCACAACTCCTTTCCCTTCCCTTTTCGGGAAGATCCTTACTTACACCGGACATGGCCTGATTGCTGCCAACAACCAACAAGATGCTTATGCCTCGTTGTGAGTAGCTATATGAAGATACTAATAGAATTCTGCCGGTAAACGGATACCCGCCACCTTTTGCTTGCTTGCGTGTCTTACACCCTCATCACTGTAAGGGAAACGGTGGCAGCATAAAACCTTCTGTTTTTTATGTTTTGATCCTGTTAAACTTGTACTTTTATAAATATGTATAAGTAGATTTTGCATGTTTTTATATTTTTGTTTCACTTCACTAGATGTACTCGGTCCAAATGCAGACAATGGGGAACTTCAATGTGGAGTGCCCACACGCGTCTTGATCCGTCCAGACAAATGGATTATTCCGGAGATTCACCGATTTGACCGATTTGATGCATCCCGATCCTTACCGACCGGTATGTTACATGCACTGCGTGTCGTATGTCTGTGTCTTCGCTACTCATCAAGAAGGGCTTTTGTTTGTTTTTATCACAAGGACTCTCACGCAATGGTTGCATTTTGTTGGATTTGCTCTTTACGTGTGGTTTTGTTTTTTTTCTTTCTTCAAATTCTTATACCACTCCGATACACGTCTTCATGACGCTTTATGGTACCATTCACAACGTGCAGAGAGGAAGGTGGAATTATTGTAGAGTACCAGGTAGAGGATTACGGGTGCCTCTAGGACTGTGGGGTTTAAATCTCTTCGTAGCTTCGACACTGTGGCACCGGACCGGACCAATCGCCTTCGGGCGTACAGCGGGGACGCTCTGGTGGGCCACCGTTTGCACCGTGCTCGACGAAACCCGGCCGGCACTGGACGGTCAGGTAGTCACCCGGATCGTAGTGGAACTTCAGCGGTGCAATCAAACCGTTCGGTGGATCACCGGGATATGGACACTGTGCTTTACCTGATGCAAGATGATGGGGTTCGTTAAAATGATGCAGAGAAAGAAGGAAAAAGATAAAACAGCCATTAGTTATAGAATAACTTGCGCAATTATAAACGTACGAGATGAAGCCTTTTTTTTCTTAACGCAATGGTATGTTCCATAACTCAGGTAGGGATGTTACAATCGAGACATGATTTTTTATCATTATATCCAATACCCTTTTAGCCCGATTCGATGAACGATCGATTAATCTTGTCCCGCATGAGTACAGAGTGATCAGGGAAGGCTTATGGAATGGATTTTCCAATTGGTGATCCGAAGCAATGAATGAAAGTTCTTAGTAATTGAAGATTGAAGATTAAAGTAACTGCTAAAGCAAATTGTAACCTTTACGGTAGAATAATGAGTGTATATTTACTTGATATCGGACTATCCGAGACATATCAAATGAAGGATCTTCTTTAACCTAAACATTCCATGTGGTAAAGCTAGAAGTAGCAAGTGT